>NC_044035.1:235329943-235935505 GCF_901765095.1 Microcaecilia unicolor | reverse complement strand
TAAAGAGCTAGACAAAATAAGTATCGTATTCATATTACCAAAATAAGCCTAACCTAAAATGTGTCTGTATGCTTGCCCTCTTGACATGACCTCTCACCTCAAATAGTATTATGTTTCAAATTAAGCAGAAACAGTTCTCAGAGCAAAAATTGGTATTACTCCCGAAACCTCGATCTTCTACACAACACAGCCCCATGATCTTTTTCATTCCAATATTAATCCCTCTCATCAAAGCTGTCCCAGATGCCGTTCTAGTAGAAAAAAGAAAAAGAAAAGAAACAACCAACTCCCCCAACTCTTATTCCAGTAACAAGATCTGTCCACTTGATGCTAATTTTATGATGAAATGCATTGTTTAAACGGATCCTGTGTATATAGAAGTCTTAGGAAGGCAATCAAAGTAACATGGAGGGGCATTTCCGATATGACGTCTAAGTCCAGCTTTGGATGTTTTGCAAGAAATGTCCAAAATCTGAATAGCAAAGAAGTTCATTTTCAAAAAAAGAAAAACGTCTTCTTTTTTTTTTTTTTTTTGAAAATACTGTTTACAATGACATTTTGTAATTTGGATGTTTTGGTTTTTTTTGGTCCATTTTTGAAAAAAAAAAAATCCCATCCAAGTGTAAAATGCACAAAATCAAGCCATTAGGATGTAGGAGGAGTCAGCATTTTTACTAGACCGATCACCCTGGCATCCCAGGAAAGCAATAGGGCACCCTAGGGGGCACTGCAGTGGACTTCATAAAATGCTCCCATGTACACATCTCACCATTGCTCCCTTACCTTGTCTGCTGAGCCCCCCAAAACCCACTACCCCCAACTATACACCACTACCATAGTCCGATATGTGGGTACAGTGGGTTTCTGGTGAGTTTTGGAGGACTCACAGTTTCCTCCACAAGTGTAACAGGTATGGGGAGATAGAAACCTGGGTCCACCTGTCTGCAGTGCACTGCACTGCACTGCACTGTACCCAACACTAGACTACTCCAGGGACCTGCATGCTATTCTAATGGACCTGAGTATAACATCTGAGGCTGGCAATTAATGGTTTTAATCACATTTTTGTGGGGTGGGATGGAGTTGGCGACCACTGGGGGAATAAGGGGAGGGGGGGTCATCCCTGATTCCCTCAAGTGGTCATCAGGTTATATAGGGCACCTTTTTGTGCCTTATTCGTTATAAAAACAGGACTAGCTCAAAATGTCTTAGTTTTAGTCCTGGACGGTTTTGTTTTGTTCCATTATGGCTGAAAAACGTTTAAGTCTTAGGCATGCCCAAGTCCCGCCCTGAACACACCCCTGACCCCCCCCCCCCCCCCCCCCCTTGAGATTTGGATGCACTTCTGACAGACTTCATAGAAAAACTTCTAAAAATAGGTTTTGAAAATGCTGATTTGGACGTTTTTGTGAGAAAAACGTGCAAATGCTGCTTTATGCCACTTTTTAGATGTTTTTCTGTTTTGAAAATGAGCCCAATAGTAACATAGTAGAAGACGGCAGATAAAGACCTGTAGGGTCCATCTAGTCAATCCCTTCCTCTGCTTAAATTGTTCTGAAAATTGACTCTTAACCGCCTAAGTGCTGACTCTGCCCCCAGAACATCCCCAAAATAGCGGTGTCGCTTGGGTACTAACCGTACATTTTTGGCAGCACTACCTAGTTAAGTGCCACTGAAAATGTCCCATTTACTCCCAGACAGGAGCCTCCTCTCCTGGCCATTTAAATCGTTTTGAATATTGGTCCCTTTAAGTTTCCCTCACTTATTAGCCACAGCATAAGAGAAGTCTAAGCAGATTAGATTCATAGCATAAGCAGTTGGTCCTTCATCCTCCCTAGGAGTGGCCTAGTGGTTAGTGTGGTGGACTTTGGTCCTGGGGAACTGGGTTCGATTCCCACTGCAGGCACAGGCAGCTCCTTGTGACTCTGGGCAAGTCACTTAACCCTCCATTGCCCCAGGTACAAATAAGTACCTGTATATAATATGTAAGCCGCATTGAACCTGCTATGAGTGGGAAAGCGCGGGGTACAAATGTAACAAACAAAAAAAAATTATGCAAGACATATGTTAATGTGACCTCCCACCCCCTGGGAGGAAGGATTTTCAGGGTGGTCACTAAAGAAACAGAGCTGCTAATGACAGCTTGGTAAAGGAATCAGGATAAAGCCCAGCCCCAGACAAAAAATAATAAAGATGTTGTTTGGAGAAAATTGTGGTCTTTGGTAGCCCACCCTAACCGAGACCCATAGCACCAAGGGGGAAGTCCTAGGTACCAAAGCAGAAGTCTGCAAGTGTGGTGGTTGGAAGCCTCTGCAGAAGGCGCTTGCAGTAGTGTTCCTGACTTGGGAACAAAGTAGGAGTGCTTGAGAATAACCACCTCAGGTGGGAGTGCCTCTCTTCTGGTAGGACTCGCATTGCATGAGTGAACGGACCCTGTTCTGGGATGGGACAGAAGACAAGGAAAATTGTGTAAATGGATTACAAGATGACTGAGACTAGTGTGGATCACCCATGTGCTATTCTTGCTGTTTGTAAGTCCAAGAGAATCTCTGAGTGAAGAAATTGGGAAAAAGGAAGAAAAGGGTCAAGGACCAAAGGGGACATGATGTGGATGGTTACCCCACTCCATCTCCCTGAGGCACGATCAGAGGAGTGTAAAAGGAACTGAGTAACAATTGAATAACTGCAACAGTTGTGTGTGGAGACGAATGTTGACTGAGTTTAATCAAGAGGAAAATCGCTAAGTCCTGTTTTTGGTTTTTGTAAATAGAGGAGATATGATTTGAACTGTGAACCCTAAATGCCCTGATATCAATAACTATTCTGTTTGCATTGTGCCGACCATCTGAAGGAGAAAAACACCATGTTAACGTTTATGATTTGTTTTTCCAAGTTTGCTAGTAAAGTCAGTTAAAGTTTTCTGCAACTGAGACTGCTCACTAATTCTTGGAGAGAGTGTACCCAGAGAAAAAGCAACCTCGGCCTACCGGTGTAAGTCAAAGCCCCGGCCTACACCCAGTTCATGTGATTCTGCCAGTGGAGCTGTGTGGTTCGCAGAAAGAAATGTGGATTTCTTTTGTGTGCTCCGCCCAGGTGGAAAGCGGGAGCTGAGCTGGAGGTGTGTGTGAATGTGAACTGCCCAGGTGGGTTACATCCTATATAATAATTCTCACCTCCAACATTTTATCTTGCTGCCTGTGTCCGTGGCTTTCTTCGGATTTGGTCTGCTAGGCTCCGTAGATCAGGCTGACGTCATGTAGAACGCCAGAGCTGGAGGAGGAGGGGCAAAAGGTGCAGGGCACAGGGGTGGAGGCGGAGCTTCAAAGAGGAACAGAAGCGTTGAGGGGCGGAGTAGCCGAGAGCATCGTTACCAATGACAGGGAAAGAAAGGTCGGAGTCCTCCTTGAGCGTGAGCAGAGGGGGCAGAGCCACAGAGACCATGCTGCTGTGCTGAGCCAGCGCGCGGGTGCACTCGCACGTTCATGCGCTGGGCGCGGGGGAGGAGGGACCGCAGGAGTCGGAGTGGCGCAAAAGAGGAGGAAAGCAGGCGACGGCTGCGGCTGCCCCTCCGGGTCCCATGGGGAGGGTGTGTGGGCAGCCGCTACGACTCCTCGGGAGGGAGGGACCCTGAAACACAGAGGGAGGGGCCCTGAAACTTGGAAAGAGGGACCCTGAAAGTCAGAGGGAGGGAGGGACCCTGAAACTGAGAGGGAGGGAGGGAGGGAGGGAGGGGGGACCCTGAAAGTCAGAGGCAGGGAGGGGACGACCCTGAAAGTCGGAAGGAGGGAGGGAGGGGGGTCCCTGGCACACACTCTCTCTCTCACAGACACACTCGCACCCAGTCTCACTCTCTCTCACAGACACACTCACATCCAGGCTCACTCTCTCTCTGTCACACACACACACACACTCGCACATTCACTCTCTCTCTCTCTCTCTCACACACAGCCACTCTCATACACACTCTCTCAAACATACACACTCCGAGGAAAACCTTGCTAGTGCCCGTTTCATTTGTGTCAGAAACGGGCCTTTTTTACTAGTTAACAATAAAACAGGCTGCAACTTTTATTAATACTATGCATAAATATTCTTTACCAACACCCCAAGTCATGTTACATTCTAATATCAAGTTACCCAATCCTGCTCCATTGGCCAAGATCATTAGTTGCCTTCACCACAAGCCCAAGCTGGGAGTCCCATATCATTGTCTATATACCCAGCTTTATGCAGGCACATCATGGGCTACTAGCCGAGCTAGTCATGTTGCCCTGCCCATCACTTGCATTGAGAAAGATGCTGCAAAATCCTAATTTTGAGCAAAAACGCTGGAAACGTTGACTTTGATGGGACTCCCGCTGCATTTGAAGACTGTCCCTGATGAAGGATTACCAAAACAGGATATTCTGTTGGACAGCTTACAAACAGCGATGCAGATAAGTATTTTGTTTACTATTTTTTGGAACTAAACAAGATTGATCTTTGAACTGGTCCACTGTTTATATATGACTGAATTAACAATCAGGGCGGACAATCAGGGCTCTTGGAATGTTAACATAATAATTTTTCACTACTTATATATGATCACAGTTTTTTGGGGGAACCACATGATGGCACTGGAGCCAGAATGCTTAGTCACAAAAGTGGCACATTCATTAATTGTGGTTCTTTGAAATATCACAAAGGATACTTGTATGCTAATAGGTCCCCCATCACACAACATTATTATAGTTATTATTTAAAAAAATAACAGTTATTTCAGTTTAATTGATTGTTAGGTCCTCTGTGGGACATTTTCAGGAGGAGTTTTTTTATATCCATAGTTTTCTCCAAGCATACTGTCTTAGGTAGGAGATGCTCACTTTCTGCTGAGCAAAGGATAGTGTTTTACTCAACTTTCTGCACATAATGGTTCTTTTATGGCTTGGGCTCCTGCTTAGCTGCAATATCAGATTTAATAACAGACTTAACATTGGTTGTCATCCAGCTTATAAACTTACAATAAACGCACAGGAAGCAGATCTCTTTCATTGAAAGGAGGCACTGGAACAAGGAGGCATAATACGAAGTTGAAAGGGGATAGACTCAGGAGCAATCTAAGAAAACATTTCTTTGGAAAAGGTGGTAGATGCATGGTAAGAATGTGCATTCATTTGAAATGGTGTCAGTGACATTCTAACCTATAATGACAGGAAAAAAATTCAGTTTTTTACAGTGTTGTTAAATTTCCAGTATTATTAATAACTACCAGGCATGAGTCAGCTTTGAATCAGTGACTCTTGAGGCCCTGATTACTAAGCTGTGCAAGAGACACATTAGCGTTTTTAATGCACGCTAATCATTAGTGTATGCTAACCATGTAGATGCCCATAATATTCCTATGGATGTCTACATGGTTTGCTACAAATGCTAGCGCACCTTAGTAAAACAGAGCCATGGGTTTGCAGAGTACCTAAGCTGTTTTGCCTCTTGGAACTGTGGCTCTAGCTAGCTCATTTCTAGCTGTGTCCTATATTTTTGGTCATCTTCACTCCTTTTCTCAAGAACATGTGTTGCCTTACTGAGTCAGACCAAGGATCCATCCAACAGTAGCCAGTCCAAGTCACAAGTACCTGGTAGAGTCCCACAAAGTAGTAAGAATAAATAGCAGGTTTTCTCGAGGCATAACTTAATAAAGGTTTATGGACTTTTCCTCCAAGAATTTGTTTTTAGACATTGTATCCCTGGTATGGGTGATTGCTGAAAGTGGCCACATCGGGTTTGTTCAATAAGGGGTATTTTCAATATGACATCTAAATCTGACTTTGGATGTTTTGCGGAAAACGTCCAAAAATCAAGTGGTGAACATAGCCATTTTTGAACCTGAAAAATATCTTTTTGTTTTGAAAATGGCCATTTCCTAGACATTTTGTGTTAGTGCATCCATCTTTTTGGACCATTTAAAAAATGCACAAAATCAAGCCATTGGGATGTAGGAAGAGCCAGCATTCTTAGTAGATTGGCCACACAGACATCCCAGCAGAGCAGTGTGGCACCCTAGGTGCACTGCTGTGGACTTCACATAAAAGGTCCTAAGTACACATCTCACCCTTACCTCTTTATATTGTATGGCGAACCCTCCAAAACCCACCAAAATCTTACCGTACCCAACTATACACCATACTCAGAATGATGAGTGAGGTGATTAAATTTGCAGATGACAGAAAACTATTCAAGGTTGTTAAAACACATGCGGAATGTGAAAAATTGCTGGAGACCTTAGGAAATTGGAAGATTGAGCATCCAAATGGCAGAAAATGTAATGTGGACAAATGCAAAGTAATGCATATTGGGAAGAATAATCCAAATCATAGTTACCTGATGCTACGGTCATCCTTGGGAGTCAGCATTCAAAACAAAATCTAGTTGTTGTAGACAATACGCTGAAATCTTCTGTCCAGTGTGTGGTGTCAACAAAGAAAGCAAACAGGATGCTAGGAATTATTAGGAAAGGGATGGTAAGTAAGACCATAATGTCTCTACATCACTCCATGGTGCAACCTCACCTTGAGTATTGTGTTAAATTCGGTCACCGTAGGGGCGGGGAACCCGTATTATCAAAACAAGATGGGGGTCCACCTTTCATTTAGATAATATGGTCGGGGACACCCAAATCTTGACATTTAGGTCGTCCTTAGAGATGATCGTCCCTAGACTTGGTCGTTTCTGATTTTTGGCGATAATGGAAACTAAGGACGCCCATCTCAGAAACAACCAAATCCAAGCCCTTTGGTCATGGGAGGAGCTAGCATTCGTAGTGCACTGGTCCCCCTCACATGCCAGGACACAAACCAGGCACCCTAGGGGGCACTGCAGTGGACTTCAGAAATTGCTCCCAGGTACATAGCTCCCTTACCTTGTGTGCTGAGCCCCCCCAACCACCCCCCCCCCCAAAACCCACTACCCACAACTGTACACCACTACCATAGCCCTTACAGGTGAAGGGGGCACCTAGATGTGGGTACAGTGGGTTTGTGGTTGGTTTTGGAGGGCTCACATTTACCACCACAAGTGTAACAGGGAGGGGGGGGATGGGCCTGGGTCCACCTGCTGAAGTGCACTGCACCCACTAAAACTGCTCCAGGGACCTGCATACTGCTGCAATGGAGCTGAGTATGACATTTGAGGCTGGCATAGAGGCTAGCATGTAATAGTTTTAAAGCTGTTTTTTGAGGGAGGGTGGGAGGGGGTTAGTGACCACTGGGGGTGTAAGGGGAGGTCATCCCCGATTCCCTCTGGTGGCCATCTGGTCAGTTCGGGCACCATTTTGTTCCTTGGTTGTAAGAAAAACAGGACCAGGTAAAGTCATCCAAGTGCTCGTCAGGGACGCCCTTGTGTTAGGCACGCCCAAGTCCCGCCTTCGCTTCGCCTTCAACACGCCCCTGTGAACTTTGGTCGTCCCCGTGACGGAAAGCAGATGGAGACGCCCAAAATCGGCTTTCGATTATGCCAATTTGGGCGACCCTGTGAGAAGGATGCTCATCTTCTGATTTGTGTCGAAAGATGGGCATCCTTCTCTTTCGAAAATGAGACTGTTGCCAGCCCTGACTTTAAATTTAGATCTACTACTACTACTACTACTATTTAGCATTTCTATAGCGCTACAAGGCATACGCAGCGCTGCACAAACATAGAAGAAAGACAGTCCCTGCTCAAAGAGCTTACAATCTAATAGACAAAAAATAAATAAAGTAAGCAAATCAAATCAATTAATGTGAACGGGAAGGAAGAGAGGAGGGTAGGTGGAGGCGAGTGGTTACAAGTGGTTACGAGTCAAAAGCAATGTTAAAGAGGTGGGCTTTCAGTCTAGATTTAAAGGTGGCCAAGGATGGGGCAAGACGTAGGGGCTCAGGAAGCTTATTCCAGGCGTAGGGTGCAGCGAGACAGAAGGCGCGAAGTCTGGAGATGGCAGTAGTGGAGAAGGGAACAGATAAGAAGGATTTATCCATGGAGCGGAGTGCACGGGAAGGGGTGTAGGGAAGGACGAGTGTGGAGAGATACTGGGGAGCAGCAGAGTGAATACATTTATAGGTTAGTAGAAGAAGTTTGAACAGGATGCGAAAACGGATAGGGAGCCAGTGAAGGGTCTTGAGGAGAGGAGTAGTATGAGTAAAGCGACCCTGGCGGAAGATGAGACGGGCAGCAGAGTTTTGAACCGACTGGAGAGGGGAGAGGTGACTAAGTGGGAGGCCAGCAAGAAGCAGATTGCAGTAGTCTAAACGAGAGGTGACAAGGGTGTGGATGAGGGTTTTGGTAGAGTGCTCGGAAAGAAAGGGGCGGATTTTACGGATGTTGTAAAGAAAGAAACGACAGGTCTTGGCAGTCTGCTGGATATGAGCAGAGAAGGAGAGAGAAGAGTCAAAGATGACCCCAAGGTTTCGAGCTGAGGAGACAGGGAGAATGAGAGAGCCATCAACAGAAATAGAAAACGGGGGGAGCGGGGAGGTGGGTTTGGGGGGGAAAATGAGAAGCTCGGTTTTGGTCATATTTAATTTCAGGTGGCATTGAGACATCCAGACAGCAATGTCAGACAAGCACGCTGAAACTTTGGTTTGGATGCAAGGTGAGATATCAGGGGTAGAAAGGTAGATTTGGGAGTCATCAGCATAGAGGTGGTAGGAAAAGCCATGGGATGAGATTAATGAACCAAGGGAAGAAGTGTAGATAGAAAAGAGGAGGGGACCAAGAACAGAACCCTGAGGTACGCCGACAGGCAGAGGGATAGAAGTAGAAGAGGATCACCAGAGTGAACACTAAAGGTGCGGAGGGAGAGGTAGGAAGAGAACCAGGAAGGACAGAGCCCTGGAATCCAAGTGAGGACAGGGTATCGAGAAGTATGCTGTGATCGACAGTGTCAAAAGCAGCGGAAAGATCAAGAAGAATGAGGATGGAATATTGACCTCTGGATTTAGCCAGTAATAGGTCATTGGAGACTTTAGTAAGCGCAGTTTCGGTTGAGTGGAGAGGGCGAAAACCAGATTGTAATGGGTCAAGAATAGCATGTGAGGAGAGAAAATCAAGGCAGCGGCGGTGAACAGCACGCTCAAGTAATTTGGAGAGAAAAGGAAGGAGGGAGATGGGTCGGTAATTAGAGGGACAAGTAGGGTCAAGTGAAGGCTTCTTAAGGAGAGGTGTGACCACAGCATGTTTAAAGGCAGCAGGGACAGTTGCAGTGGAAAGTGAGAGGTTGAGAATGTGACAGATAAAAGGAATAAGAGTAGGAGAGATGGCATTAAGAAGGTGGGTGGGAATGGGATCAGAGGAACAGGTGGTACATTTTGAGGAAGAAAGGAGAAGTGTAGTTTCCTCAATAGTAACTTCAGGAAAGGAGGAAAGGGAATGAGGGGAAGGAGAGAGAGGGGACGGACTAGTGGAGGGAGAGCTGGTGAGGTAGAGAAAGCAAGGTTTATCTTTTGAACCTTGTTGTGAAAGAATTCAGCAAGGGTCTGAGGAGATAATGAAGGGGGAGTTGGGGGAGGGGGCACCTTGAGGAGAGAGTTCAATGTGGTGAAGAGAAGTCGAGGATTAGAGCCAAGAGAGTTGGTCAGTTGGATATATAATCCTGTTTGGCACGTAAAAGAGCAGATTGGAAGGAGGTCAGCATGAACTTAAAGTGTAAGAAATCAGCAAGGGCCCGAGATTTCCGCCAGAGGCGTTCAGCGGAGCGGGTACAGGAACGTAGGTAGCGGATATTAGAAGTCAGCCAAGGTTGGGGTTTTGTACGCCTTACAGGGCGGATCATCAAAGGTGCAAGAGTGTCTAAGGCAGAGGATAGAGTATTGTTGTAAGAAGAAAACAGCCTCGTTGACAGACGTGGAT
Source organism: Microcaecilia unicolor (assembly GCF_901765095.1). Lineage (NCBI taxonomy): Eukaryota > Metazoa > Chordata > Amphibia > Gymnophiona > Siphonopidae > Microcaecilia > Microcaecilia unicolor. The sequence continues at coordinate 235,925,647 of NC_044035.1, read as the reverse complement.
GGTGCACAGTAGAGAGGAGGTTTGAAACATGGGAGGATAGAGATGAAGGGTCAATATCATGAAGATTCCTAGATAAATTAGATAGGATAGGACGGAACTGGGAGGGGGGAGATTTAAGTGTGAAAGTTATAAGATGGTGATCAGAGGAGGAATGATCAGAGGCAAGGAAACTAGAAGGTGAACAGTTGGAGGAGAAGATGAGATCAAGACAGTGACCATTTTGATGAGTGGGGGAGGTGGAGCATAGTTGGAGATTAAAGGACGACGTTAAAGCAAGTAACTTGGAAATAGAAGAGTTGGAAGGATCATTAGCAGGAATATTAAAGTCACCAAGGATGAGAGAGGGGGAGGAAGGATCATGGAAGAAGGCAAGCCAGGAGTCACTGAGAAAGGATGAAAGGGACTTACCAGGGGGACGATAAATGACCGCTATTCGAAGAGGCAGAGGAGAGAAAAGGCGGATAGAGTGGACTTCAAAGGAGGAAAAACAGTGAGATTGAGGTGGAAGAAGGGGTTGAAATCTGGAGGAGGGAGAGAGAAGTAGTCCAACACCGCCCCCACGGCCAGCAGGGCGAGGAGTATGTGAAAATAGATAACCGCCATGGCACAGGGCTGCGACTGAAGCAGAGTCATCAGGGCAGAGCCAGGTTTCTGTTATGGCGAGCAGATGGAGGTGACGCGAGATAAAGAGGTCCTGGATATAGGGGAGTTTGTTACAGATAGAGCGGGCATTCCACAGGGCGCAAGAGAAGGGCAGAGAAGAGGAGGGGAGTAGAGGAATAGAGATGAGGTTAGAGAGGTCACGGTGAGATCTGTAGAGTTTGGATAATAGTTGGTGAGGAGGGCCAGGATTGGGATTGATGTCACCAGCTGAGAGTAAGAGAAGGAGTAAAAGAAAGCGGAGGAGAGTAGGAGAGGTGTGGCCACGAAGGCGTCGAAGGCGAGAGGTATTTAGGTGGAATGGGGAAGGCAAAATGGAGGGAAGAAAGAGACGGAGATTAAAAGCCAAGAGGGAGGAAGAGGGTAGGAGAGAAGGTGAGGTGATGAAGTCAATGGATGGGAAGTGAGCTCCTGTAGCGGAGAGAGGTAGGGGGTGAGGGAAAAGATTAGGAAGGGACAGAGCTAGGAAGAGAATGTGAATAGGGGCCATAAACGATTAAGGTACTTTAGCAACTGGAAAAAGATTAGATACAAAGAGAAAAATGCCCCGCGCGCTGTTAGGCGCGCGGCACCTAGAGCGGAGGCCCTGAGTGGATCGGGGTGGACCTGGGTGTCACCCCGGAGAAGGCTGTAAGGATATGCAGATGAACTGCAAGTCCTCCACAGCACCTGAAAGGCAGCCGGTGGTAGAGGTGAGCACCTCTCAGCTGAGGAAAGTAGTGCAGAATTTGTAGTTCCAGAAGTTACCCATTGAAATCAGTGCTGCAGGTCCCTTAATACACCAGAATGAGGTTATTAGAAATCCAGGACTGGCGTACAGTCTCCCCCCTGGAACTGCTTTAGAGACTTACTCCAAAGACTTCTCTTGTGCCAAGTTCCTAGGTCTGTAAGTTCTGGGGAAAGTATTCTGGAACTTTTGTATTCTGAATCCTTGTGTGAAATCACTGTTATTATACTATTAGAGCAGTGATTCTCAGCCCAGTCCTCAGAACACATCCAGCCAAGCAGGTTTTCAGAATATCCACAATGAATATACATGAGAGAAATTTGCATACAATGGAGGTAGTGCATTCAAATTTATGTCATGCATATGTATTGCGGGTCTCCTGAAAACCTGACTGGCTAGATGTGTCCCAAGGACTGGTATAAGAACCCCTATATTAGAGACTTCTACTATGCTAACTCCACATCTTGGTTGTCCAAATAGTGAGAGTTCAGAGATTCTGTGAAACTATCTCTCAGAAAGTAAAGGCCGCAATTAGCCCCTTTATTTGGAAACCTCTAGCAAACTTCAGGGACATTTTGAGCCTTTTCATGAAAAGGTTGATGGTACCCAAACAGCATGAACAGAGCTGCCGAATTACCCAGTTCCAAGATGGAGATTTTTAGGCCAGTCCTGTTTTTTTTTACAAGTCTATCGTGATGCATTATGGAACCTGCAACATGGTTTTCAGTGGGTAGAATCAAGGACTATAAATCCCAGTGCCGGTCCTAGGGTCTCTGGCGCCCCCCTGCAGACAATGAGTTGGTGCCCGCGCGCCCCCCCCCCCTCCAGCGCCCGGGCACCCCCGCCCCTCCCCAGCATCTCCTTTCTCTCTTCTCCCACCCTGCCCCTGTCCAGCGATTCTCCTTCGCCCCCATCCCCCGCCGCCCTTGATGCTTTAAATCTTTAATTTACCTCCGTTCCAGCAGCCGTGTCATTTGAAAGCCTTGCCCCATCTCTAGCCTTCCCTCCCTTCGTGAGTTCATTCTGCAGTCCCGCCCTCGAGGAAATGACGTCAGAAGGCGGGACTGCGGAATGAACTCACGAAGGGAGGGAAGGCTAGAGACGGGGCAGGGCTTTCAAATGATGCGGCTTCTGGAATGGAGGTAAATTAAAGATTTAAAGCACCAAGGGCGGCACGGTATGGTGGCGCAGTGCCGCAGTGGTGCCCTTGAAGGCAGGCACCCCCCTGCAGGGCTTACCCCGCTTACCGGGTTTGACCGGCCCTGATAAATCCCACACTGCTTTGGGGTGTAAGTTCAAAAACAAAATAAAGTGATCAAAAGAAGATAAACCATTAGGAGACTACTAGATCAAACTAGGCTTCCCAAACTACATCATAAAATGAAGGACAAACCCCAAAACATTGGAACCTCTTATCAATTAAAGAAAAATGTTTATCAATCTCTTCAAATTCCTTCATAGATTCCTGGGTGAAGATGCACAGCTGGTGCACCTGGGACTTAATCATGGACTCTGTTCTAGAAACTACTGTCCAAATGTCTTGAAGGGTACCATCTTGGCTAACCTGGGGGACACTAACATCCACCAGGGTAACAGGAGAAGCAACTTTAGGTTTAGCAGCTAACTGAATAAAGTCCACAATGACCTCAGTCACTCCATCATTTGCTCCCACGATCTCCACAGGTACTGTGTCTAGAGGAAACTTCATTAAGGATGGTATAGGCATGGGAGGGGGTGAGCTGGTGGAAACACCATCAGGGGAGGCAGACACCCCGGACTGTCTACCCTCAGCAATCACTACATGTTAATCCATAGTCCATAGAGCACTTCACAGGGGTATTCACAGTTACAGAGCTTTTAGACTGTGCTTTCCTAATCCTTCCCATTGTCATCAAAGATCTTGTTCCTCCTCCTTGCTCCTCAGAGCTCCAAGGGGTTCCCAAAGGGCCTGGCGTGCCCCTTTGGCCAGCAGCAATGTTCCAGGATGCTTTCTGATGATGTCAGTCCAAAGCACTGACTCTCCCGAATCAGCTGGAACCTTCGGGAAGAAATCCCTCCAGCTCTTCTCACAGCCACCTGCTTCTCTCATGAGTACATAGCCCACAAATGTGCCACAAACGCTGTTGGCATTTTAAGATGTTCCAGGACTCTTTCTGATGACATCAGTCCGAAGTGCTGCCTCTCCCAAATTAGCTGGAACCTTCGGGAGTAAATCCCTAGCGCAGTCTAGCTCTTCTTGTGAGTACACAGCCCCCCCCCCCCCCCCCAGCATATCTGGGTTTAAAAAATGTTTGGAAAAGTTCCTGGAGGAAAAGTCCATATTCTGCTATTGAGATAGATATGGGAAGCCACTGCTTGCCCTGGGATTGGTAGCATGGAATGCTGTTACTGTTTGGGTTTCTGCTAGGTACCACTGTGAGAAACAAGATAGTGAGATAGATGGACTATTGGTCTGACCCAGTTTTTATTCATTGACACAGAGCCCCATTGTTCCAACACAGAAGATTTCATTGCGCAGCCCAGCAGCTGTAGGATGGAGGAATGATGGATTTGTATAACCTATGGATGGCATCGGAGCTGCAGCCAGATCCAACTTACAGGTATTGTTTGGTTCTGGTGCCATTGTTTTAGGATAGAACTTGTCAATCTGTGCCACCCCGGAGCAATATCTATGGGGAGCAGCGAGCTGAAACCCAGCAAACCTTCTGAGAGATGCATGCCCAAAAAAAGGGTTTTTTTTTTTGTAAATCTGTCTGAGTACTCACAATTCAAAATAGAACCAGTCTAGAAAACTGGGAGCTCACAATAAAATAAGCAGGTTAACATAAAATAAAATGCAAGATACAACATCATTATCTAACTAGATAGCACTAAATAGATTTGTTTTTAAAAACTTATGAAAAGCTAAATAACACGATTGAGATTTCACCAAAGTTGGTAGAGGATTCTAAACTTGAGAGACCTGATATGAAAATAAAGCTGCATAATATTTCTTTGAACATGAGCTTCTATAAGAAGGGACAGATAGATTATAATTATTACAAGTACCATACTGTGATATCAGTGCATTAATCATTGAATACATATAGCACGGAGCCACTACCTTCAAAATCTTATAAACAAAACAACAGAGCTTAAAAAGAACCCTAGGGTCCACTGGGAACCAATTGAGTTTTTATAACTTGGGGAAACTCTATTGAATCTACCTAGACCACATATAAGATGTATTGCTGTATTTTGAATGGTTCTGAGTCTTCTCAATAAATATTTTGTACAACCAAGATATATAGAGGGCATAATCGAATGCGGATGCCCATCTCCATGGGCGACTATCTCCGAGGACGGGTCCACGGAAGGGTGGGACAGACCATATTTTTGAAAAAGATGGGCGTCCATCTTTTGTTTTGATAATACGGTTTGTGCCGGTCAAATGCATCGAATTTGGGCGGATTTGAGCTGGGTTGGTTTTCAGCGATAATGGAAACTGAAGCCGCCCAACTCAAAAACGAACAACTCCAAGGCATTTGGTCATGGGAGGGGCCAGGATTCGTAGTGCACTGATCCCTCTCACATGCCAGGACACCAACTGGGCACCCTAAGGGGCACTTGTAAAAAGTAAAAAAAGAAATTAAAATACCTCCCAAGTCCATAGCTCCCTTCCCTTGTGTGCTGAGCCCCCCAAATCCCACTGCCCACAACAATACACCATTACCATAGCCCTAAGGGATGAAGGGGGGCACCTAGATGTGGGCACAGTGGGTTTTGGGGGCGATTTGGAGGGCTCCCATTTACCAGCACAAGTGTAACAGGTAGGGGGGATGGGCCTGGGTCCACCTGCCTGAAGTCCACTGCACCCACTAACAACTGCTCCAGGGACCTGCATACTGCTGTCAGGGAGCTGGGTATGACATTTGAGGCTGGGTATGACATTTGAGGCTGACATACAGGCTGACAAAAAAAGTTTTTAAAGTTCTTTTTTTGGTGGGAGGGGGTTAGTGACCACTGGGGGAGTCAGGGGAGATCATCCCCAGTTCCCGCCAGTGGTCATCTAGGCAGTTGGGGTACTTTTTGGGGACTTGTTCGTGAACAAAAAGGGTCCAAAAAAGTGGCCCAAATTCTTGCTACTGCCGCCCTTCTTTTTTCCATTATCGGCTGAGGGCGCCCAGCTCTCCTCGGCCGATAAACACGCCCCAGTCCCGCCTCCGACAAGCCCCTGTCAACTTTGTTCGTTCCCGTGACAGACTGCAGTTGGAGGCGCCCAAAATCGGCTTTTGATTATAGCAATTTGGGTGCCCATGAGAGAAAGGCGCCCATCTCCCGATTTGGGTTGCAATATGGGTGTCTTTCTCATTTGAAAATAAGCCTGATAGTATACAGGTACTTATTTGTACCTGAGGCAATGGAGGGTTAAGTGACTTGCCCAGAGTCACAGGGAGCTGCTGTGGGAATCAAACCCAGTTCCCCAGGATCAGAGTCTGCTGCACTAACCACTAGGCTAGTCCTCCAGTTCACCTTTCTTGAGCTAGCGTCTCCCTTGGTTTTTTGGAAGAGCCAGCCCACTCTAAGAATTCTTTCTGCCAACAAGGCCAACACGTGTACAATAAGCACTGTTTTTGGTCTTTTATTTCAAGAGATCACTGCTGTACTTGCAGTGCAGGCTAAGGTTACATTGCTGGAGGCTCAATCTTGGACACATTGCTCCCTCTAGTGTCAGTAATAAGCTAGCAGTTCATTTGCATGGAGTTGACTGTTCCCACTAAAAACTGTTGTAATCTGCTCCCGAAATATGCCTTAAAAAATATTCATTAAGTTCTCTAAAATGATAGCCATCAGCATCACTATTATCATCATTTATTTCTTACATGCTTTTCTAATCAAAGAGCTGAATGTTACAAGTTAAAAAATAAATTATGCTAAAAACCATTTTATATTATGAAATGGGATGTTTTTGAAACAAGTGAGGAAAGCATGAAGAGTATGGCTAATGAAATTCTTTCCCTGTGTGTATTTTCTCTGTGTGTGACTCTGACCTGGAGGACATAGCAGACGAGCAGTTTGAATGGAACAGTTCCTAAACTTCCATTGGTTTTGGAAAGAATAATCAAATTAAACCATATGCTAATGTATCGAACCATTACATATCATTGTCAACAAATTTCAAAGGCTGGATTTTACAATGTAACCATAGAGTGCCTGCACCACTAGATCGCAGAACACAAATCACCAACTAGCAAACTACATGGATCAGTCACTAATGGGCTCACTTTCAAAAGAGGACGACCATCTTTCGACATAAATCGGAAGATGGGCATCCTTCTCACAGGGTCGTCCAAATCGATATAATCGAAAGCCACTTTTGGATGTCCCCAACTGCTTTCCGTCACAGGGATGACCAAAGTTCAAGAGGGCGTATCGGAGGCGTAGCAAAGGTGGGACTTGGGCGTGCCTAACACTAGGACGTCCTCGACCCATAATCGAAAAAAACAAGGACGTCCCTGACGAACACTTGGATGACTTTACCTGGTTGTGTTTTTCTTGCAACCAAGGCACAAAAAGGTGCCCAAAATGACCAGATGACCACCGGAGATAATCGGGGGTGACCTCCCCTTACTCTCCCAGTGGTCAAGTCTGTGCAGGAGGAGAAATTAGAGACTGACCAAATTTTGGTTTCAGTTTCAACTTCAGCGTCGAAACAAGCCTGACATCCGAATTCAGCCACGCTTTGGTTTCAGTTGAAAATGCAAGTGTTTTTTCGGCTGAAACAAACTCCTTACCCCCATGATCACTCTGTGCCACCTCCTACCCATAGGCACTCCCTAGGCCTACCTTCGAAACCCTGGTGATCTAGTGGCCTCTTCAAAGTAGGAGCAAACCCCCATCCTGCCCCCACTAGCTCCGCAGTCACAGCAGCCATTTTGACTGCAGAGCTAGTGGGGGCAGGAAGGGGGCAACTTGTGATTGTCCTGCCCTGAAGAGGCCACTAGACCACCAGAACTTTGAAGGTGGGTGGGGGAGGATGGAGTTGGTGGGTGGCCCTGGGAAATGGGTTTTCTGCCAGGAGGAAAGCTGGTCAGGAGGGATAGGCTTTCTTGGGGGGGGGGGGGGGGGAAGGATGGGCTGGCAGGGTGACAGTTTCGGTTCTGGCTGAATCTGAGTGGCGAATTTTGACCGCAAATCTGTTTTTAGCCAAAACTGATAGCCTTGGTTTTGGTTGCCCTGTAGAAGGAATAGAGCTAAAGGGAGAGATAATTGGATGGGTGAAGCCTCGGAGACAGGAAAGGAAAAACAGCTATGGAGGTTCAGCTTGGAAAGGGGCAGAGAGGGAGAGAGTGCTGTGAAGGTCAGGCTGGAGGGGGGAGAGAGAAGGTTTGGATGTTTTGAGCAGGATTGATAGATGAACTATTACAGTGCTCTTTGTTGAATTCTGCACAAAATATTTGTCCCATGATACTTAAACATTACAGTCAGTGTTGGATTGAAATACCAACTGTGACATTTAATTCTATACCAAGACATTCAGCACTAAGCGATACCCAGATATTAGCACTGAATATCTGGGTATAGAGTGGCCGCCGGAAGTTATAGAAGGACCACCAATATTTAGTGTTGGTACCTTATCTGGGCAAGGTAGGACAGTAAAATAGCTATCCTAACATACCTGAATAATTATTTTGGTGGCTGGCATTAAATATTAGGGTACCTAAATAACTCCACCTTGGCTTCACCCCTGGACTGTCCTGACACTACCTAGATAGAGCTGATGTGATCAGAGATGATTTTCAGTTCCTCATATCTTATTCAACTGTACCAGTGGCGTTCCTAGGGTGGCTGACACCTGGGGCGGATCGCCGATGCCCCCCCCCCAGGTGCAGCACGACCCCCCCTTGGCGAAATGACCCCCCCCCCGGCAAAAGGACACCTCCCCCCCGGTGAAAGGACACCCCCCCGGGTGCATTTTTACCTGCTGGGGGGGTGCTGCGCGCCTGTCGGCTTCGCTCGTTCCATGCTCCCTCTGCCCCAGAACAGGAAGTAACCTCTTCTGGGGCAGAGGGAGCACGGAATGAGCGGAGCCGACAGGCGCGCGGCACTCCCCCAGTGGTATGCACCTGGGGCAGACTGCACCCACTGCCCCCCCCCCCTTGGTACGCCACTGAACTGTACATATACAGTGGGGGAAATAAGTATTTGATCCCTTGCTGATTTTGTAAGTTTGCCCACTGACAAAGACATGAGCAGCCCATAATTGAAGGGTAGGTTATTGGTAACAGTGAGAGATAGCACATCACAAATTAAATCCGGAAAATCACATTGTGGAAAGTATATGAATTTATTTGCATTCTGCAGAGGGAAATAAGTATTTGATCCCCCACCAACCAGTAAGAGATCTGGCCCCTACAGACCAGGTAGATGCTCCAAATCAACTCGTTACCTGCATGACAGACAGCTGTCGGCAATGGTCACCTGTATGAAAGACACCTGTCCACAGACTCAGTGAATCAGTCAGACTCTAACCTCTACAAAATGGCCAAGAGCAAGGAGCTGTCTAAGGATGTCAGGGACAAGATCATACACCTGCACAAGGCTGGAATGGGCTACAAAACCATCAGTAAGACGCTGGGCGAGAAGGAGACAACTGTTGGTGCCATAGTAAGAAAATGGAAGAAGTACAAAATGACTGTCAATCGACAAAGATCTGGGGCTCCACGCAAAATCTCACCTCGTGGGGTATCCTTGATCATGAGGAAGGTTAGAAATCAGCCTACAACTACAAGGGGGGAACTTGTCAATGATCTCAAGGCAGCTGGGACCACTGTCACTACGAAAACCATTGGTAACACATTACGACATAACGGATTGCAATCCTGCAGTGCCCGCAAGGTCCCCCTGCTCCGGAAGGCACATGTGACGGCCCGTCTGAAGTTTGCCAGTGAACACCTGGATGATGCCGAGAGTGATTGGGAGAAGGTGCTGTGGTCAGATGAGACAAAAATTGAGCTCTTTGGCATGAACTCAACTCGCCGTGTTTGGAGGAAGAGAAATGCTGCCTATGACCCAAAGAACACCGTCCCCACTGTCAAGCATGGAGGTGGAAATGTTATGTTTTGGGGGTGTTTCTCTGCTAAGGGCACAGGACTACTTCACCGCATCAATGGGAGAATGGATGGGGCCATGTACCGTACAATTCTGAGTGACAACCTCCTTCCCTCCGCCAGGGCCTTAAAAATGGGTCGTGGCTGGGTCTTCCAGCACGACAATGACCCAAAACATACAGCCAAGGCAACAAAGGAGTGGCTCAGGAAGAAGCACATTAGGGTCATGGAGTGGCCTAGCCAGTCACCAGACCTTAATCCCATTGAAAACTTATGGAGGGAGCTGAAGCTGCGAGTTGCCAAGCGACAGCCCAGAACTCTTAATGATTTAGAGATGATCTGCAAAGAGGAGTGGACCAAAATTCCTCCTGACATGTGTGCAAACCTCATCATCAACTACAGAAGACGTCTGACCGCTGTGCTTGCCAACAAGGGTTTTGCCACCAAGTATTAGGTCTTGTTTGCCAGAGGGATCAAATACTTATTTCCCTCTGCAGAATGCAAATAAATTCATATACTTTCCACAATGTGATTTTCCGGATTTAATTTGTGATGTGCTATCTCTCACTGTTACCAATAACCTACCCTTCAATTATGGGCTGCTCATGTCTTTGTCAGTGGGTAAACTTACAAAATCAGCAAGGGATCAAATACTTATTTCCCCCACTGTAATTTGCCTTCAGTTCAGCCACCCATCTATTTATCCCAATTGATTTATATTGCCCTTTTCTTCCCGCCTATATATTTCAATTGCACTTACTCCCTCGACTACATATTAAGATGTTTCATTGTATTATACAAACAGTGTGAGCAGCATATCTACAGTATTTTATTGTTCTAACGTATATTCAGGTGTGTCATTTGTACTGCACAGACATGGTATTTATCATATCTATGTTATTTGAGTACAAGGCTGGTGGTATCGAGATAACACCCTATATCATAGGCTGATCATTTTGTAATCAAATTTTCTATTACAGACTACATAAAACAGATGGGCCCAATCAAAGTTTGGAAGAAAATCCGAGACATAAGAAATCTGACTGCAGATAACTTCCTGGAGGACTTGTCTTACCCCCATATGAATGAAAAGATGACGACAGTGTCAGAACAGATTAATATCTGGAATGCACACTTAGCAATGGCATTAGAAAAAACAGCCCTTCTAAAGAAGGTGCTATGCTCTACAAACAAACGCTCCCCATGGTTCTCCCCAGAACTATGGGTCCTTAAGCATCAAGGACGTCAACTTGAAAAAAAATTGCGAAAATTTCACCTAGATGGAAGACAGGCTCAACTGTCTGAAACACATGGCAAATGTACTTCCAGGCTTTATTTTATTTGTTGCATTTGTATCCCACATTTTCCCACCTATTTGCAGGCTCAATGTGGCTTACATAGTACCGTGATGGCGATCGCCAATTCCGGTATGACAAATACAGAGTGATATTGTGGCAAAGATCATGTGTGACAGACACATTAGGGAATAAAGGAGGAAGAGTTAAGTTATGTCCAGTTCGAGTATTAGTTTCGTTGTGTTGCAGGGTTCAGGCATTTAAGTTGGATCATTAGGGTATGCCTTTTTGAACAAGTTAGTTTTTAATGATTTCCGGAAGTTTGATGGGTCATGCATTGCTTTCACGACTTTTGGTAATGCGTTCCATAGTTGCGTGCGTATATAGGAGAACTGGATGCATAGGTTGATTTGTATTTGAGCCCGTTGCAGTTTGGGTGGTGGAGATTTAGGTATGTGCGCGTTGATCTTTTTGTGTTTCTGGTTGGTAGGTCTATGAGGTCTGCCATGTATCCCGGGGCCTCACCATAGATAATTTTATGAACCAGAGTGCAGATTTTGAACGCAATACATTCTTTGATTGGGAGTCAATGCAGCTAAAAAATAGTATTTCTCTCAATACATAGAACAAGCTGCAAATTCAACCAAGCAACTATTTAAAATAATAAACAGCCTTCTGCAAACCCCACAACAGAACTTGCCTTCCCAATCACAACTAACCAGCAACAATTTTGCCACATACTCTGACAACAAAATTAAAGGTTTCCATCGGGATCTACAGATAGTCCATTCAAAGCTCTCACCAGCTAATGAAGAGAACCCTCCCTCTTCCCCACCAAGCAGAGCCATCTGGGATCTGCATAGAAACCAATAACAAGGGATCTGCCTCAATACTAGTGTTACTGGATTTCTCAGCAGCCTTAAACTCTGTGGATCATAATATCATGCTTACAAGACTGGCAGAAACAGGTATCAGTGGCATAGTACATACATGGTTCAAATCCTACTTGTCAGACAGACAACAATCAGTTCTGTTCAGCAACTGCACGTTATTACCTTGGGCACTGAACTATGGGGTGCCACAGGGATCCACACCGTCTCCGATTTTATTTAATATTTACCATCCAGAACTCTGCTGCGCGTCTTATCTTCCGCCTTGACCGATATGCTCATATCATCCCTCTCCTCAAGTCACTTCACTGGCTCCCGATCAGGTACCGCATACAGTTCAAGCTTCTCCTACTAACCTACAAATGCACTCGATCTGCAGCCCTCTACCCTCATCTCCCCTTACGCTCCTACCCGTATCCTCCGCTCACAGGACAAATCCCTCCTCTCAGTACCCTTCTCCACCACCGCCAGCTCCAGGCTCCGCCCTTTCTGCCTCGCCTCACCCTATGCTTGGAATAAACTCCCTGAGCCCATACGCCAAGCCCCCTCCCTGCCCATCTTCAAATCCTTGCTCAAAGCCCACCTCTTCAATGTCGCCTTCGGCACCTAACCATTATACCTCCATTCAGGAAATCTAGACTGCCCCAATTTGTTTGACTGCACTTTTTGTCCTTTAGATTGTAAGCTCCTTTGAGCAGGGACCGTCCGTTCTTGTTAAATTGTCCAGCGCTGCGTAACCCTGGTAGTGCTTTAGAAATGTTAAGTAGTAGTAGTACCTCAAGCCTGTGGCTGAGCAGCTTCAGTTGATGAACACAAAATTCTACATCTGTGCTGATGATGTGCAACTACTGATGCTCATTGAACCAGATCTACCCACAGCTCTGAGTAAACTGTCTGCCTGCCTAACCGCAACTCAGAAATGGGCAAACAACAAAAACCTCGCCCTGAACCCATGCAAAACAGAGATTCTTTGGGTACCTAACACAAATGGATGAATACCTGACTTCAACATATCTTTTGGGAAGTATGAACTCCCCTTAAAAATCACAGGTCAGGAATCTTGAGATACTGCTAGACTCATCATCACTCACTCATCACTCTGATCCTGCAAATTCAAACAACCTTTAAAAATTTTCTCTATCACCTACAGCAGCTACGAAATCTCGCTCCATATATTGAAAAGATTAGTCTGACCACAGTGGCCCAAGCCATGATAACATCATGACTAGACTACTGTAATGCCCTGTACACAGCAAAAACTACTCTGGCTACCAGTACCTTACAGGGCTAAATTTAGAACTCTATGTTCGATTTTCAAGGTCCTCAAACAAATTGGGTCAGAGTACTTAAAGAATTAGTTAGCCATTTTCACACCTTTGAGATCTCTAAGATCCTCTCAAGGAGCATCACTATCTGTCTCCTCATCAGAAGAAATTGTATGATGTGATACCCACTAGCGAGCCTTCTCAGGAGTAGCTCCCATGCTCCTGGAATTTACTCCCAGAGGGGCTACATCTAACTCAAGACTACCTCTACTTCAGGAAGCAGGTAAAAGCCTGGCTCTTCTCCCAAGCCTTTAATATATAGGGTAACTGACTATACACTCATTCTGCACCTGGACTACATTGCTACACACACTGTAACTTCGATCAGTTCCTTATATCTTGTTTAACAGTACAAAGAGCTTGTCTTTAGTTTAGCCACCCATCTATTTATCCCAACTGACTCTGTACCACCCATCTTGACCCCCATGTATATATCTGCACTTGGCCCTCTTGGCTATATAGTAAGCTGTATTATAGAAAAGCATTTGTATCATAGCAATGTTATTTGGATGTTCTAATTGTGTGCTTATTATATATTTCATTAGTATTATGCTGACATTGTATTATATCTCTGTTATTTGAATTTCAGTGCTGTTAAATGTGTATACTTTTGATCCTGTTTCATGGTAGTCCTATTGTTAGGTTTCAATTTACTGTTTTCAAGTTTAACTCTTTCACTGTATTTATGATTATGCTTGGTCATTTTACGATTGTTGTGCTGTTAACAAAATTGTAAGTTTTATGTTAAACTGTACCTGCTATATACACTGCCTTGGGTGAATCTCTTCATAAAGGTGGTTTTTAAATCCCAACAAACAAACAAACAAACAAACAAATAAATAAATAAATATGTGCCTATTAGATGTTTCATTGGTATTGTGCAGACATCGTATCATATCTGTATTATATGAATGTTCTTTCATGCTGTCTATTATGGTATCATTTGTATTGTACTGACATAATTGTTCTAAAGTGCTGTTAAATGATTATATTTCTGATAAGGTATCATGTTAGTCCTATTACTAGGTTTAAATGTGCCATCTCCTTGATTGTATTTATGCTTATATTTGGTCATGTCACTATTGTTATGCTGCTAATAAAATTGTAAGTATTATGTTAAACTGTGCCTACTGTGCATCACCTTGGGTGAATCTCCTCATGAAGTTGGTTAATAATCAGAATAAATGAATAAATAAAAATTATCCTGTTAATGCTGCTAGTAGTATAACCAGAAGCCAATTTTTGAGAGGGCCAACAGGTAGATTGGATGGGCGAGTGGTTATGTTGGATGGGCACACATTTCTTCTCTTGGCCACCTGCCTCCCCCCTAACAAAACTTAAATACTTTAGATAGGGGTGATCCCCAAGCCTTGTCAGCTGAAGACTTAGTTCACCTACCCCCTTCAAAAAATGCAGCTATCAGCAACAGAGCTCTGACCTGTTGATGCAGGCACTCTGCAAATGCTCAGGTCTCACATGCGAGCTGAGCATGTGCAAGAACCAAGCATGCCTGTGGTACTGGTGTTGGTGATCCGGAGTGCTCTGATGGCAAAAATTGTTGAAGAGGGACAGCATATTGATGAGTCATCAGCTGGTGGAGCCTGGAAATAGTGTGTTGCTGCTGCTGCTGGGTGGGCATGAGATGAAAGTGGATGGATCCAGGTCTTTCCAGTCCTACCCATAGCTATGCCCCTGAATGCTGAATGGGCACTGTAAGCAGCACTTATTCAGGCAGAAGCTACTACTACCCTGAATATTGGGGCCTTGAAATTCTGCATCTTTGAGTAATAACTGCTCTCTATATTTTATTGATTTTAAATTATTATTCAAAGACAATGACTATGTTGTGTTGATATGACCAAGTATGAAGACTTTTTCAGAATTTTAAAATATTTGAATGCATATTTTTTGAAGTTTTTATATAGCATTCTTCCAGGAATATAAATTAAAAGGATCAGATATCAACATTGAAAATTTGCTCAGCTTAAACTGCCAACCAGTCTTGAGATGGGTATGACAGCACTTTTTGGGGGTGTGAGTCACTCACTCTTTGGGCTTGGGGGGAAAGAGAATGGAACTTAATATACTGCCTTGCTGTGGTTTTTGCAACTACATTCAAAGTAGTTTACATAGTATATACAGGTACTTATTTGTACCTGGTGCAATGGAGGGTTAAGTGACTCGCCCAGAGTCACAAGGAGCTGTAGGGGAAATCAAACCCAGATCCCCAGGATCAAAGTCCGCTGCACTAACCACTAGGCTACACCTCTACTCCTTCAAATAATTCATTGAAACTTTTCAGTAGGGTTGGGCCAAGTAATGCCCTCCATGTTGAGACCTGAAAGTACTATTATTATACATGTTTCACAAGGAAGCTACAAGTTCACAAATTTCTTTTGAAAAGAATCTCCATGCTGTGGTGCGAGGTCTCATTTCCCTTTCCAAGTACAAAGAAAGTGCAGTCAGTGTGTTCTCTTCACATGCAGATTTTTTGACACAAAAATCCTTCTCAAGCAGCCTCAGCCTCTTCACTGTTTGCTGTGCTTTTTGGGGCTTTACAGAACTTTTGCATTAAACTTTATTCTCACTTGTTTTGTTCCCTTGCTCTTCCTTCAGCCAAATTGATTTACAGTAAACCAGAAGCGCTTGTGGACACCCCAGCAATCATTAGTTCCTCATTTTTATTTCGATGTTATGGCGGCAATCAGAAGTGTTGCTAAGTACTTAAAAGATCCTGGGCATGGGCCATAGAGCCTCCTACCCCTCTCCTCCTCTCTGGAAATATAAAAAATAAAAATCATGATTGCCTCATCCCTTTAGAATCCCATAAAAACACATTATGCATGTTTTATTTTATTCCATACTACAGAATGTCTGCAGGAGAATCTAAACCTGCTATAACCCTACTGAAAATTACAGTTCTGTAGGAGAATCTGGAAAAAGACAGACTATAATGTGTCAGATAAACTCAATACAAATTCACATTTTTCCTTAAATAATCAAGAAGTGCATAGTCAGTGCATCTGCACACTTTAAAGACAGTACAAAAAAACCATTCTAACAGCCCTGTATGCGCATTTTATTAAAGTAACAATATGCTGTGCAACTGTTGTTTACAAATCACACAAATAGAAAACAAGAGAGAGAGGAGAAAAGACAAATGGACAGCAGCCAGTTGAAGAATTAGCGGAAGACAGACAGGAAAATGGAAAAGAGAAAGTGGAACCAACATAATACAAAAATAAAATGTCCAGACAACAAAGGTAGAAGAGGCATTTTAAAAAATGTATTCACTGAAATATGTTGGCTTGGGAAATGTGCAAAGCAGATGTATTTTTATTGTGTTCAGTAGAAAAGGAAATACATTTGTATCTTTATTTCTCCACTGTTGCAGTACATACTGAGGTTCCCAGTTCAATTTTTGTCTACATATTTTTATTTCTAATTTGTGATCCCTTGTTTTGTATTTGGTGAGGATCTGTTGTAATGGCAGGCAGTGGCGTTCCTAGGGTGGCTGACACCCGGGGCGGATCGCCGATGCGCTCCCCCCGGGTGCAACGCGACCCCAACCCCGGCAAAAGGACACCCCCCCGGGTGCATTTTTACCTGCTGGGGGGGGGGTGCCGCACGCCTGTCGGCTTCGCTCGTTCCCTGTTCTGGGGCAGAGGGAGCAGAGAACGAGCGGAGCCGACAGGCGCGCAGCACCCCCCCAGCGGCGTGCACCCGGGGCTGCCCCCCCCCTTGGTACACCACTGATGGCAGGTGAAGAAATTGGAGGAGGCAGGAAAGAAAGGTTATTTGGGGGTGGAGCCTTCTTTATATTCTGTCCTAGGCCCTAGTATGGCTAACACCAGCCCTGACCCTTTTAGTAGCTGGTAGGGATCCCCAAGTTCCACCGGCTGAGGACCTGCTCTGAAGTTGGCTAAAACTCCCTTCTATTAAATTTGGCAGATGGCACCGACATCTAAGCATGGCTCAAGGAGTTGCTACTGCTTCCTACCAAGCTTGGTAAAAGGGAGCTCTAGCCCATTTCACAGGAAGTTTGCAGCTGACAGAGCTTGGGGAGCCTGATGAGTAAAAGTATTTATATTTTGAGTTGTGAGGTGCTGGGGGAGGGGTGGAGGGAGGAGGGGGCAGGGCCAGAGAGAAAATTTTGTGCCCATCCACTTTGGTCTCAGGCTCACCCAAAACTGGTTGTGTGTCTGTGCCACTGATTTAGAGGTAATTAAGATGCCAAATAAAAACTACTACCAATAATCCAATAAATAAGAGAAGATAAAGGATTTGAATGAAAAACTAGGCAGATGAACTGCAGTTAAAGGTAATAAAGTTTCGCAGACTAAGGGGCCCAATGAGAAATCCAGTTCTGCCATAAACCACAATTATGAGAAAAGGGGGAAAGGATGACATAAACAGATAAATATATGAATGAATGAAAAAATCTCCAAAATGAATAAAACTAATAAGACAATATAGAAGATCTTACCTCTATCAGTAACTACAACTTAAATAAGAAATCAGCCTCATTTTAACACAATGGCTCAGGACAACAAGGATACGATAATTTGTGTAAGAAAACACTGTAACGAAATAGAAATCAATGGACAGTGGACATAAAATATATATCTCCACAGCAAATTAAAATGCTAGGGAAAAAGTACTGAATTGATGTGAATGCGAACAGTATAAGTTGAAAAGTGAGTCTGAGAAATGATCACTGAAAAAGAAAAATCAATAAGGTGAAAATATTGAAGCTTGAAATATGGTAAGTAAGACCATAACCCCCCCTGTTTACTAAGACGCACTAGCGGCTGCCATGCAGCGAGCCGACACAGCTTATTCAAAGTGAATGGGCTGTGTCGGCATTAGCGCATGGTAGGCGCTAGCGCAGCTTAGTAAACAGGGGGGTAAGTGGCACTGATGAATTGCAAATATCCTTGGTAAATAAAAAACTGAAACATGGAAGAACCAAAAACAACACAACATAAAAAAGTAAGGGGGTTTTCTACAAGGTGCGCTAGCGTTTTTAGACACCCATAATATTCCTATGATCTTCTACACAGTTAGTGCATGCTAAAAATGCTAGTACACCTTTGTAAAAGGCTCTAAATGAAAGCTGCAGAACTTTTCTAAACAAATATATATATAAAAAACTACAATTAAGAAAAAAGAGAGAGAGATAAAGAAAGGAATAGAAGAAGGGAATCAAAGAGTGGGTCGAGAAGAAAAGGAATAAAAAGAGGAAAAGAGGGGAGGGGAGAGGAAAAGGGGGAAGAGAAAGGGAAAGGGGGATGGAAGGGGAGGAAAGGAAGAAGAAAGAAAAAAGGGGAAAAAAGAGAAAAACAGGGGAGAGTGAAGAGCAACAGAATAGGGAAAGGCAAATAAGGGGAACAAAAAACAGTGGAAAAGGGCAAGATGAGGAAAGGTGAGGGGAAAAGGAGGAGAGAGAGGATGAGGGGGAAGGGGAGGGAGGGATAAAGGGGGAGAAAGAGGGAAAGGGGGAAGAGAAGAGGAGAAAAGGGAAGAAGGGGAAGGGTAAGAGGAAAAAAGGAAAGGAGGAAAACCAAGGTGAAATAGGGAAGAATAAGGAAAGAACCGAAAAAAACAAAAGGAAACAGAAAAAGGAAAAGCTCACAAAAAAGGTTTGTAGTCAATTTCTGAATTAAGACCATGGAGTGATACACTATTAAGTAGTAAGATCCACTTTTGTTCTTCATGGAGGAGATGTGCATCAAAATCACTAACTCTCCAATGTTTCTGAAATGTTTTAAAAACAAAAAAAAATTGTAAATCATTGATTGTGAGGGGCATTTGACTATGTCATAACAATACTCTGTAAGCCACATTGAGCCTGCAAATAGGTGGGAAAATGTGGGATACAAATGCAATAAATAAATAAATATGACGTCTATATATCCAATTCTGGATGTTTTTCAGAAAACAACCAAACATCCAGTAGTGAACATATATTTTTTTTGTTACATTTGTACCCCGCGCTTTCCCACTCATGGCAGGCTCAATGCGGCTTACATCCATTTTCAAATCAGAAAAAATGTCCAATTTTTTGTTTTGAAAATGGCAATTTTCTAGATGTTTTGTACTCAGTGCGTCTATCTTTTTTGGACCATTTTTGAAAGAAAAAAAAGTCCAAGGGAAAAACACACAAAAACAAGCCATTGGGATGTATGGGAAGTTGGCATTCTTAGTAAACTGGTCACACAGACATCCCAGCAGAGTAGTGGGGCACCCTAGGGGACACTGCAGTGGACTTCACATAAAAGGTCCCGGGTACACATCTCAAAGTTACCCCCTTATATTGTATGGTGAGCCCTCCAAAACCCACGGAAAACCTACTGTGCCCATCTATACACCACTACAATAGCCCTTATGTCTGCAGGTGTCATCTATATGTGGCTGCAGTAGATTTTTGGTGGGTTTTGGGGGGATCATACTTTCCACCACAAGTGTAACAGAGTGGGATATGGGCCTGGGTCCCGTTTTCTACAGTGCATTGCACTGACCACTAGGCTACTCCAGGGACCTGCTTACTGCTTCAATAGGACTGGCCATAACATCTGAAGCTGTCATAAAGGCTGATATGTACTGTTTCTTTCACGTCTTTGGGGGAGTACGGGGGTCATGCCTTAATCCCTCCAGTGGTCATCTGGCCATTTAATTCACCATTTTGTGACTGAGTCATGATTGAAACAGATCTAGACCAAACCATCTTTGTAACCCTGGACGTTTTTGCTTTGTTCCATTATGGCAGAAAAACATCTAAGTTCTGGGAACACCCAAATCCTGCCCCCAACACCCCCCCCCCCCCCCCCCCCTGACATGTACCCTTGTGATTTGGATGAACTGCATACGAACTGCATAGAAAACCAACGTAAAAATGTGTTTTGAAAATAGCGATTTGGACTTTTTGCCGCTTTGTGCCGCTTTTTGGATGTTTTTTTCTGTTTCAAAAATGAGCCCCTGTGCGTCTCAGGTCATTCCAATGTTCCACTAATGGTGCAGAAAGGATGTTCCCACTGATGCAACTGTGATGTTTTATAATTCTAGACTTTATCAGCTGTTTAGTTTTGCCTATATATACTGTATCAGATGTGTTACAATAGGAAGTATGTTGTAACTTGAAAGTTTGTCCAGTTATTGGGTGTATAAACTCCCTAATATCCAAGGAAATCTCATAAACACTACAGGAACCACATCTAGAATGGTCTAACAGATGTACAGTCTGTGTTGGAGATGAGGTATTCGGGTGAACAGAAGGTACTAACTGATCTTTTTGATTGCATTCCTTAGAATAGGCTACTACTAATTGTTTACCTTTGAAACATTTGTGGCCTTCAAGTATGTTCCACTGTTTGTGAATAATTTTCTTTATACTACTGGCTAAATATGAGTATCTTACAGTGCACACAATATCTGAGCTTACCCTATCTGTCCTATTGGTAAGTAGTATGTCCCTATTGCTCCTGTTGGCCCTATGATAGCCCTCACTTATATACATACACACACACACACACACACACACACACACACACACTCACACACACACGAACGATGCTGACCGGCGCACGGCACCCCCCCCCCCCAGCGGCGTGCACCCGGGGTGGACCGCCCCCACCGCCCCCCTTGGTACGCCACTGTGGATAAGCTCTGGATGGAGCCAAATAACTATCTCTACTTCAGGAAGCAAGTGAAAGCTTGGCTCTTCAACCAGACTTTTAACGGAAGAAGTAAATGACATTGGCTGCACATACTATAGCAGGACAGGTTTATCCACTCCTACCCTAGCTAAGATAATGTTCAAGCAACTTTCTTTAAATTAGTCTCTTATTTTCTTACTCCTGTTACTCTATCTAATCTGTCTATATGTTCCATCTTTGCTTACACCCTATGCTATTAAAATGTTTTATTGTGTGGTGTGTTGTGTTGACGTTGTCATGTAGCATACCATGCTGTACTTTGTATTGTTGTTTGAATATTTTTACTGCTGTAATTCTCTATTGCTTATGTTTGATTTATTCTTGCTGTACACTGCCTTGAGTGAATTCCTTCAAAAAGGCAGCAAATAAATCCTAATAAATAAATATGTGAAGCCCTACATTTATGTGTCACTTGCATGTGTATTTGCAGCATAGCACTTAGGCAGAATTTTAGAGCCCAATATTAAAAAATGTTGAGCCCCAAATTTATGCCCCTAAATTAGCCTCTTAAATTTGTGCCTTATTTTCAGCCAAACTTAGGATCATAACTTGTCAGCTGAAAATTCATCAATTTAGGAGCTTAAAAATTTTGCTCATAAATTTAGGCCTGACATTCGTCTGCCTAGATTTATGAGGCTAATTTAGGAGCCTAGTGTTGAAAATCAGTGCTAAGCTCCTAACTTATTTTCCATGCCCTAAATCCGCCCCTGTTGCCATCCACTTTTTATGCTCCTAAATTTAAGAATTCATTGAAATTTTGAGTAAAAATGTATGCACACAGCCTTAGTAAATTTTCAAAGGCTAATTTATGAGTATAAATCTCAAAGTTAGGAGCATAAAACCTTTGAATATCAGGCCCTTAGTATTTACATGCATATGTGCATAGATGACTTTATTGTAAACATTTACATATGTAATCAGCACATGAATGTGTCACAGGTCTTGATGGGTGAGTCCTTGAGCCACAACTGTTCTCCCAACCCAAAGGTCAGGATGGCCCTGGCTGACGGCAGACGAGTCACTCTTTCAGAGACAGCCAACCAGTGACTCTGAAAAGAGCCCTTGGGGGCAGGCCTGGTAGAACCGGGAACTAGAGTGACTCTGAAAAGAGCCCTTAGGGGCAGGCCTGGCGGAACCAGGACCAGGGATGGCTCTGTAAAGAGACCTTGGGAGTAGGCCCAACAGAACCAGGACCTGGGGTGACTCTGAAAGGAGCCCTTGGGGGCAGGCCCGGCAGAACTGGGACCTGGACTGGCTCTGAAAAGAGACCTTGGGGGTAGGCCCAGTGGAACCGGGACCTGGGATGAAGCAGGACCAGGCAGAGACAAGGCTGGAAATGGGGTAGGGCTAGAGTCGAGGCAAGGCAGATGACACAGCAAGCTGAAGACGACAGGTTAGAGGTCAGGTGGGCTGGAAACAGAGTAGGGCTGGAGGCAAGGAGAGGTGGGTGGCAAGGCAGGCTGGCACCAAGGCAAGGCAGGCTAGAGACACAGCAAGCAACCCATTGTGAAGGCCCTGAGGAGAGGCGAGGACTTCCTTAAAGTACTTCCTGGACAGGAAATGGGGGTGTACCTTTGGGTGCTTGAACTGCTGCTGCTGCCCCTTTAAGAGCCGCTCTCCATCGTATGTGCCTAAGGAGGCCAGCACAGAGAAAGCAGCATATATGCACCATCAGGCTGAAAAGGAGTGACGGGGTGCCAGCACCAGCCATGCAGATGGCCTGCCCGGGCTGAAAAGCCGCCACCGCCATTGAAAATGCCACGGAGCCTGGCCCCTTGAAGCAGGAGGTAAGTTGGGGCCACGGGCACGGCGGTAGCCCTGACAAAATGTTATTGTCCATTTTATAGAATTTTCATGTTTTTTAGTGTGTGGTTTGGGCAGAGCAGGGTCATAGTTGTAATGTATGTATGTATGTTATTAAAAACATGCATCCTTACATAGAATGCATGCAGATAATTCCACCTGCCTCAAAGCAGGTATCAATATGTGGTTTTATGACTCTGATGCCAATAGGAAAAGCATGACCAGTGCCTGTTTAATAGTTCTCAGCCTAGTTCTCAATTACCCTTTGCCAGTTTAGTTTTTGAGATATGCACTTTGATATATTTCTGCGGTCACCTTCAGCTGCCTGGATGAATATGTGTCAGCTGGCTCACAGTTATAAAGAAAGGGAAAGGGAATGGAATTTGATATACTGCCTTTCTGCGATTACAATCAAAGCAGTTTACATAGTATATACCAGTATTTATTTTGTACCTAGGGCAAGGGAGGGTTAAGTGACTTACCCAGAGTCACAAATAGCTGCAGTGGGAATCAAACCCAGTTCCCCAAGTTCTCAAGCTGCTGCATTAACACTAGGCTACTCTTCCAAAGAACAGTTGTGCTATAAAGCTGATACAAACTAGGACTAGCTTAGCCCATCCCCACTTAGAACAACCTTATATACCCTCAGCCACCCAATGGTGGCAGCAGAGATGTTTCAAGTCTTCATTTGTAAGCTTGGTGGGATCCTGTTTAAGCGATTCATATTATATCACTCTAAATTAGTATTACTGTTATTTCATTCTAGATCTGTTTTTAAAAATTCCTAATTTGAAGCACGCTAGGCTTTCTGAAATCTTGCCAGTTCAACAGGAAAAGCAGAACATCTGATCCCAAAGCATTTTGACAATGAAATTGTGTCCCCACTTCTTCAGAATACATTTATTCCTCCAAAAATTAATATGCCCAGCAATTCATAGTCAGCTGGTTAAGGCCAGCTTCAGTCAGGGTACACACAGTTCTGGGAAATCACTGGGTATGACAGTGGTTGCTTTCTCTTGATTGAAACTCTATTAAACAAGAAATGAATCTTGCAAGTAAATAGGTTTGTCTTATTGTATGTGACCACACTGGTGGGCGTTGGGGAAAATGCTAGAAGCAAAACCAAGACATTCTGTGGAAATAACAATTCTAGAAATTCTTCGAAGAGTGAAGACAAGGGCATTAAAGCAATAGTCTAAAGGAAGATTCACTTCAACAGGAAAAGAACTGGCTGAAGTCTGATTGTTGGTGGATGGTAATCAATATTAGCTTTTTCCACTCAGGTTACTAACATTTGCATCTTCACTAAGAATCTATTGGCCTTCTCGTAGTTTACGTTCAGTGGAAAAGAGGTTACTGGATGTACCTTCATTAAGCAGGTGAGGCTCAATAGAGTTTGATCAGCTATGGTGCAGATTGAAGGGTCTTAATTATGGCATACAGTACCTAAAGATTTATGTAATAGACTAAATTCTATAAATGGCGCCAAAAAAATCAGTGCTGAAAAATGTGATTAGCACTATTCTATAAATGGCGCTTAAACTTAGGAGCTGTTTATAGAATAGCACTTAGCACCAGGAACTGCGACTACATTTAGGCGCAACCATTTACACCAATAAAACCTTGGTGTAAATCCCCATTCCTAAATAAGGCGTGGATCTCCATTATTCTATAACAACGCGCATAAATTGTGAGAACATCCATGACCCTCTCATGGCCGTGCCCCTTTTTGGACCCGCACATAAAATTTAGGCCGGATCCCACCCCTAAATTTACATGCGTAAATTTTAATTAAATCTAATTAGCACCAATAATTGCTTGTTAAAGCCAATTATCGGCGCTAATTGGCTTGTTATTCAATTAAGTTGGGCATGCAAATTGGTCGTGTGCCCAAATTTGCGCATGCAATTTTTATAGAATTTGTGGAAATATGACTTCAATTCTACAATTTAGTAAACATTTGAAGACTTGTTTATTTTCCTTAGCCTTTTAAGTGCCTTTGTAGTTTTGAAATAACTTTTGGGTTTTAATTGTTATTGTCTTAATAATTTTATTATATTTTGTCCGTTTATGGTTTTATTTGATACAATGTATATATATTACATATGTACTCCACCTAGAACTAGAGGACAGAGTGGATTATAAAAAAATTTAAATAAATAAAGTAGTAAGTGAGTGCCAGAGGGCTTCATGTCATCAGCCAGCAGACAGGCTTGGGTGTGTCTGATAATGTTTAGGGATGTAACATCCTGTGTTCCTTAGGAAAACAAGAACAAATTCACTATTCCCTTCAAGCTAGGTGGTCAGTGCTTGGTAAGTCCCAGAACTACACATGAGTGACTCAGACCACTGGTATTTTTATTTTCACACTAGTTTGTTGGGAACATGAGCTGGTCCAGCTCCCTCTATCAGAAGGAAAAACAAATACATATGGAAATAACCAACAGAAAGGGAAGAAAGGACACAACAAAACCAGACACCAAGAAAACAGGCAACTAATAAAAATTAACACATCAATGTCCCGAATTGAACCTTACCAATCAATCCAAATGGGATACGTAAACGCCAGATCAGTAGTAAATAAAACAGAGACTATAACAGACTGGATCACTACCAGGGCCGTGCCTAGGGTCTCTGGCGCCCCCCTGCAGACTATTAGTTGGCACCCCCCCCCCCCCCCGTGAAAATGATCAGGCCCCCCCCCCCCCCCCCCCGCTGAAAATGATCGCTCACCACTTGCCACACTGACAGGAATTGTCAGCAATATTCTTAGAAACAAATTGCTATACATTGCAAAATAAGATAGCAGATGTAAATTCTCAAAGTGGACATATTCCAAACGCTAAAATGAAAATAAAATGATTTTTTTCTACCTTTGTTGTCTGGTGACTTTCTTTTTCCGATCATGCTGGCCCAGTATCTGAGTCTGCTGCTATCTGTCCTCTTAACTCCATTTCCAGGGCTTCCTTTCCATTTATTTCTTTACTTTCCCCCTTTCTTCTTCATTTCTTGCTCTATATCCATTTCCAGCAATTTCTTCTCTCTCCCTGGGTCCTGTCCTCCCATCCATGTCCATCCTTGTCCCTCTCTGCCCTTCCCTCCTCCATCCATAGCCAGCAATCCTCCTCTCTCCCCTCCCCTCCATTTCCAGCAAATTGTCCTCTCTCTGGGCCCCCATGTCCATCCTTGTCCCTCTCTGCCCTTCCTTCCTCCATCCATAGCCAGCAATCCTCCTCCCCTCCCCTCCCCTCCATTTCCAGCAATTTGTCCTCTCCCTGGGCCCCCATGTCCATCCTTGTCCCTCTCTGCCCTTCCCTCCTCCATCCATAGCCAGCAATCCTCCTCTTTCCCCTCCCCTCCATTTCCAGCAAATTGTCCTCTCCCTGGGCCCCCATGTCCATCCTTGTCCCTCTGTGCCCTTCCCTCCTCTATCCATAGCCAGCAATCCTCCTCTCTCCCCTCCCCTCCATTTCCAGCAAATTGTCCTCTCCCTGGGTCCCCATGTCCATCCTTGTCCCTCTCTGCCCTTCCCTGCTGCATCCATAGCTAGCAATCCTCCTCTCTCCCCTCCCCTTCCAGCAATTTGTCCTCTCCCTGGGCCCTGCTGCTGCCCTCCCATCCATGCCTCTCTGCCCTCCCATCCATGCCCTCCCATCCATGCCTGTCTCTCTGCCCTCCCATCCATGCCTCTCTGCTCTTTCCTCCGCGCCCTGGGGCCTTTAAATCTTTTACTTCCGGTCGCAGCAGCGTCAGTGAAAGCGGAGCGCTGCCGACGTCTCCCTTCCCTTCGCGCTCTTGGTTCCCTCAGTGTCCGCCTTCTTCTGACGTCAGAAGAAGGCGGGACACTGAGGGAACCAATGAGTGCAAGGGAAGGGAGATGTCGGCAGTGCTTTCACTAACGCTGCTGCGACCGAGGTAAAAGATTTAAAGTCCTCGGCGGCGCGGGGCGAGGGTAAGCACCGCGGCGGTGCCCTCCAGAGGTGGGCGCCCCCCTGCGGCGCTTACCCCGCTTACCGCATCGGCACGGCCCTGATCACTACAGACAATCGACCTCCTATTCATCACTGAAACCTGGATCCATGACCTCAAAGACTCCATAATCTTAAATTTATTCCAACCAGGATACAAAATCACCCACTGGACAAGAAACGGAAAAAGAGGAGGAGGAATAGCCATAATATACAAATCCGAGTTCACCATCACAACCACAGCTGAATCCATTCTGCCACAACTTGAAATCGCCTCAGTAAAAATTAATCACCCAAATTTGCAGGAACACCTTAACGCAGTCCTACTCTACAGACCACCAGGCAACTGGCAAGATTCCCAAACACACTTTATGGACTTTATCTCAAACACATGTGTCTCTACCTCAAACCTTATCATAATAGGAGACATCAACCAGCACTTTGAAGATCTCACCTCAACAAGCACCCAAGAATGCAAAGAATTCTTACAACTATGGGATCTGCATGGACCAAACACGCAACCAACTCGCACTAGAGGACACACACTAGACATTATCACATACAAATTCGATCCTGACTCAAACCTTATACTAACAGATACAAAATGGACACCTGCACCGTGGTCAGACCAATATAAAGCAAACATCTCCCTCCAATGGTGAACGAAAGACTTACTTAACAAACAAGAATGAAAAACCAACACCACGAGAGGAAAAATAGACCCGGTAACATTCTGGCAACAGATCTACCACAACGGATGGACAATTAAGGCAGACACAAACCAATTTGTCCTAGAATGGGACGATAGATGCAGATTAATATTAGACCATATTGCCCCAATTCAAACTAGAACCTCACACAGAAAGAACTCAATACCATAGTTCAATGAAGAACTGAAAAAACTTAAAACGCAAGTTAGAAGGTTAGAACGTGTGTGGAATAAAAAGAAAGACGACCCCACACTTAACACTTGGAAACAACTTCAAAGAAAATATAAGTATACCATAAGACAAACTAAAAGATCATACTACGAAACCAAAATTGGACCAAACTACAAGGACACACATAAACTCTTCCAACTCGTGAATCAACTACTAGATATCACACCAGTCACAACTAACAGCAAAGATACACCAGGAGCAGACAATCTTGCGAGATACTTCAATGAGAAAATCGTAAAACTACAACTCAAAATACTGTCAGCACCATCGTTTACGCCGATCTCCTTGACTGTCTAGATCCAGACCCTGGTATATACCCAGCAGACAGAACCTGGACCAACTTTGAGATAATATCGGAGGATCTCCTCTCCCAAACGCTCAAAAGATTCGCCAAATCTTATTGCAAATTAGACGTATGCCCAAATAACCTTATGACATCTGCCCCTCAACAATTTATAACAGACCTAACGAATCATTTGAACTATATGTTACAAAATGGACTCTTCCCGAAGGAGAAAGGAAACATTCTACTCAACCCCATACCCAAAGACGCAAAGAAAAGTGCTAGTGAACTAACCAACTACAGACCAGTAGCATCCATTCCCTTAATAACCAAACTAACGGAAGGAATGGTGACCAAACAACTCACAAATTATTTAAACAAATTCTCAATACTACACGACTCCCAGTCAGGATTTTGGTCTAACCACAGCAGTGGCCTAGCCAGAAGTCAATTTTTGGGTGGGCCAACAGGTTGGATGGGTGGGCACTAGACAGTGGTGTGCTGGTAAATGTTTAACAACAGGCTCTCTCCCCGGTCCACCTCTGCGCCCCCCCCCCCCCCCGTCCACCTGTGCACCTCCCCTCAAAATTGCAGAGCTGGCTATAGCCGGGGAGAGAGCCTGGGGGGTGGGGGAGGCAATGCATTACTCTCTCCAGGAAAAAAAACATTAAATGATCCCAGGTTCCAATCTCATTCATGTTTAATGTGGGATAAAATGCCATAAATAAGTAATAAATAAATATAAACTTTTAATGTTGAGCACCTGATTCTCAAAGTGGACATGTTCCAATCATTATAATGAAAATAAAATGATTTTTTTTTCTACCTTTGCTGTCTGGTGACTTTGTTTTTCTGATCATACTGGCCCAGTATCTGATTCTGCTGCTATCTGTCCTCTTTACTCCGTTTCCAGGGCTTCCTTTCCATTTATTTCTTTACTTTCCGCCTTTCTTCTTCATTTCTTGCTCTGGGTCCTCCGCAGACTTGACTGTCCAGTGGATCCAGCTTCTGCCTATTTTCTTCATCCATGTGCAATTTTCTCCTCTCTTCCTTTTCCCTCATCTCATCTCCTTCCTCACTCTTCCCTCCCCTCCATCCATGTCCAGCATTCCTTCTCTCTCCTCCATCCATATCCAGCAGCCTCCTCTCTCCTGCCCTTCCCTCCATCCATCCATGTCCAGCAACCCTCCTCTGCCCCCTGCCCTCCCCTCCATCCACCCATGTCCAGCAACCTTCATCTCTCCTCTTCCCTCCCCTCCATCCACCCATGTCCAGCAACTCTCCTCTCCTCTCCATCCATCCCCAGCAATTCTCTTCTCTCCCCTGCCCCTATCCATCCATCCCCAGCAATTCTGTGCTTGCCCCTGTTCCCTCCATCCATCCCCAGAAATTCTCCTCTCTCCCCTGCCCCCCACCTCCATCCATCCCCAGCAATTCTCCTCTCTCCCCTACCCCCCCACCTCCATCCATCCATCCATCATCCCCAGCAATTCTCCTCTCTCCCCTGCCCCCCACTCCATCCAACCATCCCCAGCAATTCTCCTCTCTCCCCTGCCCCCCACTCCATCCATCCATCCCCAGCAATTCTCCTCTCTCCCCTGCCCCCACCTCCATCCATCCATCCATCCATCCATCGCCAGCAATTCTCCTCTCTTCCCTGACCCCCACCTCCATCCATCATCCCCAGCAATTCTCCTCTCTCCCCTGACCCCCACCTCCATCCATCCATCCATCCTCAGAAATTCTCCTCTCTCCCTTGCCCCCCACCTCCATCCATCATCCCCAGCAATTCTCCTCTCTCCCTTGCCCCCCACCTCCATCCATCATCTCCAGCAATTCTCCTCTCTCCCCTGACCCCCACCTCCATCCATCATCCCCAGCAATTCTCCTTTCTCCCCTGACCCCCACCTCCATCCCGTGACTCTCCTCTCTCCCATCCATGTGTCCAGCGATTCTCCTTCACCCCATGCATCCTTCCCTCCCATTCCACCTGCCCGCCCTCTCTCTGACGGCAGCGCTTCCCAGACGCTGCCTACTGCCGCCATGATCTACCTCCGAGTCCTCCCTCTGTCTCACTCTCAACAGCAGCGGTAGCGATTCAAACACGCTACCTCCTGCTTCTAACCCGGAAGCGTCTCCTCTGCAGAAGAGACACTTCCGGGTTAGAAGCAGGAGGCAGCGTGTTTGAATCGCGATGCTACCGCTGCTGTTGAGACTGAGAGTGAGACAGAGGGAGGAAGTAGATCGTGGCGGCGGTAGGCAGCGTCTGGAAAGCGCTGCCGTCAGAGAGGAGGCAGTTGCAGGATCAGTGCTGCCTGCTCCCTCCGCTCCGCTGCTGGGTGGGTCTGAACCCAAACTGGGTGGGCCTAGGCCCATCCAGGCCCACCCGTGGCTACGCCCCTGAACCACAGTACTGAAACAGTACTAGTTACTCTTATGACTAAATTCAAATGTCACGTTTACTGGGAAGAAAGTCTTAGGCTGGAAACCCAGCTGGTAGGGTGATCTTGCCGAGCTCATGGCCTTTGCATTCTGTCACGTTTACTAAACAGGCAAGGTTCAAAAGGCAGGAAACCAGCAGATGCAGAATCAGGTCCAGAAGTGCACAAGCACCCACGTACCAGGGCCTAAGACGATGCAAAGGCAAGGGCTGAAAGTAACAAAATGGCTAATAAGCCCAGCAGCACCTGGAACTCAGATGCTGCAATCACCAGGCAGCTACGGGTGCTGTGCAGGCTCAAACAACACAAGCAAACCTGGCAGCCTGGAAGATCCGGACCGGACTGAGCCGAAATCTGGAACGGGTGATGGTCCATAGCAGCCACCCGTTCTGGCCACCAGAGGACGAGGAAAGCACAGATGTAACAGTACCCCCTCCTCAAGTCCTCCCCTACCTCCACGGGGAATTCAGGTCTCCACGGGTAGCAATGATGGAATCTATGGAGGAGCCTCAAAACATGACCAGGGGTAGCTTGGCTGGAGCGTGAACCAGAGTCAAGACTGGCATCCGGACAGGCATCAGCGCCGGCCCTCGGACCGCTCTCAGGACTAGACCTCGAAGCAGACTCAGGCACATGGCTGGAACTCAGTGCAGACTCAGGAACATCTTGGCTGGAACTCAGGACAGGCTCAGAAGCTTGAATGGAACTCAGAGCAGACTCCAGCGCTTGGCAGGATCTCAGAGCAGACTCAGGCTCATCTGGGCTGAAACTCAAAACAGACTCAGGCTCTGGGCAGGGACTCAGAGCAGGCTCAAGCTCTTGGTTGGAATTCAGTGCAGACTCTGGAACATCTTGGCTGGAACTCAGGGCAGACTCAGGAACAACTTGGCTGGAACTCACACCCGGAGTGAACTCAGCATCATCTGGGCTGGAACTCGAACTCAGCAAAGGCTCGGCTAGGAGTGTCACTTGAACGGGAATCAAAGGCTCAGTTGGAAGCGCCACTCGAACTGTACTCAGAGGCTTGACTGGAAGCATCACTTGGACTGGCATCGGAGGCTCGGTTCGAAGTGCGACTCGGACTGAACTCCGAGGCTTGAGTGGGAGCGTCACTTGACTGAGGATGGGAGGCTCAGTTCGAAGCACCACCCGCACTGGCTCGGTTAGCAGTGTCACTCGGGCTGGACTCCGAGGCTTGAGTGGAAGCACCACTTGAACTGAGATTGGAAGCTCGGTTAGACGCATCCCGTGGACTGGACTCCGAGGCTTGAGTGGGAGCGCCACTTGACCGAGGATTGGAGGCTCAGTTCGAAGCACCACCCGAACTGGAATTGGAGGTTCGGTTAGCAGCGTCACTCAGGCTGGACTCCGAGGCTTGAGTGGAAGCACCACTTGAACTGGGATTGGAGGCTCGGTTAGATGCCTCCCGTGGACTGGACTCCGAGCTTGGCTGGAACTGACATCAGAATCCAGAACTGGACTGGAACCAGGCAGCCACCTTCTTTCAGCGTGGGCTTCAGGAGTATCCCGCTGGCCTGGATCTGAGAGAAGTCTGAAGCGGTACAAGAAGAGCTTGGTAGAAGGATCAATAGAAGAGATTGGGTTTCCAGAGACAACAGGACCCCAGAAACGCTTTCTCTCTGCTGCAGCTTCAGGAGTCTTCTCCAGGGCTGGGTCAGACAAAAGTTTAATGCGGTAATCCCGGAGCGTCAGAAAAGGATCAAGATCAAAAATTGGGTTGGAGCTGGGGTCCGAGCCGGAATCAGGAGCTGCACCGAGGCTGGAACCCGGATTGCCAACAGGGAAGAAAGTCTTAGGCTGGAAACCCAGCTGGTAGGGTGATCTTGCCGAGCTCATGGCCTTTGCATTCTGTCACGTTTACTAAACAGGAACTGGGTTTGTGAGCCCTTGGACCACTGCCGAGGAGCGGCAGTAGCAGGCAAAACCACCCCACACCAGAAGCAAGGCAGAACAGACGTACCGGCAAATCCAGGCTAGGTCTCTAGGCAGTCAGCCAGCAAGCAAGCAGAAGACAGGTCCAGACAAAGGGTCAAAAGGCAGGCGGCAAGCAAAGCAAAGTCCAGGTCCAGACAAAGGGTCAAAAGGCAGGCAGCAAGCAAAGCAAAGTCCAGGTCCAGGCAAAGGTTCAAAAGGCAGGCGGCAAGCAAAGCAAAGTCCAAGTCCAGGCAAAGGTTCAAAAGGCAGGTGGCAAGCAAAGCAAAGTCCAGGATCAGGCAAGGTTCAAAAGGCAGGAAACCAGCAAACGCAGAATCAGGTCCAGACAAAGTCTCTCAGGCAGAAGTGCACAAGCACCCACGTACCAGGGCCTAAGACGATGCAAAGGCAAGGGCTGAAAGTAACAAAATGGCTAATAAGCCCAGCAGCACCTGGAACTCAGCTGCTGCAATCACCAGGCAGCTATGGGTGCTGTGCAGGCTCAAACAACACAAGCAAACCTGGCAGCCTGGAAGATCCGGACCGGACTGAGCCGAAATCTGGAACGGGTGATGGTCCATAGCAGACACCCGTTCTGGCCACCAGAGGGCGAGGAAAGCACAGACGTAACATCAAACTATTGATCGCAACTGGCAAGAACATATTACTCCTACAATTTGACATGTCCAGCGCCTTCGACATGGTTGATCATGGAATACTACTAAATATCCTAGAGTACTTCGGAATTGGAGGCAACGTTCTCACTTGGTTCAAGGGGTTCCTAACCACACGATCATACCAAGTGACATCTAATTCGACCACATCAGCCACATGGATACCTGAATGCTGAGTTCCACAAGGATCCCCCCCTCTCACCGACCTTATTCAACTTAATGATGATACCCTTGGCCAAACTACTATCAAACCAAAACCTCAACCCATACATATACGCAGACGACATAACGATCTACATCCCATTTAAACAAGATTTAAAGGAAATTTCCAATGACATCAACCAGACTCTACATATCATGCACTCATGGGCGGATGCATTCCAGTTGAAACTCAATGCAGAAAAAAACCCAATGCCTAATACTCACCTCTCAACATAACATGAACAAATTCACCACCATCAACACACCAAAACTGAAACTTCCAATTTCGGACACATTAAAAATTCTTGGAGTTACCATTGATCGTCACCTAACACTTGAGAATCACGTGAAAAACACAACCAAGAAGATGTTCCATTCAATGTAGAAATTAAAAAGAGTAAGACCTTTCTTCCCAAGGACCGTCTTCCGTAACCTGGTACAATCAATGGTACTCAGCCATCTAGACTATTGCAACGCACTCTATTCTGGCTGCAAAGAGCAAATAATCAAGAAACTTCAGACAGCACACAACACAGCAGCTAGACTCATATTCGGTAAAACAAAATATGAAAGTGCTAAACCCCTACGAGAAAAGCTACACTGGCTACCACTCAAAGAACGCATCACGTTCAAAATATGTACCCTAGTTCACAAAATCATTCACGGAGATGCCCCAGCCTACCTGTCAGACCTGATAGACCTACCACCCAGGAACGCTACAAAATCATCCCGCACATTCCTCAATCTTCACTTCCCCAACTGCAAAGGTCTACAATACAAACTAACGCATGCGTCAACCTTTTCCTACTTGAGCACACAATTCTGGAACGCGCTGCCGCGCAACTTAAAAACGATCTACTAACTAATTAACTTCCGCAAACTACTGAAGACTTATCTCTTTAACAAGGTATACCACAAAGATTAACAAATGTGAACTCCTACACATATATCCAGAATTGCCTTACGATGTTTGCTTGTTATACTACTATCATGCTTTATCATTATCATGTTACCCAAGATCCTTATGCAATACTAAATGTCTATTCTCTTATGTATTTCCACTATTCATGATGTAACATAAGCCACATTGAGCCTGCAAAGAGGTGGGAAAATGTGGGCTACAAATGCAATAAATAATAAAATAAAATAAAATAAACAGGAATGATTGGCAAGACTGGATGGATCAATTGCTCCTTTTACGATCTGCTACACATAAAGACAGCACCAGAAGAGTTTTAAAACTTATGTCTAAAGGGCTATTTTGTAAAGGGAATAATTTATTCTTACCTTCAGGATTTGGGTGAGACAGCACAAATATTCTTCAACCCCAAGGCCCTATATTCTCTTTCTGTCTCCCTGTCCTGGTATTCAGTTGATGTATACTTACCGAAATGAAGGAAATCCAGTCCTGGCTTTCACTGACTAAACACACATGGGTCAGTATTCAAAAGGACTTATAACTATAGGGGGCAATTCTAAAACATGGCACCTATACTTATGCGTCACTCGCATGTGTAAAAATACAGAACACTCTACAGCTCATGTTCTTTCTGGTTTATCCAGATATGCAGAGAGAACAAAGTGGGAATGACCAAACGGGTGAACTAGGAGTTTATCAAAAGATGTCCGTTATTGAGCAATGATTCACATACGTTCAACAAAATCAGTTGTAGACAGGCAACGGGACTCAACACAGGCCATGTTTCGGGAGTCCTAGTTGGATTGTCTTAAATGTTTGCAAAGTTGTGAAAGAATTTTGCTGAGTGAGTTATACCATAGGGGCACAATCTGTTGCTCTGGAAAGACGTGTTTCTGTGCTAATGATTGTTCAGATTGTGTCCATATAGTAATAGCTCACTCAGCAAAATTCTTTCACAATGTTGCAAACATATATGACAAGGGATGTGTGTTCATTTTGGATGAAAGGTTAAAAAAAAACAATGAATGAGGGTAGTTTTGGTTTGCTTATCTTAAACAAACTGAATGACCAAGAAGATAGAATGAACCAAATCCTCATTCATTCCATTTATTCTTGGCAACAGTATAGCCAGGGGGCCAGAAAACTTGGAGACACTTTGGGAGGGAAACGATTTCAGCCATTTTGGGAGAGAAGAAAGGTAGTATCACAGTGTATTTCACCAAGCAACCAAACAGGTTCCAACCACACAGGTTTCCAGTAAAGCAGGGAAATAAAGCAGGCTTCCAAATAAATCAGGCTTCCAATAAAGCAGGTGAATAAAGCAGGCTTCCAAATAAGTCAGGCTTCCAAATATATCAGGCTTTCAATAGAGCAGGTTAATAAAGCAGGTTTCCAAATACATCAAGCTTTCAATAAAGCAGGTTTCCAAATATATCAGGCTTCCAATAAAGCAGGTTACTCTCCCTCCAACACCCTTCCAAACCCTCAAGAGCCATCCCTGCCTTGGAACTCTCCCACTCCATAGAGGCTTCTCCCCCCTCCTCGGATTCCTCTCCCCTATGATCTACCCCTCCTTCCATATAATCCATCCAATCATCTTCTTCCCTCTCCATGGGCCCCTCTCTATTCCAGCTGGGCCGCATGGTATATTGATTATGTATCCATGGGAACTGAGCTTCTTCCCTCCACCCCCCCTAGCGGGGGACGAAATTATAGGCTCAGCCTGACTATCCCCCTGGCTCCCTCTGCTGGAGCTGGGAATCCATTCCCTTGTTTCCAGATTACTCTCTGCCTCCCTTCTTGCAATGGCTTCTGGTACTTGTATTTCAGGGTCTAAATGCTTCATCCTAGCCCCCCTGGCAGTAGCCTTGTCACACACCCCCTCCCTCAAGAAATTGCAACCCTCGGAAGACCACAGAGGACTCTCCCGAGGGTCTGCAATTCGGGACAGGGCGTCTGCATTTCCATGGAGCTTCCCTGCCCAGTGCTGCACTGTGAAGGAAAAAGCCTGCAAGGATAAATACCACCTCGTAAGGCGGCTGTTCTGACCGCGCTTCTGCTGCAACCATTTTAACGGGGCATGATCCATTATGAGCAGAAAAGGTCGTCCCTGGAGGTAATACTTTAAAGTCTCCATGGCCCACTTAACGGCTAGGCACTCCCTTTCTATCACCAATTAGTGCTGTTCTGCGGGCGTCAGTTTCTTACTCAGAAACAGCACTGGGTGTTCCTCCTGCTCAAACTCCTGGGACAAGACAGCCCCCAGCCCTGTTTCAGAGGCATCGGTTTGTAAAAGGAAGGGCCTCCCAAAATCTACACCCCTCAAGACGGGTTCTTGAAATAAGATGTGTCGTAGTGTGTCGAAGGCTGCCCTCCCCTATGTCTCTCATATCAAAGTATTGGGGTGGGTCCTCTTTAACATATCTGTCAAGGGGCTGGAGATCTCCGCAAAGTTAGGGATGAAACGTCTATAGTACCCCACGAGTCCCAGAAAGCTACGCCTTATTTCCATCATCATCTCAATACGAAGACAGCACATCTCAGTTTCACCTAAATACTCTTCACATGCATGTCCATTCATTTTTTCATATTTCATCCAGATATCACAAAGATACAAACAGCAAGAACCTCAACTATTATCTCTTTGTTAAACACTTCTACTACTTGATAACTGAAGTTTGTGACAGCTGTTATTGGCTTGATAATAAAAATCGTTTGACCTAGCCACTGTCTGCAATTGTGATGAGATCTGGAAAATGGCTGGTGGACGGCTCCACCTTGCTGGGAAGCAGTGGACCCTTTTCACAACATAGACAAACATGGTTTAATGGGACAGTCTTGCCTCACCAATTTGCTTCATTTCTTTGAAGGCGTGAAAAAAACATATTGATAAAGGTGAACCAGTTGATGTAGTGGATCTAGATTTTTAGAAACCTTTTGACAAAGCACCTCATGAGAGAAACAATGTCTTTCTGTGGATTAAGAATTGGCTATTGGACAGAAAA
Organism: Microcaecilia unicolor; assembly: GCF_901765095.1. Classification (NCBI taxonomy): domain Eukaryota; kingdom Metazoa; phylum Chordata; class Amphibia; order Gymnophiona; family Siphonopidae; genus Microcaecilia; species Microcaecilia unicolor. Next base: position 235,888,775 of record NC_044035.1, on the reverse strand, counting down.
CAAAGGGTAGGGTTAAATGGCCATTTTTCTTGGTGGAGAAGGGTGAATAGTGGAGTGCTTCAGGGATCTGTACTGGGACTGATGTTCGGTGCTATTTAACATATTTATAAATGATGTTGAAATCAGAATGACTAGTGAGGTGATTAAATTTGCAGATGATATGAAGCTGTTCAAAGTTGCCAAAATGCATACAGATTGTGAAAAATTGCAGGAAGACTTTAAGAAACTGGAAGACTGTGCATCCAAATGACAGATGAAATTGAATGTAGACAAATACAAAGTGATGTACATTGGGAAAAATAATCCGAATCTGACTTCTCCTTTCTCACGACTTGTAAACTGACTGCAGATCTTGGCAGCATCCTGCAGCAATTAATTCTCTGATGTGGAACCATGCTTCACAGGAAACGGCATTCTCCCATCCAATTCATAGAGGCTACCATCCACATTGATGAATACTATGAACTGGAAGTTCACATCATCTTCTACCTGACGTTGCCCTTCCTGGGCTACTGCGTCATGGACTGCCTGAATAGCCTCATTCTTTTCAAGATGGGAAGCCCTTTCTTCAGAAGATTGCTTGTTTCTGCCAAAAAAACGTTTCAGGATAGAGCTGTCACCAAGCTCCAGTTTGTTATTGGCTACTGCATGTATAATACCAACAGTCCTACAGGAGCTGCCAATTGTCTGCTTCATGAAGTAAATTTTAGGACTTATTTCTTGCCCTTTAAGTTCTGTTTCTCTCTGAAACGTTCATGCTGTTGAGTCAAAGGGAAGAGCAGCAGTAAGGCGATGGCACAGAACACAGCGATTCGTGTTCCAGCCCCAGCACGTCCACGAAGCGCCAACCGTCTGTCACCCCGAGCTTGGTGAGCACTTTATTCAGGATCTCAGGGTTGATTCACATTGCTTTCCACTGCATTTTAGCAACTTAAAGGGCGGGATCCACGTCAATTGCTACAGCGTGTCCACCACACCAGACTCCACTAAAGAAAAGTGAAAGCCTACCTTTTTTTTCCTTTCAGCAGGTCCCCTTTAAGAATCTGCCTGGATTCTCTACCCTTTAGTTCCCCCTTCCTTAACTGGCTCCTTATCCAGCCTTGGCCTCCCTAGGTACAGCTTACCTGAGGTGCCTGCTGGTCTGCGCCTTAATAAAGGGAACCAAGGTCCTCTGTCCCACAACTCATCTCCGTGGATCACGCTTCAGGTCCCATCTGGGATAGTGCCATTCTGAAAAGGGTTCACTGCTTCCCAGATTTCACTACAATTGCAGACAGTGGCTAGGTCAAGCGATTTTTATTATCAAGCCAATAACAGCTGTCACAAACTTCAGTACATAGGTTATCCCCAAACAAACAGGTTTCAACCACATAGGTTTCCAGTAAAGCAGGGAAATAAAGCAGGCTTCCAAATAAACCAGGCTTCCAATAAAGCAGGTAAATGAAGCAGGTTTTCAAATACATCAGGCTTTCAATAAAGCAGGTAAATAAAGCAGGTTTCCAAATATATCAGGTTTCCAATAAAGCAGGTTACTCTCACCTCCAACATCCTTCCAAACCCTCAGGAGCTGGCCATCCCTGCCTTGGAACTCTCCCACTCCATAGAGGCTTCTCCCCCCTCCTGGGATTCCTCTCCCCTCTGATCTACCCATCCTTCCATATAATCCATATAATCATCTTCTTCCCTCTCCATGGGCCCCTCTCTATTCCAGCTGGGCCGCATGGTATATTGATTGTGTATCCAGGAGAACTGAGTTCTTTCCTCTGCCTCCCCCTAGTGGGGGACAAAATTATAGGCTCAGCCTGACTATCCCCCTGGCTCCCTCTGCTGGAGCTGGGAATCCATTCCCTTGTTTCCAGATTACTCTCTGCCTCCCTCCTTGCAATGGCTTCTGGTACTTGTATTTCAGGGTCTAAATGCTTCATCCTAGCCCCCATGGCAGTAGCCTTGTCACAACGTGTTCTGTAATTTTATTCTTTATAATAGTTTGGCTGGCACTGAAATCAGGCTTACCAGTCTGTAATTTCCTGGATCACCCTTTTTATTTTATTTTGTTTGATTTCTATTGATAACCTTAAGAGTGGACTAACACGGTTACCACACTCCTCTACTGGATCACCCTGGAACCCTTTTTAAAAATCAGCATCAAGGTGGCCTCCCTCCAATCTTCAGGTTCTATGGATGATGTTAACGACAAGTTACAGATCACTAGCAGCAGATCAGCAATTTCATGTTTGAGTTCTTTCAATACCCTGGGGTGTATACCATCTGGCACAGGTGATTTATCTCTCTTTAACTTGTCAATTTGGCTCAGCACATCTTTCATGTTCGCAGAGATTTCTTTCATTTCCTCTGCATCGTCAACTCTGAAAACCATTTCCGGTACAGGTAGATCTCTTACATCTTCTTCCATAAAGACCAAAGCAAAGAATTCATTCAATCTCTCCACTGTGGCCTTGTCCTCCTTGAGTGCTCCTTTTGCTCCTTCCTGATCTAACGGTCCTACGGATTCCCTTGGAGGCTAGCTACGCTTCCATGAAAATATTTAAATACACAAAACCAATCATAACTTCAGATAGAGCAACCTCTCCCCACTTGCTATCACTATTTTTTAAATGTAAAAATGCTGCATAAAATGCTGAAAAACAAGAAAAGAAACTTTTAAAATTATGTGTTCCAGGCAGCCATTTTGTATGCATTTCAATAACTCCAATGATGTCATCAGAAAGGGAAAGGGCTAAAGAGTCATACAAATGTATTGGAACATTTCAAAAATGCATATTAAAAACCAATTCTCATTGAAAAACAATTAACAAATTATTCAATGAAAAATTGCTATTAAAGGTGGTCATGCCTATGAAACATTCAATAAATACATAAATAATAATGTATCTAAAAAGCACAAATTAATAAAATCATAAATACAGAACCTAATAAAATCAGAATACAAAACAATCTTACTAAAACTATACAACATAAATACTGAATAGATGACTGACCATTAAATATGTGTTATGGAACTGTATGCATGCCTTCTTTTTGCTGAAGGTGCATATGTTCCATTTATTACAATTGGATCATAAAATTACAGAAAATCTAACTCCATGTTAAGACTATTAGGTGACGTGGAGGGGCATTTTCAATATGATGTCTAAGTCCGACTTTGGACGTTTTGCAAAAATATCCAAAATCTGAATAGGAAAGAAGGTCATTTTCAAAAAAGAAAAACGTCTACCTTTTTTTCCAAAAATACTGTTTTGAACAAGGTTTTGTGATTTGGACGTTTTGTTATTTTGGTCCATTAAAAAAACAAAAAACGGCCATGTGCAAGACACACAAAATCAAGCCATTGGGATGTAGGAGGAGCCAGCATTTTTAGTACACTGGTCCCCCAGACATCCCAGGAAAGCAATGGGGCACCCTATGGAGCACTGCTGTGGACTTCATAAAATGCTCCCAGGTACACATCTCACCATTGCTCCCTTATCTTGTCTGCTGAGCCCCCCAAAACCCATTACCCCAACTGTACACCACTACCATAGCCCTTACGGGTGAAGGGGGCACCTATATGTGTGTACAGTGGGTTTCTGGTGGGCTCATTATAGAGAAAGAAATGACAGGATTTAGCAGTCTGTTGAATATGTGCAGAGAAAGGAGAGAGAGGAGTCGAAGATGACCCCAAGGTTACGAGCTGATGATAAAGGGAGGATGAAAGTGTTGTCCACAGAGATAAATTGGGGAAGAGGAGAGGTTGGTTTAGGGGGATAGATAAGAAGCTCAGTCTTGGACATGTTTAGTTTCAGATGGTGGTGAGACATCCAGACAGCAGTGTCAAACAGGAAGGCTGATACTTTACATCTAACTTCCAATGCTTATGTTGCTTCTTATTTTCTTCATTTGGGTTCTTTTTCTATTTTCAAAGGATAATCTTTTGGCTATAATAGCCTCTTTTACTTCACCTTTTAACCATGCTGGCTGTCGTTTTCTCTTTTTTTTTTCCATCTTTGCAAATATGTGGAGTGCATCTGGCCTTATTTTTTCTTTCCAGTGTTGGGCTTTTAATCACATTATCAGTGTCATGTTTGATCCTTATCAGTTTCTTGCTTCTATCCCTAATTACATTATACCTTGTTTTATTTTTTTTCCTATGCCAGGAATATATAGAATGATATTTATAATCTAGCTTGTCTCTTTTGAACTTTTCATACTTGATATGTTTAATTTCTTTCTTAAAGTGCTCTAATTGGTATAATGTTCATACAGGACAATAAAGGAAATGTCATGCTTTTTAACATTTCTTAATTGTGCGTCTAAGTCCTCTTTTACCTTTTCTGCCTTTGTAGTTGCAGTTTGTGCAATTAAAATCATTAAATACAGGGAGCATTTATTGATTATAGCTTCCCATTTTATCATAAATTCATTGTCATCATTGTACATTCTGGGTTCTTTGTAAATCCTCAGGCCCCAAGGAATCATGTCTACAATAATCATGTAGAAGAATGCAGTTCTGTGTGTACTAAATGCTTACTCAGTTTAATTGCTTCTTCCCAGTATTCTTAAAGAATGGTTCCTTGGGGAGAAGCTCTTCCAGTTGTGTGTCAGTAAAGCTCAAGATGTCTCTCCATGGTGAAAACCACGTTTTGCCTCACAAGAAACAGTACAGCAACAAAGAGGCTGAGAACTGCATGTGAACAGTCCACACACAGAACAGAGCACACCACTAAATTGATGAAACAGATATTTATTGCTCAAGATGACCGACATGGCCATGTTTCACCTTCCAAGAGGCTGCGTCAGGGGCCATATATACAGTTAAAATCATATAAAACTTTACTTCACAACCAAATAAATTGAAATCATGCACATGCAATTACTTGAAATACACACAATTAGTTGAACAAATCATAATAAATAAGTCAAATGGGGAGATATGATAGAAGTCTATAAAATAATGAGTGGAGTGGAAGGGTAGGCGTGAATCGTTTGTTTACTCTTTCCAAAAATACTAGGAGTAGGAGATATGTGATGAAACTACAAAGTAGTAAATTTAATACAAATCAGAGAAAATTTTCTTCACTCAACGTGTAATTAAACTCTGGAATTCGTTGCCAGAGAATGTGGTAAAGGTGGTTTAACTTAGCGGGGTTTTAAAAAGGTATAGACAGCTTCCTAAAGGAAAAGTCCATAGACCATTATTAAATTGACAGGGGGAAAATCCACTGTTATTTCTGGGATAAACAGCATAAAATGTATTGAACTTTTTCGGGATCTTGCCAGGTATTTGTGACCTGGATTGGCCACTGTTGAAAACAGGATGCTGGGCTTGATGGACCTTTGGTCTGTCCCAGTGTGGCAATACTTATGTACTTATGTATGTACTTATGGTAAAACAAGAAGAGTTAGTACTATACTGAATGAAAATCATAAGTCTAAACAGCTTAGAATATGCATAAAATACTGAATGAAAATCATAATTCTTAAAGGCTTAGAACATACATATGTGTGCACAATAGGACATTTAGAAAAGACACATACCTATTAAAGTTTCTCGAGGCACTTTCCCCTAATAGTAAGTGCATGTCTTTTTATAGAAGTTCTGTTTGTGGGTGCTGACTTGTACAGCTTTCTGGAATCTGCTTTTGGACGAATCATGCTATATTAACCTAAATGGATATTGCTATTATTTCACTCTAATTATGTTCTGTCTAGGCTTTGTGGTCTTGTAAGTTCAATAAGAAAAACAGAACTTCTGACCCTAGAGTACTTTCAAAAGAAAGTTGTAACCCTACCCATTCCCCCAGGTATAAACAATATGTCCTGATGTTCACAGGGTTAATTAGTAAAGGACAGCTCAAGTCAGGGACAGCCAGTTCTGGGAAGTCATTGTGAGTCACTGTTGGTGACTTTTTCTTGGCTTGGAACTGTATTAAAGAAGAAATGAATCTTCTGAGTAAGTTGTTTGTCTTCTTTTACATGATCACATTGGGAGACTGTGCAAATGGTAGACCTGGAAATTCATAGAAGCTTGCAGTCAAAGTATTAAAGAAACTTTCTAAAGGAAAATTCACTTTCATAGAAAAAGAACAGGCCAAAGTCCAAATGTAGCCTCTTTTCACTCAGGGTTACCAGAAGACTTGGTGCCATCTGCGATTGGCCAGTTCTGGGTATGTCTCACTCTATTTATAGATTAGATAGGGCATCTTGCATTCCTTAGAACTAACCCATTTGTAGACATTGCCTCCAAAAGAGAACAAGTTCATTTTTCTCCCTGAACTAAATGTCCACACAGCTGTACTGGGGAAGTCCCAGCAGAACTAACAGTGGTTCAATCCACTCATTTATTTCCATGATCTCACTGATGTAGAAGCAGGAAAGAAAGGGAAAATAAGTTTAGTGATGCACTTTCAATTTCTTCAGTCAGGAGAAAGATTATCCACGAGTCAGACCTCCTCCTAAGAGAAATTCTGTCCAGTTGAAACGGCAGTATTTGTGTATTAATAAGTAAACTAATTGCATGTGTTAATGTACAAATATTAACATTTACACTTTCACGAGTAAGTGTAACATGTAAGTGTATACTTACTCGTGAAAGTGCTAGCAGGGCTCCTAATTCTATAATCCTGTGCACAAAGGTTATTTAATACTGCCAATTATTTGTTTATTGGTTAATTAAGCACTAATTGGCGCTAATAACCATACTGGTGATTATTGGAGTTAACTGGTGCTAATTGGCACTAATTTGCACTTATATGTATAACAACACTAAATCACTATTCTAGAAACTTAGGACTAGATTCTGTACATGGTGCCCCAGATAGTTGCTGAAATGATGTGCACTAAGCCAGAATTCTGTAAAGAGCATCCTCCACAGAATAACAATTAGAGACTATTAGCTTCATGCACATTTTGCACCTAAATTTGGGCGCTAGCACTTATGCCTGCCAAGACTGGTGTAAATGCTTGTGCCCAACTGATGGCTGTTAGGTAGGCAAATACAGGTATCTATAACATCACTCCTAATTTCTAGGAATGTCCCTGATCTTCCCATGGCCACGCCCTTTTTGGAGTTGTACACTATGAAATTGAGGAGCACACATTATAGATTAAGGCATAGGGCATATTTGTGCGTAGCTCCTAATTACTGCCAAAGATTGTTAGCACTTAATTAGTTTGCACATGGATCTGCAATCCGCACTCAAATTTGGACACCCAACTTTGGGTGACCTATACAGAATTTGGCAGTTATTGTGCAAGAGCTGTTGCATGTAACTACAAGAAGGCATGCACATGGGAGAATCATGGGCAGGTCAGAGGCATGCCTAGCACTTTTGTGCTACTAGTAGAACCGTGCCCGTTTCCTTAACAATGAAATGGGCCCTAGGAAGGCTGTCATGTACCCCTCCATGTCCAGCGATTCTTCCCTCCCCTCCATGTCCAGCAATTCTTCTCTTCCCTGCCCTCCCATCCATGTCCCACGATTCTCTCCTCTACTGTCCTCCCATCCCATCCATGTCCATCAATTCTCCTCTGCCCTGCCCTCCCTTCCCCTTCCCTTCCTCCCTCCCTCCCCTCGATTTGTACCTGAACGTTCTGTGGCTGGCTAGCGCTGGCTTCACCCTCCTGACGTCAGCTCACCTACAGCGTTCCCTTCCCTCTCACTGTTCCGCCCTCTGACGTCATTACGTCTTGATGCGAGGGCGGGACAGTGAGGGGGAATGGAACGCTGGAGGCTGGCTGACATCAGGAGATGTTACGAACCCAGGCAGCCAGACATGGAACGTTGGAGGTGCAAATTATTATATAGGATGATTCCAGAAAACTGTCAATTATGTGTGCAATTGCAACATTTAGTCATGGTCATTTTCACCACCCATTGACATGGTATAAGTGGCCACTCCTAAATTTCAGTGTCACAATGCTGACTTACACTGGTATTCTATAATAGTAATTATGATTGTAATTGCCAGTATAGAATTTGCACTTAACATGCAGCATCCTAGTCCTTAAATTTCAATGACCTTTTCAGAATTACCCCCTTACCACTGGAGTCTAAATAACGCGCCTAGCATTCTGTGCTGAAATCTATGTGCATTCCATAACAACACACAAAACTTAATTGGCTTAACAAGCTAATCAGCACTGATAACAGCACCTAACAAGCAATAATGAGCACTAATTTGCAGGCCACATTGAGCCTGCAAATAGGTGGGAAAATGTGGGATACAAATGCAATAAATAAATAAATAAATAAATAAATAATTGGCAATAATTACAATTTATGTGCACAACTCGCTAAGCATATTCTGTAATGAACTGCATCTAACTTTTAATGTGCACAGTTCAAAAGGGGCATGGTTATGGGCGGGGAAATGAGTGTTTCATGGGCGTTCCAAAATTTACACGCGTAATTACAGAATATGGCCCAATGCATGTAAATCTACGTGCAGGGATTTATGCCATGTTTTCATTGGTGTAAATGGAGTCGCATAGTTTTAGGTGCTGGGACATCAGCTAAGTGTATTCTATATACTCTATATGCTAAACCTAGTGGACTTACCGCCCAGGAATGCCAAAAGATCGGCCCGCAAATTCCTCAACCTGAACTTCCCCAGCTGCAAAGGAATGAAATACAAACAGGCTTATGCTACTACCTTTGCGTACAAAAGCACACAGTCTTGGAATGCACTACCCATGGCCCTGAAAACCATAACCAATCTAACAAGCTTTCGCAAAGCTTTGAAAACACATCTCTTCAACAGAGCCTACAAAAGTCACCCTCAATGAAACGAATCATTCCTTAAACTACCCAAGTACACCTAAAACACCTCTCACACGACCTTACCTAACACCTTTCCATCTGAATTCCTCTTTCACCTCAGCTTATGATTGACTTTTTTTTTTTTTTAAATCATGTAACGACGTTCTCATTTCCATACTCTGTAAGCCACATTGAGCCTGCAAAGAGGTGGGAAAATGTGGGGTACAAATACAATAATTAAATAAATAAATAAATATACTGCGCCTAAATCAAGGTGCCGCTTACAGAATACGCTTAGCCGGAAATGTTTACTATGCAGATTGTTTAGGCGCCTTATATAGAATCTGGCCCTTAGTGCATAAATGCAAGAGGGATATACACATGGGTGGGTCTCCCATTAACAAAATGTGTCCCTGTTGTATTTAGGTGCCTGCAGTTACACCAGACCTATTGGTCATGTAACTGTAGGTGCGAAATGTATAGTGGTGTTCATAAGTCCTGCATCACTTTGTTGAAATCTGTTTTTAGCAGTTTAAGACAAAATTTGAAGCTATGCAACTGAATACTGCATGTCGTTTTGTTCTAATTTTCATTCTGGGCTATCATATACCATCACTTGCAAATTTACATTACTGTTGACACACCTATAGCCCTAATTATAAACTATTTTGAATTTCCATGTTGCATTGACAGAGTTGCCTTATTGTAACCACTATTCACCCTATATTCAAGGCTCCTGACTGGTTAAATTGTTTATGACCACCTAAGTGGTAATATTCAGTGGCACGTAACCAGATAGTGATGCTGAATATGACGATACACTGTTCCTGCATTGTCAGGTTAATGCCATGGTGGTCCGTGGGCAACACCTGAGCAAAGTTGTTAAATCGCAAGAGGATTGTCAAAAATTACAAGAGGACCTTACGAGACTGGGAGACTGGGTGTCTAAATGGCAGATGACGTTTAATGTCATAAGTACATAAGTATTGCCATACTGGGAAAGATCAAAGGTCCATCGAGCCCAGCATCCTGTTTCCAACAGTTGCCAATCCAAGTCACAAATACTTGGCAAGATCCCGAAAATGTACAAAACATTTTACACTGCCTATCCCAGAAATAGTGGATTTTCCCCAAGTTCACCCAACAACGGTCCATGGACTTCTCCTCCAGGAAGCCGTCCAAACCCCCTTCAAACTCTGCCAAGCTAACTGCCCTTATCACACTCTCTGGCAACGAATTCCAGAGTTCAATTACACGTTGAGCGAAGAAAAACTTTCTCCGATTTGTGCAAAGTGATGCATGTGGGAAAGAGGAACCCAAGTTATAGGTACGTAATTCAAGGTTCCTCGTTAGGAGTCACCGACCAAGACAGGGATCTAGGCAGCGGCGTTGATAATACTTTGAAACCCACTGCTCAGTGTGCGGCGGCAGCGGCTAAGAAAGCAAATAGAACATTAGGTATTATTAGGAAAGGAATGGAAAACAAAAATGAGGACGTTATAATGTTCTTGTATCGCTCCATGGTGTGACCACACCTCGAAATTGTGTTCAATTCTGGTCGTTGCATCTCAAAAAAGATTAATAGTGGAATTAGAAAAGATACAGAGAAGGGAGACAAAAATGATAAAGGCAATGGGACGATTTCCTTATGAGGAAAGGCTGAAGCGGCTAGGTCTCTTCAGCTTGGAGAAAAGACGGCTGAGGGGAGATATGATAGATTTCTATAAAATAGTGAGTGGAGTAGAACAGGTAGATGTCAATTATTTGTTTACTCTTTCCAAAAATACTAGGGGGCATGGAATGAATCTACAAAGTAGTATATTTAAAACGAATTGGAGAAAAGTTTTCTTCACTCAACATGTAATTAAACTCTGGAATTCGTTGCCAGAAAATGTGGTAAAGGCGGTTAGCTTAGCGGGGTTTAAAAAAGGTTTGGATGGCTTCCTAAAGGAAAAGTCCATAGACCATTATTAAAATGAACTTGGGGAAAGTCCACTGCTTATTTCTGGGATAAGCAGCATCAAATGTATTGTACTTTTTCGGATCTTGCCAGGTATTTGTGACCTGGATTGGCCACTGTTGGAAGCAGGATGCTGGGCTTTATGGACCTTTGGTCTGTCCCAGTATGGCAATACTTATGTACTTACTGTATAATGACTAGCCTATTGTAATGCCCTGAACACTGGTCAAACCAAAAAACGTTTGTATCAAATCTAACTAATACAGAATACTGCAGCACGACTGATAGAAGGCTGCAAATGGTGTGACCACATCACACCCTTCCTGCAAAAACTACACTGGCTACCAGTACCTTACAGGGCTAAATTTAAAACTCTATGTTTGATTTTCAAGGCCCTCAAACAAAACAGGCCAGAGTATTTAAAGAATAAGTTAGCCCTTTACACATCTTTGAGACCTCTAAGATCCTCTCAAGGATCAGTGCTATCTGTCCCCTCAACAAAGAAAATTGTACCATGTAATACTGTCACGTCTGTGGCCGTGACCACCCTCAGACTTACCTTATTTCTGGGGGTCAGCTTCTAAGCTGGCTTCTGCCTATCCTTTCTGGAGTAGTTTTCCTTCTGTGTGCTGGCTGCTTCCAGCATGGCTCTAATTACTCCATTCTACTGCACCTGGGGGTGCTGCCTGAGTTAGCTCTACTTCTGTCTCCAGCCTGGATCTGTTTGCTCCTCTGTGCTGCACCTAAGTCTCTCTATGTTCTGTATGCGCTCTGCCTGCTCCTTGGTTTGTGCTCCTCTCACCTGCTGGTGGCCAGAGCTAGTGGCTGCCATAGTTTGTCTTGCTGTTCCTACCCGTTCCAGACTTTAGCCCAGTCTGGTCCGGTTCTTCCAGGCTGCTGGACTTGTTTCTCTTGTTTGTGCCTGGACAGCCTCCGTAGTTGCTTACTGATGGCTGCAACTGCTCCTCAGGTGTTGAAGGGCTTTATTAATCACTTAGAGACTGCAGCCTTTGCCACTTTCAGTAGCACATGTTGCCATTTGGCCTTGCGTCAGCTCCCAGGGTTTTCACCAATTGCTATGCAGACTGGGAGTCCATGTGTCTTACTACTACTACTTAACATTTCTAGAGCGCTACTAGGGTTACTAGGAGTCCATGTGTCTTCCTACCTGGATGATTGGCTGGTAAAGAGCATGTTAAATGACAGTGCTCAGGAGTCCATGAGGAGAGCTATTCAGGTGCTGGACCTATTAGGGTTTATTTTAAACTACCCCAAGTCCCATCTGCTCCTGGTTCAGCAATTGGAATTCATTGGAGCCCTGTTAGACACACAGCAGCAGGTGCAAGCCTTTCTCCCTGTGCTGAGGGCGGACACACTAGTCACCCTCGCCACTTGGGTTCGAGCCAGCCAGCAGGTCACAACTCAGCAGATGTTGAGATTGCTAGGTCACAAGGCCTCCACAATACATGTCACTCCCTTGACACGTCTACACACGAGAATGGCCCAATTGACTCTAGCTACACAGTGGTGTCAGGCCTCCGAAACCTAGCGGATGTCATCTGAGTAACACCGGAGTTGTTTCAGTTCCTCCTCTGGTGGACAATCTGATCCAATTTTGACAGTGGGACTTCGAATCCAAATTGCTCAGCCCCAGAAGGTGCTGATGACAGATGCATCCCGCCTGGCTTCACAGCCAGGGTGCTTGGTCTGTAATGGTATCAGTTTAAATTGTCAGGATTATTGAAATATATGTAGCATAATTATTGATTGTGCTGAATCAGTTACAAATATATAACAATATAAAAATACAATTTTAAAAGACTTATTGAAACTGCAACAGGGGAACTGATCTGAACTCCAAATCCCTCTTCCCCCTCCCTTTGGGAACATTTAAAAGGACAAAAGGCCACTACTTCAGAAGTCTTCAAACTTCCTCTCCCCCTCCCACTTGAAGGACTGGTAACAAAAGCATGACTAAGGTTGGTACCTGAAGGCTCATCAAGACATCTCCACCAGCAGACAGAGAGTCTGGAAAAGTGTAAATCCAGATACTGAAAACAAAGGAAAACCATAAACAAGGCATTTGCTTGTTAAACCATTTGCTGGTTGCCTCAGATATGTATATCTGTCCCCTCCCATTAGCTATCAGACATGAAGATGCCAAGACATGTGCAGAAAGGAAAGACTTATAATGTGATCATGTGAACAGACTACAATTACCATAATGCCTTGCAAAATATCCAGTGCAAACCAGGAAGCAAATGATCCAGGACATGCACCCACCATGAACTATAAAAAGCCTGGAAATAGCCCAGCTCAAGCTCTTGGGACCTGCCTGCTCTTGGGAATCTGCTCTTGGAAATCTGATGCTCTGGGGACCCGTAGCCCACCTGCCTGCTGTGAGGACCTGCCTCTGCCTCATGGCTCTTCACTGGACCACAGCATGCTCTATAACAAAGACTGTTCTGTAAGTTATAACCTCTGATTTAAAAACCTGCTACTTTACTTAAGCACAGATTCTCTGTAAGATCTCTTAAGACTCTTATTTCTCGCTACAACATTAATCGCTAAAATTGTAACTTAATAAACCCTTTTGAATCTAAATATATAGTGCTCCTGTTCTTTCTTAAACCTGGTAATGCAGGTTAAAGTAATCCAATAAATGTACTTAATGCTTAATTCATTGCAATTGTGAATCTTGTTGCTTTAATCGGCAACTGGTGGAGAATTAATATATATATATATATAAATTATAAACATTAGTGAGTGCTCTAGAGCTATCTCCAAGTATAAATTAATTCCTGTTACAGGTCAACGCAGGAAATATATCTTCAGATCAACCTACTGGAACACTCTAAAGGCTTTCAGAGATTGACTGGTCAACAAATTGAACTCATTGAATGGACAATCAGGTTGCAATGTATTACACTAACAAGCAGGGGGGTACTGGATCATACCCTCTGTGTCAGGAGGCTGAGGGGAAGTGGCAATGGGCTGCCAAGAACAGGATAGTTCTCAGAACCATATACCTGGCAGGCAAATCCAACATCCTGGTCGACAGGCTGAGCAGGGTCATGCAATCGCTCAGCACGAGTGCTTCCCGAAAGATCTTCCGGGAGTGGGGAACCCCCTTGATGGATCTGTTTACTACTCTGTTCACCACAAAGTCCCTCAGTAGTGTTTCAGGGTCATGGCACACAACAAACTAGCATTGGATGGTTTCCTCCTCCACCGGGGGAATGGTCTTCTGTATGCGTATCCTCCCATTCATCTCATGGGGAAGACTTTGCTGAAACTCAAGCGAGACCTAGAAATCATGATCCTTATTGCCCCTTATTGGCCCAGGCAGATCTGGTTTCCTCTTCTTCTGGAGTTATCTTGGAGGAGTGTTTTCTGACTCTCATCACACAGAATGAGGTTGCATCCCAACCTCCAGTCCTTGGCCCTCACAGCCTGGTTGTTAAGAGCTTAAAATTTGCTTCCTTGCATCTTCTTGAGGGTGTCTCCAGGGTCTTGCTGGCTTCCAGGAAAGATTCCACTAAGAAATGTTATTCTTTCAAATGGAGATTTGCCATCTGGTGTGAGGGCAGGGCCCTAGATCCTATTTCTTGCCCTACACAGACCCTGCTTGAATACCTTCTACACCTTTCTGAATCTGGTCTAACTCTGTAAGGGTTCACCTTAGTGCAATTAGTGCTTACCATCAGTGTGTGGAAGGAAGCCCATCTCTGGACATGTGACGTGGATGATGTTGCCCATATGTGAGAATTAATGGCCTGCTGTCCTCGGAGAATACCTGCTACAGGTAAGTATCTTTGCATTAACATGAACTCATTTTTGCCCATGTACATCCCTAGTACAAACTGTCCACCAGCAAACCTTCCACATTTGGGATCTTATTCATAGAACCAACTCTTCTTAACTAGATGAAGTAAACTTTAGCAATACAGGAGGGAAGGCCTCCTAGGGTATGTTGAGACCCTCCTGTATGTACTTCTTGAACAAGTCCACAGGAGTCACAATAGAAATCTTAGGAAAATTCAAAACCCTTCATGTCAGTTGTCTTGCTGAATTTTCCAAATTCTCCAATTTGCAGTAGATATTAGTCTTATTCTGAATCAGACCACATTGTACTTGCTGAACTTCTGCTTCAGAAACAGCAAAGAAAGCCATCACCCAGAGCTCTAGTGCAATGAGAAGTATTTTTGGGGAGCAGTAAGGATGAATGCTGAAAGAGTATGACGAGAAAAAAGGACGAATGATTGTGGAGAATGCATGACTGAATGTAGGGGTAGGTGAAGAGGGATGTGAATGCTTAAGTGATGAAGGCACAAGATTCTAATGGAGTATTAGGACAAGCATAGCCATAAAGGGAAAGGACAGGAGAGCTAATATCAGGTAGCTTGGGAAGAGGAGACAAGATGGGGGGAGGAGGTGAGAGGGAAAGAGAACCCAGAAGAGGAGATGGGACAGCGGAAGGGTGAGGAGAAGATGAGGGAGAGAGAATTGTGGACTGAGACAGAGGTGACCTAGAATAGGGAGAAGAGGATAAAAGAAAAAAGGAGCCTGGATAAGGAGCAAGGTGATGGAGAGGAAAAAAGGACCAGGCTGTAGTGAGAATGAGTGGACTGGCTACTGGGTAGAGAAAGATGGAGAAATGACTCATAAGGGAGGACCAGGTGTAACCCCCAGCCACCTATGGTACTCTGTGCCAACTTATGTTTACAGAAGGTAGGCTGGAAGACACATTCAGATATAGAAGGGGTGTGAATAGGCAAGAACACTTTCTCCCTTGCCTGGAAAAACAGGGTTCTTGGACACTGATCCACTGGATCAAGACAGATAGGCATTACAAGCTGCTAAGAGGATTTCTTTCTCAGTTTCATACAAAAATTGACCAGAGAGGCAGGTGTATAAATCACAGCAATAACTATACTGAAAGGTACTGGGGTTTAACTTAAAAATAGAAATAACAAGGCAATAAGACATTTATAGAAGGGAAAGAACCAGTATATAAACATAAAGATAAATAGTACATCCTTTTAAACAGCAAATGTTACTGTAAGACTTGGGGTTTCAGTTTTTGAGGGAGCCTAAGCTATCAGACTGCTATGCCTGAAGAAGAATGCATTAACTAATATAAGTTCAGTTCAATAATAATATAGCATGGTGTTGGGGCCCATGTGGAACTCTTACTACTTTCAAACAGGATTCCAAGCAGAAGATATAATAACCCTTTTCATCACTGTATAATAGTTGGGATAGTATGTCCTCTCTGTTTTTAAATTTAGATTGAGAGAATATGTTTTTTCCTATCAAAATACACTTGTCTCTTCTCCAAAGCAATTTATGACACTTTTTTCCACTGCCTATGGGAGGCACAGTAGCTAAAGCATGTGGCTTTGTGTTTTCTTTTGGGCTAGTGAAGTCCAAATTATTTCTTGTGATTTCTCAGGTTCTGTGTGAGTTCCTGAAACTGACTCTCTTCTCTCCAGCTTGTTGCACACCCTTCAGCCTCCAGTGCAGGGTTGCCAGATTGAAAAAATTTTCCCCACCCAAAACCAGCCCAAAACCCGCACAAAGTTAAACCCCGCCCCCGACGTCATCAACCCCTCCTCCGACGCCTTTAACCCTGCCCCCGATGTATCCTCTGATGTCATTAACACCGCCCCCGATGTAGCCGCCGATGTCACTAACCCCGCCCCCGAAGTAGCTGCTGATGTCATTAACCCCGCCCCCGATGTCATTAACCCAGCCTCTGTGGGGCTTCTATTGGACCAAATTGGACCAATAGAAGCCCCAGAAAAGCACCCAAATCCGCACCGTGGCTTTTTAAAAGCCACCCAATTCCCCGCAGCCCACAGCCGGCAAAAATTGCCAGCAACTGGTCGCGGAATGCCGCTCAATTGGGTGGGAAACCCGCAGACCTGGCAACTTTGCTTTGCTCCAGTGACAGTCCAAACCCTCTCTTTTCTCTTCTGGTTGTGTCTCTAGGCAGAGCTCCCAGAGTCTTTCAAAGTAGCCAATAGTAGCAGCTGTGTGCGTAAAGTGGGAGGAGTCCAGGCAGTGTTCCTTCACTTCCCTGTTGTTATAGGAAGGCCTGCATAGTGCTTTTTTTTTTTTTTTTTTACAAAAATACAAGGGGCTTTCCGATCCTGATGATGAGTACCATAGACCAATTCCTTTTGCTTTTAACTCCTAATGCCTTATCACTTGTACAGTACCCTTGTATATTTTATCTTTCCCACCTTATTAATTCCCTTATCCCTTATTTGTCTTGTTTGCCTGTCCTGATTAGATTTTAAGCTCTTTCGAGCAGGAACTTTCTTTTCATGTTCAAGTGTACAGCGCAGCGTTAGTCACTTTGAGTTTCAGCCCCCTCATATTGCGGCACCAGGCATCTGCTGCTATAGCTGGCGGGGATCACCAAGCCCCACCAGTTGATGAACTTCTCCACTGGCATTCCGTCTGTCAGCTGTATTTTCTATGGGATGGAGGGGGGCAGCTGATGCAGGGCTAGGACCTCCCTGTCCCACCACATATGCTCAGTTTTTGTGAAACTGAGCATGTGCTGGGAGGGCAGGGCCTGCCCTGTGCATGCTTAGTTTCCATGCATGCATGGGGATGAGGGGAGTTTGGTGCAGGGGTAATTGTAGCCCATAGAAAATGCTGCTGACAGGTTGAGAACCTCTTCGGTTGACGGGGCTTGGTGATCCCCTCCAGTAGCCAAAAGTATTTGGGGTCCCTGCGAAGGGTGTGGGAGTGCAGGGGGTGGGGCAAATTTTGTGCCCCCTCCCCCCACTGTGAGCATAGGCTCCCTCAAAAACTGATGGTCTGCGTACATGGCTGCAATAAAGGAATTTCTGTATGAGACTTCCTCATACAGGAATAGCAGGATGAGAGAGAAGGAGAGATAGTGAAGACTGGGAAATGAGGCAGACGGAATAAGAACACTGAATAGCAGGGATAGAGAGGGAGAAATGAGACAGGTAGAAAGGGAGGGGTTCAGATGACCAAGTATTGAGTGAATGGGGAGGGAGGAAATACCATGATGAGGGGAAGACTGGGAACAGAGTGTGAGAAAGCGAGGGCTTTGGAGAAAGAGGATCATGGGACATATTTGAGAAAGAAGGGAGATGAAGAATGGAGGAAAGAGAGTAGGCAAAAGGAGAAGGAATGGAGAAAGAAGACCAGACAATAAGATGAAGAGGATACAAGGAGGAAAAAAGTGGAGCCCATTCCCCAATCATTTGTGGCTGAGAGAAGTGCCTATACATATTATTTTTGGTGTCTGTAACAATAAAATTAAAATCTTCTCCACAATCCTCTTCCTAAGCATACATATCAGGTATAAAGGGTCACCTGAAGGCTGACTGTATAATCTTTGACTAGTCTCTAGGTAGGCACACTAAACCCTCACTGGAAGATAACTGAAGCAGGCTAATAAGAGTTAGAATATCCCCATTTACTGAATCCTCCCCACGAGCACAAAATATACATAGAACTTTGAAAACAATGAGGCATATAGTCCACAAAAACAAAGCAAGGTGATGGCAAAAAGTTTCAAATGCACTCACAGTATTCACAGTCCTTGATCTTCTCTATAGTGCACTTTAGTACATACATAAGCATTGCCACACTGGGACAGACCAAAGGTCCATCAAGCCCAGCATCCTGTTTCCAACAGTGGCCAATCTAGGTCACAAATACCTGGCAGGATTCCAAAAAAGCTCAATACATTTTATGCTGCTTATCCCAGAAATAAGCAGTGGATTTTCCCCACGTCAATTTAACAAAGTAAGGTAACATAGTAGATGACGGCAGAAAAAGACCTGCACAGTCCATCCAGTTTGCCCAACAAGATAACTCATATGTGCCACTTTTTGTGTATACCTTACCTTGATTTGTACTTGTCTTTTTCAGGGCACAGATCGTATAAGTCTGCCCAGCACTATCCCCGCCCCCCCCAACCACCATTTAATAATGGTCTAAGGACTTTTCTGTATTCTCATGCATCTCCTCTGCTCCTTTCTCCTCTGGATGGATTTTGAACCCTATCTGCTTATTTAGAAAGTGCCTTTTCTTTAGGGATCTCTGGCAACTCCTCCTTCTAGGTATCTTAGGTGTAGTCAGTGTTAGAATATTGGAAATACCCTAATTTCTCTCTCTCTCCTTTCCTCTCTTGCTTCTCACAAACTGTGCAGTCTTTCGGTGCTAGTGGAAAGTCCCAGTTCTTCTCTCTAGGACTTAACTCTCCTCATTCCTTATTACATATTCCACATGCTCAACTTCTGAACTTTGCAGGTAGGATGCACCCAGAACGAGGGTCCCATATCTTATCACACAGGCTGTCAGCATGCACCAGGGGCGTATCTGAACTTCAACGGTAGGGGGGGGGGCCAGAGCCAAGGAGAGGGGGCACATTTTACCCCCCCCCTGGCGCCGCTGACCCCCCCCCCGCCGAAGACGAAGACAATGACGACGCCACCATCCGACTACTTTAAACGCCCCCCCTTGCAGAAAACAGCTCCAACTACTTTGAACCCCCCCCCATCTCCCGCCGTCACTCCGCCATCGCACCTCACCTCCCTTTGCTGGCAGGGGTTGGCCCACCAGCCGAAGTCTCCATCCTTCCTTCCTTCCTTCCTTTGGTCACTCTGCCGTCGCGCCTCACCTCCCTTTGCTGGCGGGGGACCCCAACCCCCGCCAGCCGAAGTCTCTGTCCTTCCTTCCTTCCTTCGTTTGGGTTTGGTGGTTTCTGACATCCTGCACGCTGCACGTTGTACGTGTTTGCGTGCAGGACGTCAGAAACCACCAACCCCAAACAAAGGAAGGAAGGAAGGATGGAGACTTCGGCTGGCGGGGGTTGGGGTCCCCCGCCAGCAAAGGGAGGTGAGGTGCGCCAGCGGAGTGACGGCAGGAGGAGGGGGGTTGAGAGTGTCATCGGTAGGGGGGTCCAGGGGCAAATCTGCAGGGGTCAGGCCCCTGTGGCCCCATAGCAGATACGCCCCTGAGTCAGACTGCTTATGGGTTAAACAACCCTGAGCAGGCTGACTGTCAATATTGAGTGGCACTTAACTGGGCAATGCTAGGGCAGAGTCAGGGTGGAGCCAGGAGTTATGCGGGCATGAGCAATAATCAGTGTCAGTGCCTGCATACCTAACTGGGTAAGTTGAACTCCAACGTTGCCTGTTTAGGTATGCAGGTACGACAATGAATATTAGCCATACTCCCATAACTTCTGGTTGCTGCCAAAGAGCTAGATATCCAATGCCAGTTCCTGGACATGGACCAACATTAAACATCAGGATCTAACAGCCAGCAATGGTCAGTGTTTAAAAAAACACTCCTGCTGCTGGCTGAATATTGACTGGATGGTTTATAATGTGATAGGAAACCCAGATTTCTCTTAAGTCCTGACTTGGTGGTGTCAAAATATTTTATCATTTTAACTTCAAAGGTCTTATGTTTATGGATTGTTAAAAAAATTTCCTTTAAGTATTCTGCTACAAAAAGAAAGGAGAGAATCAAGGAAAGAGAGAAAAAATGAAGCAAAAGAAAGTGTTAAAATGTCACTCTATAGGTAAGAGACAAAGAAAAAGACAGAGGGTAAACAATAAAAACAACAGAGAGAAGACCAAAGAATGAAAAAAAAGGCCACTTTGTCAAAAAAGCAAGCCAGGTACACAAATATTTAAACTGTTATTGCCTGACAAAGAGTGTTAATAATAGCTCATCAGTGTAAAATAACCTGGGATAAAGTTCAAAGTCTTGAACCATGTCATTCACATAAAAATTACTTGTTAAGAATACTGGATGTTACTGGCACTGCCCAATTATACTTTTTCTGGGACAACTACCAGCATTGAGACTTTTCTACTAGCCTCAAAATATTTTGTGGTAACAAAAGTTAACAAATGTGCTTTTAGATATATTTTGAAAGCACAATTTTTCATGGTACCGTCCGCCAGACTGCTCCTCCTCTCACCAAAATAACTGCCTTGTTCACTACTAGCACTACAGGAAACAAGTATGCTATGTAGATTTCACTAGGGTTACCATATGTCCAGTTTTACCCAGACATGTCCTCTTTTGAGGACATGGCCGGGCAACCGGGCGGGTTTTACCAGCCTGCCCGTTTGTCCAGATTTCTGGGCCTAATGGTGTCCTATCCTAGCCTCCCCTTACCTTACTCTACTGCCCTGGTGGTCTAATGACCTCTTTGGTACAGGAAAGAGCCCCCTCTTTCCTGCCCGGAGAGCTGCCCTGCATTCTGTTCCCCTTGCAATGCTTGCTGAGTATTGATGGTCCCGGCGCCGATTCAAAATGGCTGCCGAGAGTTGCAGCGGATATTCAGTGGCACATAACTGGGCAATGCCACTGAATATCCTAACTACTGCAGAACTCCCTAGTTAGTGCCAGGGTGGTCTAGGGGCGGTTTGGGAAAAGCCGGGAGTTATCCGGGTGCCGGTGATATTCACTTAACTTTGCCTGGTTAGCTATGTGGATACCGCACTACTACTACTACTACTTAACATTTCTAAAGCGCTACTAGGGTTACACAGCGCTGTACAATTTAACATGGAAGGACAGTCCCTGCTCAAGGAGCTTACAATCTAAAAGACAGGTGTACAATCTAGAGACAAGTGTACAATCTAAAAGACAAGTGTAGAGTCAATCTGAAAGGGCATACTATATTTCTCGAAAGGTTAGGTGCCGAAGGCAGCATTGAAGAGGTGAGTTTTAAGCAGAGATTTGAAGATGGGTAGGGAGGGGGCTTGGCGTAGGGGTTGAGGAAGATTGTTCCAGGCATAGGGTGAGGCAAGGCAGAATGAGCAGTGGTGGAGAAGGGTACTGAAAGGAGGGATTTGTCCTGTGAGCGGAGGTTACGGGCGGGAACATAGGGGGTAGAGAGGTAGTGAGGAGCCACAGACCGGGTGCATTTGTAGGTAAGGAGTAGAAGCTTGAATTGTAAGTGGTATCTGATCGGAAGCCAGTGAAGTGACTTGAGGAGAGGGGTGATATGAGTATATCGGTTCTGGCGGAATATGAGACGTGCGGCAGTGTTCTGAACGGATTGAAGGGGGGATAGATGGCTAAGTGGGAGGCCGGTGAGGAGTAAGTTGTAGTAGTCAAGGCGAGAGGTAATGAGAGCGCGGATGAGAGTTCGTGTGGTGTGCTCAGAGAGGAAAGGGCGAATTTTGCTGATGTTGAAGAGGAAGAAGCGACAGGTCTTGGCAGTCTGTTGGATATGCGCAGAGAAGGAGATGGAGGAGTCAAAGATGACTCCGAGGTTGCGGGCAGATGGGACGGGGAGGATGAGGGTGTTATCAACTGAGATAGAGAGTGGAGGAAGAGGAGAAGTGGGTTTAGGTGGAAAGACGAGGAGCTCGGTTTTGGACATGTTCAGCTTCAGGTGGCGGTTGGACATCCAGGCAGCAATGTCGGATAAGCAGGCCGATACCTTGGCCTGGGTCTCGGCGGTGATGTCTGGTGTGGAGAGAGATATAGCTGGGTGTCATCAGCATAAAGATGATACTGAAAACCATGAGATGAGATCAGTGAGCCTAGGGAAGAGGTGTAGATTGAGAAGAGAAGGGGTCCAAAGACAGATCCCTGGGGAACTCCAACAGATAGTGGGATGGGAGTGGAGGAAGATCCATGAGAGTGTACCCTGAAGGTGCGGTGGGAGAGATAAGAGGAGAACCAGGAGAGGACAGAGCCTTGGAACCCAAAAGAGGACAGTGTGGCAAGAAGTAAATCATGATTGACAGTGTCAAACGCAGCGGATAGATCGAGGAGGATGAGGATGGAATAGTGGCCTCTGGATTTGGCGAGGAGCAGGTCATTGCAGACTTTAGAGAGTGCTGTTTATGTCAAGTGAAGAGGGCGAAAACTGGATTGAAGTGGATCGAGGATGGCATGAGAGGAGAGAAAATCAAGGCAGCGACTGTGAACGGCGCGCTCAAGTATTTTGGAGAGGAAGGGTAGGAGAGAGGTGGGGCGGTAGTTGGAGGAGCAGGTAGGGTCAAGTAATGGTTTTTTTAGGAGAGGTGTGACTACGGCGTGCTTGAAGGTGTCAGGGACAGTTGCAGTGAAGAAAGAAAGGTTAAGGATGCGACAGATGGAGGGGGTGACAGTATGGGAGATGGTGTTAAGTAGGGTGGTGGGGATGGGATCGGAGGAACAGGTGGTGCATTTCAAGGAGGAAAGAAGGTGAGAGGTTTCATCCTCGGTGATCTCAGGAAAGGAGGAGAAAGAGGCCATGGTTGGTTGGTTGTTGGATGGGGCTACAGGCTGAAGAGGAGGTGGTGGCTTGGTAGTGAACTCAAGGTTGATCTTTTGCACCTTGTCGCGGAAGTAGTCAGCCAGTGATTGAGCAGAGAGTGAAGAAGGAGTGGGAGCGGGGGGCACTTTGAGGAGGGAGTTAAGGGTGGTGAAGAGACGACGAGGGTTGGAACTGAGAGAATTGGTCAATTGGGTGTAATAGTCCTGTTTTGCAAGGAATAGGGAGGAATGGAAGGAGGATAGCATGAATTTGTAGTGAAGGAAGTCTGAATGGGTACGAGATTTCCTCCAGAGGCGTTCAGTGGATCGGGTGCAGGAGCGAAGGTAATGGATGCAAGGGGTCAGCCAAGGCTGGGGATTAGTACGCTTTGTGGGACGGGAGGTGGATGGGGCGAGGGTGTCCAAAGCAGAGGAGAGAGCGGCATTGTAAGCGGAGACCGCTTTGTCTACAGTCTCAGAGGACATGATGGAAGGGAGGAGATTAGGGATACTAGAGGATAAAGTGGGGGGGTCAATAGCCTGGAGATTCCTGGAGGTGGTGGTTACAGTTGGACGGGGGAGGGGGGGGGTGAAGAAGTGTAAATGTGGTGATGATCGGAGAGAGGTAAAGCAGAAGCGTGGAAATTGGAGGGTGAGCCGGAGGAGGAGAGGATGAGGTCAAGACAATGGCCGTCACGGTGAGTAGGGGTGGTGGAGCACAGCTGGAGGTTGAAGGAGGATGTTAGGGTGAGGAACTTAGAAGTGTCAGGGTCGGATGGGTCATCAGCGTGTATGTTAAAGTCTCCGAGAATGAGGGACGGAGATGAGGGTTCAAGAAAGACGGAAAGCCAAGCATCAAAGTCGGTGAGGAAGGAAGAGAAGGATTTATCAGGGGGGCGGTAGATGACTGCGACTCTGAGTGGCAGCGGGTAGAATAGCCAGATGGAGTGGGCTTCAAAGGATGAGAAGCAGTGAGACTGCGGTAGGGGGAGGGGTTGGAAACTACAGGAGGGCGAGAGTAGTAGCCCAACACCTCCACCGCGACCAACTGGGCGGGGAGTGTGGGAGAAGAGATAACCTCCATGGCAGAGGGCCGCAACTGAGGCCGAGTCTTCCGGGGAGATCCAGGTTTCGGTTAGGGCGAGCAGTTGAAGGGAGCGAGAGATGAAGAGATCGTGGGTGAAGGGCAGTTTGTTGCAGACTGCGTGGGCATTCCACAAGGCGCATGAGAAGGGGAGGGAAGAGGGGGGGAGGAGGGGAATAGAGACAAGATTGGAGACATCCCGGAATCATTCGCATGGATAGGACGGGGACAGGTGAGGGGGACCTGGATTAGGGTTAATGTCTCCCGCGGATAGCAGGAGGAGGAGCAAGAGAATGCGGAGGAGGGTGGGGGAGGTCGGGTGGTGAAGGCGACGAAGATGGGGTGAACTTAGGAGGAATGGGGATGGGTTAATGGCAGGAAGGAAGTGTTGAAGGTTAAGAGCTAGGAAGGAGGAGGGGTCAAGAGGGATGGTGAGGTGGTGGGGGATGAGGGTGAATAGGGTATTGGCGTGGCGGGCAGGGCGGGAGGGCAGCGAGTTCTAGTGGTAGACAGTGGGAGTGGGGGGAAAGAAGATTAGGAAGAGACAGGGCAAGGAAGAGAACGTGGACAGGGGCCATAAGTAGTGGCTGAGATGTAACAGGTGACTATGTAGTGACTGAGGTGACTGAGGTGTTAAGCAGATAGATAGAGCTGGAAAGCTGGGTTTGGACTGGCGAGTAGGTAAGTCAATGGCTGACAAGCACTGAATATTGGCTGTTCCTTCATAAGTTTTGGGCACTGCCCGGATAGGGGCTCACAACTGAATATCCTGGTCTATTTTAGCTGGTGGCAGTCAAGAGATAAAGATACTCTGACTGCTGCTGACTGAACATTGACCCATTTGGTTTTCTTACAATAGCGTCAAACATTTTACCCAGCATCCTCTTCAGGTTTACCAATCTATAGTGCCTCAAATCAACCTTGGAACCCTTTTCAAAAACCAGCATTACATTGGAATCCACCAGTCCTCATATATTGAATGATAGGTTACAGATTATTAACATTATTATTACAGTTTAGCAATTTCGTATTTGAACTTTTCCACAACTTGAGGTGAATACCATCCAGTACTGGCAATTTATTGCTCTTGAGTTTCTCACTTTGAACTATTACATCTTCTAGACTTGCAGTGATGTGGTTTAGGTGCTTTAAATCATTACTATAAAAGAAAGTTTCTGATATGGTTATGACCCCAACATCCTCCTCAGTAAAGACCAAGGCAAAGAAATAGTTTAGTTTTTCTGATATTATCTAATCCTCCCTGAACTCTCATGTTACCCCATGGTTTTCCATAAGTCCAACTGGCTCCCTCATGGACCTTCTTTTTTTATTATTATTATTTCAGATATACTTGAAAAAGATTTTAGCATTAGCTCTTGACTCTACAGCAAGCTGTTTTCAAAGTCTGTCTTGGCCTGCCTTATTACCATTTTATATACAAGTTGTCACTGCTGCTTGTGTTCATCCCTACTTTCTTCATTAGGGTCTGCTTTCCATTCTCTGAAAGATGCCCTTTGGGCTTTCACTACCTCTTCCACCTCACTATTAAACCATGCTGGTTGTTGTTTGGACTTTTAAAAAAATCTTTTTTAATACATGGAATATATTTTATCTAGGCTTCCAATATGGTCTTTTAAAAGCAACATTCATGCCTCATGCAAACCTTTGCCCCTGGCAACTACTTTTTGCTTCATTTATCATAGTTGCCCTTTTTAAATGAAAGTGCTAAAGCAGTAGGGTTACATGTATATGTGTGTGTGTGTGTCTTCCTTCTTGTGTTGATACATTTGACTGCTTTATGATCACAGTTGCCTGGTAGCCCCACCAATATTATTCTTTACACCAGAAGAATGTTCCCCTCTAGCCATCTCCTGGATCAACTGCTCCATGAAATGGCATCTAGAAACTTTACTTCTCTACCTGTCCTCCACCCCCTAGCTCAAACACATTTGCTGCCACTTTCAAAAGCAGTCTTGCTTTTTCTCCCTCTCCCCTCAGTAGGGGGAGACAGTGAGCAGTGCAGCTGCCACCATCTCCTCTGCTAGCTTCTTTCTGAAATTGGAACTGTACTTGCAAGATTATGGCCCTCACACAGTTCTGAGTGACTTCAGAAGGATGCCAGCAGAGGAAGAGGCTGCAGCAGGTAAAAACTGCTCACCCAATTCCTTTTGCAGGATGAGTAAAGGAACGTGGTGATGCCATGAGTGTGTTTGTTGGGGTGGGTGGCAAGAGAAAGTACTGATGTCAACATGGGTAGAAGTGATGAGGACCCACTATAATTCTCTGAACATAGCCCTGGATCCCGACAGATCTCCCCTGCTAAGAGACCATTCCTTACACCAGAGCACAGTGCTGCATGTCTATTCATTTTCTAGTGAAAGAGCTTCACTCACAGCAACAGAATATGCCAATCACTAGATCTGATTTCACATGGCCTAGTACTGAAGCCTCTATAACTCATGCAGAACCTTAATAAAGTTATTTTACAGTATAATCCTTCTTATAGAGTCCTTTAACTAAGGTGCGCTAATGGATTTAGGGCCAGATTCTATACATGGTGCCTAAAAAATATGCGCAGTTAACATTTCCGACTAAGCATAGTCTATAAGCCGTGCCTAGATTTACGTGTGGTATATAGACTATGCTTAGTTGGTATCCCAGTGCTTAAAACTATGCGCCTCCATTTACACCAATGAAAACGTGGCGTAAATCCCTGTGCATAGATTTACACGCACTGGGCCATATTTTGTAACTAAGTGCGTAAATTTGGGAACGCCCATGAAACACCCATAGCCACGCCCATTTTGAACTGCATGCAGGAGAAGTTAGGCACAGTTCATTATAGAATGCGCTTAGCGAGTTGTGTGTGCAAATTCTAATTATTGCCAATTAGTGCTCATTATTGCTTGTTAATACCCAGTGTACCTGAATGTAACTTAGCTTGAGCTACTAGTGAAAAAGGTGTGAGCAAAATTTAAATAAATAATAATAATAATAATAAATAATAATGTGTTGTTAAAATGCTGATTAGCTTGTTAACCGAATTAAGTTATCTGCATAGTTACAGAACATGCCTGGACTTCGGTGTAGATCTCTAGGTGCGCTATATAGAATCCAGTAGTTAGTTGCCACTATATTTTATTTGTTGCATTTGTATCCCACATTTTCCCACCTTTTTGCAGGCTCAAGGTGGCTTACATATTACCGTTAACGGCGTTAGCCGATTCCGGTCTGAACAAATATATGGTGTGAATGAATACAAGGTGATATTGTGGTAGATAAGGTACATGTAAGGTAGGTACAATTGGGGGTAATTTAGGGAGGGAGGAAGGGAGGAGTCAGATAATGTCCATTACGTTCTTTGGTTACATCGTGTCGCAGGTGGACATGTATTTTATGTTGGGTCGGTGGGGTATGCTCTTTTGAACAGGTTTGCTTTCAGTGCTTTCCAGAATTTAAGGTGGTCTGGCATAGTTTTTACTATTTTTGGTAGTGCGTTCCATAGTTGTGTGCTTAAGTGGGAAAAGCAGGATGCATAAGTGGATTTGTATTTGAGGCCTTTGTTGTTTGGGTAGTGGAGGTTTAGGTATGATCGTGCAGACTTTGTGGTGTTTCTGGTTGGCAGGTCAATGAGGTCTGTCATTTATCCAGGTGCCTCACCGTAAATAATTTTATAAAATTATTAGGAAAGGGATGCAAAATAAGACCAAGAATACTATAATGCCTCTGAATTGCTCCATGGTGCGACCTGACCTTGAATATTGTATTCAATTCTGGTTGCACTATCTCAAAAAATGTAGCAGAATTAGAAAAGGTTCCAAGAGCGACCAAAATGATAAAGGGGATGGAACACCTCCCATATGAGGAAAGGCTAAAGAGGTTAGGGCTTTTCATCTTGGAAAAGAGACAGCTGAGGGGGATATGATTGAGGTCTATAAAATCCTGAGTGGTGTAGAACAGGTAGAAGTGAATTGATTGTTTGAAGATATATATATCAGCAAATCAAAGCTTATGAACTTCAAATATGGTTATCACATTTCACAATTGGGCTTATATAAATATTAAAAAGTAATGGTGGCAAAGGAACACATCAGAGGACTCCAAACAGCAAAGGCTCAGGTTGAGAAATACCTGACTTGAAGCATAAACATTGGTTGCTGCCCTTCAAACACAATCCATACCAAGACAGAATCACTCCACCAAACCCAATCTCTGGCGATCTATTCAATAAAATAAATTAACATATACTAGCACAACAACTAGCACGCTTTTGCAGAAATGGACATATTAAATTTTACCAGCCATGTAAATGTTAAGCCTCCCTAGCCCCAAGCTCTATCTCCTCAAATAAAAAAATGGCAGCACATAGGCCAGTCCAGGTGTCTGCATTTCTCCCTCTCCCCTTCATTCCCCCTCCCCGCGGTCCATGTTGTGATAGTCTAAATCCCTGGTTACTTCCTGCACATGTATTAATTTGCTTCTTGAACTTATTTATTTATTAGGATTTATTTACCGCCTTTTTGAAGGAATTCACTCAAGGCGGTGTACAGTAAGAATAGATCGAACATGAGCAGGAGGCAATTAGAGCAGTAAAAATATTCGAACAACAATACAAAGTATGGCATGGTACACTAGCAATGTCAACACAATATGTACTAGAACATTACAATTGGTAGTGAGGGGTAAGGCAAAGTTGTAACATATAGATGAGTAAGAAAGTAGGAAGAGTTAGAAAGTAAGGTGACTGGTTTGAAGAAAGTTGCACCTGAGGTCAGAGAGATGGTTAAATATTATCTCAGCTAGGGTAGGAGTGGATAAACATGTCCTGCTGCAGCATATGCAGCCCGAGTCAATCCTTTTGTGTGTGAGTGAGACTAACAAGTTAGTTACTTCTTCTTATTGTAATTTGTGTAATATTCTGTACATTATTATGTTTTATTCACTTTATTGTTTGTAAGCCACATTGAACTTGAGTCTATTTCGGGCTAATGTGGGGTATAAATGTCATTAATAAATAAATAATAAATAAATAGTGTGCACTAATGATTAGGGTGTGCTAAATGCTAAGAAGCCCATGAGAATAAAATGGGCTTCTTGGCATTTAGTGCGTGCTAAACAGGGGCCTAGCCAGACCTCGAGGTGGAAGGGGGCCAGAGCCCAAGGTGGCGGGGGTACATTTTGTTCTGCTCCCCCCTCCGCCGCTCCCCTCCACCACCTCGCTGACCACCTCTACCGCCTCGCCACCCTGCTGCTCCACACCCATTGCTGCCGCTGTACATATCTCGGCTGGCGGGGGTCCCCAAATCCCGCCAGCTGAAGCACTGCCGCCGCAAATACTAAAAGGAGCATGCCAGACGTGAGGGGAAGAGAGAGCAGGGCAGGCAATGTGGCGGCACTGGAGACCTTCGCTGGACAAAGATGTCAGCTGGCGGGAGTTGTGGATCCCCACCAGTCAAATCAAGGGGCCAGAGTAAATTGGGGGGGGGGGGGGGTAGGCCCCCATGGCCCCACATAGCTATGCCACTGATACTAAATCCATGGCATTAACGCATCTTAGTAGAAAGGAGTCATCTTTCATACGCCTGCTCAGAAACTGTGCTCCCTGCATGACTACCATTTAATTTTGACAGCTTCTTCCTGCACCTGTTTTGAACTTACTAGACAAATCACATTTTATTTCTGGCACCTTTTCTTTGGAATCAGCTACCCTGTTGTGGTAGGGCTGAATCCTCCCACAATGATCGAAAACCTATTTGTTCACATTAGCATTTCCAGGATGTTAATTTTAATCAATTGTGCTTAACCTGCAGACACATGACTCAGAAAGCTTTTGTTTGGGGGGGGGGGGGCGCATTGTTTTTGCTTACTGCTCTCTGTCCTCTTGTTTGTTGGAGTTCCTTTCGATGTTTTTATTTGTAACCCGCTACAAATAAATAAGCATAAAATTCGGAAACTTCTGGAGTGACCAGACTGATGTAATGTAATAGGAGCTGAACCTGTTATGTCAATCCTTGCTGTGGATGTTCTCTACTCTGACTAACTTCTAGAGGGAACCCTTTAAGGCTCTGAAGTTTGGGACTGGAGAGGTTTTCTTTGGCGTTTGAGGATGCAAGGGAGCAGAAGGGAACTGCCTCTTTCCCTGGCAAAGGGAGGAGATCTGAAGAGGCAGCCTGTAGGACTGCAATTTTCAACCAGTGTGTTGCACATTGGTGTGCTGCAGCTGCTCCCCAGGTGTGCCGTGGGAGTTGGGCCAGCTTAATTTATGACAGAATGGACTGTTTTTCTGTCTCTAGCAGTCGGTGGCAAGAAGCAGCGATTCATTCAGCCTGCTTTCTCCAACTCTAGAGCCGTTCTCTCTGACGTAACTTCAGGTTTCCACAAAAGTGGGAAGCATCAGAGAGAAGGTTCTGTGGTTGGCACGAGCATGCTGTTATGAAGTCACTGCTCGCTGCTGTCAATTGCTAGAGACAAGAAAACTTTTAAAAGGAACACAGTGGGGGGGGGGGGGGGGGGGGGGGGGGAGGGATTAATAGAGACAAGGGGAGATGCTTGGTTGCCAGAGGGGACAAGAAGGAGAGATGCTAAACTATTTTTGTGGTTGTGGGGGGAAGAGAAGGTAAATGCTCGACTATTTATGAGAGTGGGGGGGGGGGGGACGCTGGACTAATTGTGAGGGTGGGGGAAAGAGAAGGTAAATGCTGGACTTTGTGATGGGAAGAAGGTAAAATACTGGACTGAGTAGAAGGGGAAGAAGGTTAAATGATGGACCATATATGGAGGTGCAGTGGGGGGGGGGGGGGGGGGGGTAAAATGCTGGATGATGTATGAGGGTGGGAGGGGGAGGGGGAAGAAGGTAAAATGCTGGACTATATGTAGGGGTGTGCCTTGACAATTTTAGCGCCATGTGTGCCCTGAGATGAAAAGGGTTGACATCTCTGCTCTAGGACATCCAGCCTGAATGTGAGGGACCAAACCTTGGTGTATCCCTAACATTTGAGGAGGATTGTTTGAGAAGTTGTGTTCTAAGAGACTTTTGATCATTTTGGTTTTGGGGAAAAGTAATTTAGCTAGCACATTTGCTTATTTCCGATCTGACGAAGAAGGGCAACCTTCGAAAGCTAATCAAGAAATGTATTAAGTTATGTCCAATAAAAAAAGTATCATCTTATTTTCTTTTCCATGTTTTATTTTGTTTGACTTCTATTGATAACCTTAAGAGTGGACTAACACGGCTACCACACTCCTCTACTTAAGTTAGTTTGGAATTTTCATGTGAGTCAGTCATGAGGACCTTAAACATCTGTTCCCCTGTCCACCAAAACCCCTTAATTTATTTGTTTTTAACTTTTCTCTTTGTGTACCTTCTGGGGCAAACACTCACTCCACATGTATTCTGTTTTTATAATAAGTTCCTTAATAATTAACCCATTTTTTTTTTTTTTACAAAGCAGCACTAGTGGTCTCCTCCACTATGTCTGTGTGCCAGCACTGAGCTTGAAACCAGACTCCCTGCTGCCTGGACTCAGCTGGAGAATAGTTATTGGGCCCTCAGTGATCAGTCTTCAGTCTATAACCTCAGGCCTCAGCACTTCCCCCACCTCCCCACAAACAGACACAGGAGCCAGCACAGTCTGTGCATACTCAAGCCCAGGTAAAATAACAAAGGTTTTAATTATGTGTAATGTTGGTGGGCTACTGGGTGGAGGTAAAAAGGTTTATTATTATATTTAATGTTGGTGGTGCCCAGCGTTAAAATAATTTAAAAAATGTTTTGCATTTAATGTTGGTGGGGTCTGGGCGGGGATGGGCTCAGTAGTTGTGTATTTCATGTTGGTGGGTTTTTAGGTGGGGATGGTCTCTGCAGTGCCCAGGTTAAATTTTTTTTTTAAGTTTTATATTTAATGTAGGCAGGTTTCTGGTTGGGGGTGGGCTTTGCAGTGCCCAGGACATTAAAAAAACAAAAGGTTTTATATTTAATGCTGGTGTGCTTTAGGGTCGGGGGGGGGGGGGGGGGGGGGGAGAAGATTGGGAAGAGCAGAGGAGATGCCAGACCATGGGAAGATGGGTAGGGGGTAGGACAGGGCTGATGCTAGGCTACAGGGAGGGGTGGGGCAGGGTAGGGTAGAGGTACAGGGATGGATGGGTGGGTAGGGAAGGGATGGGAAAGAAAAGGAAGGGCTGATGCCAGGCTACGGGGATGGGGGGAGGTAAGGGAAGAGAACGGAAAGGAAGGGCTGATGCTGGGCTACAGGGATGGTTTATGTTTATGTGGTTTATGTTGATGTTGGGGAGACTTATTAGAAATCCATCATCCAGAGCATTCTAAGGTATTATTTTAGTTAGTCTCACTCACACACACACAAGGAGTGACACAGGCTGCACATACTGCAGCAGGACATGTTTAGCCACTCCTACCCTAGCTGAAATAATATTTAACCATCTTCTGACCTCATGTGCAACTTTCTTTTACTTTCCATCTCCTCTTAGTCACTTACTTATCTATGTGTTCCATCTTTGCTTATACCCTTCACTGTCATTTAAAATGTTCTATTATGTATTGTGTTGAAATTGTAAGTAGTATACTATGCCATACTTTGTATTGTTATTTGAATATTTTTACTGCTGTAATTGTCTATTGCTCATGTTTGATTTATTCTTATTGTACACTGCCTTGAATGAATTCCTTCAAAAAGGTGGTAAATAAATCCTAATAAATAATAAAATATATACATTTTATAGAATCCCCAGAAACACTACCTATAGGTATATACATAGTGTCCACCCAAAATGTCAGGTCTAGCTACCCACTGGCACAAGCCCACCCCTTTCCGAAACCCCCTTCCTTCTGGATCCTTTACAGGAAGCCTGATCCCTGGTCTCAGGTAAGGAGCCCAACCAATGGTTAAGTGGGGGAAGGGCTCGTCTCTAATTAGTTTATGGCTATTCACGTACTGCAATTTTGCAGGAGCGTTAAACATTTACAACGTCGCGTGAAAAAGACAAACACAGGGGAAAAGAACTCCAATGACAAGACAGAGAGGAAAAAAGCACAGGTGCTTTTTTTCTCTATCTGATTTTTTGATTGGATTTTTTTTTCTCATTTGGTTTTATTAACACGATAGATACGACTCCTTTAATTAGTGTGGGTGGCTGCAATTGTACGAAAGTGACGTGAGAGTCCCGAAAACGGGAAGTAGCTGTTGATCTTATGCCTCATTCACAGAAAGCCGAGTTGAAAGAGAGCTTCGAGCTGTTAGTATGTGGACTGAAGCTATCTTAAGAGCAGAAGCTGGAGCGCTGCTGGCAGAGCCGATGACCACATGCTAGAGAGCTTGCCACCGGAATGGAAATGCAGTTCTTGTAAGAGGAAGTTCGCATTTTACAATTGTACTTTTAGTATGAGAGCTGTCTCCTTAGCTGGGTGCCCGTTTCTCTGTGTCTTGGTGTCTGCCTGCCTGCCTCTTATCTGATCCTCTTATCTTTAATGTCTAACTTTGATCTCCCAATCCTAGGGGAGGCAGAAGGCAGCTGAGACAGGCTTTGCGGATTTTGGGCTGGATGTTAGCCATCATAGTCTGGCGGAATTGCTTTGTCCCAGGTAAGATTTTTTTAAAGATATGCTTTTACTTTATCTTTCCTCTGGAGAGCTGTCTCTTTGTTGCTGGTATATGCAGTGTTTAAAATACATATTTGTGCTTCTTGTTTTTTACTACCATCCTTGGCAAAGCAGAACAATAGTAACTGTATTCTGGAAGTTAATTAACATGAATATTGTTATATTTGCTTTTGTCAAATTGAATTCCGGACTTGAATTATACGAGTTTATCTTGTTGGGCAGACTGGATGGATCGTACAAGTCTTTATCTGCCGTCATCTACTATGTTATGTTAGACCTACTTAGTGGAAATATTGTTATTGTGCACTGAACTTTCAAACTTTTTTTTAATGGTTTATTAAGCAGAGAAACTGATTGTGGATAGAGACTGCTAGTGTAACAGCTCTATATCAGACTCCGGTTTCTTCTGTTTCTCACTGTTGTGCCAGACTGACAGGCTACCTACCTGTTAGAGCTCTGGGCTATAACCTTTTTGAATTCCAGTGCTCTTTCCTTTGCTGTAACATCTCATTTGTATTTCTCATGTGGACTCGATTATTAAGCATGTCTTTGGTATTAAACCTCCCAATGTCTTCTAGTAACATAGTAAATGATGGCAGATAAAAACCTGTATGGTTGATCCAGTCTGCCCAGCAAGATAAAGGGAAATGGGACTTAATATACTGCCTTTCTGAGGGGTGTGTGTGTGTTTTTTTTTTTTTTTTTGCAACTACATTCAAAGTGGTTTACATATATTCAGGTATTTATTTTGTACCAGGGGCAATGGAGGGTTAAGTGACTTGCCCAGAGTCACAAGGAGCTGCAGTGGGAATTGAACTCAGTTCCCCAGGATCAAAGTCCACTGCACTAACCACTAGGCTACTCCTCATTGTGTATGGTATGTGATACTTCGTATGTATACCTGATCTTGCCATTTTCTGTTGCCAAATCTATTCAGCCACGATCAGGGCACTGACCTCCTATTTACTTTTCTTTTCCTCTCAATTCATTAATTTCCAGAATGGCACCCTTCCATCGCTTTATTTCCTTTAACCAAGTCCTGTCTCTTCAGGAGATAGTAACCAGTTTTATACCAGGACCTCTTCTGGTACATACATATTACCCGGTGATGTGACCTGGTGTTGTCACTGCCAGAGAAAAGATGTTGGGCTCAAGGCACAGAGTATGACACATCTTATGTTCTGTATCACAAAAGAATTGACCATCGCTTTGCTAGAGTCAGTTACATTTATATTCATTTTTAGTTTTGGCTATATTATTGTATTTGTAAGTTTTCCTTTTGTCTTTTCATCCCTCTCATCTCAAACCCATTATTAATATTTTTAATGTAAAGCATGTAGATATATTATATGCAGTATATAATGTAGTATATCAAATACATTTGAACCATCTTTTAGTCACCTTATCTCTCTTTAATGACTACTTACACATCCAAAATCTAATTTCCTCAGTCAATTAATTTACATGGAGGGGTATTTTCTGAACAGGAAAGACAGTAATTTTCAATTTGAATAGGAAACAAGGTCATTTTTTTCCAAAAAAGAAAGTTTATCTTTTGTTTTTTATTTTTTTCGAAAATAGTTTTGAACAAGGTTTTGTGATTTGGATGCTTGTTTTTTGATCCATTTTTGAAAAAAAGTCAAAGTGCAAAATACACAAAATCAAACCATTGCAATGTAGGAGGAGCCAGCATTTTTAGTAGACTGGTCCCCCCAGGCATCCCAGGAAGGAAACAGGGCACCCTAGGGGGTACTGCTGTGGAATTCATAAAATGCTCCCAGGTACACATCTCACCATTGCTCCTTTATCTTGTCTGCTGAGCCCCCACAAAACCCACTACCCCCAAATGTACACAACTACCATAGCCCTTACTAGTGAAGGGGGCACTTATATGTGGGTACAGTGGGTTTCTGGTGAGTTTTGGAGGGCTCACATTTTCCTCCACAAGTGTAACAGGTAGGGGGAGGTAGAAGCCTGGGTCCACCTGTCTGCAGTGCACTGCACCCAACACTAGACTACTCCAGGGACCTGCATGCTGTTCTGATGGACCTGAGTATAACATCTGAGGCTGGCAAGCAATGTTTTAAATCACATTTTGGGGTGGGGGGTGGGTGGGAAGGGGTTAGTGACCACTGGGGGAGAAAAGAGAGGTCACCCCTCATTCCATCCAGTGGTCATCTGGTCATTTAGGCCACCTTTTTGTGCCTTATTCGTTGTAAAAACGGTCTAGCTCAAAACATGTTAGTTTCAGTCCTGGACAGTTTTGCTTTCTTCCATTATGGCTGAAAAATGTCCATGCTAGGAATGCCCAGATCCCACCCTTAACACGCCCCTTGTAATTTGAATGCACTTCTGACGGACTTCATAGAAAAACATCTAAAAATTTGGTTTTCAAAATACCAATTTGGATGTTTTTGTGAGGAAAAACGTTCAAATGCAGATTTATGACACTTTTTAGACGTTTTTCTCTTTTGAAAATGAACTCCATGGTAACATAGTGGATGACGGCAGATAAAGACCTGTATAGCCCATCCAGTCTGCCCAATGAGATAAACTCATAGCATAAGGCAGAGGTTTCCAAACCTGGTCCTGGAGGCACCCCAGCCAGTCAAGTTTTCAGGATATCCACAATGAATATTCATAAGAGATTTTCATGCTCTGCCTCCACTGCATGCAAATCTAGTTCATGAATATTTATTGTATAACAATACTAAATCATGGATTTAACAGTGCTGCTAACCTTACTGGAGAGTTATGGCTCAGGTAGATTTTAATGTATAATTGCCTAAATGTATTAATAAAGCTGTTTAGTTTTATTTGTGGATATCCTAAAAACCTGGCTGGCTGGGGTGCCTCCAGGACCAGGTTTGGGAATCTCTGGCATAAGGTATGATGTGATACTATATATACATACTTGATCTTGATTTGTCCTTGCCATTTTCAGGGCACAGACCATACAAGTCTGCCAGGTACTGGCTTTATTCCCCAACTATTGAAGTTATTATCAAAGCCCCACTCCAACCCATCCAGATCTGCCCAGCCATGATCAGGGCACAAGCCGTAGAAGTCTGCCCGGCACTGCCTTTGTTTCCCAATTACTGGAGTTGCCATGTAAGCACCGCTAAGTTTGTTTGGTTCCATTCTCTTTCCATACAGGATTCCTTTGTGTTTATCCCACACATTTTTGAATTCTGCTACCATTTTCATCTCCACTACCTCCAGTGGCAGGGCATTCCAGGTATGGTATCTAATACCACCCTCTCTGTGAAAGTACTTCCTGATGTTATTCCTTGGTTGCCTACCCCGCCCGCAATCTCAGTTCATGTCCTCTAGTTCTATCACCTTCCCACCTCTAGAAAAGGTTTTTGTATAATGATACCTTTCAAATATTTGTCTGTATCATATCACTCCTATTTCTCCAAGGAATACATCTTCAGATCATAGGAGCCAGATCTGTGGGTGCTTGAGTGCCCCTAATATTAAGCAAACTCTTTTATTATTTATTTAGATTTTGCTCACACCTTTTTCAGTAGTAGCTCAAGGTGAATTACATTCAGGTACACTGGATATTTCTCTGTCCCAGGAGGGTTCACAATCTAAGTTTGTACCTGAGGCAATGGAGGGTTAAGTGACTTGCCCAAGATCACAAGGAGCAGCAGCAGGATTTGAACCGACCACCTCTGGATTGCAAGACCGGTGCTCTAACCACTAGGCTACTCCTCCATGCCTATCCAGGAAAGGGTAATTTCTATTGGGTTTAACACCCCCTAATCATTTTGAAACGTTGGCTGCTGTGCTTCAGGTCATCAAGTCTCTTCTTATGTCTTGCAGCTCAAACCCCATTTGCACCAACTGAAATGTGGTGAAAATCCTGGTGCATACCCCTCTTGTTCTGTAACTACATGCGTAAATTCTAGGAACACTCCCGATCCACCCACGACACGCCTATTTCAGTGCCCCCTTTCGGACTCGTGCATAAAATTTAGGCACGGATCTGGCACCTAAATTTATGCAGGTAACCGCTAATTAAATCCAATTAGTGTTAATTGCTTGTTAGGATGTCAGTTATCGGTGCTAATTGGCTAGTTATTCAATTAAGTCACATGTGTAAACTGGGAAAGCATCATATATAGAATCTGGGGGGGTGGGGGGGGGGGGGGTAAAGGTTTTTCCAAATATTGAGCCCATCGGGTGCTCATTTAAACAGTATTTCTCTACTGAAGTATCTGTTGATTTCCAATGTGATCCCTTTGCAGTAACTGTCAGAGAAGGAATTTATAAGATTGTATGACTCCTGAAGCGGGCGTTCCACACTGAAACATAGCTCCTTGTCAGGTCCGTTTACAGTTGTTGCTTCAATAAACATTTATCATTTGGCTTCACCTTTGGAGTCTTCCCTTGGACTTTATTGGAAGGCTATTGCCCATTCTTTTGTTCTTGTCCTCATACATAGGGTTGTGTCTTCTTGTGTATTTATTTGTTACATTTGTATCCCACATTTTCCCACCTATTTGTAGGCTCAATGTGGCTTACATAGTACTGGAGAGGCATTTGCAGACTCTGGTGTGAACAAATACAAAGTGATGTTGTGGTAAGATAAAAGTTCATGTGGTACAGCCATATTAGGGAATCGTAGTATGGAGGAGTTGTGTTATGTCCATTACGTGCTTTAGTTTGGTTGTGTTGCAGAGATCAGGCATTTAAGTTGGATCGGTAGAGTATGCCTTACTGCAGGATAACTGAGCGTGTTCAGTGATACTCTATTTTTAGCTGCATTAGCGCCTAATGCAGCTTAATAAGAGGGCTCCTACGAGACATAAGGAAGAGAAGTCATGCATATATTTTAGAGGCCACTGGTGAAATATCACAGGGATGTGATATTTATTACTCACCTTTCCAAGTTGATTTATTTATGACATTTTCCCGAACAATTTCGAGTTCGATGTGGCTAACAAGCTAAAAAGAAGTCATTACGTAATATGAAACACAATACATAAACTCACACACAGTAAGGAAAGAATTGTAAATATATGAAGAATTCAATAATAAAGCATAAGGGGGAGATTAGGCACCAGGATCAATTGACAGAAATTTTTTGAAAAGGAAAGATTTCAAAACCTTCCGAAAAACCAAATAATCATGTTGAGATCTTATATTTTTCGGCAAGGAATTCCACCATTTAGTACCTTGGTATGAAAAAGTAGCTGAATACATATAGATTTATAAACTACTTTCTTACAGGTAGGAAAATGAAGATGCAGGTAGACTCTTGCACCAAAGATTGCATTGCGAGAAGGCAAAGTTGCAAGGGGCAAAATATAGTCGGGGGCAATACCATACAAAATCTGAAATATGAGAGCATAGAGTTTGAATACAATCCTGGCCCTAATGGGAAGTCAGTGCAAAGGAGTAGCACTCTCAAAGCGTGGTACATGCATGAAAAGTCTAGCCTCAGTATTTTGTGCAGTTTGCAGTTTCCTTAAGATACATTCTGTACACCCTGCATAGACAGAATTAAAATCTGACTGTTTCCGATTTATTGAATTGTTTATATCCATTATGCTACACTTTATTTAAAAAAAATTTTTGTATGCAACCAATCGTTTATCTACTTTGGCGCTTGCCACGATGTGTTATTGTAAGCCACATTGAGTCTGCAAATAGGTGAGAAAATGTGGGATACAAATGCAACAAATAAATAATCAAACTGGGTCAAAAGAAGAGATTGGACAAGTAATCTGAAAATATCAGTTGACAAAAAAGGGCCTAATGTGCTTCAGCTTCCAAAGTAATTTTAAAAGATTTAGGAGCTCTTTTACAGTGGCGGTAAGCCCAATGCGGGCTTATCACTGAAAGGAGAGGAATGGAAGGGTGCTGGAAAGAATGGTGGGGATGAACTGGGGGTCCCTGAACTTTGGGAGAGGGGTGCTACGGGGTCCACACAACCCAAAGGCTGGGAATTTGTTTTGTGGAGTATTAGACATCTTCCTGTCATCATCCATTTATTTAGATTTTGCTCACACCTTTTTCAGTAGCAACTCAAGGTGAGTTACATTCAGGTACACTGGATATTTCTCTGTCCCAGGAGGGCTCACAATCTAAGTTTGTACCTGAGGCAATGGAGGGTTAAGTGACTTGCCCAAGATCACAAGGAGCAGCAGTGAGATTTGAACTGGCCATCTCTGGATTGCAAGACCAGTGTTCTAACCACTAGGCCACTCCTCCACTCCATTGTATGTTTATCAGCCATTGATCTAAAACTGGGATAGGGACAAATGTTGACACCCAACCTTCTTAACCAATGAACTCCCACAAGTTTTACTGATCTATTGAAGCCTACAGTTAGAGAAATAAAAACAAGTAACTCAGAGAACAAAAGTAGGACTTAGTTTTGAATATTAGAGTGATTTCTTCCTGCCCCAAAATAACTGGTCAAAAATTTCAAGGAATTGATAGCTTCAGATTGAAATGATAGTTCAGGTTCTGGGACTTTCCCTGTTGGAAATTCCCACCAAAGCATGGTATAGGAGCTTACATTGTTGTTATTGTACATGTGGTAAGGGAAGGTGGAACTGCTGTTCTGTGTGGTAGAGAGCATGATGTTATATCTGTGTATGAAAGAAGAGCAAGACTTAGGGGTGATTGTGTCAGATGATCTCAAGATGACCAAACAGGTAGAAAAGGTGATGGTCAAAGGCAGAAGGATGCTCGGGTGCATACGGAAAGGAATGGCCAGCAGAAGAAAAGAGATGATAGTGCCCTTGCATAAGTCTCTGGTGAGGCCCCATTTAG
This sequence comes from Microcaecilia unicolor, assembly GCF_901765095.1. Taxonomy (NCBI): domain Eukaryota; kingdom Metazoa; phylum Chordata; class Amphibia; order Gymnophiona; family Siphonopidae; genus Microcaecilia; species Microcaecilia unicolor. Next base: position 235,848,298 of record NC_044035.1, on the reverse strand, counting down.
AATACTGTGTGCAATTCTGGAGCCTGCACCTACAGAAAGATATAAACAGGATGGAGTCGGTCCAGAGGGCGGCTACAAAACTGGTCAGTGATCTCTGTCTTAAAGGGTATGGGGACAGACTTTTCAATATGAGAGGGGATATGATAGATGTTTAAATACCTCTGTGGCATTAATGTACAGGAGGTGAGCCTCTTTCAAATGAAGGAAAACTCTGGAATGAGGGCATAGAATGAAATTAAGTGGTTTATAGGCTTAGGAGTAATCTGAGGAAATACTTTTTCACAGAAAGGGTGGTGAATGCATGGAATCACCTCCCAGTGGAGGCGGTGGAAATGAGGACTATGTCTGAATTTAAGAAAGCATGGGACAGGCATGTGGGATCTCTAAGGGAAAGGAGGAGATAGTGATTTGCTGTGGATGGGCAGACTGGATGGGCCATTTGGTTCTTATCTGCCATCATGTTTCTATGTGATAGAGAAGGTAACATTGTTACGTGTGGTAGAGATGGCTACATCTTTGCTATATATTCATTAATAGTAGGTGCTTCTGATTAGAGAATGACATGGGGACAAAGTTTGTCCCCATCCCCACGGTTACTGCAGTTCCCCGTCCCCATGTCATTCTCTACTTCCGATTCAGCCAAAAAGTTTTCAATTCGATCGCTCATATGAATTGATTTTTCAATTTGATTCAGTTCTTTAAGGCTACTATGGAAATTAATAGATTAGATGTGTTATATTTATGTGAAGTCAATAGTTTTATTAACAAATTTCACCATATAGTTTGTCAGCACCAATTGAACAAGGACTAACTGTAATATGAACAACTTTTTATTTTGAGCATGTAGTCTTACATAATGTCAAAAGCAAAGTTAGGTTGGGTCCTACATCTTCCAGTTTTTATTGAAAAAAATCAATTTGTCCTCTTTGGCTGGCTTCAAACAACTGTATTTTGCAGCTATAATTTGTCCAGTAGTAGAAAAAATTCTTCCCAATGGCACAGAAGTCGCTGGCATACACAGTTTACTTCTGTGCAAGCTGGTTCAACAGCCACAATTTCCCTTGCCTTTGCTGCCAGAAACTGAAAACATCACCGCCAGTTTCTAATGGATCTTCATGTTGTTTATAGCAGGCACGTTCTGCACTGCATCTGATTTGAATATCGCTGCCAAAGTCTGGCTTTCTTAGCTGCAACATTGGTCTCTTCCACTGATTCCCAGAAACTGTGTTTGTGTTGTCAAGGTTTATCCACATCCTGTGTTCCAAGATCTGCAACAGTTGACAATGTGTGAGTGATTTCAAATTTCATTCTCCACTGAGGCTGGCAACAGTACATCAGTAGTTTTGCATTTTTATGGTCTCTTGAGTTGCAACTGCAATAACATCTGATAACTTCACTATAGGTTGACTTGAATCTCGGATCCACGAAACTGCTTAATCTATATAAATTATCAAATAATATATATTGAAATCTATGCAGTAAACTTTCTTTTACATTACATTGGGATTTATAGCCCACTAACAGTTCTAAGCAGATTCCAGTCAAAGAAGCCAAAACAAACTTCTAGGAAACTGTGCTATCTAAATAAATACATTTTCTAAATAGATAACATTTTCAAAATAACACATAAGATTGAGCTAAGGAAAACAACCCCGCAACACTGCAACATCTTTCCAAAGACGCATTCCCTGAATTGCCAATAACTTGTCAAAAATACCTAGCCTTTTTCTCCCTTTAACATTAGGAAATGTGAAAAAATTGTCACTAGTACGCCGTTGGACTCTATTTAAAGAAGCAAAACAAAAGTGCGCAAGCATGAAATTTGAAATGTGCCCTCACAACACTTTATAAAGAATACAAGCCAGTATAAATAATAATCTGGCAATAATTAGTAGCCAGTGATTTTTAAAATATAAAAGGAGGATATGATCGAACTTAGACCAAATATTAATCTAACAACCATATTCTGCACCGTTTGCAGTCTCCTTAACAAACCCTTCGAGCATCCTAAATAAATCAAGTTACAGTAGTCCAAGCTTGATAGCAACAAGGAGTGAACTAATTGTTCATAGTGATTAGTGTCAAAAAAATTCCAAATAGTAGAGGTTTTTTTTTCATTAAAAAGAAGCATTTTTGACTACATGATTTACCTGTGGTTCTAAAGAAATCGAAATATCAATATAAGCCCTCAACATCTTCAGCTCTTCTTTCAGGTGAGCGATAACTTTCAAATTTGCTGATTCTGTATCCTCAGTAACAGAATCCGTTTCAATTTCATCATCAACGTCAATGTCTTCTGCCTCTCCTGATTCTTCACCATATATTGTATCAATCAAACTAATCAGGTGGATGAACAACAGACACTGTAACATAACTGTTCTCCAGATGCAGTTGTCGTGGCTTGTTCAAAGACCTGCAAGCCATCAACGAGTTTGTGGTCAGATCATAGTCATGTTCTGCAGACACAGCTTTCTTTGTGGTTTATTGTTGCTGCTGCTTAAAGCTAAACCAATAGGTTACTGCAATCCAACTGCTCATCCCAACTAGAGAGCTGCACGGCTTCCGTCCCCGCGGGAATCCCGCGGAACCCGCGGGATTCCCGTGGGGACGGAGGCAGTTCCTGCGGGGTTCCCGCGGGGATGGAAGCAGTTCTGCGGGGTTCCCGCGGGGACGGAGGCAGTTCCTGCGGGGTTCCCGTGGGGATGGAACCAGTTCTGTGGGCTTCCCGTGGAAGTGTAAGCTGCACCTGCACCAGCCTCTCATCTACCGAATTCCAATTTATTTGAGTGCTGTCTCCTCCTCCTCCTCCTCTTCTTCCTTGCTTTAACAGCATAAATGTGGAAAGTCTTCCATTAAGGAGGTGGTAGAGTCACAAATGATGACGGAATTCAAAAAGGCGTGGGATGAACACAGAGGATCCCTAATTAGAAAATGGAAGTTATATAAAAGCTAACCTTAAATGGCTGCATGTGTGTGGATATGTCAAGTGACACTTAGATGGTGACTCTGGCTGTGATGAATTAGAGCTGATACCTGGCAGACTTGTATGTTCTGTGTCTCATACATGGCAATCTGGTGTAGGATGGGCTGGAAAGGGCTTAGACAGCAACTTCAGTGGCTGGAACATGAGGACAGTGCTGGACAGACTTTTACGGTCTGCGTCCCACAAATGAGAACATGAATAGGCTGGAGTGGGCTTCGATGGCAACTCCAGCAGTTGGAACATAAGGATGGGGCCAGATAGACTTCTGTGGTCTTTGTTCCAGAAACACGAAAGAAAGACCATAATCAAGTATATAATATCACACTCGTTGATTTAATGATGAATTGATCATGAGTGTGAATATTGGCAGAGTGGATGGACCGTTCAGGTCTATTTGCTGTCACTTACTATGTTACTATTAATCCTCTTTGCTCCCAGGCTGGTGCACAGACCTCAGCTCTGACACAGGCACAAGAATCAGATGTCACCTGACCTACTGGCGCGTGCATGTGGAGGCCTCTCAGCACACACTGCCAGTGAATCAGAGACAAATCTTACATGTGTGCACCAGAGTGTTCCAAGTTCCAGCTTCCATTCCTTCCTTGCCTACAGTGCTGTGGCTCAAATCCAGAAAATCCCAACATAAGTACTGTTCCGACGTGTTTTCACATTAGCAGCCAGTTTTTTCACTGCCATTCCCAACGTTTCTTGAGCTCTTTTCAGACTTTCAGTGAGTATAACACTGTGATGGAAAATGCTGACGATATCACAGAATTTATTAACGATGTCATGGATTGCTGGATGAGACTGCAGCCCATCCTCCACACATAGCTGCAGTAATTGCGAGTGTACAGATTCCTTTTCAAATAAACTTTTTTTTTTATTAACATGGTATTATCGGTAACAATTGCAAATTTTTTGCCTTCTAATTTCCATTTCTTCATTGCACTTTCCATAGCATCTGCTACATTGTCACCTGTATGTCTCTCTGGCATGTACTGTGTATCCAGCATAACATTTATTCTTGAAAGTAATCTATGCCATGTGCTGTGATTCTAATATAAGCTGCCAGGTTCTGCTGGTCCAGAGGTCTGTGGTAATGCTTACTTAGCTCAGACATTTTGAACTGACACAAAACGTAGATGTAATTCTAAATCCAAAATATGGTAAGCACAACGGAAATACAGGAAGCTCAATCCCTATACTTGAAAAATAAGGAGGAAAAGACCTTATTAAGACCTAAATCCACAATGGTGGGGCTGTGGCTACCTTTGTGTGTTTGGTCAAATAAGTCATCATCAGTCAGAAAAACATCCTGAAAAAAGGTTGTCTAGTAGATCAAAATTTCCAAACTGTAATTTTCAATCAAACTACTATTAACAACCAAAAAATGAAAAAAAAAATGTTACTTAGCTTGAGTTGCACAGCACAGTGGCCTTACTTCAATAGATCACCAAAACTTTTAAGTGATCGTCTTTGCAGGTATTCTTTAGTAATCCTTAGAATAACACCCAAAATGACTTCTACATTATGCATAAGATCCTTGTATTTTTTGGTTGACAAAATGTAGATGGACACTTTATCATATTTAGATTCAATCATTCTACCTAAAAGTTTGACTTGATGGCATGTCATAACCTCCGTTGAGAGCCTGAGAATAGGCCAAAAAGCCTTCAGCCTTAACAATGCTAAATGGTTGCATGACTTTAATAATAAAATACATGAGGGCAGTGTCAATTTTTTTTTTAATCTCCTGGCAGGAGTGACTTGTAGAAAAAAGGATGAAACCCTGACTTTAGAAGACTACTGATGCTTTAGGCTTTGTAGCTATAGATGCCTTCTTACAAGTGTCTTGCCTTGGAGATCCAAAAACTTAGCTTTATGATGTCTTTCAATGTGCTGCCAAATTACAGGTACCACAGCTGTGTTTAACTTTAACTTTTACTAGTTTCAGGATATTATGTACAAAGAGTATGTAGTGTATGCCTGACTTGCAAGGGGGTACTCCAGGACCAACTTAGGGAACACCTCAGTTGTTAAATGATGGGTAGTGAACCTAGTGTAAGACAAAGGCACAAAGCATCTGAAACTGTAATACTGTGCATTTTACACAGTGTCATTCTTGGCTCATTTGCCTTTCACTTAATAAAAGACACTAAACTGTCAAAAGTTGATAAAAATGTATTTAGTTAGTTTGGTAAATAGGCTATCAGAGCACTCCTTTGCTGAAATAACAGTGCTTGAGTGAAGAGGAGGAAACTGAAGGAGAGGTCGTGTAGCAAGAGAGAATGTAGAATAATAGGCAGAGAGAATGGAAGTTACAGGTTAAAAATGGGGAGGAGTAAGTGAATTTAACATGTGATATAGGAAAGAGTATAGTGAACAACTGCCAATATAAAGCCATAGTACTGGACATAGGAGAAAAAGAGATTGTGGGCTGGAAAGGGATGAAAGTACTTCACTTTCTCCATTTCTACCCCAGCCTGGAATAACTGAAGATTGTGTAAGCTCGATGGGCTAATTGAAAGACAGCTTGAGTGCCTTTTAGATCTGACTGGATAGATACTATTTATCAGTGTATTATTATCCACTGGAGTATCAATTCTGAAAATTTCATGAAATATCTGAATACATAAGAATAATCAATTGGATTTTATAACGCCTTCTTTATCCTAAAATTCTGTACCTTTTTAAAACTGTTGATCTTCTCCGGAAGCGAACAGGAGTAACCAACGAGTACACTGCTCCTGCAGGCCCCACAGCCTTCCCTCTGGCATATTCCCGCCTCTGCAGAAACAAGAAATTGCATCACTGGGAAGGCTGTGTGGCCAGTGTGAGCAGTGTCACTGGCTGCTCATGCTCGCTGCCGGCAAAGAACAGTTTGAAAAGGTACGCGGGGGCAATTGAGCTATCTAATTGTTTTTGTTTTTTTTTTAACAAATCGATTTGAATCAATTCACCCAAAAATGAATCGACAAATTGATTTGAATTGTGAGTTGGACAGCACTACTGAACACATAAAGAGATTCAAGAAAACACTTTTTCTGCCTGCTCTGGTCCTTCTCAAATATTTTGCTTTAGAACAGGGATAAATACCACAATGTTACCATGAAAATGGGTAGTATTTCAGGGAAAAAAAAGGACTATGGTGTGACAGACTAGAGACAGTATCATGAACATATGTATTCCATAGTGCCTCATGTGCAGCATTACTATCCAAGTACTGTACTATAGACCAATAACATGACCATGTAAATATTACTTCATGGTGAATCCATAACATTAGTCTGTGTATACTATATCTGAGTACCTATATCGTAGTGTGAGAGATTTTATGAGGATCTTATAAAAGTGGCCATTCAAATTGCAGATAAAATTTACCCCCCCCCCCCCACACACACACACATTTACTAAGCCATGCTAGCAGCTGCCATGCGCTAATGCCGACACAGCCTATTCACTTTGAATGTGCTGTGTCGGCATTGCTGAGTGGGTTAGTAAACAGGGAGGTTAATGTGAACTAGGGCAAAGTTGATGCTCATTGGGAAGAATAATTCAAATGATGCCTACTGTACATGATGCTAGGTTCCACATTAGGAGTTGCCTCCTATAACAAAGATCTAGGTGTCATTGTGGAGAAAATGTTGAGATCTTCTGCTCAGTGAGCAGCGATGGTGTCACAAATTCAGGGAATGTGAGCTTTTGGGCCATAGTCAGGACTGCGGCAGACAAGTCCCCTGGGCTGGCACAGGGCAGGAGTCAGAGCAAGAACCAAGACAGGACTGGGCAGGACAAGACAAGGCTAAACTAGGTAGGACTGAAGTAACAAGGTACGACAAACAAGACAAGGACCGGATCCAGACAAGGCAGTGAAAGCAAGGCAAAGGGCTAGAATTGGAACCCAGGCAGAACAAGGCAAGACTCTGAACCAGGTTAAAACCGGGTCCAGAACCCAGGCAGAACAAGGCAAGACACGGAACTAGGTTAAAACTGGGTCCAGAAAAGGCAAGGCAAGAACTGAATCGGGACAAGGCAAGGCTAGGCACAACCAGACAAAGCAAACAGGCAAGACAGAAGCTGGATCCAGACAAGACAAGGAGTGGAAGACAACAGGGCAAGAAATGAACCCAGATAGGAACAAGATACACAAACAAGGCCAGAACTGGGTTCAGGCAAGGCTAGGCAGGGCAAGAACTGGATCCAGACATGAGAAAAGATGACAAGACACCAGACACAGCAGACAAAGCAGGGCTGGAGCTAGGCAGAAACAGGGTAAGGCTGGAGCTAGGCAACAGGAACAAACAGAAGCAAAACTAAAGACAAGGCAAGAATAGAGTTTGGCTATCAGAGCAGGAGTGGAGCCAGGAACAGGGTTTGGCTATAGGAGCATAAGTCAGGAACTAGGCTTCAGGGACAAGACTCACAGGGACAAGGCTTCAGGAACAAGGTTATGTAGGAACAAGGCTTCAAGGACAAAATTCACAGGGACAAGGCTTCTGGGACAACACACAAAGGAAAAAGACTAGGCAGGAACTCAAGAGCAAGGTTTCAGGAACAGGGTTTGCAGGAGCAAGGCTTTCATGAACAAGGTTTGCAGGAGCAAGACCTCCAGTAACACGGTTCTGTTTCATATTTATTTTAGCTTATTTTTACCAATTTGCATGTTGGCATACTGCTTTGCAAAGCTCTCACTTTTTTTCTAGTTGAAAAGTGAGGTGAAGGAAGCTATTAGGGCTAAAAGAAACGCCTTCAGAAAATGGAAGAAGGAACCGTCTGAAAATAACAAGAAACAGCATAAGGAGTGTCAAAGCAAATGCAAGGCGCAGATTAAGAAGGCCAAGAGGGAGTATGAAAAAAAGATAGCATTAGAGGCAAAAAAACATAGTAAAAATTTTTTCGGTATATTAAAAGCAGGAAGCCGGCAAAAGAATCGGTTGGGCCGCTGGATGACCGAGGGGTAAAAGGGGCAATCAAGGAAGACAAAGACGTAGCGGAGAGACTGAATGAATTCTTTGCTTCGGTCTTCACCGAGGAAGATTTGGGTGGGATACCGTTGTCGGAAATGGTATTTCAAGCAGACGAGTCGGAGAAACTTACTGACTTCACGGTAAACCTGGAGGACGTAATGGGGCAGTTCGGCAAACTGAAGAGTAGCAAATCTCCTGGACCGGATGGTATTCATCCTAGAGTACTGATAGAACTGAAAAACGAGCTTGCGGAGCTACTGCTAGTAATATGCAACTTATCCTTAAAATCGAGCATGGTACCGGAAGATTGGAGGGTGGCCAATGTAACGCCCATTTTTAAAAAAGGCTCCAGGGGAGATCCGGGAAATTATAGACCGGTGAGTCTGACGTCGGTGCCGGGGAAAATGGTAGAGGCTATTATTAAAAACAAAATTACAGAGCACATCCGAGGACATGGATTACTGAGACCAAGTCAGCATGGCTTTTGTGTGGGGAAATCTTGCCTGACCAATTTACTTCAATTCTTTGAAGGAGTGAACAAACATGTGGACAAAGGGGAGTCGGTTGATATTGTGTATCTGGATTTTCAAAAGGCGTTTGACAAGGTACCTCATGAAAGGCTACAGAGGAAATTGGAGGGTCATGGGATAGGAGGAAATGTCCTATTGTGGATTAAAAACTGGTTGAAGGATAGGAAACAGAGTGGGGTTAAATGGGCAGTATTCACAATGGAGAAGGGTAGTTAGTGGGGTTCCTCAGGGGTCCGTGCTAGGACCGCTGCTTTTTAATATATTTATAAATGATTTAGAGATGGGAGTAACTAGCGAGGTAATTAAATTTGCTGATGACACAAAGTTATTCAAAGTCGTTAAATCGCGACAGGATTGTGAAAAATTACAAGAGGACCTTACGAGACTGGGAGACTGGGCAGCTAAATGGCAGATGATGTTTAATGTGAGCAAGTGCAAGGTGATGCATGTGGGAAAAAAGAACCCGAATTATAGCTACGTCATGCAAGGTTCCACGTTAGGAGTTACGGACCAAGAAAGGGATCTGGGTGTCGTCGTCGATAACACACTGAAACCTTCTGCTCAGTGTGCTGCTGCGGCTAAGAAAGCGAATAGAATGTTGGGTATTATTAGGAAAGGTATGGAAAACAGGTGTGAGGATGTTATAATGCCGTTGTATCACTCCATGGTGCGACCGCACCTTGAGTATTGTGTTCAATTCTGGTCGCCGCATCTCAAGAAAGATATAGTAGAATTGGAAAAGGTGCAGCGAAGGGCGACTAAAATGATAGCGGGGATGGGACGACTTCCCTATGAGGAAAGACTAAGGAGGCTAGGGCTATACAGCTTGGAGAAGAGACGGCTGAGGGGAGACATGATAGAGGTATATAAAATAATGAGTGGAGTGGAACAGGTGGATGTGAAGCGTCTGTTCACGCTTTCCAAAAATACTAGGACTAGGGAGGGGGCATGCGATGAAACTACAGTGTAGTAAATTTAAAACAAATCGGAGAAATTTTTCTTCACCCAACGTGTAATTAAACTCTGGAATTCGTTGCCGGAGAAAGTGGTGAAGGCGGTTAGCTTAGCAGAGTTTAAAAAGGGGTTGGACGGTTTCCTAAAGGACAAGTCCATAAACCGCTACTAAACGGACTTGGAAAAATCCAAAATTCCAGGAATAACATATATAGAATGTTTGTACGTTTGGGAAGCTTGCCAGGTGCCCTTGGCCTGGATTGGCCGCTGTCGTGGACAGGATGCTGGGCTTGATGGACCCTTGGTCTTTTCCCAGTATGGCATTACTTATGTACTTATGTACTAGACTGCACTTTTTATCAGCATCTTTAGCCCCTCTTTTTTTAGCAACCCTCCTACAGTTTTCTACATCTTTATTCAACAGCGTGAAACTGACGAGCATGCACCTTCCTATGTACATTTCATCTTGTATTTGCAGCAAACAGCTTGCTTTCTTTGACGAGCCTGCATGGTTTTTTCCTGCACTCCTTATGCCACTTTAAATAATAGCTGGTACCGCTGCACGTCTTTTCCTATGCAAGGGAGGTTTTAACTCGAATTTCACTTGGTTTTTGGACCCTATTGGTGAGTGGACATACCTTTCAGGCATTCATAGTTGTCACGGCACAATTTGTTTATGCAAACTCTTACTATGCTCCAATGTTTCATTTCGCATTCCATTTGCACACATTGGGCCTCTTTGGTGCACTTTTGTAATTAAACTTGGTATCTTTCCATCTCGCCATTTAAAATTTACTACAAGTATTTTGATACTCTGACACAGTGTTGCTAGTTTTGTCACCATTTTTCCTGAGGGTCCAACCTAAAGAGCTTCTTTCATACTGTATCAGTTCATTATTTATTTCGCATGCGAATTAAATAATGAACTGATACTGGGTATGCATGTGGGAAAGAGGAATCCAAACTACAGCTTCGTGGTGCAAGATTTCACATTAGGAATCGCCACCTAGGATAAAGATCTAGATGTCATCGTTGATACTTTTGAAAGACTCTGCTTAGTGTGCAGCGGGTGGCTAAGAAAGCAAATAGAATGTTGTGAATTATTAGGAAGGGACTGCAACACAAAAATGAGAATGTTATAATGCCTTTGTATTGCTCCATGGTGCGACTGCACCTTGAATACTGTGTGCAGTTCTGGTCACTGCATCTCAGAAAAGATATAGTGGAATTAGAAAAGGAACCAGAGAATGGCAACAAAAAAAGATAAAGGGGGTGGGACAACTTCCCTGTGAGGAAAAGCTAAAGGCTAGGGCTCTTCAGCTTGGAGAAGAGATGGCTAAGGGAAGATATGATAGAGGTCTATAAAATATTGAGTGCAGTGGAACTGGTAGACGTGGATCGCTTGTATACCGTTTCCAAAAATACAAGGACTAGGGGGTATGCAATGAAGCTGATTGCCTAAGACCCCATCAGACAGGGTAAATACCCAGCTCTTTACTCCAATCTCTAGGAGGCCAAAGGAAAGAAATCAATCCATACACACACACACACACACATCATCAATAAAAAAATATATATACATCAAAGGCCTTTGGGAGAGAGCGTGGGTCCCACTTAATGACAGTGAGCTCATCCAGAACTGTCTCAAAATCCCTCAGGTCCTCTGCTCTTTTATTGAGAATGCATTAAGTCATAAATTAACTTTGAAAAATCATTGGCTAGATTATATTCTACTTACATCTACAAGGTCAGGGGATTTGGGGTATTTTCCAAAACTGCTAGTGGTTCCAGTAAAAATCTATCATTTTATAGGAATGTGGAACTATCATACATTATTCCATACATCATCTGTATGCTCAGACATCTGCATACATCGCATTCACTTCCCTGTTCTCTTTCAAACATGTTTATGTCTAATACCAGTTTCCTGCATCTGGTAAAGACAGCATATAGTTATTTTCCATCTTATTTACTATACTAACATTTAACGTCCAATATTTCCCTCTATGAATAGAGGGACCATTATTTTCAAATATAACCTTAATATCATGTTTCCCCCCTTTGATCATGTATGTGATCACATATTCATGCCAAGCAGTCAAATTTAATTCTATTAGTTCTAGGCTTGGGTAATAAGTCTCAAGTCATCTGCCACATAGAGCATCAACAACTAAGCTGCACCTATTGGGTACTTTTAAACAGATATTAAAACTATTTAAGCTAAAGGAATTCAATGCAAGCAAGGAATGGAAATACATTGTAGTAAGCATTTTGACAACATAATTATAGCAATGATGCTCATGATTGTACGGACTAGGACCAAATAAAACATTAATCTTTCAAGGGGCTGGCCAGTTCAATATCAGTCCTATCTTGATCACAGAACTACTCTTTTCTATATGTATAAATATACTTTCATCCTGTCCAGAGCTTACTTGCATCTTTAAGAAAGATTAACCAATCTTCACTTCTAGAAAAAAACTGCTGACCACATGTTCTCCTAAAAAGGCTTCAACCAGTGCAGACTGGGTTATTCTGGATTTCTTCAGGTGTGCTCACAAATGGAAATGTCAGAGTCTGGGTTAACCATGCTGGAATCTCTTATGCTCTCACGTTCAGTATTCCATTCCCTAATCCAGAGGCTTCCACTTCTGAAGGAGGAAAGTGGTTGAGTTTCAGTTATAAGGCAGTATCTGTTGCAGTAGCCATGGTTCCCATCTCTTATCAGCAGGTGGTATCCTCATTTTTGTCACAGCACTTGTGTGAGGTGTCATTTCAGCTGGGCAGTAAGGAGAACAGCGAGAGAGTCTCTTGAAATGAACAGACATAAGATTCAGGACAAGAAGAAAACACAATTTTTCTTAGAACTATGTTCAAAAAACACATATGTCTTTCATCTGACCTGTCACTTTTTCTTAATCCTCACAAACTTAGTAATTCCAATGATATACACAAAATAATTAAAGATAAGAATAAACTCCTAAAAACAATAATAGGAATAAGTCCTCAAATGCAAGAAAAATAAAAACAAACTTGGGTTCAGTCCCACAAAACTGTGCTGCAATAGTAGGCCGGTGATCCTGATGGCAGATGAGCCCACCATAATCATTCGGTTCCTCAAGGTAGTTGATGTTATAAATCATGCAGATTCATGATGGGCCTCAGTACTATGGGCCGCCTTCACATTTTTGTTTTCTATAAAGTTTGTTTCAGTTGCGTTGTGGCACCTTCCATGTAGTCTGGCCTATAATGAAAAAACAGTGAATGAAAGGCCTCAAATATTAAAAGAAGGTTCTACAAACATACAGCGTTAATTCAAAACAGTAAAATCAAAGTACAAACTGAAAAGGTTACCAAAGGGAGAAAATGAAAAAAATATCAGTTTCTTCATTTGTTGCAAACAAATCACAAGCAGATATTTAAGCACTTAATCCACCCCCCCCCCCCCCTTTTTGGCAGCTTGGAGTGATCAATCTGTATATACAGGAATGGCCCCCAAGTGTTGGGAACTGTGCAGGAGTTGATCTGCAAACTTGTCTTCTCTTTCCATGAATGAAAGACCTGGACCATTGTTTGTGTGTTCAGGGCCCTGTGGATGATACCAAATATACAGTCAAAGGATAAAACATTTTCCACAATTCTTCTTCAGTGTGTCTGCATTAGCAGGGTGTTTTACAAGTTTTTTTTTTTTTTGAAGTTCTGCCATTTCTGGTGGATGCTTAGGGTATTATTATTGATGTCCTCTTTCCTATTCTATTCAACATTGATGTTTTTCCCAATTAGGATTCATAGCAGTTAATCTAGATCCTTTTCCATATTTGAGGGATGTATAAAATTAAATTACTAAGGCATAGTTTTACAAATTTCTCTATAAATATTTATGATGATGGTCAAATAGGAATTTTTGTCAAAGCCTTTCTAAAAGAAAAGCTGCATATAATGATAAACATTTTCCTTTATTTCCCAAAGCAGCCTCTTTTGTCCCTAAGGGCTTTGGTAGTAGCCAGCCCAGTTCTTTTAAAATTTTCATCGAATCAGTTTAAATACTGTCACCTCTCGGGTGTCAGCTGGAAAGTCAGGAAGAATGCATAGGTAGCAGATGATAATGTAGTAACTTCAACTAGAATACAGGAATGAACTCAATGAACAGGTTAACAGTGCAGCAGCATCAAAACCGCGTCAGGTTCTCAAACTGTAAGTCCCACTCAAGGAACGATTTAGGGTTTTTATGATTTTCTCTCTAGCCTTTATACAATGCCACTAGTGTTAAAAAATAATAATTAAAAAAAACAACAACAAAAATTATTATCCCAGGAAAAAAACAGCTTATGCCTATAAGAGGTCTGAACTTGGGCTCATCCCCACAGTAGGATTCAAAACATAGTTCTATTCAAACAAAAATAAAAACACACCATTCATATTTCATTTCAGTAGGTTCCAACACATAGAGGCAGAAGGAAATAGATCAAAAATTCAGTCCCACTTGCTGTGAAATTGTTTGAACCCTACCTAACTTAAGGAGCCCAGCAGGGTGCACTAAATCTGAAAGGTCCTGATACATTTAAGAAGTTACTTTCAGAAAGAAAATACTTTTCAGTAATGTTCATTTCTTCCTGTATTATATCATTCACTTCTTCATTCTGACATCTATCCTATCTCTGCTATGTTATCATAATGTTTTTAAAATGGCAACTAACAAACACATTTCTTATTATCAATACAATTTTCTTTCAGCCAAAATTGCTACTTATATATTTCCTTCAATACAGATTTTCCCTAAGAATGTCCCCTCCAGCTCCTTTATAGCTTCAATCCGTACACTTTAAAGCATTGTGAATTACTTTGAACAACTGTGCACAAAATAAACTCATAAGTTAGAAATCCTCCTGTCCACTGTCTATAAATATTCACAGCTTTAAATTGTTCCAACTCGCAGGCACAAACACAGCATAATCAGACAGGGTATTCTGGTTAAAGCTGCCTTTTCCAGGTTCCTTTACCATGGCATAAAGAAATTCAGTACTCTGCATGAAATCTATTATTCACAAAAATACAGTTAATTTGCAGATATGTTGCTAGGGGAAGACACTTTTAAGATAGCCGTGATTCTTAGAAAAGTTATTTCCTTCCCTTCATAAATGTAAATACATTTCAAAAAATGTCATTCTAGATTAACCATTGCAACTTAATTCCTATATGACGCATAGCTTGCTTTACATGTTTCTGAACTATTAGCACACACGATTAAATCATGTACATATTGACAAAGAAAGAAAGGCACCAGGTCCTTGTAAATCCCTCAAAGCCTGGGAAAAGCTTTCAGGACCCTTGATGTTTCCTTGGTGTTTGTACACCATCCTACTGCATAATGCAGAAGTAGTCAGTCATTTTTGGTCTGGTCAATTACTAAGGAAACGGTTTATGGCCACAAATCTCTCAGAAAGAAGCAAACATTTCATGTCTAACATAGCAGCAATAGGAAACTTCACTTATTATCGGCTGGACTATACTTAAATACATAAGCCATCTGCAAGCCTGAAGACTAATGAAGTGATGTACATTCAGATACAGTATTCCCCCGATATTCAAAACTATTTAACCGGCTAGGAACGGTTCCTGGCCGGTTAAATAACACTTAACCGGCTATCCGTGAATGTTCAGCGGAGAATAGCCAGCTACCTCCTGCTAAATATTCACGGTCAATGCATTACAGCTAACTGGCTATATCATGTGATTATAGCCGGCTAGGCATGAATATTCAGCGCTTCACTGGCTAAGTTAAGCGGCTATATTGGATCACGTAAATAGCATGCCTGTCTTTGGCAACTATAAACTTAGCCAGCCAGCGTTGAATATTAACTTAGCCAGTTAAGTTTAAGGTGGCCAACCCCCCCCCCCCCTCCCCCCAGATAGTCCCATCACTGGAAATGGCCCGGCACTGAATATGTGTGCTCGGCACTGACTGCAGGACATAGCTGGCCTGCCTCCTGCAGGCTCAATATCGGCCTGTTTTTCTGTCCACAGAGGACTCACAATTACAAAATAAAAGTGTTAAAGTGGGATTTGAACCTGGGTCCCTTGATTAGATGGGACATTATTAATGTGAGCTTTTGTTAAATTGGTTTATTTTACCATAAATCGGTTATTTTAGCACAGGGTCTGATTTGCATAAAATGGGACCCTGTGCTAAAATAACCCGACATAAGTAAGGTTATTTTACCACAATTCAGGTTAACAGTGACCCACATCGATGACTTCCCCCTTAACTGACCCTTACTTTTGGCGCACTATATAGAATTAAGGGGTTAATACATGTATATATAAAATTATTCTGAAAATAATAATTTGTTACCTAGAAATTGCTGTAATTTTGTCAAATATTTTAACTTTTACACTTTTCAGTGTTGGTGATATATTAAAATCTTATGAAAAAAAAAGATTTTGGAAGGGATACCGTAAGTAAATATTAATGGTTTCCACTTGGTTTAAGAGCAAACACCTGGTCTTTAGAAATGCTTTGTGTATTTTGCTTTTCCTTCTAGGTCTGGCTAGTCCTGTACCCATCTGGGCAGTGATCAATAGCACAGCGGAGCTGCCCTGCAGTCATAACATTGGGTGTGTGGAATCCCTAGTTAACTTTCGTGTATACTGGCAGAAGAACAAAACGGTGTTGTTCGAACTGAATGAAGGGAAGATAGAATTGAAGCACCAGAACAAGGCCTATGTGAACCGTACCACCTTGCACAGCAACTGCTCCTTGCTCCTATTTGCAATTCAGGTGTCTGATGAGGGAACCTATGATTGCTACTTGCTAAAACGAGAAGGCAATGAATATAAATCCCCGCTACATCTGTCTGTGGCACTGACGGTTACAGGTGAGAATTGATGAGAAAAACTAGCGATGCTAGATTTATTAAATGAAAAACAGTTCAAAAAAATCTGTGAATGTTCCTCTTAACATAAATATAATACAATTTTATCCCTGTTCTAGCATTTTTTGGTGATAGAAAATCTGTAATGTAATGGAAGAAGATGTGAAGTACTAGTTAGAGTACAGACCTGTACAAGTCAAAAGAAATCCTGGGAGCCAAGTTCAAGCTTCACTTGTAGCGGTGATTTCCGGATGGATTCTGTACAGGTCACCCAAAGTTGGGCACACAAATTCGGGCACATATTGCAGACCTGCACACTAATTAGCTAATTAGCTAATAAGCACTTAATTAAGAGTTGCATGTTGATATGTCTGCGCCCTATTCTGTAAAATGTGAACCTAGGTTTCATACCACGCACAACTGCAAAGGGGACGTGGTCATAGGAGGAGCATGGGCAAGTCGGGTGTTCCCAGAATTTAGGTGTGATGTTATAGAATAAAGGTATTTAACTGCCTTAGCTGGGTACCAGCATTTACACCAGCTTTTGACAGGTGTAAATGCTTGCGGCCAAAGTTAGGTGTGAGATGTGCACTAAGGGGTCCTTTTAATTTAAGCTGCGGTAAAAGGAGGCCTGTGCTAGCATCGGCACACATTTTTGATTCTCACTGAGGCCCCCTTTACTGCAGTGGATAAAAGGCTGCCTTTTTTTTTCTTTTTTTCTTTTTTTAAAGAGATGACCGTGCAGTAAGTGAACCACACATACTGCACGGCTTTTTCAGGGGGGAGCATTTATTGCCATCCACTGAGGTGGCGGTAAGGGCTCCCGCACTAACCTTTTGGTAACACCAGCGCTACAAAAATAGAAATATTTTTGTAGCACTGGAAATTACACGTGGTGGGAGTAGAAACTACGGCTGGGCTGCTGCGGTATCCCAGCGGTAGAGTGAAGATACTTACCTGTAGCAGGTATTCTCCGAGGACAGTAGGCTTCATATTCTCACAAGTGGGTAGACACACCCTGTGTCACCCCCTGTCAAAATGCCAAAGCAAAAAGAATGAGAGCTTTCTGGAGCACGAGCAAACGTTCCAACGTGCATGAGCGAGTGCCTTCCCGCCCACAACGCGACCGCGCCTTTCAGGTTTATTTTTGTCAAAATATTTTATTAATTTCCAAGTATACAATAACAAGGAAACAATGATGGAATAACATTAGAAGCTATATACACCGTAATTGAGGGAGGAAAAAAGAGAAAGGGAAAGAAAAAAGGAGGGAAAGCGTCCAGGTGTTTGACAAATAAGTCCTTTGTGTTGGTTGAAGGTGTGGTCTGAACAGTTTGAAGGTAGGTTTCCAAAGTAGACCAAATTTTTTTCGTAGATACTATCATCCGACGTTTCTCAGCAAACTCAAACTTCTGATGTTGTAGGACCGTATTCCACCAGAAGTGAATATTCAGCAACTGTGCATTTTTCCAATTTTGCAGAATTTGCCGTTGAGCAATAGTGAGGAAAATGTCCAATAGTTTTGATTGCGAGGTTGTCAAATCAAAAGTTGCATTGACGGACTACAAAATAAAAATGTGAAGAAAAGACAACTCCAAGGGGGGGTGGGCAGGATTGTGAGAATATGAAGTCTGCTGTCCTTGGAGAATGCCTGCTTACAGGTAAGTATCTTCGCTTTCTCCGAGGACAAGCAGGCTTACAATTCTCACATGTGGGAAATCCCTAGCATCCAGGTTCACCCAAAACAACAGACATTGGTCAATTGGGCCTTGCAAGGGCAAGGACTTAACGCAGATTAACCTGCAACTATATACAACTAGATGAGGGTGCAGCCTGGAACAGAACAAAATGGGCCTAGGAGGGTGGAGTTAGATTCTAGACCCCAAACAGATTCTGCAACACTGCTCAAACTGACTGTCGTGTCGGGTATCCTGCTCAAGGCAGTAGTGAGAGGTGAATGTGTGGACTGAAGACCACATCACAGCCTTTTAAATCTGTTCAATGGAGACTGACTTCAAGTGGGCCACCGACGCAGCCATGGCTGTAATATTATGAGCGTGACATGACCCTCCAAAGTCAGCCCAGCCTGGGCATAAGAAAGGAGATGCAATCTGCTAGTCAACTGGATATGGTGCTTATCCCAATGGCGACCCCCATCCTGTTGGGATCAAACGAATCAAACAGCTGGGCGGACTGTCTGTAAGGCTTCGTCTGCTCCATGTAAAAGGCCAATGCTCTTTTGCAGTCCAAGGTGTGCAAGCTGCTTTTGCCAGGGTGGGCATGAGGACGGGGAAAGAATGTTGGCAAGACAATTGACTGGTTCAGATGGAACTCCGACACCACCTTCAGCAGGAACGTAGGGTGCATGCGGAGGACTACTCTGTTGTGATGAAACTTAGTATAAGGTGCATCCACTACTAAGGCCTGAAGCTCACTGACCCTACGAGCTGAAGTAACAGCCACCAAGAAAAGGACCTTCCAGGTCAAGTACTTCAGGTGGCAGGAATTTAGTGGCTCAAAAGGAGCTTTCATCAGCTAGGTGAGAAAGTCATTGAGATCCCATGACACTGGTGGAGGTTTGACAGGAGGCTTCGATAAAAGCAAACTTCTAATGAAGTGACAACTAAAGACTGTCCAGAGATAGGCTTACCTTCTACCCGTTGATGATAAGCACTAATTGCACGAAGGTGAACTCTTATGGAGTTGGTCTTGAGTCCAGACTCAGATAAATGTAGAAGGTATTCAAGCAGGGTCCTTGTAGGACAAGCAAGAGGATCTATGGCCATGCTATCACACCAGACAGCAAACCTCCTTCATTTAAAAGAATAACACCTCTTAGTGGAATCTTTCCTGGAAGCCAGCAAGACCCGGGAGACACTCTCCGAAAGACCCAAAGAAGCGAATTCTATGCTTTCAACATCCAGGCCGTGAGAGCCGGAGACTGGAGGTTGGGATGTAGAAGCCACCTTTCATTCTGAGGGTCGGAAAACACTCCAATCTCCACGGTTCTTTGGAGGATAATTCCAGAAGAAGAGGGAACCAAATCTGTCTTTTGCCAGTAAGGCGTGATCAAAATCATGGTTCCATTGTCTTGTTTGAGTTTCAACAAAGCTTTTCCCACCAGGGGTATGGGAGGATACGCATACAGAAGGCCTGTCCTCCAATGAAGAAGGAAGGCAGCATCTGATGCTAGCCTGGAATAGAACTGAGGGACCTGGTGATTGATCTGAGTGGCAAAAAGATCCACGGAGGGGGTGTCCCATGCTCGGAAAATCTTGCGGGCTATGCCCATATTTAGAGACCACTCCTGAGGCTGCATTATCCTGCTCAGCCTGTCAGCCAGGTCGTTGTTTACGCCCGCCAAATAAGTGGCTTGGAGAAACTTGCCGTGATGGCGTGTCCAAAGCCACATCCGGATGGCTTCCTGACACAGAGGGCGAGATCCAGTGTTCCCCTGCTTGTTGGTGTAATACATTGCAACCTGATTGACTCTCATCAAATTATTCTAATTCAAACAATCTCTGAAAGCCTTTAGAGCATTCCAGATTGCTTGGAGCTCCAGGAGATTGATCTGAAGATTTCTGGAGGTGGTGTAAAGTATGAGATGAGTTGCTAAAAATGCTGGAGAACTAGAGGACTAAATCTGGCGAGTTAGTACTAGAATTTTGTATGGTATTCCGTAAGTAACAAGGAGCCAGAGTTCTTTTATAAAAAGGAGATAACAGTCAAATATCCTACAGCCATAAATAAGTTTAAAGCAGTGTCTTGTACTAGTTATAGCCTGTGTAGCTGTGTTTGGAAGTCCAATGAGAAGAGAACTGCAGTAATCAAGCTAGTAATTACCAAAGCTAAAAGTAAAGGTTTTTTTTTAAAAAGACAAAGTCCAATATTGACCGAAGAGAACCGAAGAGAATGAATGTAAGTGTGAAAAAGCAACAGGAAACCACCCAAGAGGTATGGTGATAAAATAAGAGATCCTTGTTCAGGGTTACACCCAGAACCCTGATGATCTCCTTGAATAGTACAGGAATTCCTTTGATGGTTAAAGTGGATAGTATATTACCAACTGCATAAGAAGGGAAGATCATGGTTTCAGTCTTCATGGTGTATTTGGAGGGGCATAATCGAAAGGGGCACCCAAGTTATCCTGAGGACGTCCTCGCAGGACGTCCCGGCGAAGGGGCGGGAAAACCAGTATTATCAAAACAAGACGGGCGTCCATCTTTCATTTCAATAATACGGTCGTCCTTAGCGACGGTCGTCCCTGATTTTCGGCCATAATGGAAACCGAGGATGCCCATCTCAGAAACGACCAAATCCAAGCCATTTGGTCATAGGAGGAGCCAGCATTTGTAGTGCACTGGTCCCCCTCACATGCCAGGACACCAACTGGACACCCTAGGGTGCACTGCAGTGGACTTCACAAATTGTTCGCAGGTGCATAGCTCCCTTACCTTGTGTGCTGAGCCCTCCAACCCCCCCCCCCTAAACCCACTCCCCACAACTGTACACCACTACCATAGCACTAAGGGGTGAAGGGGAGTACCTACATGTGGGTACAGTGGGTTTTTGGTGGGTTTTGAAGGGCTCACATTTACCACCACAAGTGTAGCAGGTAGGGGTGGATGGGCCTGGGTCCGCCTGGCTGAAGTGCACTGCACCCACTAAAACTGCTCCAGGGACCTGCTCCGGTGGTCATCTGGTCAGTTCGGGCACCTTTTTGAGGCTTGGTTGTAAAAAAAAAAAATGGACCAAGTAAAGTCGCCCAAGTGCTCATCAGGGACACCCTTCTTTTTTCCATTATCGGTTGAGGACGCCCATGTGTTAGGCATGCCCCAGTCCCGCCTTCGCTACGCTTCCGACATGCCCCCGTGAACTTCACCCTGTGATGGAAAGCAGTTGAGGACGCCCAAAATTGGCTTTCGATTGTGCCGATTTGGGCGACACTGGGAGAAGGACGCCTATCTCCCGATTTGTGTCGAAAGATGGGCACCCTTCTCTTTCAAAAATAAGCCTGATAGGCTCCCCACCCCAGGAGAGATGCATCCATCATCAGCACTTTTTGTACCCAAGGAATTTGGAATGGAAGTCCCAAGGTCAAATTGGACCAAATTGTCCACCACTGAAGAGAGCACACAACCTCCAGGGACACTTGGATGACATCTTACAGACTTCCAGTGGCTTGATACCACTGAGAAGACAGGGTCCATTGAGCAATTCACATGTGTAGACGTGCCATGTGGAAGCCATGTGGCTCAATAATCTCAACATCTGCTGATCTGTGACCTGCTGCGATGTCTGAACCTTGGAAACACAGGAAAGAAGGTTGTCTGCATGGGTTTCTGGAAGGTAGGCCCGAACAGTCTTGGTATTGAGCAGGGCTCCTATGAAGTCCAGTTGTTGAACCGGATGGCGATGGGACTTGGGGTTCTTTATAATGAACCCATCCGCATGGACACCCGAGCACCATCCTCCGAGGTGCCTTCACCAGTCAATCTTCAAAATAAGAACACATGAACTCCCAGTCTGCGTAGCGACACTGCAACTACCGCTAGGCACTTTGTAAAGACTCTGGGGGCTGATGCGAGACCAAAAGACAACACGCGGCACTGAAAGTGACGTGTTCCCAGACAAAATCAAAGATACTTTCTGTGGGCTGGAAGTATCGGGTTGTGTGTGTAAATGCATCCTTCAAGTCCAGAGAGCATAGCCAATCGTTTTCCTGAATCATGGGAAGAAGGGTGTCCAGGGAAACAATCCTGAACTTTTCTCGAACTAGGAATTTGTTCAGAGCCCTTAGGTCTAGGATGGGATGCATCTCCCTTGTCTTTTTCTACACAAGGAGTATCTAGAATAGAATCCCTGCCCTTCTTCCCCTACTGGAACGGGTTCGACAGCATGGGCCTTGAGAAGGGCAGAGAGTTCCTCTGCAAGTACCTGCCTGTGCTGAGAGCTGAAGGAATGGGCTCTTGGTGGACAATTTGGAGGTTTGGAAAGCAAACTGAGGGTGTATCCAAGCCAGACTACTTGAAGAACCCATCGATCAGAGGTTATTAGAGGCCACCTTTAGTGAAAAAATGTTAACCTCCCCCCAACCAGCAAGTTGTCTGGGACGGACACTTTGATCATGGCTATGCTCTGCTGGAGCCAGTCAAAAGCTCATCTCTTGCTTTTGCTGGGGAGCAGCAGGGGCCTTGGGAGCACACTGTTGATGAGAACGAGCCTGGTGGGGCTGAGCTTGAGCAGGCTGGCGAGCCGCAGGAGTGTACCTACGCCTAGAATAGGAATAGGGGGCTCTCTGCGACCTACTGAAAAATCCTCCTGGATGAGGAGGTAGTTGCAGAAGACGCCTGGCAGGAGAAAGAAGACATAGCATCAGTATGCTGCTTGATTTCTTCAGCGACCTTCTTGACCTTCTCTTCGAAAAGATTATCTCCCCAGCAGGGGCAACAGCCATCCTTTGCTGGACAGAGTGGTCCAGGTCAGAAACATGCAGCCATGAGAGCCTGCGCATTGCTATACCTTAGGCAGAGATTCTAGATGCCATGTCAAAAATGTCATAAGTGCCCCTGGCCAAGAACTTGCGACATGCCTTCTCCTGCTTGACCAACTGGCGACGACTTGGCCTGCTCTGGAGGGAGCACATTAACCAAGTCTGACAGCTGCCGGGGCCGGTGTGAGAGCAGGACCATGGCTGCTAGGAGACGAATGTATCAGCACCTCCTGAATGGAGGGGGAATGGTCCTCCCAGCGTCGACGCTTTTCGGGTGCTGAATCCCTCGGCGCCCCGGAGCTCCCAGCACCGACTGTCGAAAGAGATCAGTGACGGTGCTTCTTGGCCTTCGCCCGATGCGCGTGACCCATTCTCCTTGGTGCCGACGAGGATGACTTTGAATCCTCATGTCGCCTCGGGGTCGGGTCTAATGATGGACTGTCCCGGGGGGCCTGCTTAGCAGGAGGCCTCAAAGTAGGTGGAGACCCACTCAATGCCTCGCTGCTCTCAGTGTCTCGGGGTCTCGCAGCAGCCATTCCTGCTGTGACTCCCGATGCCGGTGCAGTACTCGACGCCGACACCTCCAACCTCAATGCTGATGCTGACGTCGAAGATTGCCTCACCAATCTAATGCATTTTTTTGAGGGGGTAAGCAAACATGTGGACAATGGGGAGCCGGTTGATATTGTATATCTGGATTTTCAGAAGGCGTTTGACAAAGTGCCGCACGAAAGACTCCTGAAGAAATTGCAGAGTCATGGAATCGGAGGTAGGGTATTATTATGGATTAAGAACTGGTTGAAAGATAGGAAGCAGAGAGTAGGATTGCGTGGCCAGTATTCTCAGTGGAGGAGGGTAGTTAGTGGGGTCCCGCAGGGGTCTGTGCTGGGTCCGTTGCTTTTTAATGTATTTATAAATGACCTAGAGATGGGAATAACTAGTGAGGTAATTAAATTCGCCGATGACACAAAATTATTCAGGGTCGTCAAGTCGCAGGAGGAATGTGAACGATTACAGGAGGACCTTGCGAGACTGGGAGAATGGGCGTGCAAGTGGCAGATGAAGTTCAATGTTGACAAGTGCAAAGTGATGCATGTGGGTAAGAGGAACCCGAATTATAGCTACGTCTTGCAAGGTTCCGCGTTAGGAGTTACGGATCAAGAAAGGGATCTGGGTGTCGTCGTCGATGATACGCTGAAACCTTCTGCTCAGTGTGCTGCTGCGGCTAGGAAAGCGAATAGAATGTTGGGTGTTATTAGGAAGGGTATGGAGTCCAGGTGTGCGGATGTTATAATGCCGTTGTATCGCTCCATGGTGCGACCGCACCTGGAGTATTGTGTTCAGTACTGGTCTCCGTATCTCAAAAAAGATATAGTAGAATTGGAAAAGGTACAGCGAAGGGCGACGAAAATGATAGTGGGGATGGGACGACTTTCCTATGAAGAGAGGCTGAGAAGGCTAGGGCTTTTCAGCTTGGAGAAGAGACGGCTGAGGGGAGATATGATAGAAGTGTATAAAATAATGAGTGGAATGGATCGGGTGGATGTGAAGCGACTGTTCACGCTATCCAAAAATACTAGGACTAGAGGGCATGAGTTGAAGCTACAGTGTGGTAAATTTAAAACGAATCGGAGAAAATTTTTCTTCACCCAACGTGTAATTAGACTCTGGAATTCATTGCCGGAGAACGTGGTACGGGCGGTTAGCTTGACGGAGTTTAAAAAGGGGTTAGATAGATTCCTAAAGGACAAGTCCATAGACCGCTATTAAATGGACTTGGAAAAATTCCGCATTTTTAGGTATAACTTGTCTGGAATGTTTTTACGTTTGGGGAGCGTGCCAGGTGCCCTTGACCTGGATTGGCCACTGTCGGTGACAGGATGCTGGGCTAGATGGACCTTTGGTCTTTCCCAGTATGGCACTACTTATGTACTTATGTACTTATGACATGGCTCCAAAAATCTTCTCACGTTGAACCTCTTGGGAAATTTGGGTTCTTTTCTTCATGCGAAGACAAAGGACACAATTGGCAGGGCTATGGTCGGACCCGAGGCACTGTATACACCAAGAATGGGTGTCTTTCCCCGAGTTGGTCTGGTTGCACCGGGTCCAACGTTTGAAGCCACTGGGAGTCTTCAATGACATGGAAGGAAAAATGGCTTCTGCAAAATTAAAAGTCACGATGGTGCCTAAAAAAGGGAAGAAGGCACAAAAAAGACACCTAAATAAGCAGACCTAAAACCGGCCCATGCTGAAAAAGAAAAACTTAAAAACGTGGGCAAATATCTAGGGATCATAAGGGACTTGTTTTGTTTTTTTTAAACAAATTGAAAAAATAAAAGTAGAAAAAAGAAAGCAGGCAGCGAACACCGCTGAAAGGCACAGAAATAGCTCTCTCCCAGACATGTGAGGAGCAGGCGAAAAGAACCGCTGCTTCTCATGCGGAGAAAACAAAAGTGAAAGGCACAGCTGAACTGCGGGCGGGAAGGCAATCGTGCATGCGTGTTGGAGCGCTTCTCGCGCTCCAGAAAGCTCTCGTTCTTTTTGCTTTGGCATTTTGCCGGCCTGGGTGATGCGGGATGCGTCTACCCACTTGTGAGAATTGTAAGCCTGCTTGTCCTCAGAGAATTCCTGTTTGGTGTATGGTAAGTCCATTGTCGGCTTACCGTCGCTTATATTCTGTTAAGGTCGTTCTGCACAGAGCACCCTTTACAGAATACTAGCTTAGTGTGGATCATCCCAGGGCCTAGCTTTTAGGCAACATTTATTGAATTCCCTCCTTCCTATATGACCTTGAGCAAGTCAATTTGCTCTCCTTTGTTTCAATTTTCCAATTGAGAAATAATAACATTATGTTGCCCTCTCATTCATTGTTTGTTATGCTGATGAAATAGTAAATTAAAAGGCGTGTTGGAATTGTTTCTAAACACCGCCCTGGCCTTAAATGAAAGGCCATCCAATTATTCCAAACAGAGAAATTTGAGTTTATTGACAAGAGACCATGAAAAATTCATTTACTATGTTATGTTATACGTCATTTTAAATCCAAATCATAATACATAGCAGATATTCACAAGTAGGGTAACCAGTTGGTTCAAGGGTCACAAGGAACAGGTGTAACAGACCAGATTTATCCACTCATAGTTAAACTGAACTAAAAGATTCTTTTTCCCTGGGCCTCCTCAATAACATTAAATTGGATACTTCTAATTGCAGCTCCATTCAGCCAGCCTATCATTTTAAAAGAAAGTTCAGCAAAAGGGACCACAGTGAATCTCACCTGCCTGTCCTATGGAGGCTACCCAAAGGCGACCATAGTCTGGTATAATGTAACTGGGAATGCCACTCTCAACTCAAGCTTCAGTTCAACCAGTTTCATTCAAGACCCTGAGACACAGACATACAACATGAGCAGCCACCTGGTGATGGAGATCACTGCACCATTCAGTGTTGCCTGTTCAGTACAAAGTACCTATCTCCCAGAGAGGAACTCCACCATCTGGATTGGTAATGTATTCTCTTTTGGAAAATCCCCAAGGAAATTGTTCAGATGAACCTAGGGAGCCTATGTTTGTGTGCATGCTAAGATCATGTAGCAAAAAAACCCCTGAACAATAATTTTGAAAGAAACTCCAAATAAGTGATAAACATTAGGGGTCCTTTTTACAAAGCAGCGGTAAGCATTAACGTATGCTTACTGCATGCAACAAAAACACTACTGCGGGACACAGTAATTCTGGGATTGGCATGCACCAATCCTGTGCTAAAAAATATATTTTTTAGCGCAGTGACATGTTTGCAGATGGAGAGTAGGCATGCCCTGTGCTAATCGAGTGGCACGGGTAAATTGTCTCTTGATGCACGGTTAACGCAAGAGCCCTTACCACCTAGTAAATAGGTGGTGGAAAGGGCTCACAAGCTAATGGCCATGCACTAATTAAGAAATAGCATGTGGCCATTAATAGAAAAAAAAACAACAAATTGTGGCTATTTTACATCCGCACTAAAAGTGGCTCAGCATGCAGAAAACCCACACAGGCCACTTTTTAGCACAGCTTTGTAAAAAGGCCTCTTAATTTTAGTGCTCATAAAACTGAGATGTAAACAGCACTGAAGGTGTCAAACATCACATCCCATATTTTTTAAACATTGTATAAGTTTTTTTTATGTATAAATAGTGTTCAAAGTGAAAATCTCAGACCATACAGCTCGCAAAAAAAAAACAAAAAAGTCAAAAAGCAAGTGCAGAGTTATTCCAAAGTCTATAATCAACAATATGGATATATCTTAATTTGTATCCTAGGTGTGTGCTGGCAAAAATTTCAGTAGTTCCTGGCCATGGCTATTTTGAATAATAAGTTATATATTACTTACTAATTTAATAGACTAGCAATTTCTGGGGTGATTGCCTTTCGGTCCTGGTGATTTGTTGCTCTTGTCAGTTTGTTCTATTACATTTTCTAGATGTACAGTGATTGTGCTTTTGCTGTTCTGAATCATCACCATCAAAGGTTTCTGGTGTTGGCATGACTCCAACCTCCTCCTCAGTAAAGACTGAGGCAAAGAAATCCTTTAGTTCTTCTTGCTATTAACCTTACCCTCCCTAAGCACACCTTTTACCCTTTGGTCATCCAGTAGTCCATGCGACTTCGTCATGGGAGATTTGCTTCAGATGTACTTGAAGTGTTTGTGGTATTAGTTCTTGCCTCCACAGCAAGCTTTGATGTACCTCCAGGAGAGGGGTTGAGAAGCTTTGTACTAGAAAGTAGGTAAAATTTAAGGGGGAGAAAGAGATGGTAGAATTGGAGGGCTAAATAAGAATGGAGAGATGGATTGGGTAAATAGGAAAAGGGTAGAAACAGGAAGACTGAGTATTAGAGGGAAGGAGGGGTGAAATCTGAGTGGCAAAAAAGTTAAATAGTGAAAAGAGTTACAAGGGAAAGGTCAATGTCATGATACAGACAGTGGTGTGCTGGAACCGGCTCGCAAGAGCCGCTTGTTAAATTTTGACAGCTCTTGCGAGCCGGTTGTTGTTCGGGGTGAGCCGGCTCCATTGCACGAGGTAAGCATGGCTTACCTCCCCTCCCGCTTCCATCCATGTCTAGCGATGTCCTTCACCCCCACCCTCCCCTGCCGCTCCCATCTGTCACTTTCAATTACCTCCCTCGAAGCCCTGCATTATTTAAGGCCCTGCTGCCCGTCTCCAGCTGCCTTCCCTGCCTGCTTCTGAGGCGTTCGCGCCCTTAGTCTCGCCTTCTGACGTCATTCTGATGTCATTTCCTTTTTCCGTGGCGGGACTAAGGGCGCGAACGCCTCAGAAGCAGGCAGGGAAGGCAGCTGGAGACGGGCAGCAGGGCCTTAAATAATGCAGGGCTTCGAGGGAGGTAATTGAAACTGACGATGGGAGCGGCAGGGGAGGGTGGGGGCGAAGGACATCGCTAGACATGGATGGGAGCGGGAGGGCAGGGGAGGGAGAAGAATTGCTGTGCATGGATGGGCAGAGGGAGGCAGGGGAGAGCAGGGCCGTGCCGATGCAGTAAGCGGGGTAAGCAAGGCAGGGGGGCACCTGCCTTCGAGGGGCGCCGTGCCCTGCCGTCCCTTCCTTCTGCTCACTTGCAAAATCTTTTTCCTGAAGTTGCGATTCTCCTATTTCCCCTGCCCTCCTTTTTATGGCAAACCGGAAGTGAAAGCAACGCAGCAGTATTCACTGAAGCAGGCAGGCTCTTCAAGTTATTTGAGAGAATGCAACCAGATTGCTATATATGCTTTGGTTTGGTGATAACTCCTCACTCAGGGTGAGCTTCAGAGCTTGAACAGCATTCAAATTAAAGAGAACCTGAAATTTTAAAAGTGCTAAAAATAAATTTTAAAAGTATTTGCATTAAATCTAATTGCAGAATTCAGGTGCTGGGAGTCTGTACTTGGTTGTCATATGCTCAGATTTGTTTAAATCATATGCAAATTAGTCCATTTTTGGGAGGTTCTCATTTGCATATTTATGGATAAAAAATGATGGAATGTTTAGAGCCTTAATGTTAGGTCATGGCTCTGATCAAAAGTGTGGAGTTTGATCCAAAAACGAAGGGTTTATCTAGTGTTTTTCACTAAAAATTCCCATGAGTGTCTGTATGTTAATCTGCATTCAAATAGAGCTCTCTGATTGGATGGTCAGCTTCTGTTAGAAATCTGCCGGGAAGGGAACAGAGTGAGACACAGCAACTGACCGTCGGTTTGGCCAAGAGAGACATGCAGCTGTGAGTTCCTGTGTGTGTTGACTGAAATTATAAAAGAGTGCCTGATTATGTGGTAAATGAGAAAATATGAATGAAAAGAGGTTGGTGGAGATTGAAGTTTCTCTAGTGAGAAAAGGATCTGAATATTTCAGGATTACTTGAAGTTTATGAAGAATAGAAAAGGGTGAATTTCAGTTTGAGTGTTCAAATCCTATAAGCTATATAAAGGCTAGGTAGATTTAAGTGACTGTAAGCAAGGAAACCTTAATATTTGATCTGAAATAAATATTTGATCTGAGATAGTTGATCAGAGATAAATGTTGGATCTGAATTATATCCTTTGGTGCAAAGGAGATTAGAAAAAGAATCTTTGGAAACTAAGAGGACTTTGCTCACATTTTGAATTAGCATTCCTATTTTGAGTTGGAAATCTTTGAAGTGTTATGAAAATACATTTTGCTTTAATGAAATTGCTAAACTTTAGAGTCAGAGACTTATCAATGAGGGATACATACAGTGCTATTTTTTCCTGAGGTCCGGCTTACTTGCCTGCTCCCTTCTGTTCCTGCTCTGCTAGATGGAGGGGGGGCGCTAACTGATAGTTTGCAGGGGGGCACCAGAGACCCTAGGCACGGCCCTGGGGGAGAGAATTGCTGGACATGGATGGGCAGAGGGGGGGCAGGGGAGAGAACTGCTGGGCATGGATGGGCAGAGGGAGGCAGGGGAGAGAATTGCTGGACATGGATGGGCAGAGGGAGGCAGGGGAGAGAAGAGAGTTTCAGGACATGGATGGAGGGGAGGGCAAGAGAAATTCTGGACATGGATGGAGGGGAGGGAAGGGAGACAGAAGAAATGCTAGACATGGAGGGAAGATAGAGGAAGGAGATTAGATGAGGGAAAAGGAAGTGAGGAGAGAAACTGCACATGGATGGAGAAAATAGGCAGAAGCTGGATCCACTGTACAGTCAAATCTGCGGAGGACCAGAAATGAAGAAGAAAAGAGGAAAGAAAAGAAATAAATGGAAAGGAAGCCCTGGAAACGGAGTCAAGGGAACAGATAGAGAGCAGCAGAATCAGATACTGGGCCAGCATGATCAGAGAAACAAAGTCACCAGACAACAAAGGTAGAAAAAAATAATTTTATTTTCATTATAGTGTTTGGAATATGTCCACTTTGAGAATCAGGTGCTGAACATTAAAAGTTTATATTTATTTACTTATTTATGGCATTTTATCCCATATTAAACATGAATTAGATTGGAACCTGGGATCATTTAATTTTTTTTTTCCTGGAGAGAGTAATGCATTGCCCCCCCCCCCCCCCCGGCTATAGCCAGCTCTGCAATTTTGAGGGGGCGCAGAGGTGGATGGGGGGGCACAGTGGTGGATGGGGGGCGCCGAGGTGGACCGGGGAGAGAGCCTGTTGTTAAAAATTTACCAGCACACCACTGGATACAGATGTAAGAGATGAAGGGAAGAAGACAAGAAAAGACAGACAAAATGTGAAACGGACCCTAGAAAAAAAGATCAGCACAAGGAAAGTTGAAAAGACAGACTGGGAGTTCCCCAATTAAAAATGGCCAGACAACAAAGGTAGAGAAAAGCTTTTATTTTTTCATTCTAGCAACTGGGATATGCCTGCTGTAGGTATATACAGCTCTGTCTGTGTATTTTGTTTAGTACCATAGGTCAGGCTTGTCCAAGTTCAGTACTTAATGGCTGAAAAGAGGTCAGATTTTTAAGGTATGGAACACCATGAAGCCTGAAGCCATGATCTTCCCTTGTCATGCTGTTGATAATATACTATCCACTTTAATCATCAAAGGAATTACTGTACTATCAAGGAGATCATTGGGGTTCTGGGTGTAACCCTGAACAAGGATCTCACATTTCATCACCATACCTCTCAGGTGGGCTCCTGTTGCTTTTTCACACTTAGACAGATTCTCTTCTGTCAATGTTGGATTTTCTGTCTCTTTTAAACTTTACTTTTAGCTTTGGTAATTACTAGCTTGATTACTGCAGCTCTCTTCTCATTGGACTTCCAAACACAGCTACACAGTCTACAACTAGTACAAGTCAAGACACTGCTTTAAACTTCTTTGTGGCTGTAGGAAATTTGACTTGATATCTCCTCTTTATACAAGAACTCTGACTCCTTGTTACTTACAGAATACTGTTCTAACTCACCAGATTTAGTCCTCTAGTTCTCCAGCATTTTAGCAAATCATCTCATACTTTATACCACCTCCAGAACTCTTCGCTGTTCCCAGAAAAAATGTGTTATCCATCCTATCCCTTCACCATGCTCATCTTGATAGTATTTAAAATTCATGTTGTGTCACAGCACCATCTCTATGGAACTCGTTACTTCTACACTTAATGTCTAGAGACCTTAGCAAATTTAAGGGCCTTTTTTCTAAGCCACGTAGGTGCCTATACGCACCCAATGTGTGTTAATTTGGAGTTACTGTCCAGCTACTGTGCTACCCTTAAAGTAATTAGATTTTTGACATGCGTCCGCTATGCACGCCGGAAAATAATTTTTTATTTTCTGGAAAGCAGTAGAAACCGGGTGGTAATCGTCATTCTACGAGCGTAGATAATTACCGCCCAGTTAACGCATGAGTCCTTACCACTAAGTCAATGGCTGGTGGTAAAGTCTCAGACCCAAAATGGATGCGCGCCAATTTTTATTTTGCCACATGTCCATTTTCGTCAAAAATTTTATAAAGGCCTTTTTTATAGGCGCGCTGAAAAATGGATCTGCGTGCACCCATAACACATGCCTACACTAGCACAGCCCATTTTTCGGTGCACCATAGTAAAAGGACCCCTTAATCCTGCAAAGCAGATTGAAAAACAGAGGAAAAGTAAAAGGCTTTAAGCAAGGATTTGACTACTCTTTTCTACCTTACTGATAATTTGGTTTTTCTGATTGGCTTGGCTCTTCTGCTCTCAAATCTTTAGTTTTTTCCAGTTGGCGCACAACTGCCCAAAGGATGAGATCTATTTTATCTTCCTCCTGTTTACCTTCCCATGACTTCCATCTATTATATTTTGTAATTTTCCCTCTTCCTATTATCCACTTGTATCAATGTCTTACCTTTTTTATTGTCTTTATGTTTTTAATTGACCCTTCCCTTTTTAGGTTGTTTTATTATTGAATTACTTGTAAACCATGGTAAAATTATGTATCATACCTGATAATTTTCTTTCCATTAATCATAGCAGATCAATCCATAGACTGGTGGGTTGTGTCCATCTACCAGCAGGTGGAGATAGAGAGCAATCTTTTGCTTCTCTATATGTGGCCATGTGCTACCAGGAAATCCTCAGTATAGTCGATATCAATGCTCCATCCGCAGGACTCAGCACATAGAGAATTACACCCACAAAGGGACATTCTTTCCAGCCCACCACCGCCAAAGTGGGGGGGGGGGGGGGAATCATTCCAGCCCACCACCGCCAAAGCGGGGGGGGGGGGGGGAATCACACCCACCGACGCGGGGGGCACTGGCTTATCCTGCTACCACAATCGCGGGAGGAGCTGGCTTACCCTAACACCGCTGAAGTGGGAGGGATACAAAGCTACCCTACTATCGCACGAAGCGGGAGGGAGCGCCGGCATAATTTAGTTATCAATCCAGCCACCGTCGAAATGGAGGGAGAGGAAGCAGCAGCTCATTGTAACACAAACTCGTCTCAACTCAAGGAAAATCCAATTGGAAGAACTTGAACACGAAGTCCTCCTGAACAGGAACTGAAGACTAAACTTGAACCTGAATTATAACCAGAACACAAACAGTACAGATACCTGGGAGGGGCTATGGATTGATCTGCTATGATTAATGGAAAGAAAATGATCAGGTATGATACATAATTTTACCTTCCATATCATCAAGCAGATCAATCCATAGACTGGTAGGATGTACCGAAGCAGTACTCACCCAGGGGGCGGAACATGGAAATCCCAGAACGCAACACCGAAGCCCCAAACTGGGCCTTGGCCCGGGCTGCCACATCCAAGCGGTAATGTCGTGAGAAGGTATGAGCCGACGCCCAAGTTGCCGCTCTACAGATCTCTTCCAAGGAGACGGATCTGGACTCTGCCATCGAGGCCGCCTGTGCTCTAGTAGAGTGAGCCTTCAGCTGGATAGGCGGCACCTTCCCTACAGCCACATAAGCCTCCGCAATCGTCTCCTTGACCCAACATGCCACAGTAGGCTTAGATGCTTGCAGACCCCTACGAGGGCCTGCGAACAGGACAAACAGATGATCCGATATCCGGAAATCATCGGTCACTTCCAAGTATCTGATGATGACTCGTCTAACATCCAGATATTTGAGAGCAGGGTACTCCTTTGGGTAATCCTCCCTATGAAAGGAGGGTAGACAAAGCTGCTGATTCACATGGAAGCGAGAAATAATCTTGGGCAAGAAGGAAGGCACTGGGCGAATTGACACTCCTGCCTCAGTGAACCGCAGGAATGGCTCTCTACCCGAGAACACCTGGAGCTCGGAAACTCTTCTGGCTGAAGTGATAGCCACCAAAAAGACCGCTTTCAATGTCAGGTCCTTCAGCGACACCCTCAACAAGGGCTCAAAGGGCGGCTTCTGCAAGGCCCGTAGCACCAGATTGAGATTCCACGTAGGCACTATCGAGTCCAGAGGAGGGTGCAGGTGATTAACCCCTTTAAGAAAGCACACCACAACTGGCTGCAAAGCCAGGGAAGCACCCTTCAGTCGACTCCTGAAGCAAGCTAGAGCCGCTACCTGGACTTTAAGTGAACTAAGCGACAGGCCTTTTTTCAGACCTTCCTGCAGGAATGCCAACACTGAAGTAATTGGAGCAGTGAAGGGCAAAAGGGAGCCTGCCTCGCACCACGATGCAAAGGTACGCCAAACCCTGGCGTAAGTAGTAGAAGTAGAGCGCTTCCATGCTTTCAGCATAGTGGCGATAACCTTGTCTGAGAAGCCCTTCTTCCTCAGCCGCTTCCACTCAAGAGCCAGGCCGTAAGACCAAAGGGGGAGGGATCCTCCATCACCACAGGACCCTGATGCAAGAGGCCCCGCTCCGCTGGAAGCCGCAGAAGACCGTCCACGGAGAGCCAGATTAGTTCCGCATACCAAGGACGCCTGGGCCAATCTGGACCCACCAGGACCACCCGGCCTGGATGCTATGCCACCCGGCCATCATTGGCCAGGGCAGGAACACATAGAGAAGCTCTTGTATCGGCCACTGCTGGAGAAGAGCATCGACCCCCAGAGAACGAGGGTCCCGACCTCTGCTGAAGAACCGCGGTACTTGGCAATTGACTGAGGTTGCCATCAGATCCAAGGTCGGCATTCCCCAGTGCTTCGTGATCTCCAAGAACGCCCAAGCTGACAGCTGCCACTCTCCAGGACCCAAGGTATGCCGACTGAGAAAGTCCGCCTTGACATTCAGGACTCCTGCAATGTGAGCCGCCGACAGCTGTTCCAGGTTCGCTTCAGCCCACAGGCATAACTTCATGGCCTCCCCGACTAGGGGGGCACTCCTGGTACCTCCCTGGCGGTTGCCATAGGCCACAGCCGTGGCATTGTCTGACAAGACCCGAACTGGCCTCAGTACCAGAACCTGGAGGAATGCTTGCAGCGCCAACCGAATGGCTCGAAGTTCCAAGAGGTTGATGGACCACTTTGCCTCCACAGGTGACCATATCCCTTGCACTGTCCTTCCCAGACAGTGGGCTCCCCAGCCTGTCAAGCAGGCGTCCGTCGTGACGACAATCTAGTCCGGGGTCGTAAGAGACATTCCGGCGGCCAGCTTGTCTGGCATCAGCCACCAATTCAGTGCCTTGCGCAACGCTGGATCCAAGGGAAGGCGTATAGCATAATCCTCCAAAACCGGAGACCAACGCCGCAGGAGAGAGTGCTGTAATGGTCTCATATGGGCCCTGGCCCAGGGCACTACCTCCATCGTGGCCGTTATGGAGCCCAACAGTTGCACATAATCCCATGCCTGAGGAGTAGTGGAGGCTAGAAACCGGCCCACCTGGGCCCTAAGCTTGAGGCTCCGGCTGTCCGGCAGGAACACTCTGCCCACTTGGGTGTCGAACCGAACACCCAGATACTCCAGGGACTGAGTCGGGCGTAGCTGACTCTTCTCCCAGTTGATGATCCATCCCAGGGAGCTCAGAAGAGCAATGACCCTGTCCATTGATCTCCCACACTCTGCAAATGATGGACTTGCACTCCTTCCTTGCAGAGATAAGCCGCAATGACCACCATCGCTTTGGAGAAGGTCCGCGGAGCCGTAGCCAACCTGAACGGGAGGGCTCTGAACTGGAAGTGCCGGCCCAGCACCGCAAAACGCAGGAAGTGCTGATGAGGCCAGATGGGAATGTGCAAATAAGCTTCCTTGATGTCCAAGGATGCCAGGAATTCTCCTGCTTGTACCGCAGCTATCACGGAGTGGAGAGTCTCCATTCTGAAATGCCGTATTCTCAAGCCCAAATGACTCCCTTGAGGTCGAGAATAGGCTGAGAAGAACCTCCTTTCTTTGGCACCACAAAGTAAATGGAGTAGCGTCCCGTGCCAAGTTGATCTACTGGCGGATCAAGTTGTCCAGAGTCTGCTGAACTGCCGCCGCTTTGAGGGGAGACTTGTAGGGAGAGTTCATGAACCTGTCTCTCAGGGGCCGGCAGAACTCCAACTTGTAGCCGTCTCTGATGACTTCCAGAACCCAAGCGTCTGAAGTTACCCTGGTCCACTCGCCCAGAAATGAGGACAACCTTCCTCCTATCTGCTCTGGGCCATGGACCAGGGCCCCGTCATTGGGTACGAGACCCTGGGGGAGGGCCGGAGGACGAACCTCTGGGACAGCGGTCTCTGCCAAAGGAATGCTGCTTGGGGGAGAATTTCCGCTTGAAGGAGGAGGAGGAAGAGGAGCCCGACTTGCCCGGGCGATACCGACGGGCTTCCTGAAACCGTCCCTTAAAGGAACCAGGGCGAGCACTGCCAGCCCGTGCCCTGACCTCCGGCAACCTCTTGCCTTTAGAACTGCCGAGATCCGTCACGATCTTGTCCAGCTCGTCCCCAAAGAGCAGCTTGCCCTTAAAATGCAACTTGGCTAGGTGAGATTTTGAGGCATGGTCAGCAGACCAATGCTTAAGCTATAGCCACCGACAGGCAGAGACTGTCTGAGCCATACCTTTAGCCGAGGATCTCAAGTCTGCCAAGTAGGCCAAGCCCGACTCCAG
Source organism: Microcaecilia unicolor (assembly GCF_901765095.1). NCBI lineage: Eukaryota > Metazoa > Chordata > Amphibia > Gymnophiona > Siphonopidae > Microcaecilia > Microcaecilia unicolor. Next base: position 235,812,022 of record NC_044035.1, on the reverse strand, counting down.
GACCGGCCAATCTGCCCTTAAGAAAGGATCCGAGGGGGAGGCTCGCTGCAAAACGGTCAGGCATGCCCTGGCCACATAAGAGCCGCAAACCGAGGCCTGCAAACTCAGTGTGGCCGTCTCAAAGGCCAACTTTAAGGCCACCTCCAATTTCCTGTCCTGAGCATCCTTCAGGGCAGAGCCACCTTCCACCGGCAGAACCGTCTTCTTCGTCACCGCAGTGATTAGAGAGTCTACTGTGGGCCAGTGAAAGGCCTCCCGTTCACCCTCAGGCAGAGGATACAGACGGGACATGGCCCTGGCTACTTTAAGGCTCGCTTCAGGAGAATCCCATTAAGCCGAAATTAAAGTCTGCATGGCTTCATGAATGTGGAAGGTTCTGGGCAGGCGCTTTGTTCCCAGCATAATAGCGGAACATGCCGAGGCTGAGAGAGAGCCTTCCTCCGGAGAGGAAATGTTTAAAATGCTCATGGCCTGAACTAACAGGTTGGACAAATCCTCTGAGTGAAAAAGCCGTGCTGCAGAGGGGTCATCTGCCCCATCAGGGCGAGGATCAGCCTCCTCCAAAGAATCCCCGAAGGACCTTTGGGAGAACCCAGAAACGCTGCCCTCATCTACATCAGAGGAGACAGAGTCCCCTAAGGCCTGGTGATCCACCTGAGGGCGTTTGATCAGGGAGGACTCTTCACCCATGTCTGACAGGGGAGCTGGAGCAGTGTTTTGCAGAAGAAAGACCTGATGCAGCAGCAAAATAAACTCAGGAGAGAAAACGCCCCTGTTTGTGCACCTCTGCAGCCTAGGCCACGGCCCTAGAGGAACTCTCAACCTCCGCTCCAAAGAGTGGAGGAGAGGCGCGCTGCGCATCCAAAATGGCATCTGTCGCATCACTCCGCGAAGGAGCTACGCGGGAAGAATGGCGCTTGAATTTCCCCAACTTCTTACCGCCGCCCAAGTCAAGGGCGGCCATCTTTTTACTGTCTCCCACCTCAAGGGCGGCCAAAGAAGAAGCCGTCCGAGCAGCGTGGCCGGCCAAAACCAGAAGAGCGGACATCGGGGGATGGGCGCCTAAGGCGGGAAAACTGCCGACGCCCAGCGGAGGAAAAACCGGCTAACTCGCCAAACTCCAGAAAGGCGCCCAAAAAGGGCTTCTCTGCCTCCAATCCCCAAGCTTCCCCGCTAGACGTGCGAACGCGGTCCAGGGAGCGCTTTTTCGTGCCCTTGCCATCCGACGCCATAGCCATGTGGAGAACATTCGGGGACCCCCCTGCCCACTAGGAAAAGGTAAAAATTACCTGCTTCTTGCTCCGAGCTGCAACAAATTGCTGCCCCAGTGAGCAATTGCAAAGAAAGCTGTTTGCTTCAAAATCGCTTTTTTTTTTAACGGAGCCAGCGGGGGGGGGGGGGGGGGGGGTGGAGAGAAAAGGAGGGACCTGGAACCACCAGGTTTCACTCGCTCATGAAGAGCCCTCAACCCCAGGTCCTCAACAAAACCTAAACAAATAGACTTGGAGGCCTAGCCAGAGCTGCTGCTTTGTGACCACACACCTGCTGAGATAGAGAACATACTGGGGATTTCCTGGTAGCACATGACCACATATAGAGAGGCAAAAGATTGCTCTCTATCTCCACCTGCTGGTAGATGGACACAACCCACCAGTCTATGGATTGATCTGCTTGATGATATGGAATTAGAATTTTATGTCAAAACCATCTTTATTAATGAGAATGTTGCCAGCTACAGTAACACAGCAAAAGATCAGAAGATAACCAGCTGGCCATGACAGTGAAAACAGACCAACAATTTAAAACCACATTTTCAAGAAAAGTATCCCCCTCCCAATCTCACCCCTCCTCTTTGTCCCATAGCCAAAATATTATTTAGTAGTCAATCTGAAAAGGATGCGAGAGTGCACTGCATAAACACATAGTGAGAGAACCCCAAAACAGGCTCTAAACACTGACAAACTTATGAATGGCCTTTTCCCAGCTTGATATGCAGTCAGTTGTTCCATCCAAAGAAGAACATGCATTTGATTCTCTGCATGGTGATCCCTGGTGACTCTGCATAAACACAATGAATCAAGATACATTTCTTAGCAATAAGACAAGTTTTGCAAACAAAAATCTCATGATCTGCAGATTGCAATGCAAGATCATCCATAAGGTCTAAGAGACACACCTCAATAGTTCTAGACACAGACTCCCCAAGCATATGTTCTCCCATAGCTCCTCCCAAAATGCTTGTATCTTTGGACCAGGGGCATAGCCAGATGACCAATTTTGGGTGGGCCTGAGCTCAGGGTGGGTGGACATGGAATTCAGTTCCCCAGCTTCGCTCTCCACCCTTGCCCACCCGCCAACCTAAAATTATAAAATGCCTGAGCTGGAACAGTGCAGACTGCCTTACGAGGAGGCAATCTTCAATTGGTGGGGTTTAGGAATCCCTACAAGCCACAGAAAAGAATTTTTGATGGGCCTGAGTCCAGTGGGCTTCAGCCTACTCAGGCCCACCTGTGGCTACATCACAGCTTTGGACAGGTCCAAAAACAGTATATATAATAATGCCAGTGTCACGTCTGTGGTCGTGACCACCCTCAGACTTACCCTATTTCTGGGAATCAGTGTCTATGCTGGTTTCTGTCTACTTCTGAGTTGGCTCTGTTTCTGTCTCTGGGTGCTGGCCACTTCCAGCATGGTGCTGATTGCCTCAGTATACTGCACCTGTGTGGGTTTAACCTCTCTGTGCCTCAGTATACTGTTCCTGAGTTAGCTCTATCTCTGTCTCTGTGGGCTGGCTGCTCTAATGGCTTCACTTCTCTACACTTGTGTGTATTGGGCCTCACTGTACTTCAGTGGGCTGTTCCTGAGGTAGCTCTGTCTCAGGCTGGGTGGGCTGGCTGCTTCCAGCCTGACACTAATTACCTCACTAGACTACACCTGTGTGGGTTAGGTCTCTCTGGGCTTCTGTATGCTCCATGCCTGTGGCCTGAAGGGGTGACCTCATCTGTCAGGGCCTTCTTAAGGAACTGGTGTTCTAGTCTTCAGTGCCTTTGCATTGCCAATGCCTCCGCAGTGCCTTAGGTCCCGAGGTTAGTGTGCTGTTTGCACAGTTAGCTTTTCTTGTCTTTTCTTGTGGGCTTCCAGCCCTTCTGCTTTGCTAGTTACTATCACCTGTGGGCCTTGCCTTCTGGCTCAGGGTATTTATTCTCTGTGGGCTTCTAGCCTTTTTGTTATCCCTGTGCAGTGGCTCTGCTCCCTGTCTGAGGTTGGTTAGCGGCTGATGCTGCAGCCATTTCTCTCCTTTCTATCTGTTAGCTACTGTAGCTCCAGTCTTACCCTTCCTCTGGCAAGCGTATCTGTCATTCCCATTCCCTTGAGCTTAGCTTGTATGTAGCTCCTGTGTCCTCTTTCCTGCCAAGCTAAGCTTCCATGGACATCCTGCCTGCCTAGTGTTTGGGTGAACCCGGATCCAGTCAAGCTGTGCCAGTTTCCCGAATCCTGTGGGAGAAGCCTGTATTGAGTATCCTGTATCCTGCTTCTCAGCCTGAACCCTGAGGTAGGACGTTGTTCCTGGATTCCTTGTTGCTTTCCTCTTCAGCTCTAGCCTAGCCACCCCAGTCCTGTCTACTTCAGCCCGTCTTAGGGTTGCCTGTTTCCTGTTGGGTGGTTTTGCCTGCTGCTGCCACCTCCGTGACAGCGGCCCAAGGGCTCACATTTCCCCGAGAGACCCGACAGCCAGGTACATTCACATTTAGGGCAAGATGCTGATCTTCCAGGCCACAATTTAGCCACCCATTTTGGATGCATGTATAAACTGTGCAAAATTTTATTGTGTGTTTCCTGTAATTGGGCACATTTCACCAAAGTGGAGCCCCCGCCTATAAGGTCAATTAAGAGATCATCTTCTTCATATTCTTTCCCAAAATCTCGGGCTCTCCTAACATTTAAGGCTAAGTTCAGTATATAACTGCACAATCGTGCTACACTGCTCTCCCTGAAGTGCCCCAAAACATGCCCAAGGGACTCTTTTTATTGCATCCCTGATTTTGGTCGATAAATTTTCCACATAGTGTCGAGCCTGGAGATGCTTGAAAAAATCAAAACCAGGTAGACCATATTGAGCTCACAGCCACTCAGAGGAGCGTTTCAGACAGCTCTCCAGCTTAAGAAGATGTTGCACCTGCCAAAGACTTTATCATACTATTGTTTAAACCCCTTATTTTCCAGTCCAAGAGGAATATTTTATTGCCCACAAATAAAAGATACAGTGAACAAATTTCCAAGTCCCCAAATTTAAAAAAAAAAAAATCCTTCTATGCGTACCGTACCAACTGAAGTTTACTCTAAGTGTGGGTGGCAACTGTCAGCAACTGGCATGAAGGACATATTTATTTATTAGGATTTATTTACCGCCTTTTTGAAGGAATTCACTCAAGGCGGTGTACAGTAAGAATAGATCAAACATGAGCAGGAGGCAATTAGAGCAGTAAAAATAGTCGAACAACAATACAAAGTATGGCATAGTATACTACTTGCAATGACAACACAATATATACTAGAACATTATAATTGGTAGTGAAGGGTAAGGCAAAGTTGTAACATATACTGTAGATGAGTAAGAAAGTAGGAAGAATTAGAAAGTAAGGTGATTGATTTGAAGAAAGTTGCATGTGAGGTCAGAGAGATGGTTAAATATTACCTCAGCTAGGGTAGGAGTGGATAAACATAGGAGCCAACTTTTCAAAATTATTGGGGTGCTAAGCCCAGTGGAAATAACCTTTCCCTGGATACATACAAGGAATTTTTTAAATATTGGGTGTGCTCAAGCACTTACAGAACCCACAGAATCGGCTTCTATGGATATTACCATACTGTGCACTAACTTACATTTATTCTTTTACCCTCTAAAGTTCTACCGAGCTGAGCAAACCATCACACCATCTCCATTTTGTATTCTACTTGGTATCTCTATCTGCTCTTCTCATAACACTGTGTCTTAAACGTGCTTAAATTGTCACAGCTTTGGTTTCATTTCCTATACCAGAATATTCTGAGCATCTACTACTGGCACAGTCAGTTCTGGGGTAAGTGGCACACCGTCTCCCCTGCCTCCCTCTAGAAGCATACAGCACCTGACCTAGGGCTCCCAGAGACAACCTCTGCCCACCCTACCTTAAAGCCAGCCCTGGATACTGGTCATTTTGTCATCATTTACTACCATTTTCTGCATCCTGCCATTCAGATCATCTAGTTTACAACTTTGTTCTACTTCAGTACCACCCACCTTCTTTACTAATCTGTAAGGAGCAATATTAAGAGCCTTAATATAGTGTTCTGTCAGGCGATCTATTGTACTTCCCTCAAGGGCCCTGATCCACTATTTTAGTCCTCTCACTAAAGTCAGGCTTCTCTCTGACAGTATCTTCTTCTTGTGAAATACTCCAGAGTATATCTCCTTTCTTCTTTCAGAGTGCTGAAGCTTACTTTAAATAAACAAGTGCTTTTTGGCTGAAAACAAACCTTGACCGACAGCTGCGCGGAGGACAGGGAAAAGTAGTTACCTTCAGGTTTTTTTACATTGTCTGGCTCTGTTCTGGGCTGGCTCCCTTCCCTGTACCTCTCTGGCTCGCTCTCTGCCCTTCTTCAATGTTCCAGGCCGCCGGCAGTATCAGTGCAGTAAGCACACTGCCTTCGGCAACTCTGGAAGCTCTCCCTCTGTTGCAGTATCCCGCCTATGCGGGACAGGAAACTGTAACAGAGGGAAAGCTTCCAGGCCGCCGAAGGTAGTGTGCTTACTGCACTGACACTGCCGGCGGCTCGGGACATTGAAGGTCAGAGGACAGCGGTGCAGGGCATGGAGCAGGACGGTGCAGGGAGTGGGAGGGACAGGCACTTTATGCTCACACCACTGCCTCAATTATTGCGGGTGCTTGTGCACCCACAGCACCCACGGAGTCGGCGCCTATGTGCTGCAGTATGTGCAGCCCGAGTCAATCCTTGTGTGTGTGTGAGTGAGACTAACAAGTTGGTTACTTCTTCCGTTAAAGGCTTGGTTGAAGAGCCAAGCTTTTACCTGCTTCCTGAAGTAGAAGTATGATGAACTATAAGGCACACTAAGCTGCCACTCCAATGTCAAGTTTCAAAAATCACTTTTTTCTTCAAGCCAATCGCAAACCTGTCACAAGAGATGGGCATTATGGTATTGTCAAATGTCTGGTAACCTTAACCTCCCTCTCTGAGGTGGCAAGCACAAAAGATCTATGTTCATCCTGGGCTTTTTCCTAGCTACAGAAAGGTGTTCAGCAATTTATTCCTATGCTGCAGATCTCTTTGTTTAATAACAAGAAGCAAATATTGCAAAACATAAAAACTACTTTGGCAATATCATCATTTTCACTACTTGTACCCTGCCAAACAAGGAAAGTGGATAGTCATGCCAAGATTACAGCAGATGGGACTCGTATCATGAAAACATTGCCCCATGTTGACCTGCTAGAGCTTAGTTGGATCATGCAGAATCCGTAGATCCCAATATTTGAGCCCGTCTTCAGCCCATGTTAAGAGAAAATCCACCCCCCCCCCCACCAACCTCCACTCCTCTTCTATAGCTATTAACAATACTAACATCACTGACTTCTCTGTTTATTTGTAAACCAGTAAAAGTACCAAAACCATATAAATGTGTCAAGATCCCAGGGATGATTTCCTGTGGGTCCCAAAGGGCAACCAATAAATTAGACAAGGAGCCATTTTAAATCCATAGGTGCCCACCTGTAAGCCCCTTGCTGCCTGATCTTGTAGGAGCCCTTGTGCCAGAGGTTCTATGCACAAAACAAAAAGAGCAGATTAGAATGTGGGACTCATCAAGGCTGCCCCCGCTCAAGAAAAACAATCAGAAAGCACGCCATTAGTCAAAACCCATGCTTGAAGTGCAGTGTAGAATGCCTGAATCCAATGCAAAATTTGCCTCTCAAAACCAAATAACCTAAGTACCCACCATATATAATGCCAGGATACCGTGTCAAAAGCTTTTTTGATATAAAATTTAATTAAGGCTCCCTTATGGCCTAATTGTTGTGTCTCTCAAATGGCTGTTACTGTGTTTCGCACATTCACAATGGCATTTCTGCATAATACAAAGCCTACTTGTTTGCTTACCAGTTTAAGGATTAGTGCACTCTTTGGCTAACACTTTGGTGTACATTTTTATATCAGTATTTCAGTAGTGATATAGATCTATAGGAGCACATGAGGAATATCACTCTTTGGTGAGGGGGGGGGGAGTTAAAAGTTTGAAGACGTTATTATATGTACACACTGTTGATGTGCTGATTGCGGGTTATTTGTTCGCTCTGTACCATGTACCTGTATGGAATAGCACCTGTGTTCATTTTGTCTTCAATAAAATCGTTGAAACATAAAATTATCAACTACAGCCATATAAATACAGACCTCCAGTAGGAATGAGAAAATAAAAGCCCGACTCTTGGCCTTGTCTCCTCAACTACTACTACTCTTGTGTAAGTTCTCTAAAAACAAATGTTATGTTAAAAGTAGTGTATGGCATTGTATGTACTTTGGGCCATAAAGTGTTTGCATGCCTTAAGTATTAAAATAAACTACTTTTTCAAGCTTGCAAAAAAAAAAAAAAAAAACCATATGTACAGTACTGTTTATTATACATACAGTATACAGTTTCCATATACAGTCTCCGTTAACTGACAGGCTTACTTGAAGTAATCAGTTATAGTCCTCTGTACACTCTTGGGTCTGTGAGTTCCATAGACTACGTCTGCCAGATGGTAAAAACTGTCATAGCACTGACATCCAGTGGCCTCCAGATAGGCCCACGCGGTGTTGAGACTCTCCAGTGCTCTTGCAAAAATGACAGGAGGAGGTTGTTGAATTTCGTCAGCATGTGCCTCGCTGCTCATTTCTTCATCTGTTCCATCAGCCGTTGTTGTCTGCGTGTAGGCGCATATCTCAACATCAGTGCTGTCTTCAGCTGTTTGTAGATTGTAATCAACAGCTACGTAGCGATGGAACTCCTCTTCAGTAACACCGGCTGGGATGTCAGTAACCTGTTCATCTGACACGTTTGCAACAGCTGCATCTGTTTCATCCCTCTCCACATCCTTAACAAAGCTTGCCCGCTTGTAGCAGTTCACAATGGTTGCCTGTGTAACATGATTCCAGGCTTCTTTCTGCATATGTAGGGAATCCAACAGTGATAGATTACGAGCCAGTTCAACAGCACGTTTATCCTTGCCAGTCTGGTCATCCATAATGCTCATCAGACGACGTAGCACAAGAGCCCGATAATGTTGTTTGAAATTGGCTATTATGCCCTGATCAGAGAGGTAGTGTTTGGTGGCAGGAAGACCACCTTGACATTAGACAGCCTGACATTATCCCTGTGTGCAGCACAATTATCACAAAGCAACAAAATCTGACTCCTTTGTGCCCGCATTCTAGTGTCTAACTTCTTTAGCCACTGCTTCCAAATTTCCCCAGTCATCCATGAATTTGCGTTAGCCTCGTATGACACAGGAAGTCGCTTAACTTTCTTGAAGCAACGGGGCTGTTTGCTCTTTCCAGTGATGAGCGGTTCCAACTTCTCACTCCCATCCATATTGCAGCAAAGGAGGATCGTCAGTCGGTCCTTCGACGTTTTACCTCCAGTAGTTTCGGCATGTTTGAATGCAAGTGTTCCATCAGGAATCGCTTGCCAGTAGAGACCATTTTTATCAGCATTGAAAATGTTACGAGGTGCAAACTCATTCAAGATGGTAGGAAGAACTGAAACAACCCAATTTTCAACACCAAAGTCATCAGTGTCTTGTTTCTCACCATGTTGTTTCTTGAATTTTATGTTGTTCCTCACCTTCCATCTTTCCAACCATCCAACAGTGGCTTTGAATTCAGTTAGTCCAAGACTTTCAGCTAGCTGGTTGGCTTTCTCCATAAGCAGTGGACCACTGATAGGAAACCGTCTGCTCCTGACTCGAGAAAACCACCGAAGAAGAGCATCTTCTACCTCCTCAGCTTTTCCCGCCCGTTTTCGTTTCCATTGTAGATTTGTATTGTTTTGCCAGTCTTCCAGAAGCTGGTCTTTCTGCTTCAAGACACGTGAAATTTGACTGGGATTGACACCATATTCTTTAGCAATAGATGCTTGACTTTGTTTTCTAATTTTTTAAGAACTTCTATTTGTTCAGCCAGTGTTAAAGTCTTACAGTTCCGCCGCAATGACAACCCCGGTGTACGCTCTAACAACATTCTTTCGCTTATTCTGCCTGTGGCAGTTAAAGAGGCAGTAAATTTGAAATCTTGTTGGTTGTCACGTGCCAATCGGCTTCCATATTCCATGCACACACTTATACGGAGTCTTTCCTGCAGAGGAGCGGTCTTGAACCATGCATATAAGCGAATCTTGCACTTATCAGTGGTGCGCTAAACTGAAGTTTGTCCCCATAGAAATTGATGGTGCCAAAGACGGGACCGAAGTACGGCATGCAATTAAACAGAGCATGCACTTATTCGATTTGCACTTAAATGGAATGCACTGTAATTCAAGGTAGGATCCCGTTCCTGCCTAGGTATAATTAGGATGAAAGCTTCATTAAAAGAAGGGAGGGACCCTCGTCCAGTATCCTCCCCATAGAGAACAGCCAAAGTAAGCACCACATGGTTTCCCAAAAATTTATAAAATTCCACCAGGAGAGCATCTGGTCCTGGAATTGTATTTAATTGTTTCTTGGCCTGCCCTATTTCTGTACCAGTTAACAGACCATTAAGCTTACCAAAGTCCTCTGGTGAGAGGCGTGGCAAGCGCATTTGATGAGAAAATTGACCTCATTGTCCTGCGTCTCCTATTAAAAAATTTTATAATGAGTTTAAAATGTTTGACTATTCCTGAATTTGTGTATATAGTTGGTGTGATATAGTATGGATGAAAGGTATAAATTTATGGGTCCTTTTACTAAGGTGTGCTGAAATATAGCCTGCGGTAGTGTAGGCATTTGTTTTGGGCGCACACATATTCATTTTTCAGTGCACCTGCAAAAAATGCCTTTTTAAAATTTTTCCCGAAAATGGAAGTGCGGCAAAATGAAAATTGCCACGTGTCCATTTTGGGTCTGAGATCTTACCACCATCCATTGACCTAGTGGTAAAGTCTCACACGGTAACTGAGCGGAAATGACCTACGCGTGCCAAATGCCACTTGGCGTGTGTCATAGTAACATAGTAAATGACGGCAGATAAAGACCTGTACGGTCCATCCAGTCTGCCCAACAAGATAAACTCATTTTACATGGTATGTGATACTTTATATGTAAACCTGAGTTTGATTTGTCCTTGCCTTTCTCAGGGCACAGACCGTAGAAGCCTGCCCAGTACTGTTCTTGTACTAAGTTCTGAAGCTAACATCGAAGCCCCTTAAAATTTACAATCCAGCCCATCCCTATCTATTCAGTCACGATCAGGGTGTAGGAACGTAGAAGTCTGCCCAGCTCCCGTTTTGTTTCCAATTACCGGTGTCCGATACGCACATCCAAAAATAAAAATTATTTTTTGGCCATGCATATCGGATGCGCGCCAAAAATGAAATTACCTCAAAAGCCATGCGGTAGCTGGGTGGTAACTCTATTTTGGCATGCGTTGGGTCCGCATAGACACGAGGCTTAGTAAAAGGGCCCCTTAATGCCTTCTGACAACCACAGGCCCCAGGTTTATTACCATATTTAAAATAATATATGTTTGCCATATAAAATGGCAGTAGAGGCTCTGCAATGTGAAAGTGTGCTCAGTGTCCTCTGAATATTAAAAAAATAGACCTTTGGTGGCAGATGTTATGCCTTTTGCTGTTTTATAAGCCTAGCTCCATATAATTCTCTCATAAGCAAGAGAATTAGTTTTTTGTTTAGGTAACTTTGTAAGTGATAATCTCACCATGCATCATAGCCTCTGCTGTTTCCAGGTGTATCTACATGTTGTTGATTGTGATTTGAAAACTCTTCCCATTTCCACACTAAAAATTGTTGAAAGTCAGGATTACGAGACAATCTCTGGGCATCCTCCACCAACAAGGGCGTTCCCACCAAGTAAAATTCCAGAGGCAAAACCAGAGCATGGTCAGAAATCATAAGCAGGCCTATCTATGCTTTGAGAACCTTGGAAAAAGAAAATCTGATCAGGGCCGTGCCTAGGGTCTCTGGTGCCCCCCTGCAGACTATCAGTTGGCGCCCCCCCTCCCTTGTGGCACATGATGGCAAGGCTTACAAGCCTTTCTTGCGAAATACTTGATCGCAAATAATTTTTTATGATATTTAACCGTGAAAATGATTGCTCACCACTTGCCACACTGACAGGAATTGTCAGCAATATTCTTAGAAAACAAATTGCTATACATTGCAAAATAAGATAGCAGATGTAAATTCTCAAAGTGGACATATTCCAAACACTAAAATGAAAATAAAATGATTTTTTTCTACCTTTGTTGTCTGGTGACTGTTTTTCTATTTATATTGGTCCGAGTCTCTGATTCTGCTGCTCTCTATCTGTTCTCTTAACTCCGTTTCCAGGTCATCCTTTCCATTTATTTCTTTACTTTCCTCCTTTCTTCTTCATTTCTTGCCCTACATCCATAAGTAAAAGCTGTGTCCTCCTCTGTGGAATTGACTGGAGGAGGTATAACGTGGATCCAGCTTTTGCCTATTTTCTCCATCCATGTGCAGTTTTTCTCCTCTCTTCCCTTTCCCCTCATCTCCATCCATGTGCAGTTTTTCTCCTCTCTTCCATTTCCCTCATCTCCATCCATGGGCATCTTCTTTTTTTCTTTCCTCACCTCCATCCATGTCCAGCACTTCTCCTCTCTCATCCCCTCCATCCATGTTCAGCATTTCTCCTCTCTCCTCGCCAACTCCTCCATCCATCCATGTCCAGAGAATCTCTCTTCCCTGTCCTCCCCTCTCATCCATGTCCAGCGATTCTCCTCTCTCCCCTGAACCACATAAAAGCCAGAAACTGTGCAATCGCTGCAGTACTGTTTCAGGCTTGGGCAGACCCAAGTGGGCCTTACAGTCATTCCCTTCTGTCATTCTCCATATCTCTCTCACCCAGACTAAGCAGTATATCATCTTTAACTACCAATAGGGTGAGCAGATGCATTTCTGCCAGGTCATAAAGAACAGAAGCCAGCGCTGGATTCTTTTTTAAGTTCTTTCTCAAAGGCACTTTCTGCACAGACATAAAAAGGTTAATAAATAAAAACAAACAAAATCCATAACCTAAAAACAAACGCAAAAAAGCACTGACTCTAAAGTTTAGCAATTTTATTAAAGCAAAACGTATTTTCACATATCACAAACTCTTCCTATCCAAGCAGAATGTTTTATATTTATTTATTTATTGCATTTGTATCCAACATTTTCCCACCTCTTTGCAGGCTCAATGTGGCTTACAATACATCATGAATGGTGGAGATATATAAGAAATAAACATGTAGTAATTACACACAAAAAAGCAATCAGATTTTCACTTACCAGCTCTTCACAGCTAAACTTCCTCTTTGAACCTACTGTTTGAACCATCAGCCAATGAAATGGCTTTTAGCTGTAGATATCTCAGGTTACCTGATAAGATAATTATGCACACAACATTGCAGTCATGCCCGCCTCTCAGAAAAAAAACCCCAAAAACTTTGAACCACTTACAGATTTTTAACAAACAAAATTACACTATTTTTTATTTCTCCCCAGTCTCACTTGCACACCTCCCTCCAAACCTGTTCTGTTTAATTTGAATGTTGTTCACTTCAAGCTTACCCTGAATGAGAAGTTGTTCCCACACCAAAGACATATATAGCACTCATTGTATTCTTTTTAAGCAACTTCAACAGAGGTGTCTGCCTCAGTTAGCACTGCTGGGCTGCCTTCACTTTCTGACGCAGAGAGGGAAGGGCAGGGGAGAGAGGACAATCACAACTTCAGGTAAAAGATTTTGCAAGTGAATGGACCTGGGCAGTGCCCTCCAGAGGTCAACGCCCCCCAGTGGTGCTTACCCCGCTTACCGTGTTGGCACGTCCCTGAATCTGATGTTAACAAATAATCAAAGGGACTCTGGGTATGATGCACCTGAGAGACGGCAGTGTATTCCCTGTCCAATGAATGGAGGACCCGCTGGGCATCTTACAAACCCAATTCCTTACTTAGTCTAGCCCCTCCCTCCAGTCAGATGTCATCGTCCGGCAGAAGGATTGAGTTTCTCCAATTTTATATCCACTACACTATTAAAATCCTCCCTGACCACCACACCACACCCAGAAATTCCCATCACTGCATGTAGGATTTGGTCATAAAACTTTTTTTCTGGCACATTTGGTGCATAGAGTGTTAAATGTTAGATGTTCCCCATAAAGTTCATCCTGTATCATAACCCACTGGCCCATTGAGTCAGTAAGAACTTTCCAGCCAATACTCAAAATGATTAAAGTGGGCAGAAGAGACTCCTGCCCGCTTAAATTGCTTGTCTTTGGCTAACTGCAAATATTTAATGACATGTAACTGGTTAGTGCTGACAAATATTCATGGTTAGCGCCTGAGCTGAAGCCAGCTAACTTGTGTGCGTTCCAAGGGCAGAGTTGGCACTTATGCAGTTAAATGCCGATATTCAGCCCTTAACCACATAAGATAACTGCTCGAATTGGGACAAATAAATAGCAGTCCTATCTTTAAGCAGTTCATTTTATGTGGTTAAGGGCTGAATATTGTACTTAGCTATATAAGGTTTAGCGGCCAACCTGTAACTGGATATTGAATGCCGGTGCCTGGACGTAGTCTGGCATTGAATATCTGGGAATACAGCTAGTGGCAGACATAAAAACGCTGCTGCTGCCTGCTGAATATCAGCTGGTTTATGTTCTACAAAAGGGAAGGCTTTATGAAGCTACTAGTGGGACATGTCAAATAGTAACATTAACTCACCCAGTCCCTTGTAATTTTGCATATTCTGTGTCTTTGAGGTTGTCTCCTGGAGCAGGGCCACTCCTGCCTGCATTTTGCAAAGAGCCAACAAGACCTTATTTCCTTTTAATAAGCGAGTCAAGCCCACCTACATCTGAAGTTAGAATGCGTGTAGCCCTTAACATAAATTAGCATGTGAGCCCTTATCTCCACCTATTCTGTAGGCAGTAAGGGCTCACACACTAATCCTGCACTAATCAGTGCACAGCAGTGCCAACACAATAACTGATTAGCGCAGAAATGCTCACTCTCTGTCCCAGACCACCCCTGCAGCTGCCCCATTGGTTCAACTCCTACTTCATTTGTGTCTTTGAACTACTCCACCAGTAAATTAAGCTTCTCTTCAAATCCCTACTTCTCTCTCATTTTTACCATATCTGTCTATCCTTTTTCAATCCACCTTATGGCCCATGCTCTTCTCTCTCACCCTATGCCTACCCTGGACTGCCAGCCTGCCTCCTGCTCCCATTCTCACCCCCATCTTTACCCTATCTCTGAGTGGCTGGCCTACAGCCAGTTTATGGATGGCATCCACTTAATAGGCTGTGAGGACGTGAAGTACAAGCCATACACTTAGGACTAGATTCTATATATGGCACCAAAAAATGTAAGCACTATTCTATAAAGGATCCACATCCTTTATAGAATAGCGCTAAGCGCATAAACAATGCCTAACTTTAGGCTGGAGAAACAAATGACTGGTATAGATGCAGCAGAGTGGGAGGAATTGCATGCTATTAGAGCAATGATGCAGCACCAACTGGACACTTCATCTGGAAATAAACAGGACCTTGAATTACTAATGAGGCAAGCATGTGATTCATAAACCCATATTGAGAAGATTCAGGAGAAAATTTTCCAACTTGAAATAAGATATCACCAAGTTCAGCATAATATTCAGGCACTTACACAGTTGCGGGAATGCATGGAGGTCCTAGTGAACTGATGTAGAAGAAACAGCCTTTGACTGTTGGGCCTGCCAAAAGGGTTGGTGGGGAAAAACATGTTGCTCATTTTGCTGGATATTACTCTCACTCCTCCACTCATAGGCGGTCGGTGGCCCAACTGTTTGGGGAGGCTAAAGGGGGCGGGGTTAGGGGTGGGGCCATGGGCGGGGCTTACATCCATAGTTGTCTAACACAGAAAAAAAATAAGTAAAAATAAGTCACAATACCTTTTATTAAATTTAGATATTAAATATGTATCATATGTCAAAGAATCAAGTGGTTGCTCAAAGCATGTACTAACCACAATTGCTCAACTGCAAAACACTATGCACAAATTTGTGCAAAAACACACTCATAAACCTCACTGTACCATAACACTGGACAGACCCTAATAAACCAATATACCACCCATAAGGAAAATGCAGACCGTCAACAATATGAAACAAGGGATCATAATATCACAATTCTCATGTAGAGCCACAAAACACCCTTTTAGGGTGGAAAGTGTTCACAATGAGCTCCTTTTATGAATGACTATATGTAGATCCTTCAAGAGGTAGTGTGTCATGATTTAGGCTCTAAAACCCTTTCTGATGATTTGGTGCCACCTCAGTAAGGCCAATACACAATCTCTCCACTGCACAACACTATACACAAACTTGTGCAAAAACACACTCATAACCTTACCAAACCATAACAGTACTAATTCCAAGGACAGGACGAGCTACAACCTTATGCGTGGAAAGGCAGCACTGTAATTACACCGGGCTCTAAAACACCAGTGCACAACCTAGTGAAACAAAAAACCCCCAAAAAGGGCTGAAAATACTACATGCTAGCAGAATACTGCACCTTGATCACACATGAAAAACACATGACACAACAGATATGAAGGCAAAATACTGAACTGGAAAGTTACCTCAAGAAGTCAGATTCAGCATGCAGCAATACTAGAAAAATTGAAACTTACATGCAAAACATCACAGATGCACATTTCCAAAAGCTGACATATTCCAGTTAATAAATTCTGAATAAAATACTTTTTTCTACATTTGTTTGACCATTTCGTTTTTCTATTCGTGTTGGTCCCAGTGTCTTCTGTTTTATGCAGTGTCTTCTTTCCATTTGATATTTTTTCTCTCACCATGTCCACCATCCTCCTGTGTCCTTATGCTTCCTGTCTACCATCTGTAGCCCTGTCCCTATCCTTCAGTATCCCGATCCAGCTCTTAAATTCAACAGTTTCCTCTCCATCCATATTCAGCATTTCTCCTCACTCCCCTCTATCCATGTCCAAATACTTCCCTCCCCTCCATCCATGTCCAGCACCTTCCCTCTTTTTCTCCTACCCTTCCATCCAGTGTCATCCCTCTTTCTCTCTCCATCCTTCCACCCATTACCCTTTCCCAATCCTTCCGTCCATTGTCTCCCTCTATTTCCCCTTCCTTCTAGACAGTTCTCTCTCTTGACCCTTTTTCATTCAGCATGTCCTCTCTCACCCCATCCTTCCAGTGTCTTTCCTCTTCCCCCCTACCAGCATCTTCTCTCATTCTGCCCCCTCCTTCCAGCATTTTTCCTCTTTCTCCCTCCTTTCATCCAGCCAGCATTTCTTAGTCTGACAGCTAGGGTCTCCCCCAGTTTCTCCCCAGCAGCTTCTCTCTCTCTCTCTCCCCATCTCTATCTGGCTCTCCCCTGCTCTTTTCCATGTCCCTGGCCCTCCCCTGTTCTTTTCCATGGCCCCTCTTTCTCTCCCCATCTCTTTCTGGTTCTCCCCTGCTTTTTTCCATGTCCCTGGCTCTCCCCTGCTCTTTTCCATGGCCTCTCTTTCTCTCCCCATCTCTCTCTGACTCTCCCCTGCTCTTTTCCATGTCCCCTCTTTCTCTCACTATCATTCTCTGGCTCTCCACTGCTCTTGTCCATGTCCCCTGGCTCTCCCCTGCTCTCCCTCTCTCTCCTCCTACCGTTTCCAGCCAGTGGCCACGTTCTCTTCTCTCCCTCCAGCCCGGGCCTCTTTACAGCAGCGCTGACAGGAGAAGAAAGAAGCGTGGGGCCACAGCAGCCTTCAGACATGCGCTGTCGGCTCTGTCAGTCCTCTGCCCCCGGAACGGGAAATTGACGTCACGGGGCAGAGACCGGCAGAGCCGACAGCGCATGTCTGAAGGCTGCTGCGGCCCCGCACTTCTTTTTCTTCTTATGTTATGCTGGCTGTGGAGAGAAGCAGCAGATCAGCATAGGTCTCGTTCCTGGCTGCTGCTGCGCTGCTTAACAGAAGCGGCAGCAGCAGAAGATTTTGTCAGGAGTCTCGACTCGGGCTACATTTGGAGAAGGAGGCAGGCGGGGCCGTGGGGAAGGTCACAGCTGGGCTGGGGAGGCTTAGTCTCCCCAAGCCTCTTATATGGGGCGCCTATGCCTCCACTTGAAACCAAATGGGATTATAGAGTCCCAACAGGCCAATCCAGCAACTCTGCATCCAATATTGATGCTGCTGCTTCGATTACCCAGGTGCAGTGGATACTACAAGTGGTTCGCAGAAAGGTACCACTAATGGTGAGGAACCATAAGATCTTTTTTTTGCCTGACTTTACTGCTGAAACAGCCAGAGTGATCTGTGTGATATGGACTGCTGGCGCCAGTCCTTATTGTTGTGACTTTTAATAATAATCACTCTTTCTCTAAAGTGGAAGATCTGTACAGCGTTATTGGAATCAAATGAAGTTCAGCACTAATAGATGGCTGATGGATCTTCTCTTTGTGGCATGCCATGCAGGTTGTGTCTGCTCTACTTGCTTCACAGGTTGTGGTATTTATGGAAATGAGTAGATTCCTTATTTTATTAGCCCTATATGGATGTTTAGTCTTGCAAGGGCTATATCTACTCTACACTTTTTTAGTATTCTTTCTTAGTCTGATCTATACATGAGTTTGGAATATATTCGACCTTGCTAAATATCACCTGAGTGATAATCTATTATTTTAGTTTTGGTGTTTTTAATTTTCCTTTATTAAGTACTTATACTGATATGGAAGCTTTCGGTGTGTATATATTTTTTTATTTTGTTATAGGAGGGAATGCTGGCAGCGCATCTTGTGTACTTGCTCAAACTTGATTAACAAATATATATGGACTGGACTGGATTATTTCTGTTTGTCAAGCCTGATGTTTGTTTTTCATTCTTGTTTGATATTTCTTAGTTGTCAGGGGGAATGTAATGTAGAATTGATTAAACTGATCATCTATAATTTTGTAAAGCAGCGGAGTGTTTCTATTGACATTGGTGAACTGAATCATTCATGTCAGTTAGGATTTTAACTCTTAATGTTAACCATTCCATTAAAGGAGCAAAAAATAATTAGTTAAGGCAGGAGCAAGCTGATATAGTGCTTTTACAAGAAATTCATTTGTTGCAGGTGGAGTCTTGTAAATTGATTCAAGCATGGAAGGGAATAGGTTGTCATTCTCCAACCTGTGGAAAGAAAAATTGGGTTGTAACCTACTATTTGCATTCAGTTTCGTAAGTCTTAGGCAGATGGGTTCTGTGTGTAATTCACTCTAGGCTGATTCTTCTCTGGCTTATTCATAACCTTGGCTTAGTGGCCATTTAGCGATTTCATCATTCAACTACAAAGGAATTTATTTTACTCTTACCCCACATATCACTTATTGTACTATTTTCTAGTAACAAAAGATCTTATACCCAGAGTGCAGCATTGCTTTGTAGGATCTATTCTCAGATCATGCAGCTGTCAGAGTTGACTTTGAGGGCCTCCAAGCTTCCAGAGATTCCCCCAATTGGTGCTTGAACCCAGAATTACTAGCTCAAGATGACTTTGTAGCAATGATACATAGGGTCACCCAGGAATAGTTTCACAGATATGTGATGGTGCTGATTTTTCAGCTACAACGATATGGGAAACCTATAAAGCAATGCTACAAGGAGAAATAATTAATTATGTGGCCTGGATGAATAAATCTAGATGGGCAACACTTCAGGAATTGGAAGATAAGATAGCCAAGTTGTAAGGCAAATTTATGTCTGTTGGTGCCCCTAGTGCACTGTATGAGTTGCAAAAGATAAAATGAGTATAATTGCCTGCTTAGTCAACAAGTGGTATGATCCATTTTTCTACATGAGTGCACTATTATGCTTCATATAACAAGGCAGGCCCAATGCCTGAAGGCCAAATGTGTTAAGCAAAACATTGCGGGTATTATTCATCTGGATAGATGTATGTACATCTGATACAAGCATTACTGACCAATTTGTAAATTTTTCTACCCACTTCCGTGCATCAGAAGGTAGAGAAACCAAACAGCAGCAGAAAACCTTTTTGGATCATTTACCACATTCAATGCTGTCAAAGGCTCAGCAGCAGCATCTAGGGGCAGACATCACTGATGAGGACGGTAAACTAGTAATTAAATCATTGTCCCCTCAGAAGACTCCTGGGCCAGATGGTATACCCATCGAATATTCCAAAATCTTTTCTCACCTCCTACAGCCTAATTTGTCAGAACTTTATTCTTCTTTAAATATCAAGCAAGAATCATAGGTTGGACAATGATTAGTGTTCTGGAAAAGCTTGACAGAAATCCCAACTTAGTGGCGAATTATAGATCAATCTCATTATTGAATGCTGATTATAAGGTACATGACATGCCAAGATTTTAGCAGATAGACTTGCTTCTGTGATGACCACTCTTATATATCAAGATCAAGTTGGCTTCATTAAAGAGTGCTGCATATCGAACAATGCCAGAGTTTTAATGATTTGTTGGTTATTGCACAATGGCACCATCATCATATTGCAGCATTATCCATCGATGTGGAAAAGGCACTTGACTGCGTTAAATGGACACATTTATTTGAGGTCCTGCACTGGTTTTGATATGGGGAGTCATTTATAAATTTGTTAACCATTCTTTATAACTGTCCATCCTCATGTTTTATGATCAACAGCATGCTCTCTAAGCCTTTTCCTCTTCAGAGAGGCATTAAGCAAGGCCACTGTCACCATTGTTTAATTTAGCCCTTGAACCCCTCTTGATAGCCATCCATCAAAGATACACTTGGTATAACTGTTGGGGACCTGGATTGCAAGTGGCAGCGTACACAGATGATGTCATCTTATTTTAATCACATCCAGAGACCTCTTTAGTTTCTTTGAACACTCTGATCTCATACTTTTCTAGTTTTTCTGGCTACAAGGTCAACTGGAGTAAATCAGAGTTGTTATCCATGCACGATTACTTTATCAGCCAGACGTTGCTCAGTACAAATTTAAATTGGACTGCACAAGGCCTTAAATAGCATAGAGTTAACAAGAGATCTGGACGTGAATAAAGCTTGAACAATGGCTAAAATTGACTCCATTATCACTTGTACAACTTTGGACTGATCATCATAAGATGTGGACTGCCAGTAAGATGTGATTAAGATGATTGTGGTTCCTCAAATCAATTATATACTAGCATGTTTCCATTCCTGCTGCCTGATGCTTTTATAAAAAGTTTGAATCTTCATTGCTTCAGTTCTTGTGGGCAGGTAAACCACCTAAAATTGCTAAGCTGAAATTGAAGAAATCTCATGAAAAAGGGGGTATCTTCCCTGATTTCTTTCTTTACCACATAGTCTTCTTGCTCCACTATGGGATGAGACAGCTTGAAGCTGGGCAGGATGAACCTAAGCTGCTGGCATGGCTGCTCCTGAACAAACAGAAGCTAGCCCATTTCCATTGGGACTATACTGGGGGATGATTCCATGGAAGCACTGATGAGTGCACCATGTGCTACATTCCACAAGCAAAGCTCTCCATTTCATGGATAGTGCTCAAAAATTCCTTGAACAAAGAGCCTTCACATCCCATTGTGGAGAAACCCTTCATTAAAAATTGCAGAGAAACTCAGCTATTGGGAGGCCTTGCTGATGAAAGGCCTTTGTTCATTTTCCCATCTGTTGCAGCCATCAGGTTTTATAGACTTTTGCTGCTTTAAAATGCTGATATGATCTGTCTATAACTCATCTTTTTCAGTTCATACAGCTGCAGCACAGCCTGCGATATTCTTGTTACTTTCTAAATAGCTTCTTGGAATTTCTGAACATTTTGGAACTTGCATGCAAATGTGCTTTATGTGGACACCCGGTGTCATTATGTTTAAGAGAGAGATTTTCACAAACACTTGGAGTTCAAGAGATCTGGTCTGCGGATGTACAATTTCAGCCCTCGCAGATTGGGAGTATTTTTTGAGCTCAGTCACTAGACCAACATTATCAACTTCATTAATGCAATCATTATTTTTCATGGCACACAGAGCTATCTGGACACCATGTAGGATGTTCCGGGCTGTACTAACTTCTTCTGCAAAATGCTGGTATTTATTTATTTGTAGCATTTGTATCCCACATTTTCCCACCAATTTGCAGGCTCAATGTGGCTTACATTTGCCGTAATGGCGGTTGCTATTTCCGGTTAACAGGATTACAGATGGTATTGCGTTCAGGTGCGTACAGTCATGGTAACATACATGGAACATAATATATATGGAACAGATCATGGTATATATATATATATATACCATGTGCATACATACATGGTAAAGAAGAATACATTATGGTATTGCAAGAAGGTTCCTGAGTAATAAATTGGGTTGTAACATACATTAGGTCAGCGGCTATAGAGAGACCCTATTCGACATAAGGTTTAAAGTGGTAGTGCTTGATCATTAATAGCAAAGAGGTTAAGCAGTCAGGCGATAAAAGTTAAGTTTTGTATAGATCGTGTATAATGTTATTATTTAGTATTTAAAATGGATGTTGTTGGTATGCCTTCTTGAAAAGATCTGTTTTCAGTAGCCTTCGGAAGATGGTTAGGTCTTGCGTTGTTTTTATGGCCTTCGGTAGAGCATTCCATAGCTGCGTGCAGATGTATGAGAAACTGGTCGCATATGTGGATTTGTATTTTAGCCCTTTACAGTTAGGATAGTGGAGATTCAGGAATGTGTGTGATCTTTTTGTGTTCCTAATAGGCAAGTCTATAAGGTCTGACATGTAGGTCGGGGCTGCCCCGTAAACGATTTTGTGGACCAAGGTGCAAACTTTGAATGTAATTCGTTCTTTTAGTGGGAGCCAGTGTAGTTTTTCTCTTAGGGGTTTGGCGCTTTCGTATTTCGCTTTCCCAAATATGAGTCTGGCTGCTGTATTTTGAGCGGTTTGAAGCTTCTTGATGATTTGTTCTTTGCATCCGGCATAAATGGCATTGCAAAAGTCCAGATGACTTAGCACCATTGATTGTACTATGCTGCGGAATACTTCCCTTGGGAAGAAAGGTTTGATTCTTTTGAGTTTCCACACTGAGTAGAACATTTTCTTTGCTGTATTTTTCGCATGATCTTCAAGTGTGAGGTTTCGGTCAATTGTGACTCCTAGAATTTTCAGGCTGTCTGAGACCGGAAGTGTGTAGTCTGGAGTTTTTATGGTATTGGGTTTGTTTGTGTTGTATTGTGAGGACAGGATGAGACATTCCGCCTTATTTTCGAAAGAGAAAAACGCCTATAGTGCGACCTAAATTGGGAGATAGTTGTTTATCTCGCAAAGGCGCCCAACTCGGTATAATCGAAAGCCGATTTTGGGCGTTTCCAACTGCACTCCATCGCGGAAACGAATAAAGTTGACGGGGGCGTGGTGGAGGCATGGTGGAGGTGGAACTGGGGCGTGGTTATCAGCCGAGGAGAGATGGGCGTCTTTAGCTGATAATCGAAAAAAAAAGGCGTTTTGACCGCGATTTTGGGTCACTTTTTTTGGACCCTTTTTTTTCACGAGCAAGTCCTAAAAAAAGTGCCCCAACTGCCCAGATGACCACTGGAGGGAATCGGGTATGACCTCCCCGGACTCCCCCAATGGTCACTAACTCCCTCCCACCAAAAAAAACCCACTTTAAAAACTTTTTTCCAGCCTGTATGCCAGCCTCAAATGCCGTACCCACCTCCATGACAGCAGAATGTGTTCGATCCTCTCACAGCCTTTCCATGGGTCAGATGTGGCTCTCGGGTGCAGTACAGGGTCACATCAGCATTGCATTGTGGTGGGTGTAGCGTATTGGGCTCCGTGATTTCACTAGCTTGTGTTACAGTATCACGATGTTGGTAGTTGGTAGGCTCTTCTCCCATGGTGCTTTTCCCCCTGCCTACTGGGTCAGAGTGTGCCCTGTTGTGTTTCTTGTTGTAGTCCATGCGGTAGTGGCCATTTTTGTAAGCCAGTTTTAGTTCCCTTTCCTGTGTTAGCCACGTTACAGAACTTAGTTCTTACCTTGAATATGGCTGAAAGAGGGCATTGTACACCATTCTGCCAGCTCTGACCTACTGCTCATCTCATACCAGGGAGACTCGTTGCCAGTGGGGCACAACCTCTGATCTGCAGTTAACTGTGAGTAAACACGGTTATTCCAATAAAGGACGTTTTCGGAGAGATTAGTCTTGAGGTGTCAACTGGTGTGCCAATGTTATATAGCAGCAACCAGTCCTAGAGGCCTGCGTGTATGCAGGTCCCTGGAGCACTTTTAGTGGGTACCGCAGTGCACTTCAGCCAGGTTGCCCCAGGCCCATCCCCCCCCCCACCTGTAACACTTGTGCTGGTAAATGGGAGGCCTCCAAAACCCACTGTACCCACATGTAGGTGCCCCCTTCACCCCTAAGAGCTATGGTAGTGTTGTACATTTATGGGTAGTGGGTTTTGAGGGAGGGGGATTGGGTGTTCAGCACCCTTGGTAAGGGAGCTATGCATGTGGGAGCTTTTTCTGAAGTCCACCACACTGACCTAGGGTGCCCAGTTGGTGTCCTGGCATATCAGGGGGGCCAGTGTACTACCAATCCTGGCCCCTCCCATGACCAAATGGCTCGGATTAGGACGTTTTTGAGCTGGGCATTTTTAGTTTCCATTATCGCTAAAAAAAACAAACGCCCAGCTCAAAAACGTCCATTTTTTCGAAAATACGGTTCGGCCCGCCCCTTCACGGACCCATTCTCTGAGATAAACGCCCATGGAGATAGGCGTTTCCGTTCGATTATGCCCCTCATTGTGTTTTTTCTGTGTTTAACTTTAGTTGGAATGCGTCCGCCCATGAGTTCATTATTTGGAGGCTGTGTGTGATTTCATTTGTGATTTCGGTTATGACTTGTTTGAACGGGATGTATATTGTGACAGTCACTAGACCAACATTATCAATTTCATTAATGCAATCATTATTTTTCATGGCACACAGAGCTATCTGGACACCATGTAGGATGTTCCGGGCTGTACTAACTTCTGCAAAATGCTGGTACTGTGGGCAACTTGTAGGAACTATGATTCACACGTTGTGCCAATGCCTGGTTATCCACATGTACTGGGAAACAATTTGGGTGCACTTATCACTATATCAAATGCAGCATTTTAATATTCTGATTTCTGTGGCATTGCAACAAATCATAAGTAACTGGAAGACGTCTATGCATAATAATGTTGGGGTTGATATTCAACATGATTAAACAGCCAGAAATGGCTCCTGACCAGTTAGATTGCCTGTTCAGTGCTAACTGGTCATTTTCAGCGGCACTAGTCAGCGCCGCTGAAAATAATCAGTTAGTGCCGAATTCAAAACCAGCTGTTTTGGGGGCGTTCTGGGGGCAGAGTCTGCACGTGGCCAGTTAAGTGCTGATATTCAGAACTTAACCAGTCGAATAAAAATAGGAGTGCATAAAAGTCAGTCCTATCTTTAGGCAGTAACCCATAACCGGTTAAGTGCTGAATATCATATTTAACCGGTTCTGCAAACCCAGAAGTTCAATTCCAGTGCCCGGTCATGGCCCGGCATTGAATTTCAGGCCTGCATAACGATCACCACCAGCTGTCGACCCTGTTTTTTTTGGGTTAAATACTGTTCAACTATGTTATCAATGCAAAAGTGTAGCTGCTAATAAACTGCATCATATAGACTATATTAAAAAAATATATGGCAGCCTATTGCTGACTTTTTATATTGATAATATTAAGCCACATACATAGTGCAGATGCTGTGCAGCAAAGTTACTGATGAACTTTTAAGTTGCGGTATGGTCCCTACTTGTTTTTGTTTTTATTTGTTTTAACTGTATTATCTGTGCAGAAGTTATTACTGACTATTGTTCTTAGTTGAAAATCTCAATAAAAGATTGAACTAAAAAAAAAAAAAAGAGTATCTGCCCGACATCACTTCCACAGCCCAACCTGCGAGGCGTATGGGAGAAAAGGCAACCTCCATGACAGAAGGTGGCAACTGAAGCAGAGTCTTGGGGAAAAAAGCCAAGTCTAAGAGCAAGAAGATGCAAAGTACAAGAGATAAAGGAGTCTTGAATATAGGCAAACTTACTGGAGGCAGAGCGGACCTTCCGCAGGGCACATAAGAAAGGGAGAGAAGGGGAAGGAAGGAGAGGAATAGAAATAAGATTGGTGAGGTTGTGGCTTGACCAGCACAGGTAGAGTGAGAGTTAATTTGGGAGACCAGGATTGGAATTGATATCCTCAGGAGAGAGGAGGAGGAGAAGAAGCAAGAGAATACGGAGTGTGGGAGGCATGATGATAGTGATGAAGATGGGATGTGATCAGACAGAATGGAGATGGTTGATTGAAACTAAGAAAATGTTGAAGCTTGAGAACTGGAGTAAAGCTAGAATACAAAATGGCTGGTGAGGTGATGAAAGCAGAAAATAGGCAGCGTGGTCTTGAGGGAGGGGGATTGTAGTGATTTGAGATTTGGAATAAGACTAGAAAGAGTTAGTATCTGGAAGAGAAAGTATAGTGGGAGATAGGAAACAGAAGGAGAAGGGAAAATACAAATTTGTGGAGATGCACTGTGACAACTTGTACCACCTGGCAGGTGGATGGATGGAGGGCAGAGTAGCAGGGGCCTGAGTGGTTCAGATGAACCAAGGGGTAAGCCCAGATGACAGCTGGAGGAATATACAAATGAACCACAAATCCTCCCCAGTACCTTGGGGCTTTTTAATTTTTTGCACTGAAGGAAGCTCTCCCGCATGTTGGATTGCTATTGAAAGGAGAGGGTGTTGAGACTATTCACGGCAAGTTGGAGCATTTTTTTGGAATAAAAACTTGAGGATCTAAAGTCTGCTATGAAATTGTCAATTTTGAACAAACAGCGCTGTTTCACCAAGGGAGCCCTGATTGGAGCCATCAATAGTTACAAGTTAAAGGTACATTTCAACAGTTACAAAGTAACATAGTAAAATGACGGCAGAAAAAGACCTGCATGGTCCATCCAGTCTGCCCAACAAGACAAACTCATATGTGCTACTTTTTGTGTATACCCTACTTTGATTTGTACCTGTCCTCTTCAGGGCACAGACCGTATAAGTCTGTCCAGCACTATCCTCGCCTCCCACCACCGGCTGGCTCTGCCACCCAATCTCGGCTAAGTTCCTTAGGATCCATTCCTTCTGAATAGGATTCCTTTATGTTTATCCCACGCGTGTTTGAATTCTGTTACCGTTTTCATTTCCACCACCTCCCGCGGGAGGGCATTCCAAGCATCCACTACTCTGTGAAAAAATACTTCCTGACATTTTTCTTGAGTCTGCCCCCCTTCAATCTCATTTCATGTCCTCTCGTTTTACTGCCTTCGCACCTCCGGAAAAGGTTCGTTTGCGGATTAATACTTTTCAAATATTTGAACGTCTGTATCATATCACCCCTGTTTCTCCTTTCTTCCAGAGTATACATGTTCAGGTCATCAAGTCTCTCCTCATACGTCTTGTAACGCAAATCCCTTACCATTCTCGTAGCTTTTCTTTGCACCGCTTCAATTCTTTTTACATCCTTCGCAAGGTACGGCCTCCAAAACTGAACACAATACTCTAGGTGGGGCCTCACCAACGACTTATACAGGGGCATCAACACCTCCTTTCTTCTGCTGGTCACACCTCTCTCTATATAGCCTAACAACCTTCTAGCTATGGCCACCGCCTTGTCACACTGTTTCGTCGCCTTCAGATCCTCAGTTACTATCACCTCAAGATCCCTCTCCCCGCCTAACACATACATCTCCCGAGGGTTTCTATTCCCTAAGTGCATCACTTTGCATTTCTTCGCATTGAATTTTAATTGCCAAACCTTAGACCTTAGACCTTTAGATAGTTGGGTCACGAAGTAATGTGAGCCAAAATCACGGAGGAGTGATGATAGTTCACAGCGGGTTTCATTAAAAAGAAGCGCTGAGGGTGTGCTCTTTGTGTGTGTATGCTGATAGTAAATGACATAGGGCTGTTTTTGAATTTAAATTGTGTAAAATCCACATATGCAATATTTTATTAGGATGCGAAGAGAGTATAACACAACATTGTTCAAATGTGATGATTAGTCATGATGTGTTTATAATGTTCATATAACAATCTGTGATGTATAATATTCATGGGGGATTGAACTGACTCAGTAATTAGTGATGGATATGTATGCTGATAGGGATTTGTTATAATAAAGTGATTTTGATATATAAATATGTCTGGAGCACAGTAATACATTGAGTGCTCTGGTTGTGACTAGTTTATAGTTTATCCCCGGCTTTTTGGAGTAATATATAACAATGCCATATATCATTCCTGGAAAAACCATGGTGAATGTTGGATTCTGATGCATTTAAGCTTCCCACTGGATGACCACTGTTAATGTGATTTTTTTTTTAACAACTTAGGGTGCTTAATACCTTATCCAGTATTTTATGTTTAATTTCTTTTATTGATTTTTGATACAGATGCAATCAAGAGCTCACAACATAACAACAAGTAACATTTTACAAAGTAAGGCAATACCGGAGCTTACATGTAATCTACATCCAGAATCAAATTAAGTGAAAACAAGAGAGAGGGAGGAAATTAAACTGACAATGGATTATGGGCCCTGTTTACTAAGGCACGTTAGCATTTTTAACGCGCCTACAGTTATCGCACATGCTGTGTAGGTACCTATAGGGATATTGTAGGCGCATACAAGGTTAATGCGCATACATAGTTAACGCGCATTAAAAATACTAATGCACCTATGTGGCTTAGTAAACAAGGCCCTATATGAGGTTTTGACGTTTAGTGAAAACCTAGCTCTTTCAAAAATACTTTGGATCTTGAATTCTGTCGTTGTGAATTAAAATTGTATGATTCTTTATTATAATAAGTTGAATTGATTGTATGGGATTTTGGTGAAGTCTTGAATCTGATAGTATTTGCATGCTGGAGAGGTATATACCTCTTCATTTGATTGTGTTTTCAGATTGACAGACCTTTTTCATTTGACTGTACTTTTAAGATTGACTGTCCTCTGCCTAGAACTTAGTGGTAAAGAAGATTATAAATGCCAAAATTTAAATTAAAATAAATCTCTTTTTTTTATTTATTTACTGTTTTAGAGATTCTACCACCTCAAACTCCTGATCTCAAGGACATTATCTCCATTGTGGTGGGCATTGCCAGCTCTGTCATGATCATTGTTGCTACCTTCATGGTGGTTAAAAATTGTTCTCCTTGTTCCAAAGAAAGTGAGTAGCCTTTTTGTTGGGTTCCTGTAGAGTGCATCATGTGTTCTCTTTATCCCCTGGATTCTATATGTGGTGCCCAAATTTGGGTGTGTTGCTGAGATGCATGCACAACTTAAGGGCCCTTTTACTAAGATGCATTGGCGCCTATGCGTGTCCAACACGCGTCAATAAAGAACTACCACCTGGCTACTGCGTAGCCCGGGCAGTAATTTCATTTTTTACACACGTCGGAAAATTTTTATTTTCCAGCACACGGCGCTAGCCGGGCGGTAATCAGCATTGTACGTATTCTGATGATTACCGCCCTGTTAACGCATGAGATGTTACTGCTACTTGAATGGGTGGCGGTAAGGTCTCAGACCCAAAATGTACGCGTGCTAATTTTTATTTTGCTGCACGTCCATTTTTGGAAAAAAAAGGCCTTTTTTGCAGGTGCGCTGAAAAATGGATCTGCGTGCATCCAAAACATGCGCCTACACTAGCCCAGGTCATTTTTCAGTGCACCTTAGTAAGAGGACCCCTTAATTGCTTAACGAACCATCAACTATCAATAATTGGGTGCTAACAAGCAATTATTGATTATTGGCAACAATTAGGTTTTACACGCACATTTGACTTTGGGCTATTCTATCATGCTAGGTGCCCAAATTCCATAGGGGCCCTTTTACTAAGCAACGATAGGGCTAACGCATGCCAAATCGACACTACCGCCTGGGTAGCATGGGCGGTTGGAAGTAATTACAAAGCTGGCGCACGTTGTTTCCCACAGTAGAAAATATTTTTCTAATTTCTATAGCGGGGGGGGGGGGGGGTTGTTCCTGGCAGTAATCGGCAGCATGGCCACATTGGTGTATACTGCCTGATTACCACGCTAGTAGCGTGTGTGCCATTACCGCTAGGTCAATGGGTGGCAGTAAGGGCTCAGGCAGTAAATAGTCACAAGCTACTTTTTTTTTTTTTTAAATTTATAACCATTTAAATTTTTACAAGCGATAAAACAACTTGCCGGAAATACAGAGAAAATAATATATAGGAATTATTTCAGTCAGGTAATTCTATTCTCTTTCTTAGACCACTAAATAAGGAGAGCAAAACAAGACAAGGAGATCAATTAAACAGTAAACAGAAAAAAAAGTGGTATTAACCTGATTATCCCCAGATATTACTCGTCTAATTCATTATTCCACATTGATCATCTGGTTGGCTTCTTCAAGGCCAATACGGTGTATAGTCAAATCATTTCATTGAAAACATACTTATTGTCCAATATTAGTTAGAAATAATACATCTGATTACATTCTTTCTCTTTTAAAAACCAGAAGTTATTTAACAATACATATACTCAGTGCTTTTTTTGTGCCGGTACGCGACGGTACAGCGTACCGGCACCTTTTTTCTGGGGCTCCCCTGCTCGCTCCCTGCTGTTTGCACCGATCCCTGCCTCGTAAAACTTATTTTTTCGCGAACCGGCAGACTGAAGAAATAAAACAAACAGCTGACAGGCTTGCCTCCTTCGATCGCGTCGGCCGCTTCCTTTCCCTGCATTCTGAGCGCGTCCCGCCCTCCTCTGATGTCATTTATAAGTACATAAGTACATAAGTAGTGCCATACTGGGAAAGACCAAAGGTCCATCTAGCCCAGCATCCTGTCACCGACAGTGGCCAATCCAGGTCAAGGGCACCTGGCACGCTCCCCAAACGTAAAAACATTCCAGACAAGTTGTACCTAAAAATGAGGAATTTCCTTTCCTCGAGGGTGGGACGCGCTGAGAATGCAGGGAAAGGAAGCGGCCGACGCGATCGAAGGAGGCAAGCCTGTCAGCTGTTTGTTTTATTTCTTCAGTCTGCCGGTTCGCGAAAAAATAAGTTTTACGAGGCAGGGATCGGTGCAAACAGCAGGGCGCGAGCAGGGGAGGGTGAACAAGTGGGGCTGGGGGGGGTGTGGCCAATTGGGGCTGGGGGGGGGGTTGTGTTGTGTGGCCAAGTGGGGCTGGGGGGGTTGTGTGGCCAATTGGGGCTGGGGGTGTGGGCAAGTAGGGCTGGGTGGGTGTGTGTGTGTGTGGCCAATTGGGGCTGGGGTGTGTGTGTGGCCAATTGGGGCTGGGTGTGTGTGTGGGCAAGTAGGGCTGGGGGGGTGTGTGTGTGGGCAAGTGGGGCTGGGGGGGTTGTGTGGCCAATTGGGGCTGGGGGGTGTGGCCAATTGGGGCTGGGGGGTGTGTGTGGCCAATTGGGGCTGGGGGTATGTGTGTGTGGGCAAGTGGGGCTGGGGTGTGTGTGTGGGCAAGTGGGGCTGGTGGTGTGTGTATGGGCAAGTAGGGCTGGGGGTATGTGTGTATGGGCAAGTAGGGCTGGGGGTATGTGTGTATGGGCAAGGGGGGCTGGGCAAATGGGGCTGGGGTTTGAATGATCTCAGGGGCAGGTGGAGGCTGGGGCGAGTCACTGGACATTGAAGGGAGGGGGAGGATAGGGGGCAAAAGAGAATCGCTGGACATGGAGGGGATGGGATAGTAGGGCAGGGGAGAGAGGAGAATGGAGAATTGCTGGACATGGATGGCAGGGGAAGGCAGGGAAGAGAGAATTGCTGGACTTGAATAGGAGAAGAGGGCAGGGGAGAGAGGAGAATCACTGGACATGGGAGGGGAGGGGAGAGGAGACATGCTGGACATGGATGGAGGGGAGGGAAGACAGGAAGGAGATGCACATGGATGGGATGGCAGGAGAGGAAGGAGAAATGCTGGAAATGGATGGAGAGGAGAGCAGAGCAGGAGATAGAGGAGCATTGCTGGACATGGATGGATAGAGGGTTTGGCGGGGGGAGAGGAGAAATGCTGGACATGGAAGAAGAAAGGAGGAAAGTAAAGAAATAAATGGAAAGGAAGCCCTGGAAACGGAGTTAAGAGAACAGATAGACAGCAGCAGAATCAGACACTTGGACCAGTATGGATAGAAAACAGTCACCAGACAACAAAGGTAGAAAAAAATTATTTTATTTTCATTTTAGTGTTTGGAATATGTCCAATTTGAGAATTTACATCTGTTGTCTTATTTTGCACTGGGTATACTGGAGCTGTAACATCTTACAGAAATGATTTATAATGAAAAAAAATCACAAGTTATTGTTTTTCTCCTATACTAGTATATTTTCAATGATGTCTGTTTATATGTGCCATGGCTGATATAAGGGGTGTGGCTAATGTGGGTGTGGCTATCATAGGGGTGGAGCCATATGTGGTGACCCCGCCCATAATGAGTACCAGCACCTTTTTTTCTACAAAAAATGCACTGCATATACTTAAGCCACAAGCTACTTTTAATATTAGCATACGGCCATTTACTACTCCAATAAAAAAAAATAAAGCCTTTTTCCCAGCCGCGGTAAAAAAATAGCCCAGCACGCACCAATTTCATGCGTCCAGACTGCCACAGCTTAGTAAAATGGCCCCATAGTGCCCCAAAAGGAGGCAAGGCCATGGGAGGGACATTCTGAAAAATTGTTCAAATCATTACAGAATACTAGCTCAGTGGGCCGGGTTGGGTGCCAGCATTTTGCACCTGGTTTCAGCAGGTATAAGTCTGGCACCCAAAGTTAGGGCGCTGGAATTGGCGCTAAGCACGATTCTAAAAGGATGCATGTCCTTTATAGAATTGTCCTTAGCGCTGACCTTTTGTGGTGTCCATTTTTTTAGCGCTATTTATATAGAATTTCCCCATGTGACTATGCTCAGAGATCTTTACAAACCTTTTAACCTGCCAAGCCAATCAGAAAGATAATGACTACTCCAACCTAACACCTTAATCCATGCTGCCCTTTTGAGTGCTATATGGCCGAGATTCAAACGCACTTATTTTGTCAACGGTGGAGCTGGCTGCTTAAGTATTTATTGTTAAAAATCCAGGCCATTTGAATGGATAACTTTGACTATTAAAGCACCGAATCACCATAAATATCCATTTAGAAATAGGTATGGTTAAGAATGGCCATAAAGTTATCTATCTAAAGGACAACGTTCAGCCACTAGATTGATAATGTATTAATTCAAGTGGCACTACACAAGTAGCAGGTATAACTTTAAACAGATATATTACCAGTTTAATGTTGTACATTAATTTTTATTATTGCCAGTTGGGCAGATAGTGTTGCTGAAAATCCATAAAATTCTAAATAGCAAACACCCAGCTGAGTATTTACTTTTGGATACCCAAATTAGCACCCCACTACTTAGAACTCATAAGCATAATGAATTTCCAATGGGGCAGCCTAGTACTTCAAATTAGCACCCCAGTATTTATAGCCTTATACATGCTGTACTTCCAAAATGTATACCTAACCCTTAGAACTTCAAAACATATTTGGAATCCCAATACAGAGGTATTTAAACCTGAAATCCTGTATTCACAGCCCAGAATAGCATTGAAACCCATAAAGAGGATCTCAAGTGCAGAAAATAAATGCAGGGAATACAGGGCTCAGGGTGGGTGCCTTCATCGGATCATAAAAAATGCATGTCTAAGAATCGCACTGATTTTCAACAAAACAGTTTTTCTCAGGACACAGTGTAAGGAAGATGCTGGCATCCTTTGCTATTAACCCCTCTGCCCCCCCATTCTCAGTCCCACCCAGTACCAGATCTCACCCCCTTCCCTCCATTCCAGTCCCCACAGCCCACTGTTGTACCCCCTGCCTTATTGGTCAACTCATCCTCAGGTCCTATTACTCGTGGTTTCTGCCTTCCAAATGTAACCTGGAGCTGAAATATTTCTGTGTGTTATTCAGCTGAGGCAGACAGCTTATAATACTTATAACACATATAAATGCTGATGGTATTTTTTCACCGAGAGGATGATGGATACTTGGAATGCCCTACCGTGGCAAGTGGTAGAGATGAAAATCGTAATGGAATTCAAAAATGTGTGGGATAAACATGTAGGAATCAGTGGCGTAGCCACAGGTGGGCCTGGGCCCACCCATTTAGGGCTCAGGCCCACCCATCAGTAGCACATGTTTAGCAGTAGCTGGTGGGGATCCTAAGCTCCACCGGCTGAAGACTTCCCCCTGATGGTAATGAAAACGCTACTCTCTATGATACTGACACCTGCACATGCTCAGTTTTCAGTGTATGCCTGCTACAAACGGCCAAGGTGGAAAGAAGTGTTTTCCCACCAGCTGAGAGATTTTTTCGTGGTGGCGGGGGAGAGAACACTTGGTGCCCACCCACTTCTTGCCCAGGCCCACCCAAAATCTGTTGTCTGGCTACGCCCCTGGTAGGAATCCTTTTTAGAAGGAATCGCTTCAAAGGAGCTTAGCGGAAACTAGGTGGCAACACTGGTAATTGGGATGCAAGGCCAGTGTGGGGTGGACTTCTATAGTCTGTGCCTTGATCATGGCTGAATAGATTTGGATGGGCTGGAATGGAGCTTATCAAGGTCTTTGATAACAACTTCAAAAGTTTTTGAACAAGGACAGTGTCGGGCAGACTTCTACTGTCTTTGCTCTGAAAATGGCAAGGACAAATCAAGTTCAAGTATACATATGTTGTATTGCCTCATACCTTATGTAATGAGTTTATCCTCTTGGCCAAACTGGAGGGACTGTACAGGTCATCTGCTGTCATCTACTATGTTACTGTTGTAATTTCTCGGGGCTGTGGCTGAAGTCTCTAGGAACGGCAGTGGGTCCTCCTCTGAAGCAGTGGCAAAGTTACGTGGGCCATGGGGGCCTGGCCCCCCCCAAATTTCCTCTGGGCCCCCCCAAATTTCCTCTGGGCCCCTGGTTTTGCTGGCGGGGGTCCCCAACCCCCGCCAGCTGAAGTCTTGTTCAGTGCTGGTCTCCGGCGGCGTCTTGTTGCCTGCCCTTCTCTGTCTTCCCTCATGTCCAGCACGCTCCTTTTAGTGAAACTGAGCATGGTCAATTTCACTAAAAAGAGCATGCAAGACGTGAGGGGAAGACAGAGCAGGGCAGCCAACAAGGCGCCGCCGGAGACCGACACTGAACAAGGCTTCAGCTGACTGGGGTTGGGGTCCCCCACCAGCCAAGGTATTTGCTACGGCAGTGGGTGGGGAGCGGCAGGGTGGCGAGGCAGCAGACCAAAATATGCCTCCCCCCCACCTCAGGCTCTGGGCCCCTCCCACCAGGAGGTCTGGCTACACCCCAGCTCTGAAGGCTTGTTTCCTCTCAGAAACACACAGTTCACTTCAAAAGACCCCAAAAGGTTCAGGTAGGATTCCCCTGGAGTTAAATTCCCCTCATCCAGGTTGGTTCTGGTTATGCAGCAGAGAAAAGTGCCCCAAATAATGAGCCCAGTGAGTAATTCTTTTCAACAGTTCATAAGCTTCTGGACCAGCAGCCCGTAGCGTAGCTATAGCCCTTAAGTCCCCTCCCCCAAGCAGTGCAAACAGTTTATCTTAAGCTCATCAATTCAGCAGAAAATATCAGCAGCCTTTTTACTTTCGCTTCTCCAGTTCACACAACAAGCCCTTCTATATCAAGGGCTGGCAGCAAACTACCCACTATACAGTACTTATTCACCTGTGTCCTCCCACACTGCAGTGGCATTCCTAGCCTGGATGACACCCGGGGCGGATCGCCGCTGTGCCCCCCCTGGGTGCAGCACAGCCCCCCCTGCAAAATGATACCTCCCCCCCCTGCAAAATGACACCCCCCCCGGGTGCATGCCGCTGGGGGGGTGCCACAGCGTGCGCCTTTCGGCTCCGAGTTTGCTAACTTCGCTCGTTCGCTGCAGCTCCCTCTGCCCCGGAACAGGAACCAGAGGGAGCTGCAGCGAACGAGCGAAGTTAGCGAACTCAGAGCCGACAGGCGCGCGCCGCGGCACCCCCCAGCGGCGTGCACCCGGGGCGGACCGCCCCCACCGCCCTCCCATTGGTACTGTCTTTAGTTTCTGGCGTTTTCTTGCCCTGTAGTTTCCCATTTCATAACTGCAGGGTCTGCTGTGGGTTCCAGAGACACATCCTTCCCCTCCTCCATATAGCCATGGTTTCTTCCCCCTCAGAACCGCTTCTCTAGGCCTCTTGTTCTCCAGGAGTCCTCAAAAATTCCTCTATTTGCTCAGCACACCCAGGATGAATCACATACTGCTTTCTCAGCCACAGGAATTGAGCTTCATCCCTGACACTCCCTCTAGTGGGGGCTGGGAAAACTGGGAAGCCTTTCTCTGAGCTGCTTCCCCCCCCCCCCTCCCCCCCCACACACCTTTGCTAGGACTTCGCTCCTGCTCTTTGGGCCAGCCTTTCCCACCCTGTCCCCAAAGGGTTTCTGAGTACTCTAGTCTTAGTGGATTTCGCCTCCTAATGGGGACTTGTGCACTAACCTCATCACACTATGTATACTGCCACTGACTAGGCACTTAGCAGCTCCTGGATACTGGCAATATTCAGTTCAGTTACCTATATAGCTCAGTCAGGACCGTCATTCGTATAGTCCAACTTGTCTGGATAGTTATCCAGACGACAGCACCGAATATCACCTGTGCCACAATAATTTCAGAAACCATCCTGACTCTGTCCCCTGACCATCTCAGCAGTAACTGGATAGTGTTGACCAGTCAGAGCAGATATTCAGCACCATTATCTGGTTACATACCACTGAATATCTGCTTCAGGGTCAGTCAAGGGGATTTAACCAGGTAGGAGCCTTCTAGAGATGGGAGTAACTAGTGAGGTAATTAAATTTGCTGATGGTACAAAGTTATTCTAAGTTGTTAAATCGCAAGAGGATTGTGAAAAATTGCAAGAGAACCTTACGAGACTGGGGGACTGAGCATCCAAATGGCAGATGATGTTTAATGTGAGCAAGTGCAAAGTGATGCATGTGGGAAAGAGGAACCCGAATTGTAGCTACGTAATGCAAGGTTCCACATTAGGAATCACTGACCAGAAAAGGGATCTAGGCATCATCGTTGATGATATGTTGAAACCCTCTGCTCAGTGTGCAGTGGCAGCTAAGAAAGCAAATAGAATTTTAGGTATTATTGGGAAAGGAATGGAAAACAAACATGAGGATGTTACAATGTCTTTGTACCACTCCATGATGCGACCGCACCTCGAATATTGTGCTCAATTCTGGTTATCACAGCTTAAAAAAGATATTGTGAAATTAGAAAAGGTAGAGAGAAGGGCAACGAAAATGAGAACATTATGATTCCCTTGTATTGCTGCATGGTGCGACCGCACCTTGAATATTGTGTTCAATTCTGGTCGCCGCATCTCAAAAAAAAATATAGTGGAATTAGAAAAGGTGCAGAGAAGGGCGACAAAAATGATAAAAGGGATGGGGCGACTTCCCTATGAGGAAAGGCTAAAGCAGCTAGGGCTCTTCAGCTTGGAGAAAAGGCGACTGAGGGGAGATATGATAGAGGTCTATAAAATAATGAGTGGAGTTGAACGGGTAGACGTGAAGCATCTGTTTACACTTTCCAAAAATACTAGGACTAGGGGGCATGCGATGAAGCTACAAATCGGAGAAAATGTTTCTTCACTCAATGTGTAATTAAACTCTGGAATTCGTTGCCAGAGAATGTGGTAAAGGCGATTAGCTTAGCAGAATTTAAAAAAAGGTTTAGACGGCTTCCTAAAGGAAAAGTCCATAGACCATTATAAAATTGGACTTGGGGGAAAATCCACTATTTCTGGGATAAGCAGTATAAAATGTTTTGTACTTTTTTTGGATCTTGACAGGTATTTATGAACTGGATTGGCCACTGTTGGAAACAGGATGCTGGGCTTGATGGTCCTTTGGTCTGTCTCAGTATTTCAATTATTATGTACTTATGTAATTATGATAAAGGATATGGGATGACTTCCCTATGAGGAAAGGCTAAAGCGGCTAGGGCTCTTCAGCTTGGAGAAGAGATGGCTGAGGGGAGATATCATAGATATCATTATAAAATAATGAGTGGAGTGGAACGGGTAGACATGAATCGCTTGTTTACTCTTTCCAAAAATACTAGGACTAGGGCGCATGCAATGAATCTACAAAGTAGTAAAGTTAAAACGAATCGGAGAAAATATTTTTTCATTCAATGTGTAACTAAACTCTTGAATGTAGTAAAAGCAGTTAGCTTAGCAGGATTTAAAAAAAGTTTGGCTGGCTTCCTAAAGGAAAAGTCCATAGACCTTTATTAAAATGGACTTGGGGAAAATCCACTGCTTATTTCTAGGATAACACAAAAATCTAGCAAGTAGAGAGTATAACAGGAGTCACACCTGTCGGGGCATATGGGCACACCAAGTTGAAAAGTTGAGCAAGCCAGCTTGATAAGATAAGTGTCTTTAGATCACAATGGTAGACCTATGCACAGTGAAGTTTAAATAAAAGAGATTCTATGAAATGCAGCATAGGAAGGTGGAGGGAATGAGTCAATGATTAAACAAAAGTGCACGTGCGCAGATTCACCACGGGAGTGAGGTGACTAGGAGCCGTGCTAAGACAGATGAGACTCTACCTCTTATTAGCTTGAAGAGTGACTCCTGTTACACTCTCTACTTGCTAGATATTTGTGTTATTTAAACAACTCAGAAGGAGTAGCTGAGAGCCTAATGTCTTGTTTGACGACTTGTGAGCCCTTGGGTCCCGCAGGGGAACGGGTGACTCCCCAGTCGTTCCCCAAAGGACAGCTGAGCAACCCCTAGTCTTCACCCGCGGCAACCACCGTTCACCGGGAGTTGAGCCCCCAGCTGCAGGCGGCCAACGGGGCTTCTGGAACCACGGGGGTTGACGGACTGACCAGGCACCGAGGAACCGGAACCACGAACAGCAGTCAGGCAGCGGTCAGGGCAGGCGGCAGCATGAGTAGTCTTGGAGCAAGCAGAAGGTCGAGGCAGGCTGCAAGCAGAGTAGTCCAGAAACAGGCAAAAGGTCAAGGCAGGCGGCAGACAGAGTAGTCGAGGAACAGGCAAAAGGTCGCACTGGAATGTCAGGGAAATAAGCAATGAAGTGTAAGTGACCACACACGCAGGCTGAAACCTCTGGAAGCCGAAGCAAAGACCTGCAGGGAACCTGCTCCTTAAATACTGTCAGTCATCAGAAGCCGAGCCACAGCTGATCGGGGCGGAAACTTCGGATGACATCACTCGAGGAACCACTCGGGTTGGCTCAGCACAGGTCCTCAGGCGGAGCCTCAGCTCCATTCCCCCAATCAGGGTCCTCCAGGGCGGAGTTTTGGTTCCCGCGCTCAAGATGCGGAAAAGACGCCGGCTCCCGGGTCTCGGCGCCATCTTTCCCGCCAGCACAAGCGCGGACTCCATAGCCAACGACGGGGAGCAAGGAGGCCGTGAAAACCAGCCCTCGGATGTGGTCTCGGAATGAGCCGACCATCGCCGCGAAGGATCCCGGCCATGCCCGCACCGAGGCTGAGATGACTGACTATCGGGGCAGAGACCAGGTAAGCTGCCCGGCGGCGGGGTTAAGGCCGACCATGTCCGCGGGGTTTCCTCTTCGGGGCTAGCTTCCAGTGGGGAACAGACTGAGTTAGCGAGGGATGTGACACCTAAAAAATTTCTTTTGGATATTTCTAGGATAAGCAGCATAAAATTTTTTCGGGATCTTGCCAGGTACTTGTGACCTGGATTGGCCACTGTTGGAAACAGGATGCTAGGCTTGATAGTCCTTCGGTCTGTCCCAGTATGGCAATTCTTGTTCTTATATAAATCCTGCTGACTATTGACACCATTGGAGTTGATATTCAAAGTGATTTAATAGACCAGAAATGGATCCTGGCTGGTTAAATCGCCTTTTTGGGACTAAGAGGGCATTTTTAGAGGCACTTAACCAATTAGTGCCACTGAAAATGTGCAGCGGGCTTTGATTGTTGTGTCCTGGGTTCAATTCCCACTGCAGCTTCTTGTGAACCTGGGTAAGTTACTTAACTCACTATTGCCTCAGGTACAAAAACCAGGATTGTGAGCCCTCTAGGGACACAAAAAGTACCTGCTTATATTGTGTGATTGTCCTCCACTTTGAACTTGATTTTTAAGCCAAGGTCTCCGCATAAATAGGATGGCATAAAAGTCAGTCCTATCTTTATACACTGTACAATAGCTGGTTAAGTGTTGAATATCACACTTAACCAGCTATGGTGTAGTTTGCTCCAGAAACTTGGAAATTCAGTGCTGAAGCCCAGACATAGCCCGGCATTGAATTTCCGGACATAATGCCGGCATCATTCAGCAAAATACTGAGCATCGCCGGCTGAATATTGACCCGTTATATTGCTTCCATTTTGGGAGATATTTTCCCTACGGAAAAAAGAGGACACGTGCCCCACCCCCTGTCACTTTGACCCCCTCCCCCCAAAAAAAAACAGAGTCTCTCCTCCCTCCCCAGACCTCTAGACTACACTAAGGTAAAGGAAGGGAGGGGAGGGTAGGACACCCTGAGGCCCACCTGTCCATCCACCAGCTAGCTAGCTAGCCAGCCTGCCTGTTGTCCCGCAAATCCAAACAAATGGGCAGGCTGACAAAACCCACCCAGATGCCTGGCCATTTCCTCAAAAAGAGGACATCCGGGCATATGGTAATCCTAGAGTGACCAGCAGTGGTTATAAGGGCTTGATCTTTTCCGGTGTTTGTTTTTTATATTTTGGGAGGAGCAACATCAAAGGAATCCTGACTGTGCATGGCTGTCAGTCACTTTGAGCCCTGCCTGCCTATTCTCCAATGTTGCTCACCTTTCATTATTAGAACAGTACAAGACTAAGGGTGCCACAGGGCTCCAGCTTCCTGGAAGTCACAAAGAACCTTGAGTCACTTCTGAATGCTTCTGACATTGAACCTCATCTTTCCCAGAGATGCTAAGGCTGAACCATCTCAAAGAGTGAGATTTACCACCCCAGTTAGTGTGAAGGCCAAAGAGTGAGATTTTCCAGACAGTACATCCAGGTTATAAACCTAGAAATATGTAAGTGTGTACTAATGCTTTGCAAATAGAAAAAGCATAAAATATTTGCTTTTTCTTTGGATCCTATGAAAGGATACATAGTGAAAAAAACATAGTTAAAATTCTCTGGGCTGAAAATTGCTCTCTGCTCATTGGCTAAAAGTATATGGATAAGTTTCACCTCACATAGAACAGTGGTAAGGGATGGAGTGGGGGGGGGACAAAGTACACAGGAAGGTGTGCTAAGATTTCTTCCTATTGGTTGATCCACTTGATTTTCCTTTTCTTACACTTGTCTCTAATGAAAGCAGTGGTCAGGATAGCAAAACTGGCACCAAGGCCAGTGAGTGAGGGAATGGGCTCCAAGAGTGTGAGAGCAAGAGATCTTTCACTGAAATATTTGTTAAGTGGTGATCAAGTAAAAGATATCCTGTCACAAAAACCCATGAATATAGAAGCTAGAGGCTTCCTCTGACTCCTAAAGCCCCTTTAAGAATATTTCTTAGGAAGTACCTAGACTAGGGGATTCTTTTTCTTATCTGAGTCAAGCCTGGAGGCTGCAGTCCTCTGAAATCACAAGGCAGAAGACCTGTGCAGTACCAAGACCCTTCTCAGGACACGGGCTTGGAATTCTCTGGCAAGTTCGTACTGGTAAAGCTTCTGCTTTCCACGCTCTAAAGTAGAGCCTTATCAGCTGCAGATCAACACACAAAAGCCTGCTATATTCCAGAAAACAAATCTATACATTTGGGGTGCAATCGCCACTAGCAGAAGGAATGTGGAAAATACTCCCTTTCACTAGTATTCAGCACCACATTCCTGCTTGGAGCCCCTCACTGCTGCTCTGCATGCTTTCTCCCTCTCTTTAGGTGTGTGTATCCTGACTTTGGCTCCTCCTGGACTATATCTGAGGAGAAAGAACCCACATACCTCTCATTCCCTTGGCTATATTCAGCTCCCAAACCCTTGTGCAGCTCCTATTACAGAATGCCAAAAAACAGTTCACCTATTTTGGCATCTTGGTCTTCTACCTATGGAGACCCCTATCTCATTAATAAAGCACAGGGGTTATAGGCCCTTCTTCTTGAATCTGTATATTAAAAACTGCTTTGAAATATCTTTTGTCACATATAATCAAATCTAAAATTACACTTTTGTATGCTTACATTTGCTGCTGGAGGCTCATTTAAGGGCCCTCACAGTACCAAACTGTTGGGCACCATAGGGCAGTGGTGTGCTGGTAAATTTTTAACAACAGGTTCTCTCCCCGGTCCACCTCGGCGCCCCCCCCCCCCCCACCTCTGCACCCCCCCCAAAAAAAAAATTTGCAGAGCTGGCTATACCCCGGGGGGGGGGGGGGGGGGGCCGCGGCCAACACATTACTCTCTCTAGGAAAAAAAAATTAAATGATCCCAGGTTCCAATCTAATTCATGTTTAATATGGGATAAAATGCCATAAATAAGTAAATAAACATAAACTTTTAACGTTCAGCACCTGATTCTCAAAGTGGACATATTCCAAACACTATAATGAAAATAAAATAATTTTTTTTCTACCTTTGTTGTCTGGTGACTTTGTTTCTCTGATCATGCTGGTCCAGTATCTGATTCTGCTGCTCTCTATCTGTTCCCTTGACTCCGTTTCCAGGGCTTCCTTTCCATTTATTTCTTTTCTTTCCTCCTTTCTTCTTCATTTCTGGTCCTCTGCATACTTGACTGTACAGTGTATCCAGCTTCTGCCTATTTTCTCCATCCATGTGCAGTTTCTCTCCTCACTTCCTTTTCCCTCATCTAATCTCCTTCCTCTATCTTCCCTCCATGTCCAGCATTTCTTCTCTCTCCCTTTCCTCCCCTCCATCCATGTCCAGAATTTCTCTTGCTCTCCCTGCCATCCATGTCCTGAAACTCTCCTCTCTCCCCTGCCCCTCTCTATCCATCCATACCCAGCAATTCGCTTCTCTCCCCTGCCCCCTCTGCCCATCCATGCCCAGCAATTCTCTCCTCTGCCCATCCATGCCCAGCAATTCTCTCCCCTGCCTCCCTCTGCCCATCCATGCCCAGTAGTTCTCTCTCCTGCCTCCCTTTGCCCATCCATGCCCAGCAATTCTCTCCCCTGCCCATCCATGCCCAGCAATTCTTTCCCCTGCCCCCTCTGCCCATCAGTGCCCAGCAATTCTCTCCCCTGCCCATCCAT
Organism: Microcaecilia unicolor; assembly: GCF_901765095.1. NCBI lineage: Eukaryota > Metazoa > Chordata > Amphibia > Gymnophiona > Siphonopidae > Microcaecilia > Microcaecilia unicolor. Next base: position 235,769,420 of record NC_044035.1, on the reverse strand, counting down.
GCCCAGCAATTCTCTCCTCTGCCCATCCATGCCCAGCAGTTCTCTCTCCTGCCTCCCTCTGCCCATCCATGCCCAGCAATTCTCTCCTCTGCCCATCCATGCCCAGCAGTTCTCTCCCCTGCCCCCCTCTGCCCATCCATGCCCAGCAATTCTCTCCCCTGCCTCCCTCTGCCCATCCATGCCCAGTAGTTCTCTCTCCTGCCTCCCTTTGCCCATCCATGCCCAGCAATTCTCTCCCCTGCCCATCCATGCCCAGCAATTCTTTCCCCTGCCCCCTCTGCCCATCAGTGCCCAGCAATTCTCTCCCCTGCCCATCCATGCCCAGCAATTCTCTCCTCTGCCCATCCATGCCCAGCAGTTCTCTCTCCTGCCTCCCTCTGCCCATCCATGCCCAGCAATTCTCTCCTCTGCCCATCCATGCCCAGCAGTTCTCTCCCCTGCCCCCCCTCTGCCCGTCCATGCCCTGCAATTCTCTCCCCTGCCCCCCTCTGCCCGTCCATGCCCAGTAATTCTCTCCCCTGCCCCCCTGCCCGTCCATGCCCAACAATTCTCTCCCCTGCCTCCCTCTGCCCATCCATCCCCAGCAATTCTCTCCCCTGCCCCCCTCTGCCCATCCATGCCCAGCAGTTCTCCTCCCTCCCCTGCCCTCCCGCTCCCATCCATGTGTAGCAATGTCCTTCGCCCCCTTATCCTCCCCTGCCGCTCCCATCCGTTAGTTTCAAATACCTGCCTCGAAGCGCCGCCTTATTTAAAGCCCTGCTGCCCGTCTCCAGCTGCCTTTCCTGATTGCTTCTCAGGAGTTCGGTTCTTCGCGCCATTAGTCCCGCCGTGGGAAAAGGAAATGACGTCAGAATGACGTCAGAAGGCGGGACTAAGGGCGCAAACCAAACTCCTGAGAAGCAATCAGGAAAGGCAGCTGGAGACGGGCAGCAGGGCTTTAAATAAGGCAGCGCTTCGAGGCAGGTATTTGAAACTATCGGATGGGAGCGGCAGGGGATGATAGGGGGGCGAAGGACATCGCTACAAATGGATGGGAGCGGGAGGGGAGGTAAGCATGGCGCCCTCCTGCCATGCTTACCTCGTGCAATGGAGCCGGCTTGCCCCTTACAACAACCGGCTCGCAAGAGCTGTCAAAATTTAACAAGTGGCTCTTGCGAGCCGGTGCGAGCCGGCTCCAGCACACCACTGCCATAGGGGGACCTATACATTCAATTCAAAAAAGAAAATCAACCACTATGCCTTGTATAACATGTTAACTCACCATTCATTATATCTCTTTATCCACTTAATTATTCCTGACATATGTGGAGGAGTGGCCTAGTGATTAGAGCACCGGTCTTGCAATCCAGCAGTGGCTGGTTCAAATCCCACTGCTGCTCCTTGTGATCTTGGGCAAGTCACTTAACTCTCCATTGCCTCAGGTACAAGCTTAGGTTGTGAGCCCTCCTGGGAAAGAGAAATATCCAGTGTACCTGAATGTAGCTTACCTTGAGCTACTACTGAAAAAGGTGTGAGCAAAATCCAAATAAATAATAATAAATATGACATCTGTTAACCAAGAATTGATCTTTAATTACAGAGAAGCTGAAGAATTCCTATTCACCACCTGAAGAGCAGAGAACTGGTGAGTAAAACACTCTCTTATGTATATAATCCACCTGATTTTCAGATCACGGGAGATAGCCGGGCTGCCTCCCACAGTCCGCGCTGAACACGGATATTCAATGCTAGGTCGTTTCTGGTAACTGGCACTGAATATCCGATTTAACTTTGGCCAGTGCAATTTTAACCGGCCAAGCTGATATTCAGTGCTGGCCAGTTAGTCAGTCTGGCCAAAGTTATTCCACCTATTGTGGCCGCCAAATATGGCCACCAAACTTGTCCAGTCTGTCTTTAAAAATTGGCGAATTGCCGGTTATATCATGTGATATAACCGGTTATATTTTAGCTTATCTGGCGATATTCAGTGTGGGGAAAGCCGGCCAGCCCCTGCTGAATATTGCTGGATAGCCAGCTAAGTGCCGTTTTAGTTGCCAAATTGTTTTAAATATTGGCCCCAATATATATGCTATATAAAAATCCTCTATGGAGGTCATTTAATAAGCTTTTTCTGCATGCAAAACATCTTTTACATGTGAAAAATGGTTCTTCTGACATTGTGTGTGGGTATTCACACATAAAGGAATTAGAAATTGGTTACTGGACAGAAAACAGCGGGTACAGTTAAATGGCCATTTCCCTCAATGGAGGAAAGTGAACAGTGGAGTGCCGCAGGTCTGTACTGGGACCGGTGCTACTTAACATATTTATAAATGATATTGAAATCAGAATGACTAGTGAGGTGATTAAATTTGCAGATGATACAAAATTATTCAAGGTTGTTATTGTTAAAACACAACCAGACTGTGAAATATTGCAGGAAGACCTTAGGAAATTGGAAGACTGGGCGTCCAAATGGCAGATGAAATTTAATGTGGACAAATGCAAGGTGATGCACATTGAACAGAATAATCAGAGTCATAGCTACCTGATGCTAGTGTCCACCTTGGGGGGTCAGCATGCAAGAAAAAGATCTGGGTGTCGTAGGTAATACGCTGAAATCTTATGCTCACTGTCTGCGGCAGCCAAAAAAGCAAACAGGATGCTAGGAATCATTAGGAAAGGGATGGTGAATAAGACCGAAAATATTATAATGCCTTTGAATCACTCCATGGTGCGTCCTGAATATTTCTGGGTTATTTCCAGTCCCCGAGACACCCCCGCCTCCCCCCCCCCCCCCCCCAAGACCAAATGGAGGTATCTCGAGCACAGGAAACTCCCTAAGGCTGCTTTTAATATATTCACCTCGTATATCTGAACTCCTTACTTACCAGAGCTGTGCACTAGCTCATAAGTAGCCAAGAACACATACTAAATATAATTAAGAGTATAAGAAGGTATCTTTTATTTCTTAGGCATCAAGTATAATTACAATTAGCCATTAGTCTGCAGATACAATTTACAGAACACCATTTGTCATGGAAAGTACAATTCAATTGATTGTGCGAATATAGCACTCCAGCTGCACATAGGTGCTTTCTGGGTCTTAGTTTTATGTGACATATCTTACCACTCAAAGGTATACATGGGAAAGCAATTGGGTAATTTGCCAATTCTATTGCGCTACATTGGTTTCCCCTGGAAAGAGAGTAGTGACCGCCCCTCTCTAGCTTGAAGCAGGAAGTACGCCAATTTTTATAGGTTTACTCAGGATACGGGTAATATGACAGTAAGCACACCTGATTGGATCTATGTTTATGTCATGGTTAACACTGATTGGCTATGCTAATGAGTAGCTTCAAATCTTAAAACCATTTTTTTTCATCTTTTAGCTTCAACCAGTGTTGCCAGGTGGGCGGTTTTACCGCCCAATTGGGCGGTTTTTGCCGCGGGAAATTTTTGCCCGCGGTGGGTCAGCGGTTTTTTGGGCTTCTTTTTTTTCTTTTCCGCGGTTTTTCGGGCGGTTTTTTCGGTCGCGGGGGGCGGGGTTAGTGACATTTTGGGCGGGGTTAGTGACATTCTGGGCGGGGCCGATGATGGGGGAGGCGGGGCCGGTGATGGGGGAGGCGGGGCCAATGACGGCGGGGGTGGGGTTGATGACGGCGGGGGTGATGACGCGGGGGTGGGGGTGTCAGGGGCGGGGTTTGAGTTTGGGCGGGTTTTGGGCTGTTTTTAGGCTGGATTGGGTGGTAAAAAAATTTTCCACCTGGCAACCCTGGCTTCAACCACAAACTTTTACAGTTCCCTTGCACCTGGCCTATGAAGCCATCTGTGTCCTGTTTATGAGGTTTTTGCACCCTGGCTCCTCCCTCATTTTGCTGCATGGTGTGTCCCAATAGCTCAGGAGCTTGCTGGAACTTCAGAGTTCAGATAACGGCTAAAGGCCTGTACTTTTCTTGTCATTTTTAGATCCTGAACCAAAGTCTCAGGCCTGGGCTGCCAAATACTAATGCACAGTCCGCACCTTGAGTACTACATTCAGTTCTGGTCGCTGTATCTCAAAAAAGATATAGTGGAATTAGAAAAGGTTCAAAGAAGAACGACCAAAATGATAAAGGGGATGGAACTCCTCTCATATGAGGAAAGGCCAAAGAGGTTAAGGCTCTTCAGCTTGGAAAAGAGACGGATGAGGCAGGGGTGTGCTGGTAAATTTTTAACAACAGGCTCTTTCTCCGGATGTAGCCAGCTCTGCAGTTGGAAGGGCCAGGGGTGGCTGGGGGGGGGGGGGGGGGAGAGCAACACTTGCGTCTCTCTCCTCCCTCCCTTCGTGCGGGCACGCTAGTCATACCTTTGCTGGCAGCCAATAAATGGACTGCCACCACTCCCAACGTCTTGCTCTGAGCAGCATGCTGAAACTTCTCACACATGCTGGAGAAGTCCCAGCCTGCTGCTCAGAGCTGGAAACAAGGAGTGGGGAGCAGCAGTAGTCTATTTACTTGGCTGGCAGGGCTCAGCATCCCCACCAGCAAAGTAAAAGAGAATTCAGCAGGGGGCCCAAGCCCACATTTTGGAAGCCAGTTGTTAAAGTAACCATGGAGGGCCCTACTTTAACAACCGGCTCCCAAAATTCTTAAAAACATAACAACCGGCTCTTGCGAGCCTGTGAGAGCCTGCTCCAGCACACCACTGGGATGAGGGGAGATATGATTGAGGTCTACAAAATCCTGAGTGGTGTAGAAGTAAATAGATTTTTTTACTCGTTCCAAAAGTACAAAGACTAGGGGACATTTGAGGAAATTACATGGAATACTTTTAAAACAAATAGGAGGAAATTATTTTTTCATTCAATGAATAGTTAAGCTCTGAAACTGTTTGTTTGCCAGAGGATGTGGTAACAGTGGTTAGTGTATCTGGACAAATTCCTGGAGGAAAAGTCCATAGTCTGCTATTGAGACAGACATGGGAAGCAACTGCTTGCCCTGGGATTTGTAGTATGGAGTGTTGCCATGATTTAGGTTTCTGCCAGGTACTTGTGACCTGGCATGGCCACTATTTGGAAAACAGGATACTGGGCTAGGTGGACCATTGGTCTGACCCAGTATGGCTACTCTTATGTTCTCTTATGTAAGGGCTGGATTTGGTAAATGGCTCTTAAAACTTGACACTGAATGGTATTCTGTAAAGGGAGTTCTGTGAATGGCGACTTTTATGGAATAACATGTAGCACTGAGATCCGTTTTCAACCTTGGGCACGAGGTTTTACACCAACTGAAACCAGGTGTAAATCCGGCGCACAAGATAAGACACGGATCTGCACTATTCTATAACATCTTAAGGGAATGCACCTGACCTGCCCATGTCCCTCCCATCGTTATGCCCCCTTTGCAGATCTGTGCGGAAACACTTAGGCACTGTTCTATAAATGGGCACATAAATGTGTTTTTGCGTGGATCTGCTGTTTCTGCCCTGTTTCGGCACCTTGCATCCGTTAGAGTGGGTTTCTGCGCTGAAAACTCATCACAGAAGCAGAAGCATAGCCAGATGGTGAATTTTGGGTGGGCCTGAGCCTAAGGTGGGTGCGCATTGAATTCATTCCCCCCCCCCCCCCCCCCCCCCCCGTTTGCTCCTCTCTCCACCCTTCCCTGCCTACAAACCCCAAATATTAAATACTTGAGCTGGCGGAGATCCCCAAACCTTGCCAGCTGAAGATTTCCTCCTCCTCCTCCTCATGCAGTCAGCACTCTTCCAAACGGCAGCCAGCAGCACTTGCTCAGGCCGTGCAAGCCCAGTGCTTTTGTATGTGCGAAAACTGAGCATGTGCAGAAGGGTCAGTCTCAGCCTCAGTTCAAGGCAAGTGCTGCTAGCTGACATTTGGAAGAGTGGGGACTACCCAAGGACAGAAAATCTTCAGCTGGCAAGATTTGGGGATCCCCACCAGCCACAGCAAGAGTGTCACAATTTTGGGTGCGCCTGAGTTCAAAGTGAGTGGGCCCTGGCCCACCTGTGGCTACATCACTGCACAAAAGTAGCACCTAACATTAGGCACCATATATAGAATGCCCCCAAAAATGTAGACGTGCAGAAAGATTATGCCTAATTTTATGCAATCTCCCCCGGATTCTATGTAGTGCATCAAGTGTTCCGCGTCAAAATCCAAGCATTTTCTATAGCCATGCATGTAACTTAATTGGCTTAACAAACCATTCAGCATTGTTAACAGCACTTAACAAGCAATAATGAGCACTAAGTGGCAGTAATTAGAATTTACATGCACAACTCCCAAAGCGTATTCTGTAACGCACTGTGCCTAAATTTTAATGCCCGCAGGCATAAAGGGATGTGGTTATGGGCGGGGAAATGGGCATTTTGTGGGCATTCCAAAATTTACTTGCGTTGTTCTAGAATATGCCTCTCTGTGTGGGATACAAATGTAACAAATAATAATAATAATAAATAAATCTACGCACCAGGCTTTACATCACATTTTCATTGGTGTAAATGGATGCGCATAGTTTTAGGCGCTACAATATCGACTAAGTGTATTCTATATACCATGCCTAAATCTAGGTGCTGCTTCTAGAATACACTTAGGTGCAAATGTTTTCCGCACGGATCTTTTAAGCGCAATATAGAGAACCCCCCCCCCCCCCCCCCCCCCCCCCCATGCATAGGCATTGCTTCATGTTTCAAGTTTATTGACAAATTTTCTATCCTGCCCATCAAATGTGTGTCTGGGGTGTAGTTTGAGCACAAATTTATCAAATATGCACATATTTATACCTTCTTTGGAGCAGGAGTAAATTTATGGTCGATTGGGGAGGGGGGTCATTATACAAGCACAATTTTTTTTAATGTTTCAACAATTTTTTATTGATGACAAAACAGGCAATCATCTCCAAGAAGTGTAATGTACATAAAGTCAAACATCAAAATTTGTTCCCCCACATCAGAACATTAATGTCAGTCATCAAGCTTTATCTGTTATCTCCCCCTCCCTAATATATTCAAACAAGATAGTACTATAGCAGTATTTCGTCCCCAGTGCCAACATTTAACCTTCCCCTCCCTGCTCTACCCATCCCCCAGCCCCCAGGGTAGATGTTCGTCCAGCCAATTATGAGATCGTTTTGCCCTAGTATATATGTCGTTCCACTATGGGGCAACTTTCAAGTGTGGACAACAACAAATTCCAGATGAGGGGTCCTTTTTCCCTTAGTACCCCACAATCCTCTATTCGGCCAACCATCATGAAGATGCCATTGATTGATCACAGAGTGATCCCTAACGCGCCCCTCAAATGAGCATATATCTCCATGTAGTTAACTTGTATAATAGGATAAGGTCTCGCTTCCCCCCAGAGCAGCACTGATCCCCCCCTCCCCTCCATCTGATTCACTCCACATTCATCCCAATACATTCATCACCTGGCTTCTGGATCTGGGTGCAATAATGTTTAAGTAAGCTCCCCATACTCTAATGAACAACTTCCTCCTGTTCCCAGAGTGACGGGCCCCTTGTGCTTCCCATAGCATCAGTGCATGCAATTTATTCCTCCAATACCAATAGGATGGAGGGGTGCTAGAAATCCAATGGTTGAGTATACATTTTTTTCCCCCAGGATGCAGGACTTACTAAGAAACAATTTCTCCTCTCGATTCCCCATTGTCTATATGAGCACATTTTATCCTGTGTGTTGATTTTCTTCTTTTTTTAAATCCGCTCTGAACTAGCCGGTTGAACATAATATAAAAGATTTGAATTAAATTAAATAAGTGCACATTGACATTTACATTGCCTTTATAAAATACCAAAATCGAATCGCCCCAATTTTCTAGAGCATTATGCAATCCACAATTCCAGGAATAACATGTATAGAATGTTTGTACGTTTGGGAAGCTTGCCAGGTGCCCTTGGCCTGGATTGGCCGCTGTCGTGGACAGGATGCTGGGTTCGATGGACCCTTGGTCTTTTCCCAGTGTGGCATTACTTATGTACTTATGTACCGTTTCAGATGTTCTGTACAAAAAGTACTGCTGTGACAACTTTAAACCTTTATATATTGGTTATAATAAAGGGACTATCATAAAAATATAAATGCCTGTCCTTACAGCAATGTGTATTTGTATTTGCTATATCACAACCCAAATGTGATATAGCAGATACAAATACAGTTCGTTATTATCCAGTGAGAAAACACATCTGATACTCTTATGAAGCACTGAGAGCATCTAACTGGGGGGGGGGGGGGGGGGGGGGGGGCTTTTTACTAAGGCACACTAATAGATTTAGCACGCAGTAACAATTAGTGTGCGCTAAATGATAAGACACCCATCGGAATATAATGGGTGTCTTAGCATTTAGCGTGCACTAAATCCATTAGCACACCTTAGTAAAAGGACCTCTGTGTGTGCAAGAACTATAACCAGTTTAAAAGCTGTTTGCACAATTCTGGACTTATCTGTAAAGGAGCTTATGGCAAACTTCCATGAACCTTCGTCTTGCCTGACTCAATGCCAAGGTTTGTTGACAAACTGCATCAGGGGTTTGGACTGGTCTTCTCCATACGGGCTGCTAGTAATGATAAAATGCTACTTGGCAACAGCTCCCCAAAATGTTTTTCATATAGGACTAAATTAAGTAAATGGCACTCAAAAAACAGTGCCAAAAAAATCTGTGCAGAGTGCTAGTCTGTAAATGGCATTCCGAGTTGGGCGCCATTTATAGAATAGCACTTGGAGCCGATTTCTGTGCCAAACTCTGGGTGCGAGAGTTTAAACCTAGTGTAAATTCTGGCATTATAATTTAGAAAAGCTATATACTTAGAGGAAAACCTCTAATCATAGAGTACAATATCCTAAAATCCTTTCATGAAGTACTCACACCAATTGTATATGTTTTGTTTCATCCAAAAAAACACATTTATTTAACATTTTGTGCCCTAACAAACAAGTATACTTCGGAACTCACTTGATCTATCACTCACTTGTGTGCACACCTGAGACCCATTCATTACTATCACCATCCACAACCTCAAACAGCAGTAATCAGAGAACTCAAGACACTCGTTGAACAACAGATGACACACTGATGTTATACATTCTTATAATTGCCAGATATCTCCTATCGGAGTTATGTCCAGAATAGTGTCCAACTTTAGTGATTTGAGTACATAGCTAGAAAAATTTGCAACATCCAACTAAATGCTGCAGTACTTCTTCATCCAATGGGTTATATTGCCCATCTATTTTTCAGACGGGTCACATAAGAGTTTGTCCCCTAGGGGCAGCACAGGATTTGACAGAAATATAGAAATGATTCAACACATCGCCCTCAGCTCATTCAGGTCCTCATAGTGGAGGGCGATGTGTTGAATCACCCCATGCCACACAGTCACCTTGATCCCCCCCCCAAAAGAAAGCTGGTTCCACCCCTACCTACATTCCATCCATTATCCACTTCCCCTCCCCTAGCTTATCATGCCCTGGTGGTCTAGTGGCCTCTTCGGGGCAGGAAAGGACCCCACTCTTTCCTGCCTGGTGATGCCGCTGCCCGCTCACTGCTGGTGCTGTTTCAAAATGGCTGCAAACTCTTCAAGTGGTGGCCTCTCAAGACTTCTGAAGTCTCATGAGGCTGCTGCTTGAAGTCTTGGCAACAATTTTGAATCAGCGCCGGCAGCAAGCGGGAGCGGCATCACTGGGCAGGAAAGAGGGAGGTCCTTTCCTACCCCGAAGAAGCCACTAGACCACCAGGGCACAATAAGATAGGGGAGAGGAGGACACCCTGAGGCCCACCAACGCCAACCAGCCAGCCTGACCATTTGCCCACAAACCCAGACAAACGGGCAGGCTGGAAAAACCTGCCCGGACGTCCCGTGGTGTCCTCAAAAAGAAGACATGTCCGGGTAAAACCAGACATATGGTAACCATAGGAATCCCCAACTCCACTTCAATACCTTATTCCATTTATAGTGGGTTTGGGAACTTGCACATCCAACTCTCAATTCTGTGAATCTGGGAGCTCGAAGTGGCAGTACTCACCCAGAAACAAGGACCTCTTGGTTTCCTCCTATCATCTTGGACCTAGCTGACATCAACATCCTTTCCACCAGCATAGGCTCTCTGCAAGCCTGCCTAGCCCCAAAGGGTAAATTCTGCAAGCAAGTGAGCTGAAAACCTCAATAAACCCTGCTTCTCAAAAGGTTTTGTACTTCTGAATGACCTCACACTGTGACACATCCTCTAGACATGTCACAATGTGGATATCTAGCCCCCTAGCCCCCTTGACACCAACCCTACCCCTACCCCCATCTCCACTCACCCTGGTGGCCTAGTGCCCCCCCCCCCCCAAAATCCTCCCAGTACCTTTAGAAGGGAGGAGGTAGTAGCATTCCCTTCTCCTTGGGCACTGCCTTCAAAATGGTCGTGCCCTGCCCATTACATTCTAGGATGAACTGGGTGGGGCTTCAATATCATCTAAGCGAAATTTCCCCTTATATGGTATTGAAGCCACCATTTTGAAGGTGGTGCCCCAGGAGGATGGAGTGCTATTCTCTCCTCCCTTATAAATGGTCCAGGGGGGGTTTCAGGAGCAGTAGGCCACCAGTCAGGTGGGGGGTAGGGTAGGGTTGCTCACTGGGCCTCCAGGGACAGGTTTTTTGGTGTCAAGGGGGGGCTAGAGGTTCACTGGACCTCTAGCCTCCTTGTGCCTTTGTGTTGGGCGGCTAGAGGTTCACGGACCACCAGACCCCTTGTGTCTGGGGGGTGGGGGGGCCTGTAAGCATACAAATGCATGCTGGACAAGGCTCTCTATTCCTCCACAAAGCTCCACAAACCCTATAGGGTTTGCCACGGCAGCAGCACCCTTGTTTGGTGCACTGTCCACTGAACATTGGGGAGGAATAATTAATGCCCTGTTTAGCATGCATTTGCATGCTACTTGAGGTCAGAGCCGGCAAGTGGGTTGTTTCACGCACTTGCTGGCTCTGATCATGGGGCGGGAGCAAACACAGGCACTAGTATGGTGCTAATATCCTCTAGCGCCTGCGTTTGCTTCTGATCAATGGCCTCATGGTTTCTGGCAGATTAATGTAAGTGTTAGACAGTGTCGAGACAGCATTGTCATAAGAACATAAAAATAACTGTAAAGGGGTGTTAAAATAATTTGCTTTAAAAAAAAAAGTAAATGTTGGCTCACAATGGCAGTTGTTTTTCTTGCTAATATATGAAAGTAAATCTAGTTCAGAGACTGTGGAATGCTGTGAATGCCACACATGCTTGCTGAGTCTCCCTGCATTGCCCTTGTAAGCCAGGTAAACCTTCTAATGTAGCTGTTTGTGGACAGTTAGGAGGGAAGTAACTGAGTGAGTGGATGTGTACACCTTGAGGTCTCTTGACAAGGCTCCAAATAGTTTTAAATTTAATTGTAACGGAGATTGGCAGAAGGTACCAAGGAACTGGTATGAGTATGAGTAAGGTTTATTTTAGCAGTTCCATTCTGGTAAGTGCATGAGAAGAGCTGCCAGAGCTGTGTGAGACTGTGGAGAGCACTGCGGTGGTTTAGTGAGCTCTCGAGTGGTTATGTGTGGGAGAAAAAAGCCCTGACAAGTTTCGCACTCCAGGGAAAATTTTGTTCTGAAGTATTTCTGACCCTCAAAAGGTCCTTATTGCAACAGAACTGCGAAAGGGAATATACTGAGGGAACCCCAGTCTCAGACTATTTGTGGAGAAATATTTTTAAAGGAGCAGATTAGCCAAAAATAGTTGAAGCAATGTGGGAACCTTACAGAAAAAGTTGCTGATCATTTTGCTACCCCAGCTTATGAGCTGTAGGATGAGGCGACTCATGCACACTGCTGCTGTCTTAGTCTAGGTATTAAGAACACTGCTGCTGATGGTGATGCAGTATTAAAGGGATCTCAGCACTGTTATTTTTTTCTAGCGGAGAATTACTGTATCCCTACAAAGGTTTTAATAAATTGACAAACAATTGGTGAAACTGTTGTGTGAGGAGAATAGCCAGACTGTGGGTTGAAAGTATGAATGTCCAAATATGAAACAAAACTGGGAGGGTTAATTAGGGAATCAATGATTCTTTCTTTTTCCTAAGCTAGACAGGGACTTTATAAAGCAGAGATGACAGTTTGACACAACTTAAGCTGGGAATAAAACAAAGCTGTGATAACTGAGGTATAGGGATAGTCAGATAAGGTCTTCACTACTATTACTACTACTACTACTACTACTACTACTACTTAACATTTCTAGAGCGCTAGGGTTGTTCCTTCTTTGGGTTGTTCCAGTTAGGAAGTAGGTGCAGCAGGAGTGGAGCATCACAGCTGTGGACAAAGGACAACGGATTTGGAAGAAGGAGAGCTAGCCAACGCCAGGGTCATATCTGCGTGGGGCCACAGGGACCTGGGTCCCCGCAGATTTCGCCCTGGACCCCCCTACTGCCATCACCTACCCCCGCCGAGGTCCGCTTCCTCCGGTCCGATGCCTTAAAAAATATTACTTCAGCTGGCGGGGGACCCCCAACCCCCGCCAGCCCAGCCGAGGTCTTGTTTTAAGAAGTTTTTCCATCCTCATGCTATTGAAAACTGCCTGCCTGCATCCCTTCCAGTTTCGGACTGAGTCTGACGTTGCAGCATGTTGTAGCACATTGTAGCCGCGACGTCAGACTCAGTCCGAAACTGGAAGGGATGCAGGCAGGCAGTTTTCAATAGCACGAGGATGGAAAAACTTCTTAAAACAAGACCTCGGCTGGGCTGGCGGGGGTTGGGGGTCCCCCGCCAGCTGAAGTAATATTTTTAAAGGCACTTGACCGGAGGAAGCGGACCACGGCGGGGGTAGGTGACGGCGGTAGGTGGGGGAGGGTTGACGGCGGTAGGGGGGGCTATAATGTGCCCCCTCATTCTAGCCCCTGCCCCCCCTACCGCCGAACCTCAGATACACCCCTGGCCAACGCAAGACAGCGTCGAGCTGGCAAAGCCAAGTAACTACAAGAGACTGTTTGTGGGTACAAAGACTGACACAATCACATGTAGAGAACAGACACAAGTGTATACTTACCTCATAAGTTCAAATAGTAGCTAGATTCATGCTACTGATACTGAGGGACAAGCAGTGGCATGTCTATCTCAGTTTCAGACTATGGACTTTTCCTCCAGGAACTTGTCCAAACTTTTTTTAAACCCAGATACACTAACCGCTGACACCACATCCTCTGGCAACAAGTTCTAGAGCTTAACTATTCATTGAGTGAAAATATATTTCCTCCTGTTCATTTTAAAAGTAGTACCATGTAACTTCCTTGAGTGTCTCCCTATTCTTTGTACTTTTTCAAAAAGTTAAAAAAAAAATGTTTTTTTGATTTACGTTTACCTGTTTTACACCATTCAGTATTTTGTAGATCTCTATCATATCCCCCCTCAGCTGTTCTTTTCCAAGCTGTTGAGCCCTAACCTCTTAAGCCTGTTACGATGCTGACCATTGGACTGATTTCTCCATGAGTTTACCATGAGTTGACTCTGAACCAATGATTTCAAAAACAAAGTTTCAACAGTCCTGTATGCCATTCAAGATCATATGCAGTGATCTTGTTATCATAAACTGCTAAATCTTACAGTTCTTTTGAAAGTTATTTGTAATAAACGTAGTCAGGGCAGTGACATAAACATCTGTACTGTATCCCAGACCAAGACAGAAATTATGTCTTTTTAATGCATTCATATGAGATACTATGGAAAAAATACAACTGTAATTGTAAATGTCACGTGTTTTGTATTCTTTAGCTGTTCACCATGAAGAAACCAACTTGGATACAAGGTTATGACCAGAATATCTGCAATACTACTGACGTCTCCTACATTTGCTGATACTGACGCTTGTGTTTTTCGCAATTATGGGCCTCTTCAATCTCAGCATACCCTCAGCCATTTTTTATCTTAATGGGATTAGCTATTGCTGGGCTCAGTGAGCACAATCTGATGACTGTCTGTTATGGATCGCTGCACCTTGGCTATCACTTCGCCTAGCAGGAAAAAAACTTCTTTGCTCTAAGGCAAAAGAAAAAGTTTTCCCATCATCCATGCAACATTCTTATGGAAAAGAGGAAGTAGTTTCTCCATAGGACAAGAAAAGGACTTAAATAGTCTAGAGAGAGAGAATATGTAAGACCCTTGTACATATTGGAGGTGGTATATAAACTGAAAGATACAAGGACTGAATGCCACCATTTATTCCTCAGGTTGCTTCATCTACAATTAGACTCCAGCAGATATGAAGAGATCAGAGTATCCTGTACCATGATGAATTATATATTGATACATTTCAAGTACTCCAGTGAGTAAATGAAGCTTTTAAAAAACAGGAACACAGGAGAGGGATTCCGAAGTACACTCGCACAAGAGCGAAAAACACAAGCACAAGGAGCCTTCGAGAGTGGTGGCTTCAACTCAATATTTTATTGGACAAACCCTACTCGGTCCGTGTTTTGGTGCAACGGCCTGCATCAGGGGTCTAGGTAAAAAGTGTGTGTATGTTTGTATGTATGTATATATGTCTGTGTGTGTAATAAACCAACTAATGGTATATAAAATAATAAGTCAAAATTAAAAAAAAAAAATCACAGTTTTAAAACCTATGATAAAATAGTCACATAAGACATAAAAAAGTGGAAAATCATAATCATAAAAGATGAATCATGAATGGGTAAATGGAAGCTGCATGCTTCTCATACCTAACAAGATAGAAGGAAAGGGAATGGGACTTGATATACAAAGCAGTTTATGTAGTATATACAGGTACTTATTTGTACCTGGGGCAATGGAGGGTTAAGTAACTTGCCCCAAATCAAAACAGTGGGGTGTAATTCACTGTTTAGACCTGCTGGGCTACTGTATCAAACTAAAATATGAGAAGTTCCTCTTATAATAAAATGCGTTTGGTGTCATCAACTCGCAATGTGGCTCCAATGTTTTTGAAACTTTTCCTATATACATCAAGGAGCAAGGACACATGATAATATATGTAACATATTTTGTATATCAGTCAGATTTGTGTTGTAACTGAAAGATTCTTCCACTGAGTGGGTGTTTGATTTCCAATAGGTATGATGACAATGGGCAGACAGAATATTTCCCATATGGTGCATATCCTCTATTTGCATTATTAACATCTTTGTGTTCAGGAAGGGCAGATGGTGCTATTAATTTTTAATATTTCATCTTCTGGTGTGTGTAATTACAAGCTGTTTTTCCTTGAAACACTGGTGGCCAGCTAAAATATGCCAGTGCTTTCTCATGATCTGTTTGACCTCATTTGAAAGCTTAGAAAATCTCAGGGTAAAATGAGGGAGGTCTCTGGCATTTCCAGAAATCAGGATGTCTTCTTGGTGTGAGGCTTTTGCTCTATTGAACCCCCTTCTCAATACAGTTATGTGGATAACCTTTATTAGAAAATCTCTTTGTTATTCTGGCTGACTGTTTCTCAAATTCATCAAGTGAACTGCATAATCTCTTTAATCTCAAAAATTGCGAGAATGGTAAGTTTTCTTTCAGGCCCCTGTTATGATAAAAACAATTTTTTTTGCTCTTTTATGATTATCAGTGGATTTTCTATGAATGGTGATATCAAAACCATATGCGCCCTTGGAGATTGTGATGTCCCAAAATGCAATTTTGTTTGGATCGTATTGCATAGTAAATTTAAAATAGTAGCCTAAAGAATTCAATCAAACATGGAAGTGTTGTAATCTTTCCACACTGCATTTCCACAGTACCAGTATGTCATCAATACTGCTTCTTTGAAAGGATGAGATGTCAAAAAAATGATCTTCGAAGTGTGCCACATAAAATATCCTAATCTCTGGTGCCATGGTAGCGCCCATTGCAGTCCCTTTACTATGTTTAAAAAACTTCCCATGGAAGGAAAATCATTTTCTTTTAAGGCAAGCTGGACCAATTCGATCAGGAAAGCAGTTGGAACTCACCTATTGCTTGTTTGTTGGTTGAGAATCATAGTGAGGGACTCATCTTGAGGGATATTTGTATAAAGTGTCTTAATGTCAAATGTGAACAAAATTATGTCAGAGGTGTCTGCGTCAAAATCATTAAATATATTGATTATGTGGCTCAAGTCACACATGAAGGACCTAATTTGAGGAACAAATTGCCATAAAAAGTGTCTATAAAAATGGACAAAGGCTCTAGGAAAAAACCAATGGCTGACACTAGCGGCCTACCTGGAGGATTTGTAAGAGACTTGTGTATCTTGGGTAGTATGTAGATTGTTTCATAGCCAGTTATTCCAACTGTCAGAAAATTTATTATTTTATGGTCAAATAACCATCTTCAAACCCACCCAACTGCATATTATATTTCTTTGGTTGGATCTGATGCCACTAGTTCATAAATATTACCATCTGATGACACATTTGAATGCCATCCATCTTGTTAGGTATGAGTAGTATGTAGCTTGCATTTACCCATTCATGATTCATCTCTTAGGGTTATGATTGAGAACTTTTCCTCTTTCTTTTTTTTATGACTTGTTATGTGACTATTTTATCATATGTTTTTTGATTGTGATTTGTTTTAAATTTTGACTTATTTTATATTCCATTAGTTGATTTACGTTTATGTATACACTTTTTACCTAGACCTCTAACGCAGGCAGTTTCATCAACACACGGACCTTGTCGGGTCTGTTCAATAAAATATTGAGTTGAATCGCCCTCTCTCAAAGGCTCCTTGTGCTTGTGTTTTTCACACTTTTAAAAAACACAAAGGAATAGATCTGGCCAAAACTTGTACCATGTGTAAATATCTAAAGCTCCTTTGGGGTTTCTGGGTTTTTTTTTAAGTGTCTAGATTGCTTCCTAATTATACAAAACTTCAGTATAAAGATTTCCATTCCCGTTTATAAGATCTCCAATTTCTGATGTGCAGCATATTCTGGAGGAAAGAAACTTTGTTGTATATGTGTTTTTCACATAGATAATGATTTCTGGATCAAGGAACTTGACATTGGATTTGCTTCTGTCTGCTTGTATCTCTTGCATCAATACGATTTTCCAGATATATTTATTATCTTTGCTTAAGAATAAAATGAATCCCTGTTGCTCTGGTTTCTAGTTATGTTAACATTTAACTTTCAAAAAGGAAACCGTGATAAAATAAAAAGAATGGTTAAAAAAAAAAAAAGAATATAGAGGAGCCGCTTCAAAGGTCAAAATTTTACATCAGGTGTCGTTGCTATTCAAAAATACCATCATGGAAGCCCAGACCAAATTCATTCTATGTATTGAAAAAGGTGGAAGGAAGGACAAATGACAGGTGGCATGGTTAAAAAGTAAGGCAAAGGAAGTTATTAGAGCTAAAAGAAAATCCTTCAGAAAATGGAAGAAGGATCCGACTGAAAATAATAGGAAATCGCATAAGGAATGGCAAGTCAAATGCAAAGTACTGATAAGGAAGGCAAAGCGAGACTTTCAAAAGAAGATTGCACTGGAGGAAAAAACCCATAGTAAAAAAACGTTTTTAGATATATTAAAAGCAGGAAGCCAGAAAAAGAATCAGTTGGATTGCTAGGTGACCGAGGGTTAAAAGGGGCACTCAGGGAAGACAAGGCCATAGTGGAGATATTAAGGGGCTCATTTTTGAAACAGGAAAATGTCCAAAAAAATGGCATAACAGGCAGATATGCATATTTCTCTAGAAAAACATCTAAAGTGCATAATCAAACAAAAGCACTGTCCAAGTCCGCTAGTCGCCAAAAAGATGATGTTCTTAGAGAGGGCATTTCATGGGCATGAAATGAGCGGTGTTTCCGTGATGAAGGTTTTTTGCCAATAACAGATAGCAAAATGACTTCCTGGGGGCAGAAAGAAAAACGCTTGGAATTAGCCTTGCTTTAAAAGCGTCTAAGGTAAGGCTAAACCAGTCTTTACTCGTGTGATTTTGCTGAGTTGGAGAGTGGAGAGGTGAAAGTGGTCGGTTTGTGAGAATTGCTGAGTTGTTGCTTTGCTATCTTGGTGTGTTTGCCCCAGTCTGAACCTTTGAGCCTCACATTTCCTGAATGCCTGCTCTGCATCTCACCTCCTCAACTCCTTGCCCACACCTTCCCTTCCCCCCGCCACATCCATCCCTTCTCCCACCAAACCCTCACTGTCCCCAAACCCCCACACCTCCCATTATACTTCCCTACCTGCTTGTCCTGTGTCTTTTATTGCTCCTCTTTTTTGTCCACTCCCAGTTTGTCACTGTACTCTGTGCCGCATCTGTGTGTGTGATTACTGTTTGCTGGTGGTGAAAGAGTGAGTGCTTAGTGCTGCAGCTGTGTGTGTCTGGACTGTTTGTTTGTGGTAGAAGAATGTTTTGGGCAGCTGTTGTGTTCTCACCACCGTGTGCTGGTATGGGTACTGGTGTTGGGTCTCTCAAGGTGCAGTAGGTGGAGGTGTGCACAGAGACGTTTCTGGGGTGTTCTGGAATTTTCTGGCCTTTTCTTTTGGGTTTGCTTATTTCTGTGTGTTTCTGTGAGTTTCCACTGATAGTGGCAAGACAGGAATTTCTGGATGACCACAAACTGACAAAGACCATTGTCATGACATCCCAACCAACTGTCTTACAAACAAACTGACCAGACACCCTCCCCCCCCCCCCCCCGTTGTCATGACATCCCAACTCTTTGTTACTGAGCAGAGGTATGGCAAGGACACTAAGGCCCTATCACAGGTCTCCTATGTACTTGCAGGATTGCTGATTGGGTGATATATGATGTGGTCCTTTGTGATGGGAAAGGTATATAAGTAACTGCTCATCTAAAGAGACTCTGAAATAGTCCAGGTGGCAGGAGAGTTTCATACCCTTGCCACAGCCTATTTCTAGAGGGGGGGGGGGGTACTCTCCCTCCCCCTCATACAAACTAATTCTCTATAGCTAAGATTCTTTCTTCCTTTCTTTCTCTTCTTTCTCTCTGTTCTCAGGGGCGTAGCCAGACTTCGGTGGGAGGGGGTCCAGAGCCCGAGGGGAAGGGGCAAATTTTAGCCCCCCCCCATCGCCATTGCCACCCTCCCCCCATCGCCATTGTCGCCCTCCGTCTTTACCGCCCCCCTCTCGCCGCAAACCCTCCCCTGCCGCCGCCTACCTTCGCTTTTGCAGGCGGAGGACCCCAATCCCCGCCAGCCAACACCCTCTCCTTCCTGCTGCATTGAAAGTCTTCTTCCTTCTGTTGCATGCTGACGTCCTGCACATACAACGTGCAGGACGTCAGCATGCAACAGAAGGCTTTTTTCACTGCAGCAGGACGGAGAGGACGTCGGCTGGCGGGGATTGGGGTCCCCCGCCAGCAAAAGCGAAGGTAGGCGGCGGCGGGGGCGGGTTTTCCGGGAGGGAAGTCCAGGCTGAAATCTGTGGGGGCCCAGGCCCCCTCAGGCCCCACGTATCTACGCCACTGTCTGTTCTATGACCTTACATAAGTACATAAGTACATAAGTAGTGCCATACTGGGAAAGACCAAAGGTCCATCTAGCCCAGCATCCTGTCACCGACAGTGGCCAATCCAGGTCAAGGGCACCTGGCACGCTCCCCAAACGTAAAAACATTCCAGACAAGTTAT
Organism: Microcaecilia unicolor; assembly: GCF_901765095.1. Classification (NCBI taxonomy): domain Eukaryota; kingdom Metazoa; phylum Chordata; class Amphibia; order Gymnophiona; family Siphonopidae; genus Microcaecilia; species Microcaecilia unicolor. Next base: position 235,749,828 of record NC_044035.1, on the reverse strand, counting down.
ACCTAAAAATGCGGAATTTTTCCAAGTCCATTTAATAGCGGTCTATGGACTTGTCCTTTAGGAATCTATCTAACCCCTTTTTAAACTCCGTCAAGCTAACCGCCCGTACCACGTTCTCCGGCAACGAATTCCAGAGTCTAATTACACGTTGGGTGAAGAAAACTTTTCTCCGATTCGTTTTAAATTTACCACACTGTAGCTTCAACTCATGCCCTCTAGTCCTAGTATTTTTGGATAGCGTGAACAGTCGCTTCACATCCACCCGATCCATTCCTCTCATTATTTTATACACTTCTATCATATCTCCCCTCAGCCGTCTCTTCTCCAAGCTGAAAAGCCCTAGCCTTCTCAGCCTCTCTTCATAGTAAAGTCGTCCCATCCCCACTATCATTTTCGTCGCCCTTCGCTGTACCTTTTCCAATTCTACTATATCTTTTTTGAGATACGGAGACCAGTACTGAACACAATACTCCAGGTGCGGTCGCACCATGGAGCGATACAACGGCATTATAACATCCGCACACCTGGACTCCATACCCTTCCTAATAACACCCAACATTCTATTCGCTTTCCTAGCCGCAGCAGCACACTGAGCAGAAGGTTTCAGCGTATCATCGACGACGACACCCAGATCCCTTTCTTGATCCGTAACTCCTAACGTGGAATGCAAGACGTAGCTATAATTCGGGTTCCTCTTACCCACATGCATCACTTTGCACTTGTCAACATTGAACTTCATCTGCCACTTGCACGCCCATTCTCCCAGTCTCGCAAGGTCCTCCTGTAATCGTTCACATTCTTCCTGCGACTTGACGACCCTGAATAATTTTGTGTCATCGGCGAATTTAATTACCTCACTAGTTATTCCCATCTCTAGGTCATTTATAAATACATTAAAAAGCAACGGACCCAGCACAGACCCCTGCGGGACCCCACTAACTACCCTCCTCCACTGAGAATACTGGGCAGACTTGTACAGTCTGTGCCCTGAAAAAGGCAGGTACAAATCAAGGTAAGGTATACACATATGAGTTTATCTTGTTGGGCAGACTGGATGGACCATGCAGGTCTTTTTCTGCCGTCATCTACTATGTTACTATATGGGGGGAATCAGGAGAGTGCTGAACTGGCAGGGAGGAGGGAGCAAGAGAAAATCTGGATCTGAGGAGGAAGGGGGAGGGTCAGAAGAACTGCTGGACTGGCAGAGAGAAGGGGCAAGAGAAATTCTGGACCTGGAGGGGGAAGATGCCAAACTACTCAAGGGGGACCCAGAGAGGGGGGGAGACTGGATGCACAGAGGTAGGGACATATGCTGCAGAGTATTGGTGGGGTTGAGAGACAGAAAGGAAAAATATGTCATCCTGTTGGGGTAATAGAGAGGAGGGATGCTGGTCATTGGGTGGAGAGGAGAGAAAGATGTGCTGGGCAGGGTAGAGAGAAAGAATAAACTGGACACTGGTAAGGATAGGGACATAGGAGGGACAATGCTGGACAAGAGAGGATTCAGACACAGGACCAATGCTGGAGTGGAGTGGTAGGGTTAGGGACACACAAAGGAAAGGGTGGACATTGGGTCAGGGATAATATTTGACATGGGGGGGGGGGGGGATTCAGAATGGAAATGCTGGGCAAGGGAAGGGAGGCAGAATAGGGACAGACACACAGAGAGAAAATGTTTGTATGACAGTGAGGAATAAACTTTCCTTCCTGTTATTAGGCTCTGTTCTGTAAAACTACTACTGCCAAGAACCAATAATATTTCTTGTGCTGTTACTAGTGAGAAATAAAGATTCCTTTTTTTTTCTTCTAACTTAGCCTGGAGTTTTTATAAGAATAGCATGACCAAACGCATGACCTAATACAGAGGTCAGTGGGTTGCACCTGTGGCGTTGGGACACCTGCACATCAGTCATGAATGCATTCAATGCTTTGGTGGCTTATGCCTTGCTGGAGGTGGATGAGAGTTTGAGGGGAGGCCCTGGAGGAGATATCCCTATCGGAGAGTCTTCAGGTCCTGCACCCACTTCAGGGACCTCACTGACCAGGAATGTCTTACTAGGTTCCACTTTGACAGGGCTGCCATACAGCACCTCTGTGACCAGCTACAACCCCGCCTCCATTCCTGGATACAGAGGAATAAACCTGTGCCAGTCCACCTGAAGGTCACTGCTTCCCTCGCCTTTCTGACCACGGCTACTTTCCAGTCAGTGGTAGCAGTCGATGCAGGTCTCACTCAGTCCACCATCTTCAACTGTCTTGCCCAATTCTTCAATGCCTTCCTCACCCATACCTCACACTATCTTACCTTCCCCACTACCACCCAGGTACTCCAGAACAACATGGATCAGTTCTACACCATAGACTGCTTCTCTATTATGGACCTCATTGACTGCATTCCCCCTGGAATACACAAGGATACCTACAGGAATAGAAAATCATATCACTCCATGAACATGCAGGTCGAGTGTGATGCCCAGGGAGAGATTGTGGATATGTGTGCTCACTATCCATGATGCCTACTGAAGGTTTGACTGATGGGATATCACCATTGGCCAACTCCTAGGTAAACAGTACAAGGGATTCACAAACCCCCTCTCCCCTCCTAACTTTCAACACACTTCCTCCTTCTAGGTGCCCCCAAAACACACAACCATTACCCCACCTCCACAAGGTCACTATCAGGCTCATTTTCAAAAGAGATAGACGTCCAAAAAGTGACATGTCAGCATTTGGACGTTTATCTCACAGAAACGTCCAAATCAGTATTATCAAAACCTCTTTTTGTATGTCTTTGTCTGGTCCATCAGTAGGGCATCCAAATCTCAAGGGGGCATGCCAGGGGTGTGTTCAAGGCAGGACTTGGGTGTTCCTAAGACATGGACATCTTTCAGCAATAATGGAACAAAACAAAGATATCCAAGACTAAAACCTAGATGTTTTGAGCTAGACCTGTTTTTATAGTGAATAACTGCAGTGGGACTTGAACCCACATCCCCAGCATCAAAGTCTGCTGTACTAGCCACTAGGCACCTGCTCTACTCCACACAAAAGGTGCCCCAAATGACCAGATGGCCACTGGAGGGACTCGGGGATCACCTCCCCTTACCCCCCCCCCCCCCCCCCCGTGGTCACTATCCCCCTCCCACCCCAAAAATGTGATTAAAAATATTACTTGCCAGCCTCATATATTATACTCAGGTCAATTAGAATAGCATGCAGGTCCCTGGAGTAGTCTAGTAGTGGTGCAGTGCACTGCAGACAGCTGGACCCAGGCTTCTACTTCCCCCTACTTGTTACACTTGTGGAGGAAACTGTGAGCCCTCCAAAACCCACCAGAAACCCACTGTACCCACATATTGGTACTCCCTACACCTGTAAGGGCTATGGTAGTGGTGTGCAGTTGGGGATAGTGGGTTTTGGGGGGCTCAGCAGACAAGGTAAGGGAGCAATGGTGAGATGTGTACCTGGGAACATTTTATAAAGTCCACTGCAGTGCCCCCAAGGATGCCCTATTGCTTTCCTGGGATGTCACTTTTCCACTATTCTACCTGATGCCAAGCTTTCTATTTTTTTTTTTTATAACATCTGAGCCTTGTGTCTATTGTTTATCATTAGATTTGGGCTTTGAATTCAGATCTATAGATGAAAAGGAGGTCTCATTACATATATCTAAATACCTGCGTGCTATTTTTCCATACTTCATAGCAACAGTGTATATTCCCTAATTACCTGTCCCAATGCAACTGAAGCTTTTACCTCCTCAGTGCATGTAAATGGTTTCATCCCTGTGTGAATTCTCTGATGCTATGTGAGGCTTTCTTTTCAACCAAAGCTTTTACCACACTCAGGACATGTAATTGGTTTCACTCCTATGTGTGTTCTCTGCTGCATTGTGAGGTTTACCTTCTGACCAAAGCTTTTACCAGACTCTGTACGTGCAAATGGTTTCTCTCCCATGTGGACTTTCTGATGCACTTTGAGATTTACATTACAACCAAAGCTTCTACCACACTTAGAACATGTGAATGGTTTCACTTTGTTGTGGATTTTTCTTGTGTATTTTGTATGTTTTGCATTTGGATGTATTTGTTTGAAAATGTACCAAAAAATAAAACATCCAAATCACAAAACATTTCTCCAAACAGCATTTTCAAAAGGAAAAGATATACTTTTTTTTTTTTTTTTTTAGAAAATGACCTTTCCTGTTCTGATTTTGGACGTTTTACAAAAAAAGTTCAAATTCAGACTTAGATGTCATATCCAAAAATGCACTTTGTGCATTTGACTTGCCCAAAGTCACAAAGAGCAGCAGTGGGAATTGAACCCATGTGGCCAGGATCAAAACCCGCTGCACTAACCATTAAGCCACTCCTCCTCTGTTTTGGACATATTGCATTGGATGTCTTTTATTTGAAAATGGACCAAAAAAAGAACGTCCAACTCACAAAATGTCCAAATCACAGGACATCCATAGTATTTTCGAACACAAAAGATAGACATCCATCTTTTTCGAAAATGACCTTCTTTCCTGTTCGGAATTTGGATGTCTTTGTAAAACATCCAAATTCTGATTTAGACGTTTCTTTTGAAAATGGCCCTCCACATCCTATATAATAAAATGCACCTCCAACGTTCTGAAGATGACTGCATGGTTGAGGCATTCTTGTTCTCTGTATCCATCTCCTGAATTGACATCACGTACTTCCGGGTTCGTCACAAGCAGAAGTGACCAACCACATGAGGTTTCTCGGCTTCAGAATGTTGGAGGTGCATTCTATTAAATAGGATTGGTCAGTTCCTTGATAACGCTCAGACACCAGGGAGAGAGGGGGGCCTGACACCAGAGAGGGGGGGGGGAGGTATCTCTGTCACATACACACTCTCTCTCTCACAGTCAATGTCTTTCTCTCTCCCACTCTCACACACTGTCTGTCACACACTCTATGTCTCACACTGTATCACATTCACTCTCCATGTGTCACACAGTCACTCACACACTCTCTTGGTCTCATACATTCAGTCTCACAGAGAGTCTGTGTCTCACACACACACTCTCTCTCTCGCACACACTGTATCTGTGTGAAACACACACTCTCTCTCACACTGTGTCTCACATACACACTTGCACACACTCTCATTCTCATACACACTCTCTCTCTCACAGACACACTCGCACCCAGACTCACTCTCTCTCTCTCTCACACACACACACTCGCACAATCACTCTCTCTCATACACACAGTCACTCTCACGTACACTCTTTCAAACATACACACCAGGGGCGTAGCCAGACAGCAGATTTTGGGTGGGCCTGGGCAAGAAGTGGGTGGGCACCAGTGGCTACGCCACTGGTTAACAGCAGAATCTTAAAAGTCAAGAAGGCCTTACAAAGTTATTCATTCAAATACTTACTAAAAAGATACATTTTCAATCCTTTATGAAATTGTAAATTGAACTTGTGATGTGGATGTGGTGACATCTTCATCTTCTTTGAACATGCGAACAGTGAAGCCTCCTTTACCACAGAACCTTTGTGCGCATGTCCGGCAGGCTTTCCCTGATTAGCGCACAAGTTCTGCACACTTTGAATTTGCATCTCATTAGGTTACCACGTAACACTGGAATACTTTCTCATTAATCTCATGACTTTCGTGACTTTCGGCACTGGCCCCTCAATCCCCTGAAAGCTGGAATAAATCTTGCTACAGTACAGTCTTGCTGATCCGACCTTTGCTGATCCGACCATCTGGCATATCCGACAGACCCCCAGTGATGGCACGCGGGTTTCTATTTCTATTTCCAAACCCGGGACCCTACGTTTACCACCATTGTGAGCGGGGACCCTGCTTTTACTGCCTTTGTTCCTGCATTGTTTGAGGTGGTTCCATTGTTCTATATATTATCCGACAACGGGTCCGGCCCGTGTAGGTCGGATAAATTGAGACTTTACTGTAGAATTTTCACATTGATTGTAAGTTCCTCTAGATCTGTTCAGGACTCCAGTATTATTTACTTGAAGGGCATTGGGTAGGACACTTGGAATTAACATCTCTGCCCTGCCCTTGGTTTTTGTTGTTTTGAATTAAACAACCAGGTTAAAATGTTGGTATTAACATTAATCTCTCGGATTGGTTTTAACATCCCATGCACTAGTGAACCACAAGGAATTATCATTAATATCAGCTGTGGAAGTGCTTTGAATGTATCTCTGGGCATCTGAGGCAGGAAAGATAAGAAAGAGAGGTGGCACCTCAGTTGTTAGGGCCTGTATGTGATCAGGCTTGGGTTTTGGGGAGGGGGAGGGCAGGTGTTAGACTTTTTGAGCTGAGGCTTTTGGTGGTTGGTGACAATGGGATCGGTGGGAGTCGCATCTCTTCACGTTCCCTGCAGTTGGGATTGTAGAAAGGGGCGGGGGTGAGGGTGAGAGAAGTGTCTGTGACAGGAAAGGCCAGATGAAGGGTGACTTTCGCCTTGATTAAACTAGAAGGAAGGGAAGGAGGAAACCCAGCAGGGTCAGCAGTCTGCAGAACAGTTACTCTGTGACTTTTTTTTTTTGTTGTTGTTGTTGTTGGCGTTCAGCCTCTTTCGGCACCAGGGCAGGATTCAGGTCCTGCTGATCAGGAATGTAAAAGCAGAGGGGTGTACACCCGTGAAGCTCCTTTGCTTCGGAGTGCACAAAGAATCGCTCTGGGTTCCTGTCACATAGTAAATCCCATCTCACAATCTGCCTTTGTGCCGCTTGCGTTCCACAAGTTGCAATTTGTTTCCTCCAATGAGGGATTTAAAAATACAGAAAGTAAGCCCTCAGTTGAAGAAGCCTTAGGTGATGCATTGGGGAGGTTTCAGCCAAACGATTGAAGATTGAAGCCGTCATGTTTGATGCTGTGTTGGTATTTCCAAAGTGTCAGGCTGCTTGTGCTAAACATCTCCTTTGTGCAGAGGCTGCCACATGCCCAATATTTATTTATTTACGATGTATAGTATCTGATATCAACGGATGCAATTTTTTTTCACTCCAGATTTCCATTATCCCTTCTCTTTTGTATTGATTGTTCTGTTCCTTTTTACTTAATCTTGCGTTTCTGTAAAATGCAGTGCCCGGAGCTGTAGGGTTGCAGAGTAAAAGCAGCAAGGTTCTACTCCGTCCTTCGCTTCCTGCCCTCTCTCTGCGTCCTGCCTTCCTCTGATGTCATTTCCTTTCGGGCGGGCTGGACGCTGAGAAGGCAGGAAGTGAAGGATGGAGTCAAGCCTTGCTGCTTGTTGCTTTTACGCATGCCCGCTCGCCGCTGCGGGTAAGAAAACTAATGGAAGGTCGCAAAAGACTGGGTGGGCCCAGGCCCACCCGTAGCTACGCCCATGATACACACTCCGAGGAAAACCTTGCTAGCGCCCGTTTCATTTGTGTCAGAAAAGGGCCTTTTTTTACTAGTCAAACTATGTCTGTAATTCTGCTTCCCCCACAGTTGAAAGATGCTACCCCCAGTGAACCTGGCTCATAACTCCCATAGTCCACCTCCAAAATGAGGCAGAGAAGGAGTACAACAAGAGGCATAAGAGCATCTGCACTATCATAGCTCAAGAATACCGTTCCACAGGGGAGCTTCTCTACAGCCCTGAAAAGGTTGCTAAAACTTTCATGCTACTGCACAACCTTGAGCTCCAAAGAAGACAGGTCCTGCCAGAGAAGGGACAGCAACCACAGCAGCAGCTGCTAGATCCATCCTGCTGCCTCTGATTCATCTTGGAAATCTGGCCATGTGATTGGCCGGGTGGCTAATTTGCTGCTGGGCCCAGCACCCAGCAAGGGACTGTGTGCTGCCCCTGAGGGACCTGGCCTCATAAGAACTTAACATAAGTGTTGCCATTCTGGGACAGATCGAAGGACCATGAATCCCAGCATCCTGTTCCGAACAGAATCCAGGTTAAAGTACCTGGCAAGATCCCAAGACAGTACAATACATTTTATGCTGCTTATCCCAGAAATAAGCAGTGGATTTTCCCCAAGTCCATCTTAATAATGGCTTATGGACTTTTCCTTTAGGAAGCGATCCAAACCTTTTTTAAACCCCGCTAAGTTAATTACTTTTACTACATTCTCTGGCAACGAATTCCAGAGTTTAATTACACATTGGGTGAGAAATATTTTCTCTGATTTGTTTTAAATTTACTACTTTGTAGCTTCATTGCGTGCCCCCTAGTCCTAGTATTTTTGGAAAGAGTAAACAGACGCCTCACGCCTACCATTTCCACTCCACTCATTATTTTATAGACCTCTATCATATCTCCCCTCAGTCGTCTTTTCTCCAACCTGAAGAGCCCTAGCTGCTTTAGCCTTTCCTCATAGGGAAGTCGTCCCATCCCCTTCATTTATTTATTTATTTTATTTATTTATTGCATTTGTATCCCACATTTTCTCACCTCTTTGCAGGCTCAATGTGGCTTACATTACATCATGATTAATGGAAATATATAAGAAAATAGACATTTAGTATTGCATAAGGATCTTGGGTAACATGATAATGATAAAGCATGATAGTAGTGTAACAAGTAAATATCGTAAGGCAATTCTGGATATATGCATAGGAGTTCACATTTGTTGATCTTTGTGGTATGCCCTTCTTTGTACCTTTCCACTTCCACTATCACGTCTTCTTTTTTTTCAGATGTGGTGACCAGAATTGCACACAGTATTCGAGGTGCAGTTGCACCATGGAGCAATACAAAGACATTATAACATCCTCATTTTTGTTTTCACTTCCGTTCCTAATAATACCTAACATATTTGCTTTCTTAGCTGCTGCCACACACTGAGCAGAGGATTTCAGCATATCATCAACATTGACACCTAGATCCCTTTCCTGGTCAGTGACTCATAATGTGAAACTTTGCATTACGTAGCTATAATTTGGGTTCCTCTTTCCCACATGCATCACTTTGCACTTGCTGACATTAAATGTCATCTGTCATTTAGATGCCCAGTCTCCCAGTCTTGTAAGGTCTTTTATAATTTTTCACAATCCTCTTGCGATTTAACAACTTTGAATAACTAGTTACTCCCATCTCTAGGTCATTTATAAATATGTTAAAAAGCTGCATCCCAGCACAGACCCCTAGGGAACCCCACTAACTACCCTTCTCCATTGAGAATATTGACCATTTAATTCTACTCTCTGCTTTCTCTCTTTTAACCAGTTTTTAATCCACAATAGAACATTACCACCTATTACATGACTCTCCCTCTTCCGAGTCTTTCATGAGGTACTTTGTCAAACGCCTTTTGAAAATCCAGATACACAATATCAACCAGCTTACCTTTATCTACATGTTTGTTCACCCCTTCAAAGAAATGTAATAGATTGGTGAGGCAAGATTCCCCTTCACTAAATCCATGTTTGCTTATTATTATTATTATTTAGGATTTACTGCCTTTTTGAAGGAATTCACTCAAGGCAGTGTACAATAAGAATAGATCAAACATGAGCAATAGGCAATTACAGCAGTAAGAATATTCAACTAACAATACAAAGTATGGCATGAACGTTCGTATACTAGCAATGTCAACACAATACATAATAGAACATTATAACTGATAGTGAAGGGTAAGGTAAAGTTGTAATATATAGATGGGTAAGAAAGTAGGAAGAGTTAGAAAGCAAGGTGACTGATTTGAAGAAAGTTGCACATGAGGTCAGTGACATGGTTAAATATTATCTCAGCTAGGGTAGGAGTGTGAGTGAGACTAACAAGTTAGTTACTTCTTCCATTAAAGGCCTGGTTGAAGAGCCAAGCTTTCACCAGCTTCCTGAAGTAGAGATAGTCTTGTGTTAAGCGTAGCCTTTCAGGCAATGCATTCCAGAACGTGGGGGCTACTCCAGAGAAGGCTCGCTTGCAGGTATCACATCTTCTTATTAATCCATGCTATTGAATATGCTCGGTAATTTTGTTCTTTATAATAGTCTCTACCATTTTGCCCAGTACCGAAGTCAGGCTCACCAGTCACCAGATCTCCTCTGGAACCTATTTTTAAAAATCGGTGTTATATTGGGCACCCTCCAATCTTCCGGTACTATGCTTGATTTTACAGATAAATTGCATATTACTAACAATAGTTCTGCAAGTTCATTTTTCAATTCTATCAGTACTCTGGGATGAATACCATCTGGTCCAGGTGATTTGCTACTCTTCAAATTGTGCCATTACATCTTCCAGGTTTATAGAAATTTCATTCAGCTTTCTGACTTGTCAGCTTTGAATACCATTTCTGGCACTGGTATCTATCCCAAATCTTCCTCCAATGAGGAAGACCGAAGCAAAGAATTCATTTAATCTCTTTGCTGTGGTTTTGTCTTCCCTGTGTGCCCCTTTTACCCCTCGGTCATCTAGCAGTCCAACTGATTCTTTTACTGGCTTCTTGCTTTTAATATACCTAAAAAGTTTTTACTGAGTGTTTTTGCTTCCAATGCAATCTTTTTTTCAAAGTCCTTATTTGCCTTCCTTATCAGCGCTTTGCATTTGACTTGCCATTCCTTTATGCTGTTTCTTATTATTTTCAGTTGGATCCTTCTTCCATTTTCTGAAGGATTTTCTTTTAGCTCTAATAGCTTCCTTCACCTCACTTTTTAAACCATGCCAGCTGTCGTTTGGTCTTCCTTGATGGTATTTTTGAACATCATCCACACCTGATGTAAATTTTTGACCTTCATAGCTGCTCATCTTGTTTTTTTTTTTTTTTACCATACTCATTTTATCATAGTCTCCTTTTTGAAAGTTAAATGCTAACATATTGAATTTCCTGTGTGTACTTACTCCAGAGCCGATATCAAATCTGATCATATGATCACTGTTATCAAGTGGCCCCAGGACCATTACCTCCTGCACCAGATCATGTGCTCCACTAAAGGACTAGGTCTAGAATTTTTCCTCCTCTTGTTGGCTTCTGTACCAGCTGTTCTATAAAGCAGTCCTTGATTTCGTCATGAAAATTTACCTCCCTAAAATGCCCTGATGTTACATTTACCCAGTCAATATCGGGATAATTGAAATCACCCATTATTATTGTGTTTCCCCAGTTTGTTAGCCTCCCTAATTTCTGGTAACATTTCTACATCTGTCCATCCTGGCCAGGTAGGTGGTAGTACACTCCTATCACTATCCTTTTCCCCTTTACACATGGAATTTCAATCCATAGGGATTCCAAGGTGTGTTTTGTGTCCTGCAGAATTTTTGATTCAAGGCCCTCCTTAATATACAATTCTACCCCTCTACAATTTGATCCACCCTATCACTGCGATATAATTTGTAACCTGGTATGACAGTGTCCCACTGGTTATCCTCCTTCCACCAGGTCTCAGATATGCCTTTTATATCTAATATTTCATTTAATGCAATATATTCTAACTCTCCCATCTTATTTCTTAGGCTTCTGGCATTCGCATATAGATGTTTCAAACTATGTTTGTTGTTCCTATTTACATCTTGCTCAGCACTTTTGAATGACTTTTGACCTTCCCCCAGGTTCTAGTTTAAAAGCTGCTCTATCTCCTTTTTAAAAGCCAACGCCAGGTCCCTGTTTAAGGTGGACCCCATCATTCTGGAATAGACTCCCCCTTCCACAGAATGTTGCCCAGTTCCTTACAAATCTAAAACCCTCCTCCCTGCACCGTCTCATCCATGCAGTGAGACTCTAGAACTCTGCCTGTCTCTTGGGCCTTGTGCGTAGAATGGGCAGCACTTTTTAAAATGCTACCCTAGAGGTTCTGGATTTGAGCTTTTAAGAGCCTAGATTTGGCTTCCAGATCCTCCCTCCCACATTTTCTTATGCCATTGGTACCCACATGTACCAAGACAGCTGTCTGCTCTCCAGTACAATCTAAAATCCTATCTAGGTGATGTGTGAGATCTGCCACCTTCGCACAAGGCAAGCAAGTGACCAGGCGATCCTCACATCTACATGCCTAATAATCGAATCATCAACTAAAACAGCCTTCCAAACCCTTCCCTCCTGGACAGAAGCTCATAGAGACACATCCTCAGTGTGGGAAGATATTGTATTCCCTAGTGGTCTGGTCCTGGCTACAGGATTACTTCCAGCTTCACCAGGATGATGCTCTCCATTTGGAAGACCTCCCTCCTTCAAGGCAGCACAGGGGCTGCCAGACTGGAGGTGGGACTTTTCTACAATGTCCCTGTAGGCCGTCTCTATGTACCTCTCTGTCTCCCTCAGCTCCTCCAAGTCTGCTACTCTACCTCAAGAGAACAGACTTGTTCTCTGAGAGCTATGAGCTCTTTGCATTGAGCACATACATATAACCTCTCACCAACTGGGAGATAAATCATACATGTGACACTCAGTACAAAAGACTGGATAGTAACCCTCTTGTTACTGGACTGCTGTCTGCATCTTAGTATTATAGAATTGTTTAATTAAAACTTCTTAAGGTACTAGGGCTATCAGATGAATATAAAGAGCCTGAAGATTATACGGTATAATACACAATTTATTTAGTGTTTGCTTCTCAGACACTAATTAAATGTAATTAAAACTCTAATGAAAACTCTCCTCTTGTCCTAATTAGAATAACTGACTATAAATAAAGAGTTGAGCTAGGGGTAGGTGGGAGCTCGGGAGGGGGGTGGGAATGAGGACTGAACTAGGCCCTACTGTGCCTTCTAGAGTCTATCTGTTAATGCTGTGGCAGAATATTCAAGTTTTAAAACTATGGGGAAAAGAGTATGGAGACTAGTTAATAACGTTTGCTTCTTATTTTTTTTTTATTTTTTATCTTTTTAACTGTGTTTATCAATAACCTACAAATCCTCTTTTAAGCTCAATCTTTAAGTTGCCAAGCACAGAACTAAATAATGTCGCCCAGAGAAATCTCCTGCTCTCTAAGAACTTCTCTGAGTCAAGTGGGATCTTTTTTTTTTAATTCAAACAAACCCTTTGAAGCTAACCCAGTAATCATATTACCCTTAGAGGCATATTTTCAAAGCACTTTGGGAGGCTAAGTTCCATAGGTTTCTATGGAACTTTGGGAGGCTAAGTGCTTTGAAAATGAGCCTCTTAGTAACCTTTGCAAATATTCTACTTCCTCACACCTTAATTAAAACCTACTTCAGGTCAGTAGCAGTGCTACATTTCCAGCAAGCAAAGAACAGAAAATAATTTTCTTTTAGATCAAAGTTTGAGCCTTGCTACTATCCTTTTTAATACTCTTAGCGGTTAAGTTTCTACCTCTAGAGAATGTTTCAGTTTAAAACTATTAGGGAAAGGGTTGTACACTCTGGAAACTAGTTAATAATGCTTGCTTCTCTCTTTTTTATTTTTATTTTTTTCTAAGACTGAACTAGGCCCTCTTGTGCCTTCTAGAGTCTATCTGTTAATGCTGTGGCAGAAAATTCAAGTTTTAAAACTATGGGGAAAAGGGTATGGAGAGTAGTTAATAAAGTTTGATTCTTTTTTTATTTTTTAAAAATTCTAACTGTGTTTATCAATTACCTACAATTCCTCTTTTAAATCCAATCTTTAAGTTACTGAGCACAGAGCAAAATAATGTCATTTGCCCAGAGAAATGTCCTCTTCTCTCAGAACTGGCCTGGAGTGCTGTGGGTCCCATCCTTGGACGCTTAGGTGGCAGTTGCATCTCTGCAGCTGAGGCAGGTGCTGTGAAGCTTGGCTGGGTAGTGTGGATACTGGTGCCACTTGTGGCTGGTGTGGAGGGTGTTTCTGCAGGACTGGTGTGCTTACTGGCTTCAGTTGTAGGCTTTTTTGAATTTTATGTACACCACTTTCTGTGATAGGAGGCCTAGCGGTATAGCAAATTTATAAACTGTAACTGTAATTCAAGCATTTGCTATGTGGGCAGTGTGCTCGCCAAGGCAGCTGTGTAATCCTGGAGATCCTCAGAAGCTGATGCCAGATATTCTGGGCTGCCTCTGGGCTCTCCTGCTGCGTGATCTGCAGCAGCTGCCTGCATTCTTGCTGGACTTGTAGCCCCTCAGCAGCTGTAGTTTCTGCTCTCGGTAGTCCTCTAGCTGCAAATTCTGCGCCAGTAGTTTGTTGGCTAGCTGCAGCACCTGCACCTTACAGGCTGGCTGTGGCTCGTCTTCAGCCTCCTCAGACTCTATTGGGCCATCTGCAAATGCCACAGGGGAGGGGGGTTTGCATCACTAATTGCTCCTGTTCGTCATCCCCTGCAGATGTCTCCTAGCTGGTATCCACAGCATGCTCTTCCTCTCCCATGGTGCCCTTCTGTAAGCCCTCAACTTTCACTGATTTGCCCTCCTTCTCCTGATGTACTTGTGCTGCCTTCTAGTTCATGGCTCTCCATCGGACTCTGTGTCCTCACCTGCATAGGGAAAGTAGAGGAAATGTGTCTGTTGCAGTAGCTAATCTGGCAGTCTTCCGCATCCTTCCTGAACATACCCCTCTAAACCACAGATGATGAGGAATGGCATTGTCATACAACCCAAAGATGTATGTCTCTACATCCAACACTGCAAGAGCCCAGGGATATGGTGCACTGTGGACTTCAGAGGCCAGAGTGCTATACAGCCAAGTGGGTACAGAAGGAAAGATTGTAGAAGTGGTGTGGTGGGCACAGTGAGATTAACACAGAGGTGTAGAAAGCAGGAATAGACATTGGTTGGTGATGGGCTTAGCCGGAGAGGGGAAGAAGGCATCTAAACATGACAAATACAAGGGCCCTCCACCCAGCGAACTGAGAGACTCTAGACCTGCCCACTAGCCAGTACTCCTTGTTGAATTGTTGGACATGGCCCCTAATAACCAGTCCTTCAGCATGTACTCTGCTGTGCCTTCTTACCCCCTCTCCCACTTACCCGAGAACCTGTAGTACATATGGAAGTGCTATCAATGAGGCCCCCCCACACTGTCCCTGCTTGAGGAAGAGAGGTTGAAACAGAGAATAGCTAGCGTAGCTTTGTTCTCTCAAACTTACCTGCCTCTCCAGCCTGTGCTGAGGTGTCCTGGTTTCCCAGGCTATGGATGCCTTCCTGGGATAGGAACCTGTGCACCATGCTCTCCAGTGGCGTAGCCAAGGGTGGGCTTAGGTAGGCCCAGGCCCACCAACTTTGAGTTCAGGTCCACCAGTAGCAGCACACCTATGATGTGGCCAGCAGAGATTCCCAAGCTGAAAACTCCCAACTGTACCTCCTGCGTACCTTATAAATAGCAGATCTTCGCCTGCAGGAAGCAGCGACTGATACATACTGCTTACACCAGCCCCACAGCCTTCCCTCTGACGTATTCCCGCCTATGCGGAAACAGGAAGCTGCATCAGTGGGAAGGATGTGGGGCCTACATGAGTAGTGTGTATCAGTTGCTCCTCACTGAGAATCTGAAATTTAAAAGGTATGCAGGAGAGGAGGGATATTTGAGAGACCATATGGAATGCAGGCGAGAGGAGAGACCAAATCACCTATGGGATGGGGTGGGGTTCTTCTGCCCACCCATCTTGGGCCCAGGCCCACCCAAAATTGGGTGTCTGGCTAGGCCCCTGATGCACTCCATAGGAGTGAGGTTCATAATGTCCGCACCTGGTGGGTTGGTCCCAGCCTTGTGCCTCATAAACCTCCTCAGCTGCCTCCATTTCCTCTTGCAGTCTTCCACCTCCCTATTTGTGTGGTAGACTGCACTACGCTTGTTGCATATCGTGACCCATACTTTCCCCTTGGTATAAGCGCATATTGTTTGCCCCTCCAGAGCAAAGAGATTAGAATGGCCTGCCATGATTTCCTTGACAAGGAGCTCAATCTCGCCTGGTTGAAATTGCACTTCCTGCTCAGGGCAGGGCATAGCATAGCAAAGTTTGTTGTATTCCAAATATTCCTCAAAGAAGTTCAATGCAGATCACATTTAACTGAAACAATAATCAGGACTTTTTGGGTGCCATAGCACCTGTGGGATGTGGAGGGTTGAAAATCTCGAGATACACATTTTTATAGGGCATTGTAGATGTTTCAGCTGTGGCCACTTAAATGTTTGGGAGATGGATTTTTTTTTTTTATAATGACCACATATGAAAACATTTTGGGAAGAATGACATCTAAATCCTGTGATTTTAGATGCCATTTTTTTACCCTCAATGTTGCCTTAACATTCCTAAGGGGGAGGTGGATTCTTATCTGCCTAGAATCTTCCATACCTAGGAAACTAACTCATTTGCTCCACATTCTATCTCCACAGCATCAAGCAGTTGAACCCTGGAAGCCATGAGTCAGCTGGAGTCCCTTTTTGCCACTGTCTCCAGTTAAGCAGAGACCTCTGATCCTACCCTTCCCCTTCTGGTAGGGAGCTGACCTAAGACCTGGTCTACCTTAAGTATCTGCTAACAAAGGACTCCTTGCTTTTTGCAGGACATGGCTGCTGGTCAAGAAAGAGCATAGACACTGGTCAGTAGGAATGCAAGCGACATCTGTGGACAGTGATACAAACTGTTTTCATGCTATTTATCTATTTATTGATTTAAAACTGGCGCTATGGGACAGTGGGAATATGTGCAGCTGTGAATGTCATGGAGACACCCATTTGTGGCTGCCTGTCTCAACTGTGGGAGGGGGGGGGGAGAGGAAGGGGCTAGGGGAAGAAGCCCTGGGAATGGGTCTGTGCACCATGTTCTCCACAGGCCTAAGGTTCAGGGGGTCCATATTTGGTGGCTTCTTTCCAGCCTTGTGCTTCACGTCTCTTTTCAGATGGTTCCTATTTTTTGCTGTCAGTCCTCCACATCTCCATTTGTGAGGTAGTCCCCCATTCAACTTTGCCCATGTGCCCATCTAGGGTTGAGGGGGACCATTTTATTGATTGTCATTCCCTAAATAGTTAACTTACCTGTACAATCCTCAGAATTCCAGCATCTTTTAACCTTTTCCCTGTCCTGCCCCTTATGTTCAGTAAGCCCTGAAATGGGGCCCCTCACCCTCTAAAGGGCCATCTGCAAATTCTACAGGGGGGTAGAAGGGTAGTTTCCTCAAGTAATTTTTTTTTGTTACATTTGTACCCCGCGCTTTCCCACTCATGGCAGGCTCAATGCGGCTATAACTGTTCTTGTTCTCCCTCCCCTGCAGGAACTCTGGTCTCTGCTATGGCCAAGCACACCTGCTGATTAGTACTTGACTGGTTGCCATTGTGAGACAACAGACATGTGAATAATAGTTCATTTTCCTCCTTATGTATAGATCCGTCATAGTTATATATAGTTTTCCTTCCCTTCCCTCCCTTCCAATGTCCACTGTTGCTGTAAATATGTAGATAGGAAGCAGCTGTTTGTGTGCATCTTCTCAAGTTCTCAGCCATATTAGTAGTGGGCAAGGAAGCAAGCAGAACAGAAAGTATAGTCTAGGCACTGCCTATGCACGCCTGGTGATTGGTACCAGATGGGTGGCTAGTGCGAGATAGCCCACCTTTAAATTCAGGAGCTCTATGTAGTCTGACAAAAGGTTGTGGGGCTTCAGGGTGAAGGGGGTTTATGGGACTGGTCTCCTCCTGCAAGATGTCAGGAACAGACAGGGAAATGCTTAGAGTAGGTGACTTATGGCCCACATCAGTACATGTGGCCCCCTACCTGGAGCCTGCAGTTCAAATGTCTACCTAGGATCTTTGGCAAGGAACACCTGTGATGGGAACTTGGTTCCAGCCTCCAGCACAGAGCTGGACTGAGGAACCAGCATGCCAGCTTTCTACCAATGCTTATTTCATGGAGCATGCAGCCCCATCAATCCCAGCTTTCCCTCAGGCCAGATATCTAGTGGCAGCATTGGTATAGGATAATGGCCAGATTGTTAACCCCAGGGGACAGATGGCTACAGAGTGCAATGGTGATGTAGGTGGGAAATTTGCCCTATACTGTGACCCACAATGCTGTTTCTGTGACCTGCTTTGTATTCTCATGTCCAGGTAACTGTAGCTACATTAGCAGATAATTTCATTTGGTTATTTCACATAGTAACATAGTAACATAGTAGATGACGGCAGAAAAAGACCTGCACGGTCCATCCAGTCTGCCCAAGATAAACTCATGTGTATACCTTACCTTGATTTGTACCTGTCTTTCTCAGGGCACAGACCGTATAAGTCTGCCCAGCAGTTTTTCCTGCCTCCTAACCACCTGTCCCGCCTTCCATCACCGGCTCTGGCACAGACCGTATAAAAGTCTGCCCTCCCCTATCCTCGCCTCCCAACCACCAACCCCTCTTCCCCCCACCTGCTCCCCCTCACCTTCAAACTGTTTGCCTAATTCCTGGAGAGACACTGGTTGAGCTCATGGCTGGAGTTACCAGAGGGTAGGAGGGGGAGAACACAGGACTACAGTGTCCCTTGCCACTCCCTTCTCCCAAATCATGGCTGTAACGCATCTGGGAGTGGAGCTCTTCCCAAGCTGAGTCAAGAGGGCAGATATTGCCCTGCCAAGTCCTGGGGGTAGGCTGGCTCCTCAGTTGGTAATGAGATGGCCCAAGAATCTGTCTGAGAAATATATGTATGCACTGGCAACATTCCCTGCACATGTCTCTCAGGCAGTTGTCTTGGCCATCTCCTCACCAGTTGAGGGACTGGCCTGACCCCAAGACCTGGCAATATCTGGCTTCATGATTCAGCTCAGGATGCCCTACAGCCACGAGCTGAGAGAAGAGAGTGGAAAGGGAGACTGCAGTCGTGTGTGGGTCATCTTCCCCCCCTCAGAGAACTAGGTAGCAGCTTCCATAGACCTTACACCTGTGTCAAGTGCTGTGGTGGGCAACCTTAGTTCAGCTGTTACTGCAGGCCCTAAGACATTTGCCGTCACCTAATTTTTGCCTACTAGAGTAACAGCATGTTGATTGGGGTGTAGTCTGGGATACTGGTTTGAGTACCACAGGACTGCCTTCTACTGCAGGGCCCATTAGATCCCTCTCCATTGGCACAGCCCTCTGGTAGAGCACTTGACATTCAGGAGAAGCTGCTCTGATTGTGGACACTGAGGACCCTTTGCACACTTTTCATCACCCTCCCCCCCTGGTTCTGTAGTCTCCCTTTCCTAGAGCGTGGCTCATAGGCGGTCGGTGGCCCAACTGTTTGGGGAGGCTAAAGGGGGCGGGATTAGGGGTGGGGCCATGGGCGGGGTTTACATCCATAATCGTCTGACAACACAGAAAAAAATAAGTAAAAATAAAATAATCACAATTAATACCTTTTATTAAATTTAAATATTAGATATGTATCATATGTCAAAGAATAAAGTGGTTGCTCAAAGCATATACTAGCCACAATTGCTCAACTGCAAAACACTATGCACAACTGTGCAAAAACACACTCATAACCTTACTGTACCATAAATATTACATTGGGCAGACCTAATACACCAATATACCACCATACGGAAAATGCAGACCTTCAACAATATGAAACAAGGGATCATAATACCACAATTCTCATGTAAAGCCACAAAACACCCTTTTAGGATGGATAGTGTTCACAATGAGCTCCTTTTAATAACGACCATATATAGATCCTTCAAGAGGTAGTGTGTCATGATTTAGGCTCTACACCCTTTCTGATGTTTTGGTGGCACCTCAGTAAATCTTACCAAACCATAACAGCACTAATTCCAAGGACAGGACGAGCTACAACCATATGCGTGGAAAGGCAGCACTATAATTACACCTGGCTCTAAAACACCAGTACACAACCTAGTGAAACAAAAACCAAAAAGGGCTGCAAATACTACAGGCTAGCAGAATACTGCATCTTGATCACACATGAAAAACACATGACACAACAGATATGAAGGCGATATAAAATACCAGTGGCGTTCCTAGGCTGCCTGACATCCGGGGTGGATCGCCGATGCCCCCCCCCTGGTGCAGCGCAGCCCCCCTCACCGGCGAAATTACCCCCCCCCCCCCCACACCAGCGAAATTACACCCCCTCCACCGGCAAAATTACACCCTCCCCCCCGGGTGCATTTTTACCTGCTCTGTAACCTGTTCCGTGCAGAGGGAGCAGCAGGGAGGGAACGAGTGGACTTGGCCAACAGGCGTGCGGCACCCCCCCAGCGGCGTGCACCCGGGGTGGACCGCCCCCACCGCCCCCCCCCCCCCCCCCGGTACGCCTTTGCAAAATACTGAACTGGAAAGTTACCTCAAGAAGCCAGACTCAGCATGCAGCAATACTAGAAAAATTGTTATCAGGCTGGGGGGGGGAGGGGGAGAGACGAAGGAGCAAACATACGAGGCAACTTTTTAAAATGATTATGGGTGCTGAACTCCAATCAAGTTATCCCTCTCCAAGCATAATAATGAAGGGATTTAATTATGAAACAGACCCCGAGAACACGGCAAGACCACCGTCCCAACCGGAGGAAGAAGCCGGAGGATGTGCTCCCGGCAGCCACTTCCGCCCCTCATTCGTCTCCGCTTCACGGTCACAATCTCCCTCCCTGCAGTCCCTATAATTAGCATCGCATCTCTATCCCTCTCACTCCCTCCAACGTGCTTTAGATCGCTCATCGCTGCTGGTAGCAGCACCAACCTTATTGCAGCTTGCTTCGGGGCTTCTCGGCCTGACGGCATGACGTGCCCCGCCTCCTCTGACCAGCCTTCCTGCTTCCGTGAGGGCTGGACGTATCATAAGGAAGGCTGGTCAGAGGAGGCGGGGCACATCATGCCGTCAGGCCGAGAAGCCCCGAAACAAGCTGTAATAAGGTTGGTGCCGCTACCGGCAGCGATGGGCGATCTAAAGCACGTTGGAGGGAGTGAGAGGGATAGAGATGCGATGCAAATTATAGGAACTGCAGGGAGGGAGACTGCGACCGATAAACAGTGCATCGGGGGCGTGGGGCCATGGGGATGAGAGAGAGAGAGAGACGAGCCTCCCCAAGCCTCTTATACCAGGCGCCTATGGCATGGCTAGTAGTGTTGGCAGCACAGCACCTGTCAGTTTTGCATATCAGGAAATCAACACATTTTTTATAGAGTGCAAGCAACTGTAAACATTGTATTTGTAACAATAAAACACTAAAAACTATATAGAGTGGTGCTGTTCCATTGGCCTCATTGAAGCTGCCACCACTCCCCACAGAGCATCCTGAGCTCTGCCACAATCTGCCCCATTATTTTTTGTTGTGCCACCAGTTCCTGCTGCAAGTCTCTGCATGGCTGACTTGCAGCAGGAGCTGGACTAGGGTGTCGGTTTGGGTGGGCCCACCAGAAGGTGTGGCAGCTGTTTCAGGGCAGCCCTCAGTTGCTGTGCCCTCCAGGAGTCCTCCCCCTCATCAGCCTCCAGATTTTGCAGGATGTGGGCCTGTTTTGGAGTGACTGGCACCTCCCAGGGCTCACAGTCCATTATTACTTCCTCCCACACTGTCTCAGGGATGTCCTGATCATGGGTGGCCTGTTCTGGGGGTGCCCTGCTCCTGCGCAGCCTGATCCAGGGTGCCATGGTCCTGGGCAGCCTGATCCGGGGCACCCTGGTCCTAGGCAACCCATACTTTGGTGGGGGTGCCTGGGTGAGAGGGGAAGTGTACACATAGGTAGGAGTTTCCATAAGGGTGGGTGGAGGCCACTATAATGTGGAGCTTTCAGGGGCCCTCATTTTGGACCTTGAGGGATATCTCACAGGACAGCATATCAAACTTTGGAACTGACAATGGTATATTCAATGATTTAAGTGTGGGTTAGGGCATTGGTGGTCAATGGCCCAACTGTTTGGGGAGGCTAAAGGGGGCGGGGTTAGGGGTGGGGCCATGGGTGGAGCTTAAATCCATAATTGTCTGATAACACACAGAAAAAATAAATAAATAAAAGTCACAATTAATACCTTTTATTAAATTTAGATATTAGCTATGTATCATATGTCAAAGAATAAAGTGGTTGCTCAAAGCATATACTAACCACAATCGCTCAACTGCACAACTTTGTGCAAAAACACACTCAGAACTTTACTGTACCATAAATATTACACTGGGCAGAACCTAATACACCAATATACCACCCATACGGAAAATGCAGACCGTCAACAATATGAAACAAGGGATCATAATATCACAATTCTCATGTAGAGCCACAAAACACACTAATTCATGTTTAATGTGGGATAAAATGCCATAAATAAGTAAAAAAATATAAACTTTTAATGTTGAGCACCTGATTCTCAAAGTGGACATATTCCAAACACTATAATGAAAATAAAATGATCTTTTCTACCTTTGCTGTCTGGTGACTGTTTTTCTGATCATGCTTGGCCAAGTATCCGATTCTGCTGCTATCTGTCCTCTTAACTCCGTTTCCAGGGCTTCCTTTCCATTTATTTCTTTACTTTCCGCCTTTCTTCTTCATTTCTTGCCTTACATCCGTAAGTAAAAGCTGGGTCCTCTGCAGACTTGACTGTCCAGTGGATCCAGCTTCTGCCTATTTTCTCCATCAATGTGCAGGTTTTCTCCCTTTTCCCTCATCTTATCTCCTTCCTCTCTCTTCCCTCCCCTCCATCCATGCCCAGCATTTTTTCTCTCTCCCTTCCCCTCCATCCATGTGCATCTCCTTCCTCTGTCTTCCCTCCTCTCCATGCATGTCCAGAATTTCTCCCCTTCATTCATGTGCATCACCTTCCTGTCTTCCCTTCCCTCCATCCATGTCCAGCAACCCTCCTCTCTCCCCTGTCCTCCATCCATCCAAGTCCACCAACCCTCTTCTCCCCTCTAGCCACCCATGTCCAGCAACCCTCCTCTCTCTCCCCTGCCTCTCCTCCATCCACCCATGTCCAGCAACCCTCCTCTCCCATGTAGCCACCCACCCATGTCCAGCAAATCTTCTCTCCCCTGACCTCCCCTCCACCCATGTCCAGCAACCCTCCTCTGTCCCCTGCCATCCCCTCCATCCATGTCCAGCAACCCTGTTCTCTCCCCTGCCCTCCATCCACCCATGTCCAGCAACCCTGCTCTCCCCTCTAGCCACCCACCCATGTCCAGCAACCCTCCTCTCTTCCCTGCCATCCCCTCTATCCACCCATTCCAGCAACCCTCCTATCTCCCCTGCCATCCCCTCTATCCACCCATTCCAGCAACCCTCCTCTCCCCTGCCATCCCCTCTATCCACCCACCCATGTCCAGCAACCCTCCTCTCTCCCCTGCCATCCCCTCTATCCACCCACCCATTCCAGCAACCCTCCTCTCCCCTGCCCTCCATGCACATCCAGCAATTCCCTTCTGTCCCCTGCCCCCCTCCATCCATACACAGCCCGATTCTCCTCTCCCCTGCCTCCATCCATCTGGGCCAGCGGCGCCCTGGGTCTCCCCTTTCCCTCCCCTTGCTTACTATCTGCCCTGCGCCATCTTTAATTTACCTCCGCTCCGTCCCCAGCATTGGCCGCATCATTTCAAAGCCCGCCCTGCTGCCTGTCTCTATTCTCCCCTCGCTCCCTTCGCGACGTGATTCATTCTGCAGACAGAGTCCCGCCTTCTGACATCATTTCCTCGAGGGTGGGACTCTGTCTGCAGAACAAATCACGTCGCGAAGGGAGCGAGGGGAGAATAGAGACGGGCAGCAGGGCGGGCTTTGAAATGATGCGGCCAACGCTGGGGACGGAGCGGAGGTAAATTAAAGATGGCGCGGGGCAGATAGTAATTAACAGAAAGGGAGGAAAGGGGACACTCATGGCGCCACTCGCCCGGCTGGGGAGGCTCCCCAAGCCTCCCCAAGCCTCTTATACCGGGCACCTATGGGTTAGGGGACATGACAGACAATCCATTTGGGGGGCAACTGATGCTGTGACAGCCCTCTGTAGTCAGTGTACTGTCCTCTTTGAACACTACTTTGTCAGATAGGTGTTTGGTATAGGGGTTAGGGCTGTGTGCCCTGAATGTAGAGGACGTGGGTTTGATTCCCACTAGGGGCCCACCCAGGCAGTCGGCAGCTCTCCCGTCCTCCTCCATGCCTAAATTTGTTTGTGTTTTTTTAGTGTGGGCCAGGCCGGGTCCTGATCCGGAAGTTGTAGATCATTGTAGCCAGTACTCTATCACTCACTCCCCGTCTGGTTTCATTCTGGAATCTGGACTCCGCTCTGCTGTTTTGCCATTCTCCCACCCCCCCAGTGCACCCAATGGCGCCGCAGTGTTGCATGGGAAGGGAAACTCTGCCGGCTGCTGTCAGTGTTGTGGACTCGTGGTTCTTCCACTGTGCCATGCTCAGCCTGCTGGATTAAGATCAGCCTTTTTTGTTGATCCCCCCCCCTCCAAGCTTCTATCATTGCTAGTGCGGGAAAGGCTGCTGTATGCTGGTAGATCTAGCCTGCCCCCCAGTGCCCCTGCAGCCTGCACACACCAGTCTGCTCGGGTCTCCCCCACAGTGCACCAGACAGACACAACATGTGCCTGTGCCCTGCCAGCACTGAGTAGAGCAGTCAGCAGAGTAGACTGAGCAGCACCGAGAGCTCCTGGGACCCAGGCTCCCTGCTCCTGTGGCAAAGTCGGGATCAGAAGTGGAGGACCCAGAATAATTTTCCCAGCAGGGCGTGCAGTCTCTCTGTATCAAGTGCACACAGACTGCACACCCATTAGGTCCTTGGGGGGCAGTAGACCTCAACCTCAGTCTGTAGGAAGCTCAAGCCCAGGAAAAAAAGAAAAATGTTTAAATGTATGTAATGGTGGTGGGATTCTGGGTGGAACTGGGCTCTGTACTACCCAGGTAAAATGTTGGTGAGTTTTGTATCAAAGAACAATGCAGAGGATACCTCTACGACAAAGAATCACAGCAGGCAAAAGTAGAGGCTGACCAAAGACGAATCCACCACTGGAAATATAGTCCAACAGTCTTTTATTGATATTGTTGGACTATATCTCCAGTGGTAGATTCGTCTTTGGTCAGCCTCTACTTTTGCCTGCGGTGAGTATTGTATATCACAGAGGCCATGAAAGGTGTAAACCATCTAGATTTCTAGTTTTTATTTTATTTAAACTATTTTGCTTTTCTGAGCTGGGAGCAGACATGAAATTTCAAGACAGCTAGAAATGTATTTTTTCTGGTAATTATCTTCTAAGGCTGTAGAATGCACATTAGAAATAAAGGGTTCTCTAAAGAGATTGTAAACACACTGCTTGTTGAAGGAGGAAAAGCCTTGAGAAGCTCCTAGACTAACGAAACAGTCTTCAAGAGCAGGACTTCCTCATCATCGGCAAAAACCTCTGTGTACAGTCAACTACAAATGTTAATGTTCTTAATGAAGGGCTTAGTATGATACTTTAAGCTTAGTCTAATGAACTTAGCTTCAATGAGTTGATCTCTGGGTCTTTCTCTGGGTCTTGACTGTGATCAATGGCGGCTGGCGTTTCGAATATCAGCTTCTGCTTCAGGATCACAAGCCATATAGAACAGTAGATCTGCAACTAGAGAAGAAACACAGGAATGAATTTTATCATACCATCCCATCCTACTGTTAGCTATCTTAAGTGTGCTTACTTCCGTTCAACTAAGCCAACGGCGGCATCAGAGACACCCCACTTGAAAATGGCAACTCTTTTAAAGGCTCACTGATCAGATCTCGTGATGCTGTGAGCTGGACGGACGCTTCGCGCTACAGCTCTGGGACCCCGGCTCCTAAACGTCCCCAAAACAAAAGAAAACAGCTGATTTGCTCCCCTCCCGCGACTATACGCAACGGAGAATTTTATGGACAGATATCTACGCCGCTCACCAAGTCAGATGGCGCATAAAACGGTGAAAAAAGAGAAAAATAAAATCGGGAATGAAACCAAAATGGCGGACAACGAGAGCGAGTTGAGAACGGAGTTCTCGGAAGCCCAACTAGCGCAGATTACAGCAGCGATTATGAAGGCACTAGCCCCGCAATGGGACTCCTTGTCCGAAAAACTGGACAGTTATGCAGCTGGCTTTGATGGCTTGCAAACCCGAGTGGGAGATGTAGAGACCCGAGTAATGGCTCTGGAGGATGATGTGAGAACACATGGGCCTGAGATCTCCAGTTTGAAGCAACAATTGATAGACCTGACTGATAAGTTTGAAGATCTCGAGAATCGCTCGCGGAGAAACAATATAAGGTTAGTTGGCCTACCTGAAAACATACCGGAGGCTAATATGGCAGAGTGGCTGGAACAATGGCTGGGCAGGGAACTGGCTCTGACCGATTCAAGAGGGCCATTGGTAGTAGAAAGAGCCCACAGAGTAGGCCGAAAAAGCGAAGACGCTAACCGGCCCCGAGTGGTAATAGCAAAAGTATTGAACTATAAACATAAACAAGAAATTTTGCAAGGTTTCAAATTGAAGAGAGACACGCTGACCTATAATTCTAAACGAGTATTAATCTTCCAAGACTTTTCCCGGACGGTAAAAGAAAAGAGGAGACAATTTCACCCCCTCTGCACAATGTTGATTAAGAAAAAAATCAAATTTATGCTAACATATCCAGCTCGGTTGCGAATCTTCCACCAAGATAGGTGGCAGCACTTTGATGCAGTACAACCTGCAAGAGCATTTCTGAACGGCCACGGATTGCTGGCGGGAGATTGAGAGCGGCTGAGCAGGCGCGGGAGCCTGGTCATGAGGCATAAGCAATTTGCAAGGTGAGGGAAGCACGAGGAATGGGGGGGCAGGCGGGAGTCGGGGCTCCTTAGCGTCACAGGAGATCCCCACTTTCAGCTAGCGCTGGAAGGTTACACAGGGTTTTGGCAGAGGGTGAGGGGGGGAGGGGAGGGAGGGAGGGATAGGAAGAATGGACAATTAATAATGTGTGAAGAAGAAGCTTCTGGGCAGGAAAGACAACGATTACTAAGGGAGGACAGGTGCCATCGATGGACAGGGGGGGAAGGAATGGACAAAGAAATAGACATAATATATAGGACTAGGACTCATACAAAACAGCATCATGCGACGCAAACATGCCAATTAGGCTAGCTACATGGAACGTAGGGGGAATAACTTCCCCCATAAAAAGAACACAAATCTTGACTGCCCTAAAGAGACATAAAATAGACATCGCTTGTTTACAAGAAAAGAGGCTGCCAGACCAAGAGCATAAAAAACTGAAAAAGCAGTGGGTCGAAGAGGTTTATGCGGTTTCGGCCCAGGGGCGGAGGGGAGGAGTGGCTGTCCTAGTAAGGAGAGGAGTGCCCTGTAAATTGACAACAATAGAACGAGGAGAACAAGGGAATTACATACTGCTCCAGGGGTGGGCACAAGGAATA
This sequence comes from Microcaecilia unicolor, assembly GCF_901765095.1. Classification (NCBI taxonomy): domain Eukaryota; kingdom Metazoa; phylum Chordata; class Amphibia; order Gymnophiona; family Siphonopidae; genus Microcaecilia; species Microcaecilia unicolor. Next base: position 235,722,643 of record NC_044035.1, on the reverse strand, counting down.
AAATTCCACTTACTAGTAATATACGGTCCCAACATACCGGATAAAAAATTTTTCCAACGCCTGATGGCTAGATGTTTGGCACTCCGGGAGGGGGAACTGATGGTTGTGGGAGATTTTAACTTGATTTCTGACCCCACCTTAGACTGTTCAGCGGCCGCGTCCCCATATTATCGAGGGTATAGGTCTCAGATGTGGCAGACTTTCACCAACACACTGGGACTGGTGGACACTTGGAGGACCCTCCACATAGGAGAAAGGGACTATACTCACCGTTCCCGGGCCCATAATACGCAGGCTCGCCTAGACTACATATTAACAGATCGGTCTATGTTCTCCCGGATACAGGCAGTCCACATAGGCCCTGAAGAGATCTCGGACCATGCCCCGGTGTGGGCGGACATTGAATTTGCTCTGGAGAAAGAGGGGGGTGGCCCAGGCTGGCGTTACCCAATTTACTTAGCTAGGGACCCCCACTTCAACCAATATATGCATACTAAATGGGCCGAATTTAAAGAATATAACGCACAACACAAGGATCGGCCCAAGATATACTGGGCAACCTCGAAAGCAGTGCTGAGAGGTGATATAATTGCCTATGTATGCAGAAGGAAAAAACAGCTGGCGAACAGTATACTACAATTAGAAAAACAAACCCAAGTAGCTAAAAGGAAATATATTCAAAATCCTAATGCACGCACACTGGAGGCCCTGAGGGCGACGCAGGTGGCTCTTAACACTCTTATACATGAGAAAACTACTCACTCCATGAATTACCAGAAATATAGGCTCAAGCGATTTGGGAACAGATCAGGGAAATTGATGGCCAGAATAATTAAGGGGTGGGGAGGTTCCAGAATTATAGAAGTGATTAAAGGCCCTAATGGACAAATAATAAATGACCATAAAACAATAGTAGACCAGTTCACGAAATATTTTGCCTCCTTGTATGGAGCAGATGTGGGGGGGCGGGGGGCACCCTCGGAGATCCAACACTATCTAGAGCAGGCGAAGGTCCCCAAGCTGACAGAACTAGAGCTAGAAGCCCTAAATACACCTTTGCAACTTACTGAACTACAGGCAGCGATAAAGACTCTAAAGACATGCTCAGCCCCGGGACCTGATGGATACCCTGCAGAATACTATAAAAACCTGCCGGTGGAAGTAATGGGAGATCTGTTAGCTTATTTTGAAGAGGTAATTGAGACAGGTTCATTTCCCTTGCATGAAAATACAGCACTAATCACCCTGATCCCGAAACCAGAGAAGCCCAGAGAACAGGTGACGTCTTACCGGCCTATCTCTCTCATAAATGTAGAAGTAAAACTGCTAGCTAAGATATTGGCAGAGAGGATGGCAGTACCCCTTGCTAGGATGGTGACCCCAGAACAGGTGGGTTTTGTCAGAGGGAGGCAGTCTTCATTTAATGTCAGGCGTCTACTGCTGGCGATGGCTCGCTGCCGGGCGGGAGGAGATCCCGCCCTGGTGGTGAGCCTCAACGCAGAGAAGGCTTTCGACAGGGTCGCCTGGCCATATCTTTTCCAAACGCTAGAATACATGGGCTTTGATGGATGGTGTTTAGAGGTGATACGGGCACTCTACAAGGACCCACGGGCAGGGCTATTGGTGAATGGAGTACAGGGCCCAAGATTCCCGATAATGAGGGGGACGAGGCAGGGTTGTCCCCTGTCGCCACTCCTCTTTACTATAGCCTTGGAGCCTCTGCTCCGAACTGTGATGTTAGCGGAGGAGGTGAGGGGGGTTGTTCTGGGGCGTGAGCAAGTCAAACTCTTAGCTTATGCTGATGACCTACTCCTGGTGCTACAAGAGCCAGCACGCTCTCTCTGGAGCATGTTAACCTGTCTGGAGACCTATGGACGCTACTCTGGATTTAAATTGAACTATGACAAATCCTGGGCACTCCCATTGATGCCCTCGGTGAGGGGCGCCTGGCGGGGACCTTTCCCTCTCAGATGGGCAGAAGATTCCCTCAAATATTTGGGGATACAGATACCAGCAGACTTGAAGAAGCTACATGAACTTAATGTGAATGTATTAATGTCAGATACTAAATCAAAGCTGGAGGGGTGGGAGAACCTTCCAATATCCCTATTTGGGCGAGTGGCACTGTATAATATGTTTATTATCCCAAAATGGCTATATGTCTTTCAAACAGTGCCTCTTTATCTTTCCAAAACGGATGAACGACAACAGAATAGACTTTTAAATAAATTTCTGTGGAAAGGGAGGAAGCCACGGCTCCCGTTAAGGATGATGTGCACCCCAGTGGAACATGGGGGGGTGGGCCTCATTAGCTTACGTCACGTGACTGTCGCCTGCGAAATGCGCCACATCAATGACTGGCATAGACGAACCTCAGATTTTTCAAACACCCCCCTGGAGAGGCGATTGTCCCCGGTTGCGGACTTGGGATGCCTCCTACACTTGCCAGATAAGGAGACCCCTATGGAGCTACACCAGTCAGGCATAATGCCAGCGGCGTGGGCCGCGTGGCGCTGGGTGTGCCGATTACATCATTTCTCACCAAGGGTAACACCATTCCTACCTATATGTGGCAACCCGAGGTTTCCCGCGGGTAATTTGTATCCAACATTTGAACATTGGGAGAGACAGGGACTCAAATATTTGCTGCAAGCAGTGACCGACGAAGGAAAAATTAAACCCTTTACGGAGCTACAAAGGGAGTACAATATCCCCAACAAAGACTATTGGCACTATTATCAACTGGCACATTATATTCGGGGTCTGCCTTGGACGGACCTGACTGAAGATGTCAGAGAGGAACTATCGACGGCATTCTCCTTTGAAGCACAACAGCGAGTGCCACTGACTTTCTACCACAGACATATCAAAGACTCAGCCTCAGAATTGGATTATAAAAAATTAGCGGAGGCCTGGACCAAAGACCTCGGAACCCCTATTCAAGTAGAGCACCTCAAGTCCTTTATTCTGGGTATTCGTAAGAGGTCCAGATTCACTGAACACTGGGAGACATGGTATAAATTTGCGCTCCGAATGTACATTTCACCGCGTAGAGCATTTCACATGGGGACCTCCGCCTGGGGAGAGTGCCCGAGATGTGGTACAGAGGGCGTACTGATTGGACACATGTTCTGGGGATGTAGGAGAGTGGAGAAGTTGTGGAGAGAGGTACTGTTGCAGGTCTCTACTTGGTGGGGATCTAGGTGGTACTATGATGTATTATTATTGTTTGGCAGACCCCGGCTAGGACTACCAGCGCCTAAAGGCTATAAAGCTTTTGCCAATAAGGTGACTTTAACAATACTGCAGTTACTCCTGGCAGGATGGACAACCGGGCAGTGCCTGGGAATTCAACAATGGCGTGCCAAGTTGATTGAACTGATGAGACTTGAAAGGCTGGATATACAGGACTGGAACTCGGAAAGAGGTGTGGAATTCCAGGACTGTTGGAACCCCTTCTGGAGATCGTTGTCACCTGGAGTTAGAAGCAGACTTTTAAATGTTTAAATGCTTGCCTGTTCTTCTGGGAAGGGAGGGGGGAAGGGAGGGGACAGGGAGTTAGCGTTGGGAGGGGGAGGAGAAAAATAAAATGTTCGGTGACGCAGTTAGAGGTGATGTTATGACATGATTTCGTTTTATGTTCGTGTTGGAGCATTGTATAAGTTGTGTTACCAATAAACAGAATTAAACATAAAGGCTCACTGATGTCACACTCTGTCACTGCCCCGTCCAATCATCGTTCATCTTGGAATGGGTACCGTGTATCTTCTACGAGGCAGTGACTCGTTGCCATATGTTGAATTTTATAGAAAATGGATCCACTCGATTTTAGAGTTCAGCCCAGCAGGGATGGAGGCGTTTAATTTAAAAATTCATCTCTGCTCATTCTGTAAAAGGATCCGGCATCTATCTGACACTCTGGGCCCGGCAGCTGTGATCTGTTGTAACACAAGGCATCGGAGAGAGCTAAATTGATGCTTGAAATCATTGCAGTGAAGATACAAAGTGGTGCGATACAAAGGCATTATAACATCCTCATTTTTGTTTTCCATTCCTTTCCTAATAATATGTAACGTTCTATTTGCTTTCTTAGCCGCAGCAGCACACTGAGCAGAAGGTTTCAATGTATCATCAACGACGACACCTAGATCCCTTTCTTGGTCTGTGACTCCTAACGTGGAACCTTGCATGACGTAGCTATAATTCAGGGTCCTCTTTCCCACATGCACCACTTTGCACTTGCTCACATTAAACGTCATCTGCCATTTAGACGCCCAGTTTCCCAGTCTTGTAAGGTCCTCTTGTAATTTTTCACAATCCTCCCACGATTTAACAACTTTGAATAACTTTGCGTCATCAGCAAATGTAATTACCTCACTAGTTACTCCCATCTCTAGGTCATATAAATATGTTAAAAAGCAGCGTCCAAACACAGACCCCCGGGGAACCCCACTAACTACCCTTCTCCATTGCGAATACTGACCATTTAACCCTACTCTCTGTTTTCTATCTTTTAACCAGTTTTTAATCCACAATAGAACATTACCTCCTATCCCATGATTCTCCAATTTCCTCTGGAGTCTTTCATGAGCTACTTTGTCAAATGCCTTCTGAAAATCCAGATACACAATATCAACCAGCATACCTTTATCCACATGTTTGTTTACCCCTTCAAAGAAATATAGTAGATTGGTGAGGCAAGATTTCCCTTCACTAAATCCATGTTGACTTTGTCTCATTAATCCATGCTTTTGAATATGCTCTGTAATTTTGTTCTTTATAATAGTCTCTACCATTTTGCACAGCACTGACATCAGACTCACCGGTCTATAATTTCCTGGATCTCCTCTGGAACCTTTTTAAAAAATCGGCGTTACATTGGCCACCCTCTAATCTTCCAGTTCCACGCTCGATTTTAAGGATAAATTACATATTACTAACAATAACTCCGCAAGTTCATTTTTCAGTACTTGTCACATTCCCAGGCTTTGAACAACAAGGCGTGAACTCTGGAACAACGTGAGCCCTTGGCCTACTGTCGGCGAGTGGCAGCAGGAGGCAAAACCCCCCAAGCAAGACTAGGCAGGATTCAGGATGCACTTGGCTTGTTTAGAGTCAGATACTGGAACAAGCTTGGCTTGACTGGGCTGGAACGGACTTGGCTTGGCTGGACTGGAACCGGATACTGGAACAAGCTTGGCTTGATTGGAACAGGTTTCAGAATACTCAGGCAGGATTCAGGATTTCCAAACAAGCTTGGCAGAAACAGGATTCAGGATACTCAGACAAGGCAGACACACGCAGGGTAGGGCTGAAGCTAAGGACAAATAGGGTAATACAAACAGGAAGGGAACTAAAGCTGAGAATGGACAGGGCAGAGACACACAGCAAGGAACTGAAGCTAAAGACAAGACAAGAACTATGGCTGAAGCTAAGGTACAGGGGACTAGAACTAGCAAAGCAGACTAGGCAGGACACAAAGCAAACAAACAGACAAACAACAGAACTATGGCTGAAGCTAAGGTAGAGGGGACTAGAACTAGCAAGGCAGACTAGGCAGGACACAAAGCTAAGCCACACAGACAACAACAGAACTAAGGCAGAAGTGCACACAGGCACCACAATTAAGAGGACAAGACACAGAAGTGCCCACAGGCACACAGACTAGAAGTGCTACTGCACACGGACTAACCTGGGGACCTTTGGCATTGCAAAGGCCCTGAATGAAAGTGCACCACTTCCTTATAATAGGAGAGAGACTGGAAATACACAGAACTCAAAGTGAGGCTTGAAACACAGAGGAAGTGGAAACCCTACAGGACAGAAACAGGAAATACACACTGAACACTGAAGTGAGGCTTGGAACACACAGGAAGCAGAAATCCTACACTCTGAACACCAAAGTGAGGATTGGAACACACAGACAAACAGAACAATATAGATAGAAGCCAGCTCGTGACCTGACCAGCAGAATAAGGCGAGTCAAAAGAGGGGTCACAGCCATAATCATGACAGTACTCTGGGATGAATACCATCTGGTCCAAGAGATTTGCTACTCTTCAGTTTGTAGAACTGCCCCATTACATCCTCCAGGTTTTCAGAGAACTCATTAAGTTTCTCCGACTTGTCAGCTTTGAATACCATTTCTGGCACTGGTATCCCACCCAAATCTTCATCGGTGAAGACTAAAGCAAAGAATTCATTTAATCTCTCTGCTACGGCTTTGTCTTCCCTGATCGCCCCTTTTACTCCTCAGTCATCTAGCGGTCCAACCAAAACTTTTGCCGGCTTCCTGCTTTTAATATACCTAAAAAAAATTTTACTATGTGTTTTGGCCTCCAACGCAATCTTTTTTTCAAAGTCCCTCTTAGCCTTTTTTTATCAGCGCTTTGCATTTGACTTGGCATTCCTTATGCTGTTTCTTATTATTTTCAGTCGGTTCCTTCTTCCATTTTCTGAAGGATTTTCTTTTAGCTATAATAGCTTCCTTCACCTCACTTTTTAACCATGCCGGCTATCGTTTGGTCTTCCGTCCTCCTTTTTTAATACACGGAATATATTTGGCCTGGGTTTCCAGGATGGTGTTTTTGAACAGCATCCATGCCTGATGTAAATATTTGACCCTCGCAGTCGCTCCTCTAAGTTTTTTTTTTCACCATTCTTCTCATGAGTGGAGGAGTGGCCTAGTGGTTAGCAGTTAGCGCGGTGGACTTTGGCCCTGGGGAACTGGGTTCGATTCCCAGTGCAGGCACGGGCAGCTCCTTGTGACTCTGGGCAAGTCACTTAATCCTCCATTGCCCCAGGTACAAATAAGTACCTTTATATAATATGTAAGCCACATTGAACCTGCTATGAGTGGGAAAGTGCGGGGTACAAATGTAATAAAAATAAATAAAAAATTTTATCATAGTCTCCTTTTTTAAAGTTAAACGCTAGCGTATTTGATTTCCTATATATACTTACTTCAAAGCTAATATCTACTACTACTTAAATCAAATCTGATCATATTATGATCACTGTTATCAAGCAGCCCCAGCACCATTTTGCGCTGCACTAAGGACTAGGTCTAGAATTTTTCCTTCTGTCGTCGGCTCCTGTACCATCTGCTCCATAAAGCAGTCCTTGATTTCATCAAGGAATTTTACCTCCCTAGCATGCCCCGATGTTACATTTACCCAGTCAATATCAGGGTAATTGAAATCACCCATTATTATTGTGTTGCCCAGTTTGTTTGCGTTCCTAATTTCCTTTAACATTTCTGCATCCGTCTGTTCATCCTGGCCAGGCGGACAGTAGTGCACTCCTATCACTATCCTTTTCCTCTTTACACATGGAATTTCAATCCATAGTGATTCCAAGAAGTGTTTTGTTTGCAGAATTTTCAATCTATTTGATTCAAGGCTCTCGTTAATATACAATGCTACCCCTCCACCAATTCGATCCACCCTATCACTATGATATAATTTGTACACCGGTATGACAGTGTCCCACTGGTTATCCTCCTTCCACCAGGTCTCTGAGATGCCTATTATATCTAATTTTTCATTTAGTGCAATATATTCTAACTCTCCCATCTTATTTCTTAGGCTCCTGGCATTCACATATAGACATTTCAAACTGTTTGTTGTTCCTATTCACATCATGCTCAGTACTTGACAGTATTAATTTGCAATCTTTTGTCTGTTTTTTTATTTTTATTTAAGGACACCTGATCTACTATGGTCTCTTTTGAAACCTCACTATTAGGATACCCTATCTTCCCTGTTTGGTGATATGTTTGAAAGATACCTTATCCCGAACCATGCGCTTTTGAGCGACTGTTGGCCTTCCCCCATTTCTAGTTTAAAAGCTGCTCTAGCTCCTTTTTAAGTGCCGATGCCAGCAGCTTGGTCACACCCTGGTTAAGGTGGAGCCCATCCTTTCGGAATAGACTCCCCCTTCCCCAGAATGTCGCCCAGTTCCTAACAAATCTAAAACCTTCCTCCCTGCACCATCATCTCATCCACGAATTGAGACTCCGGAGCTCTGCCTGTCTCTTGGGCTCTGCGCGTGGAATGGGTAGCATTTCAGAAAATGCTACCCTAGAGGTTCTGGATTTGAGCTTTCTACCTAAGAGTCTAAATTTGGCTTCCAGAACCTCTCTCCCAAATTTTCCTATGTCATTGGTACCCACATGTACTAAGACAGCCAACTCCTCCCCAGCACTATCTAAAATCCTATCTAGGTGACGCGTGAGGTCCGCCACCTTCGCAACAAGCGATCCTCACGTCCACCAGCCACCCAACTATCTATATGCCTAATGATTGAATCACCAACTACAACAGCTGTCCTAACCCTTCCCTTCCGGGCAGCACTTAGAGACATATCCTCGGTGCAAGAGGCTAGTACATCCCCTGGTGGGCAGGTCCTGGCTACAGGAATACTTCCTACTTCACCAGGGTGATGCTGTCCTTCTAGGAGACCTCCCTCCTCCAAGGTAGCACAGGGGCTACCAGACTGGAAGTGGGACTTCTCTACAACATCCCTGTAGGTCTCCTCTATGTACCTCTCTGTCTCCTTTAGCTCCACCAAGTCTGCTACTCTAGCCTCAAGAGAATGGACACGTTCTCTGAGAGCTAGGAGCTCTTTGCATTGGGCACACACATATGACATCTCACCAACTGGGAGATAATCATACATGTGGCACTCTTGCTATGGCTGGCAGGGAACCCTAAACCCTGCCAGCTGAAGATGTCCTCCTCCCTCAGACACTGTGCTCTTTTAAATGACAGCCGGCAACACTTGCCTTGAGCAGATGCTGACACTGGCCCCTCTCAGTTTTCGCACATGCGCAAGCACTGAGCACATGTTGCATGCTGGTGTCGTCAGCTCAAGGCAAGTGCTGCCAGCTGCCATTTGGAAGAGCGCTGGCTGTCCAAGGGAGGAGGAAATCTTCAGCTGGTAAGGTTTAGGGATCCCTGACAGCTCAGGTATTTAATACTTTGGGTGGGCAGGTGGATGGGCAGGCAACCAGGAAGGGATGGAGAATTGAGCCGCTGGGGAGGGACGAATTCCATACCCACCCACCTGGGGCTCAGGCCCACCCAAAATAGGTCATCTGACTGTGTCAGACAAATGCTAAACACTGAGCAGGAAGCATATAAGGAGTCATTCAGCTTCTGGCTCTGCATGAGGGTTTCAGAGAGGGGGGATGGGTTGTTGGAGGTGTCCAAGTTCCTGAAGCCACCTTCATCTACAAAGAGAAGACATGTAGGAAGGCCTGGGACCCCACAGATGGTTTTTTTATTGAGTCACTTTAATTAAAAGTTTACATCAAAACTGTGCAATACTCTTCAAAATAAATAAGCAACAGTTTTATATTACATGACTCTACATCCTCATAAAAGGAAAGAAAGAACCCCAGTTCATATTCTCCTTTTAAAGACTAAAAATAGAAACATGCAGATAATAATGGAACTGGAAATCCTAAGAAGCCAGACTCTGTGCATGCACTGCAATATTGGAGAAACAGAAACAGGAAGTGGATTCCCTTTTGTACCATGCAAAATACAAAGGTTATCAGTGATGCACATTTCTCAAATCTGACAGATTGAGCACAGTTTTTAGCACAGAATTTCGCCATCATAAGGGCTGAAATTCCCTCCTCAGCTCCAGCCTCCCTAGTTCCACCTCTCCTAGCAAGACTCCTAATTTTGCCTCCAAAGTCTTCTTCCATATGCAGTACTCCCACCTTTCATTCTCCTTTGCCCCATGCACTTACCCCCATTTCTTATTCTTTTTCTCTTCTCTCTAGCTATCATTCTCTCTCTTCCACCCTCCCCATGGCACACCCCCATACCTGTGGCACAGTCTCAGTTTGTTCTTCCCTCACCCCCTTGGCGCAATTTCGGCTTTCACTGCCCCCTCCTCTTAAAGCCAGGGCACGCTCCAGCCTTCCCCATGGCATACTCATCTTGCTCTGTCCCCTCTCCCATCCTCCCCACATGGCACATTGTTTGCTCTGCCTGCCCCTCCCTCCCCTTCCTTGCTGTTCCCCCCTCCCTATGACACATTCAACTGGCATCTGCTGCTCTCTCCCCCTCCCCCACTGAGATCAGACCGCTGGAGGAGGAGAAGGAGGAGGAAGTGAACCCTTGCACACTGGGTCACTTCCTCCTTCTCTGCCAGTTGGACCCGACTGTGTATATAAGAGGTTCTCAACTCAACCCAGTCCTCAGGGCATATCCAGCCAATTGGGGTTTTCAGGATAACCCCATTTAATCCTGAAAACTCTGACTGACTGGCTGTGCCCCAAGGACTGGGTTCGAAACCTCTGGTGTATATGAACCACACAGCCGTGGCATAGCTACAGGGGGCCATGGGATCCAGGGGCCACGGTTTGGCTGGCGGGGGTCCCAAACCCCTGCCAGTTTAAGCATTTCTCCAGTGCTGCTCTTCCTACATTGCCTTCCCTGCTTCCCTCTCGTCGCGTGAATGTTCAGTGTTCATGAAACTGAGTATGCACAACACTTAAAATCGAGCATGCACATTAAAATCAAGCATGCACAACATGAAGGGAAGAAGGGCAGGCAATGTAAGGAGAGCATCGCTGGAGAAATGCTTCAGCTGGAAGGGGTTGGGGACCCCCGCCAGCCAAGGTATGTGGCGTTGCAGCTGAGGGGGGAGCGGCGAGAAGGCAGGCCAAAATGTGTCGTCGTCGTCCCCCCCCCCCCCCCCCCCCCCCCCACCACCACCACCACTTCAAGGTCTGGCTACGCCCCTGCTACACGGGAGCAGTATTTTCACAAAAGAATGAGCGGGAAAAATCTCTGCAATCCTGAAGGAAACAGGAGAAACAGCAGCTATAGCAGCAAAATGTGTATTATCCTGTCACCAGACAAAAATTCCAATCTGACCAGGGACAATACAGACCAGCACTAGAACATAATAATTGTTCTTATTGTAATCCTGCGGGTTAAAATGAAAATGTACCTGCTTGGCTGGTGCTGGGATGCTCTGGGGACGTTCCAGGAAGGGGTGTTGGGCTGAAGAACCAGGCCAGTCACGATTCGGGCAGTTGGCGGTGGCTGAAGTTGCCAAGGCAGTTCTGGTAGGGCCGAAGCTGTAGGGAGCATGTGGACTGCAGCTTCGATGGAGTTCGGGGAAGCCAGGAGGCAGAGGAGAGCCATGTGAGTCCTGTGCCAGTGAATGACGTCACCACATATGTGCAGCAATAACGTCATTCTAGCCATGCATGCACAGGGAAGAACTGAAGGCCTGAGGCCTTAACAGGAGCGCTGGAGGATAAGCTGTGGTTTCAGTGAAGAGAGCGGGCAGGCAGTATGAGACAGCCTGTGAGGAGCAGGGATCCTGGTGAAAAAGGAGTTTGGGAGCTCTGGGGTTGAGTGAGCAGCAAAATCACATGTGTGCACATGCACACTGGACACAGTGAAGACAGCATGCATGAGCCTGAAGCCGGCTCATTCTACAGCCATTCAGCAGTCACATGTTGGATTTAATTTAAAGAGTAAAATTTCAGATTTTGAGAAACAAAAGGCACGTGGAAGGAGAAATTGAAGCTGTATATCTATTTGATTTAAAGGAGAACCGTTTATTTGTGGTGCAACAGTGCTTTTGATGCATTTCTGCTGTCAGGAGGTCTTGTGGCCAAGGGTCCTGAGGCAGTCGTGACAGAGGTTCAAAAAAGTTCTAAACTGTCCAGTGTGGCAGTTGGGAGGGATCTGACTAAGGGACAGACGTGTGTGGGGTGATCAGTATGTTTTTGTGAAAGTTGAGTGTAATTTGGGGTAACTTATAGAATCTCCAGTGATGTGTGTGAGCAACGAGTGTGAGCATTATTAATATAATGAGCTCTGCAGTAATTAAGGCTCATGGCTGTTTCCGTTGGGAGGGCCCAGCAACAGTGAGAGGATGTGTGTTGTGATGTGAGAAGGAAAGTTGATGTTTTGGGGTTAAGATAAGAGTCTTAGTGAATATGTTGGCTAAGAATTAAAAACTGGAATTTTGACTGTAAGAAGTTAAAAGGGGCTGTACCGAGTAATGGTATGATTGGGAACTTATGACAGATGCTGTGAGGTTTAATGTTGTGGGTTGGGAAGGCAGGGAGTCATGTTTATTTGTTTATTTTGAAATGATATCTAGCGAATACAAAAAAGTAACTTACCAAGGCAGGACACATTTACTTGGGAGCACACTCAAGCGAGACAGACTTCTTTGTTGAGTTTTTAAAGTAAGGAAAGTAGGGTGAAGAGGACTTGATGTCCAGAAGTCAAAGTCGGCCAACGCAAGAAAGAGAAGACCTAGGAAACAGTACTGCAGACAAAAGCATTAGAAACTGAGACAAAGAGAAAAATAAAAGGTAACAAGATAAAAAAAGAAAAATAATAGCTGATTCAGGAGCTGTCGCCCTCATGTAGAATCTGAAGAACCTGTAAGACAAAATATTTCACAAAGAATCATCCCCAGGAATGAAAGGGTTAATTTAGTAACTTGCTGATTTCTATATTGTCAGAAATAAGTACCACAATTACTTATCTGATGTTTTTGTGGAGTCCTACCATGATACATTGTTGATATTCCAACTGAAAACTGAACACTGAAAAAACACACTGCCTCATCCTCTCATCACAACACAACAAGTACAAACCCACAACCATAAACACCCTAGAACACACCCTCCCTACCTCAGACAGCCTAAAAATAGTCGGCGTCACAATTGACTACAACCTTACCCTTGAAAGCCAAGTAAACTCCATAATCAAGAAAATGTTCTATTCAATGTGGAAACTTAAACGAATAAAACCTTTCTTCCCGAGGGAAATCTTTCGAAACCTAATACAGTCAATGGTCCTAAGCCATGCAGATTACTGCAACGCAATCTATGCAGGATGTAAAGAACAACTCGCAAAAAAACTCCAGACCGCCCAAAACACAGCTGCCAGGCTGATATTTGGTAAATCACGCTTCGAAAGTGCTAAACCCCTCTGAGAAAAGCTGCACTGGCTCCCAATCAAAGAACATATCATCTTCAAAATCTGCACCTTTGTTCACAAAATTATCTACGGCATAGTCCCAGGATACATGACAGACCTCATAGATCTACCAACCAGAAACAGACTCAGATCATCACGATCATACCTAAACTTACATTACCCAAATTGCAAAGGACTTAAATACAAAACAACTTACGCATCCAGCTTCTCCTACGTAAGCGCACAACTATGGAACGGACTCCCAAAAGCTGTAAAAATAATCCATGACCATCTAAACTTCAGAAAATCATTAAAAACCAACCTCTTCAAAAAGGCTTACCCCACCGATCCGACGTAAATCCCCACACCCAGCAACACAGCTTAACTAATGATCGTACTGGACAATATACAATCTTCATTCCCTTTGACCTTCACAGTGCCTAACACACACCTACCTCATTCGACCACAATACAACCTTGTATTTGTTATCAACCGACTGGCGAACGCCTTTACGGTATTATGTAAGCCACATTGAGCCTGCAAATATGTGTGAGCTCTTTGAGCAGGGACTGTCTTTTCATGTATGCTGTACAGCGCTGCGTATGCCTTGTAGCGCTATAGAAGTGATAAGTAGTAGTAGTAGTAGTAGTAGTAGGAAAATGTGGGGTACAAATGCAAGAAATAAAAATAAATAAATTAAATATACTCTGAGAGTTTTGTAAAAGGGAAAATGGGTATATAATGTTGTTAATTTGCTTAAACATTTGCAATTAAAATGTACTTTTATTGTTAAACTCCCTGGTTGGCATAGAGTTTATATGGGGAAACACCGTGACAACTTTTTAACAGTATTGCAATATCTTGCTCCGCCACCAGGGGGCTAACAATGAAAATAAATTTTAATTGCAAAGGTTTCAGCAAATCAACAACAGTATATACCCATTTTCCCTTTTACAAAACTCTATGCATATCAACAACGTATCCTGCTAGGACTCCACAAAAATATCAGGTAAGTAAATCTTGTACTTATTTGTGGCAATATAATAAATAGAAATAAAACAAAACAGAGAAAAGAAAATAAGGCGGCACCTTTTTTATTGGACTAAACACATTTTTTGATCAGCTTTTGAAAATAACCCTTCAAATCAGAAATAAGCAAATGTTGATTGATAAATAACAGTATATACAAGTGAAACATCAAAGCATTCCAATGACAATCTCACAGGAAGAGGGTGGCGTGGGTAAGGTGAGAAACATGGGAGCTGGGTGGATGAGAAACAGGGAGAGATGGATGGTAGATAAGAGGGTGACAAAGTAGTAGAACTTTATGGTTTATAATGGGCTAGAAAACCCAGATCTTTCTTAAGTCCTGTCTGGTGGGTGTCAAAATATTTAATCATTCTGATTTCAAAGGTCTTACGTTCCTGGATTGTCTTAAAGTTTCCTTTTACTAGTTTCACCATAAAATCATTGATACAGTGTTCTGGTTTTGTAAAGTGCTGTCCCACAGAGGTGACATCCTGGTTGGTACTGGCATTTTTCATATGATCTCTATGTAAATTAAATCTCATCTTTAGCATCTGGCTTGTTTCTCCAATGTAGCACCCAGTGGCGTAGCCAGAAGTCAATTTTTGGGTGGGCCAACAGGTTGGATGGGTGGGCACTAGACAGTGGTTTGCTGGTAAATGTTTAACAACAGGCTCTCTCCCTGGTCTACCTCTGCGCCCCCCCCCCCCCTCAAAATTGCAGAGCTGGCTATAGCCGGGGAGAGAGCCTGGGGTGGGGGGGAGGCAATGCATTACTCTCTCCAGGAAAAAAAAAATTAAATGATCCCAGGTTCCAATCTAATTCATGTTTAATGTGGGATAATATGCCATAAATAAGTAAATAAATAAATATAAACTTTTAATGTTGAGCACCTGATTCTCAAAGTGGACATATTCCAAACACTATAATGAAAATAAAATGATTTTTTTCTACCTTTGTTGTCTGGTGACTTTGTTTTTCTGATCATGCTGGCCCAGTATCTGATTCTGCTGCTATCTGTCCTCTTAACTCCGTTTCCAGAGCTTCCTTTCCGTTTATTTCTTTACTTTCCTCCTTTCTTCTTCATTTCTTGCTCTACATCCATAAGTAAAAGCTGGGTCCTCCGCAGACTTGACTGTCCAGTGGATCCAGCTTCTGCCTATTTTCTCCATCCATGAGCTGTTTTTCTCCTCTCTTCCTTTTCCCTCATATATCCTTCCTCTCTCTTCCCTCCCCTCCATCCATGTCAGCATTTCTTCTCTCTCCCTTTCCCTCCATCCATGTGCATCTCCTTCCTCTGTCTTCCCTCCCCTCCATCTATGTTCAGAATTTCTTCTTTCTCCCCTCCATCCATGTGCATCTCCTTCCTGTCTTCCCTTCCTTCCCCTCCATCCATGTCCAACAATTCTCTCCCTGCCCTCCCCTCCATCCACCCATGTCCAGCAACCATCCTCTCTCCACTGCCCTTCCTTCCATCCATGTCCAGCAACTCTCTTCTACCCTCCCCTCCATCCACCTATGTCCAACAACTCTCCTCTCCCCTGCCCTCCCCTCTATCCACCCATGTCCAGCAACTCCCCTGCCCTCCATTCATCTATCCATCCATATCCAGCAATTCTCCTCTCTCCCCTGCCCCCCTCCATCCATCCATATCCATAAATTCTCCTCTCTCCCCTGCCCTCCCCTCCATGTCCAGCAATTTCTCCTCTCTCCCTGGTCCTCCTCCTCCCATCCATGTCCATCGATGCTCCTCTCTCCCCTTTGACCATCTCCCTCTCATTCCCTCTCCAGCACTCCCATTCCCCCCTCTGTCTCTCCCTTACCCAGTCTCCTAAATTCCTCCCACATCTTTCACCCACTTCATTAGTCCCCCATTCCCCATACTCTGTACTTACCACCCCTCTCAGTCCCATCTATCGCCTGCTCCTTCCTTCTGCTCACCACCCCTCCCAGACCCATCCTTCCCTCTGCTCACCAACCCTCCCAGTCCCATCCATCTTCTGCTCCTTCCCTCAGCTCACTACCCCTCCCAGTCCCATCCTTCCCTCTGCTCATCACCCTCTGCTGAATAAAGAAGACAACGTGGATGCAGGCAGCACAGCAGCTCACTGGTTTGCTTGCTGTGCTTTAAGTGAATGGCGACAGCTGCGCAGGGGAGTAGAAACAGAGATTATAAATCAATGGCTTCCTTCTGTAGTCGCAGCGGCGAACTGGCGGGCGGCGGCACTAAAAGCATAAAGCAGCAAAGCTCTTCGATTCCGTCCTTCGCTTTCCATTTCCTGCCCTCTCAGCGTCCCGCCTGCCCGAAAGGAAATGACATCAAAGGAAGGCGGAACGCTGAGAGGGCAGGAAACGGAAAGCGAAGGACGGAATCGAAGAGCTTCGCTGCTTTATGCTTTTAGTGCCGCTGCCCACCAGTTTGCCGCTGCTGCCAGTCTGGAGAGATCAGCTGGGTGGGCGGGTCTGAGCTGAAATTGGGTGGGCCTGGGCCCACCCAGGCCCACCCGTAGCTACGCCCCTGGTAGCACCCTTCTTCACACTTTTTACATTGAATGAAATATACCACATTGGAAGGTGAGCACGTGAAGGATTCCTTATGTTGAATGTTTTTCCTTTGTGAATGACTGTGGGATCCTATGAAATGTGTTGGCACAGTTTGCAGCTAGATATATTGCAAGGATATGTGCCACTCGCTTCTTTTTGAGTTTCTATCGGGAGCTTGCATTTCACTAGTTTGTGTTTTAAGTTGGGTAGCTGCTGGAAGGCCAGCACTGATGGGGATGGGAATATCTCTTTCAGTAGTTCATCCCCCTGGAGTAGTGGATGGGGATATCTCAGTGGTTCCCAAACCTGGTCCTGGAGGCACCCCAGCCAGTCAGGTTTTCAGGATATCCACAATGAATATTCATAAGAGAGATCTGCATGCACTGCCACCATTGCATGCAAATCTATCTCATGAATATTCATTGTGGATATTCTGAAAACCTGACTGGCTGGGGAGCCTCCAGGATCAGATTTGGGAACCACTGGACTATCTCTTTCAGTAGTTCATCCTCCTGGAGTAGTGACTGTAGATCTTTTATGATTCTTTTCAATTTTTCTAGCTCTGGGTTGTATGTCACTACAAGGGGGATTTTGTCTGTGGCTTTCTTTTCCTTGTACTGCAGTAGGTTTTTTCTGGGTATTTTAAGGGAGGAGGCAACATTCTTGGAGATTATTTGGGGGTTGTAGTCTTTTTGTTTGAAAGATTCAGTCAGGATTTTGAGATGTTTATCTCTGTCAAATCAGAGCAGATACGGTGGTATCTTGTGGCTTGGCTATGTATAATGGATTTTTTTGTATGTGAAGGGTGGAAGCTGGAGTTGTGGCGGTAACTGCATTTGTCTGTAGGTTTCCTATATATAGAAGTTTGTATATAACCACTGCTGATGGAAACTGTGGTGTCCAAAAAATTGACTTTTTCTGGGGAGTAGTCAATTTTGAATTTAATTGTAGGATGGTATGTATTGAAAGAACTGTAAAATTGTTTTAGAGTTTCTTCCCCCTCAGTCCAAATCATAAAACTGTCATCAATATACCAGTAGCATTTTAGGGGTTTAGTCTATGTATTCAAAAATATTTCTTCCAGTTCTGCCATAAAGATCTACAGCCACAACTGCAGGAAGATGAACTACTAAAAGATATATTCCCATCCGCATCAGTGCTGACCTTCTGACAACCACCCAACTTAAAACACAAGCTCACAATAGAAACTCAAAAAGAAGAGAGTGGCATGCATCCTTGCAATATATCCAGCTGCAAACTATGTCAACAAATTTCACAGGATCTCACAGTCATTCACAAAGGAAAAATATTCAAAATAAAGGAATCCTTCACCTGCTTATCTTCCAATGTGGTATATATTATTCAATGTAAAAAGTGTGAAGAAGGGTGCTATATTGAAGAAACAAGCCAGATGCTTAAGACGAGATTTAATTTACATAGAGATCATATGAAAAATGCCAGTACCAACCAGGATGTCACCTCTGTGGGACAGTACTTTACAAAACCAGAACACTGAATCAATGATTTTATGGTGAGAATACTAAAAGGAAAATTTAAGGCAATCCAGGAACGTAAAACCTTTGAAGTCAGAATGATTAAATATTTTGACACCCACCAGACAGGACTTAATTAAGATCTGGGTTTTCTAGTCCATTATAAACCACAAATTTCTATTGCTTTCTCACCCTCTTATCTACCATGCATCTCTCCCTGTCTCTCATCCACCCACCCCTCCTCTTCCTGTGAGACTGTCATTGGAATGCTTTGATGTTTCACTTATAGATAGTTATTTATCAACATTTGCTTATTTCTGATCTGAAGAAGGGTTACCTTTGAAAGCTAATCAAAATATGTATTTAGACCAATAAAAAAGGTATCATATTTTCTTTTCTATACTTTGTTTTATTTCTATTTATTACCTTTAAAAGGGGACTAACACAGCTACCACATCACTCTGGAAATATAATGAAATAATCAAATTACTAAAGTAATCCTTTCCTTCCTGGGGATGACTCTTTTTGAAATATTTGTCTTACAGATTCTTTAGATTCTACATGAGGATGACAGCTTCATAATCTGGTATGTATTACTTTTCTTTTCTATCTTGCTTGCTTTTTTTTTCTATGTCTCAGTTTCTAATGTAAGAATCACTTAGCTTTAGCCGGAAGTACAGTTTCCTAGGTCTTCTCTTTCTTGCATTGTACTGTCCGGTTGCCCGAATAATCCGTCTGCTCCTGCACTGAAGTATACTAGATAGTTTTCTGTCCCTGGAGTGCTTATAATTTATGTTCATACCTGAGGCAATCCAGGGTTAAGTGACTTGCCCAAGATCACTGGGAGTAGAAGTGGGATTTGAGTACACCCAACTAATTGAGTTTCCCTGGTTAGCAGCCCAAAGCTCTAACGACTAGGCTACTCCTCTACTATCTCCTTTGCTCCTTAGACTGCTACTTAATTCTGACCATTTGTGGTTCATCTGCCTACTGCTGTGTTTTGACTATCTCCCTCACTGCTTGAACTGCTGCCCAACTCTGACTGTGGAATTCTCTGAGGGAGGGCCCAATCTACTGAAATCATCAAGAGGTGCCTAAAGGAAAGTCATTGAACAGCTGTTTGAGGTAGAAATTCTGGTCTTTTGTTTCTTGGGGGGGGGGGGGGGGGGGGGGTTGTTTGAAAGGCAGCTTGGAAGTGGAGGAGTAGCCTAATAATACCTTTGATCTGTCCTAGTGTGGCAATATTTATGTACTTATAACCTGGCTTGGCCACTGTTTGGAAAACAGGATATTGGGCTATATGGACCATTGGTCTGATCCAGTATGGCTACTCTTATGTTCTTATGTACCTACTGCACTTAAATATAAATTAACTTAAGCTACAACTAAAAAAAAGAGTCGGTTATACATCCCTGGGAGTATTTGTAGCTTGACTGGTAAGATGTTAGTTGTGGGGTGCACATAGCACATTTGAATGGTTGCCAATGTACCAAGCATCAAGTTCCTTTTGAACTGCGAATTCTTGCTAGTGTCAGCACTCATTGTATTCCTCTATTCTTGTTTTCTGACCATTGATGTACAGTGAGTTTTGCCTCTCCTGTTATTAAACTGAAGCGATTTCATGTAAGCTCTTTTTGTTATCTGTCCAGCAAGATATGGAATATGGTACCTTTGCAAATTAGATCTTTGTCTAATTATTTTCAATTTTGTAAGGATTTAAAGATCTTTCTTTTAAGTAAATTTTCTTATTTTAATAAGTGAATTTTAACTTTGATCTATGTTCTTTTCTTATGGTAAATTAGCTGCCTTGGTATCTGCTTTATGTTACCCACTTTGATTCCTCAGTAGATATTAGCGGGATATAAGCACCAGAATAGAACAGATCTATCTCGAATACCAATCATGCAAAAATCTATACTTCCACCCAGTGCTTTTTTGGTGCCGGTACGCGATGGTACGGCGTACCGGCACCTTTTTTCTGGGACTCACCTGCTCGTTCCCTGCTGTTTGCACCCGGCCGATCCCTGCCTCGTAAAACGTTTATTTTTTCGCGAACTGGCAGGCTGAAGAAAGAAAAACAAACAGCAGACAGGCTTGCCTCCTTCCATCACGTCGGCCGCTTCGTTTCCCTGCATTCTCAGCACATCCCGCCCTCCTCTGATGTCATTTCCTTTCCTCGAGGGCGGGACGCGCTGAGAATGCAGGGAAATGAAGCGGCCGACGCGATGGAAGGAGGCAAGCCTGTCTGCTGTTTGTTTTTCTTTCTTCAGCCTGCCGGTTCGCGAAAAAATAAAAGTTTTACGAGGCAGGGATCGGCCGGGTGCAAACAGCAGGGAGCGAGCAGGGGAGGGTGAACAAGTGGGGCTGGGGGGTGTGTGGGCAAGTGAGGCTGGGTGTGTGTGTGTGTGTGTGTGGGCAAGTAGGACTGGGGGTATGTGTGTATAGGCAAGTGGGGCTGGAGGGTGTGTGGGCAAGTGGGGTTGGGGGTGTGTGTGGGCAAGTGGGGCTGGGGGTGTGTGTGGGCAAGTAGGGCTGGGAGTGTGTGTGTGAGGGCAAGTGGGGCTGGGTGTGTGTGGGGGGGGGGGTAAGTAGGGCTGGGGGTATGTGTGTATGACCAAGTGGGGCTGGGGGGGTGTGTGGGCAAGTGGGGCTGGGGGTGTGTGTGGGCAAGTAGGGCTGGGTGTGTGTGTATATGTGGGCAAGTGGGGCTGGGGGGGTGTGGGCAAGTGGGACTGGGGGGTGTGTGTGGGCAAGTGGGGCTGGGGGTGTGTGTGTGTGGGCAAGTGGGGCTGGGGGTGTGTGTGTGGGCAAGTAGGGCTGGGAGTATGTGTGTATGGGCAAGTGGGGCTGGGGGGCTAGGCAAATGGGGCTGGGGTTTGAATGATCTCGGGGGCAGGTGGAGGCTGGGGTGAGTCACTGGACATTGAAGGGAGGGGCAGGATAGGGGCAAAAGAGAATCGCTGGACATGGAGGAGATGGGATAGTAGGGCAGGGGAGAGAGGAGAATGGAGAATTGCTGGACATGGATGGAAGGGGAAGGCAGGGAAGAGAGAATTGCTAGACTTGGATAGGAGAGGAGGGCAGAGGAGAGAGGAGAATCACTGGACATGGGAGGGGAGGGCAGGGCAGGGGAGAGAGGAGACATGCTGGACATGGATGGAGGGGAGGGAAGATAGGAAGGAGATCCACATGGATGGGATGGCAGGGGAGGAAGGAGAAATGCTGGAAATGGATGGAGAGGAGAGCAGAGCAGGAGATAGAGGAGAATTGCTGGACATGGATTGATGGAGGGGTTGGCGGGGAGAGAGGAGAAATGCTGGACATGAAAAAAGAAAGGAGGAAAGTAAAGAAATAAATGGAAAGGAAGCCCTGGAAACGGAGTTAAGAGAACAGATAGTGAGCAGCAGAATCAGACACTTGGACCAGTATGGATAGAAAACAGTCACCAGACAACAAAGGTAGAAAAAAATTATTTTATTTTCATTTTAGTGTTTGGAATTTGTCCAATTTGAGAATTTACATCTGTTGTCTTATTTTGCACTGGGTATACTGGAGCTGTAACATCTTACAGAAATGATTTATAATGAAAAAAAATCACAAGTTATTGTTTTTCTCCTATACTAGTATATTTTCAATGATGTCTGTTTATATGTGCCATGGCTGATATAAGGGGTGTGGCTAATGTGGGTGTGGCTATCATAGGGGTAGAGCCATATGTGGTGACCCCGCCCATAATGAGTACCGGCACCTTTTTTTCTACAAAAAATGCACTGCTTCCGCCAAAGAAAAGTGTAAATGTTTGTGTGAACTTAATGGGGTGCAATTCTATAACTGGGTGCCTTGATGCCATGCACCAAGCACTAATTTGATAACAGTATCTGGGCAGCAAGATTTCATTATAGAATACTAGTGTAAGTTGGTATTGGTGTGCCTTCATTTTGGCACGCCCATTTATGCCATGGCAATAGCAGATGTAAATGGGTGTGCCATGGAGGGGCATTTTTGACATGATGTCTAAGTCCAACTTTGGACATTTTGCTAAAAACATCCAAAATTCAAGTGGGGAATATAGCCTAAGTATGGCAGCATTGGCATATAGCTTATAGTATTCTATAAATTATCCCTCATATTCTATAAATGATACCTAAAGTTCGGCATGCAAATGTTATACAATAGGATCAGTTAAGCGTATAACATAATTAGCTAAGTCACACTGCATTAGCACTTAATTGAAGATACGTACCAATAATTGGCCTTAATAAGCACTAACTAGCAGTTGTGCAGGTAACTGAATTATGTCCCTATCCTGTAAACTGAGCGCCTAACTTCTCTTGCGCACAACTGCAAAGAGAGCATGACCAAGGGAGGTGCATGGGTAATTTTATTATGTAAAGATACAAAGGCTGGATTGCCTTGATGAAGGATGGATTGCCGAAACAAGACCTGTGTTGGGTCTGGATATTAGTATTTATGGATCAATAAAGATTTTTACTTGATCCAGTGGACTTTGTGGTTTAGGCTTCTTCCACTCATTGTGTTTGACTTAACTTTGGAAGCCATTTAGTGAATCTACCCCTATGTGTGTAAGTTGAAGAAACACCCATGCCCACATTTACACCCCCTTGCAGTTATGTACTAAACTATTTGAGGGTGCAGTTTACAGAATACCACTGAGCGCCCTGCTAAAACCTATGCGTGCATGTGTACAGTATAAGTGCATACGTGCCAGTATTCTATAACGTGGCACCTAACTTTAAGTGCCCCCTTATCGAATTACCTTTCACATATGTACATGCATATTTTATAAAATATGTGCGTACACCACACTCTGCATATCCCAGAAATTCCTACATGCAGATCAGAGTGATGCATGTGGGAAAGAGGAACCCAAACTATAGCTATATGATGCAAGGTTCCACTTGGAGGGATATAATTGAACAGGGACGGCCATCTATATGGCCGGGCCCGTAAAGCGGCATACCCGACCACATTATCGAAACAAGATGGCCGGCCATTTTTCATTTCGATAATACGGTCGGGGCCGGACAAATCTCAACATTTGGGCCGCCCTTAGAGATCGCTGCCATTGGTTTTTGCCGATAATGGAAACTAATGGCGGCCATCTCAAACCCGGCCAAATCGAAGCCATTTGGTCATGGAAGAAGCCAGCATTCATAGTGCACTGGTCCCCCTCACATGCCAGGACACCAACCGGGCACCCTAGGGGGCACTGCAGTGGACTTCATAAATTGCTCCCAGGTGCATAGCTCCCTTCCCTTGGGTGCTGAGCCCCCCAAACTCCCACAAAATCCACTCCCCACAACTGTACAACACTACCATAGCCCTTAAAGGGTAAAGGGGGGCACCTACATGTGGGTACAGTGGGTTTCGGATGGGTTTTGGAGGGCTCAGATTTACCACCACAAGTGTAACAGGTAGGGGGGGCCCTGGGTCCGCCTGCCTGAAGTGCACTGCAGTACCCACTAAAACTGCTCCAGGGACCTGCATAGTGCTGTGATGGAGCTGGGTATGACATTTGAGGCTGGAACAAAAATGTTTAATTTTTTTGGGGGTGGGAGGGGGTTGGTGACCACTGGGGGAGTAAGGGGATGTGATCCCCGATTCCCTCCTGTGGTCATCTGGTCAGTTGAGGCACTTTTTTGAGGCTTGGTCCTAAAAATAAATGGACCAAGAAAAGCCGGCCAAGTGCTCGTCAGAACCGGCCTTCTTTTTTCCATTTGGCCATCTCATAGCTACGCCCCCTTCCTGCCTTCGGTACCCTGCCAACACGCCCCCTTGAACTTTGGCCGGCTCTGTGAAGGAAAGCAGTTGAAGCCGACCAAAATCAGCTTTCGATTATACCGATTTGGCCGGGTTTAGGAGAAGGCCAGCCATCTCCTGATTTGTGTCGGAAGATGGCCGGCCTTCTCTTTCAAAAATAAGCAGGATAGTAACATAGTAGATGACAGCAGATAAAGACCTGTATAGTCCATCCAGTCTGCCCAAGATAAACTCATTGTACATGCTACTTTATATGTATACCTGACCTTGATTTGTTCTTGCCATTTTCAGGGCACAGACAGTAAAAGTCTGCCCAGCACTAGTTTTGCTTCCCAATTACTGGTGTTGCCACCCTATGTCCGCTAAGATTCTGTGGATCCATTCCTTCTGAACAGGATTCCTTTGTGTTTATCCCACGCATTTTTGAATTCTGTTACCGTTTTCATCTCCACCACCTCCCACGGGAGGACATTCCAAGTATCCACCACCCTCTCCATGAAAAAATACTTCCTGACATTTTTCCTGAGTCTGCCCCACTTCAACCTTGATTCATATCCTCTAGTTCTACCACCTTCCCATCTCCAGAAAAGGTTTGTGTGCGGATTAATACCTTTCAAATATTTGAAAGTCTGTATCATGTCACCCCTGTTTCTCCTTTCCTCCAGGGTATACATGTTCAGGTCAGTAAATCTCACCTCATACGTCTTGTAACGCAAATCCCTTACCATTTATGTAGCTTTTCTTTGCATCGCTTCAAGTCCATTTACATCCTTAGCAAGATATGGCCAAAACTGAACAAAATGCTCCAGGTGGGGCCTCACCAATGATTTATACAGGGGCATCAACACCTCCCTTCTGCTGGTTACACTTCTCTCTATACAGCCCATCATCCTTCTGGCTATGGCCACCGCCTTGTCACACTGTTTGGTCACCTTCAGATCCTCAGATACTATCACCCTAAGATCCCTCTCCCTGCCTGTGCATCTCAGGCAGGGAGAGGAATCACTGCCCAGGAAAAAGATCTAAGTGTCATCATTGATGATACGTTGAAACCCTCTGCTCAGTGTGCAGCGCTGGCTAAGAAAGCAAATAGAATGACAGGAATTATTAGGAAAGGAATGGAAAATAAAAATGAGAATGTTATAATGCCTTTGTATTACTCTATGTGCAACTGCACCTCAAATACTGCATGCAATTCAGGTTACTACATCTCAAAAAAGATAAAGCAGAATTAGAAAAGGTATAGAGAAGGGCAACAATAATGACTTCCTTATGAGGAAAGGGTAAAGTGGTTAGGGCTGTTCAACTTGGAAAAGAGACAGCTGAGGGGAGATATGATAGAGGTCTATAAAATACTGAGTGGAATGGGTAGAGATGAGTCACTTATTTACACTTTCCAAAAATACTAGGACTAGGGGGCACACAATGAAGCTACTAAGTAATACATTCAGAACAAACTAGAAAAAATATTTCTTCACTAAATGTGTAATTAAACTCTGGAATTCATTGCCAGAAAATGTGGTAAAAACAGTTAGCTTAGCAGGGTTTTAAAAAGGTTTGGATAATTTCCTAAAAGAAAAGTCCAGAAGCCATTATTAAGTGTCGCGTCCCTCACCTGTGCCGCTTCTCCGTCGGGCATGCCACGCTGTCAGGGTGTCGCAGGGAGCATTGGCCAGGAGAGGTGGTCGGGCACCAAGCCCCTGCGTCGCACCGCTGGAATCCTGTCTGCAGTCTGGGCTGCTCCGGCCCTCCGGTCCGCTTCGGTGGCGGCGGGGAGACGCCGGCCAGGTGGACAGGGCCGGCGTTCCCCGAGAAAGGGATCCCTTGCAGGCGCGGAGCCTCAGAGGAACGAGGTCACTCCCCACAACGTCCGGATTGGCCGATCGCGGCTGACTCCGCCCACTGCTTCTGGCCGGCCAATCCGGGGCTGTTGAGTCATGGTTGTGGGTAGCTCCGCCTCCTTTCAGCTGTTACCGGTCCTCCTGATGGGGAGGGCTATTTAGGAGCAGCAAGGCAGAACTCTCATTGCTTCGGCTTCTGCTTTGGTGGATTCTGTGGCGTTGGATTCTTCCTGGACTGCTCTTGCTTAGAAACTTGCCTGGACCTGGACTCTGCTTTTGTTTGCCGCCTGCCCTGAAACTTGCCTGGACCTGGACTCTGCTTTTGTTTGCCGCCTGCCCTGAAACTTGCCTGGACCTGGACTCTGCTTTTGTTTGCCGCCTGCCCTGAAACTTGCCTGGACCTGGACTCTGCTTTTGTTTGCCGCCTGCCCTGAAACTTGCCTGGACCTGGACTCTGCTTTTGTTGGCCGCCTGCCCTGAAACTGGCCTGGACCTGGACTCTGCTTTTGTTTGCAGCCTGCCCTGAAACTTGCCTGGTCCTGGACTCTGCTTTTGTTTGTCGACTGCTCTGAATCTTGCCTGGGTCTGGACTGTGTTTTTGCTTGTCTCCTGTTCTGAGACTGGTCTGGTCTTGGATTTAGCTCCTGCTTTCCATCTGCCCTGGAAGTCTCATCTGTGGCTACACACCCCTGACCTCCTGAGGAGTGGCTGCTCCACTCTTCAAGTAAGATCAGGACTGTCCGGCTGCCTAACTCTGTTCGGCACAGGGGCTCACTTTCTGAGGGTTACTAGGCCTGACAGTAAGCCGAAGCCATGAGCTCGCCGGATAAGCCTGATTTGACCGACCTGGCCCAAGCTCTTCAACAACAGCAGGCCCAGCTTAATAGACTTTCGGGAGTCCTTCAAGATGTATGCTCACAGATGTCGGCCCAGCGCAGTCCGACTACTGGTGCCAGCCAAGCAACTCCACCCCAGCTTTCCTTCCGTCTACCTGAGCCTCCCCGGTTTGACGGTACACCTGCCGCCTGCCGCGGGTTTTTGAACCAATGCCAAATGCTCTTTGACATGCAACCTGCTTCATTCCCTACAGACAGAGCCAAGATTACGTACATCATCTCGCTATTGTCGGGGTCAGCCCTGGCATGGGCCTCACCCTTGTGGGAACAACAAGACCCTCTTCTTTCTGATCTGGGAGAGTTCTTGCGGAGGTTTCGCATGGTGTTTGACGTCCCGGGACGCCCTTCCTCTGCAGCTAGTGAACTGCTGCGTATTCAGCAAGGAAGCAGTTCAGTCGGGGCCTATGCTATCCAATTTCGCACTCTAGCTGCAGAGCTGAGGTGGAATCAAGAGGCCCTCACGGCGATCTTTTGGCAAGGCCTGAACGGGCGTATCAAGGATGAGTTGGCTGGTCGGGAGGTTCCTAGTACATTGGATGCACTTATTTCCCTCTGTGTCCGGATTGATGTTCGATTCCAGGAGCGAGCACGAGAACAAGGAACTTCGCGTCCGTCTCGAAGAACTTCTCCTCCTAGGCGACGGCCCACGTCTCCTCAGGGTGCGGCAGGATCAACCACAGAGGGGTCCGAAGAACCTATGGTGATTGGCAGACATCGTCTTTCAGCCGTTGAGAGGGCCCATAGACGAAACCATAGACTTTGCCTTTATTGTGGTAAACCTGGTCACTTTGTGAAGGAGTGTCCCAATAAGCCGGGAAATGCCTAGACCCAAGCCCTGAGGAAGGGGTGGCGTTGGGTCATTCGAATTTCCTTCCAGACAACTTGATTTCTGTGCCCATAATTCTCCTTTGGCGTGACTTCAGGGTGAACACTTTAGCTCTGTTGGAGCGGGAGGTAATTTTATTGATGCATCTCTTCTTAAGAAGCTGGGTGAACCTGCAGTGCCTTGTAGACCCGCGCTGCAGGTAACGTCCATTCATGGCTCAGCTCTGCCTCATCTTGTTACCCAGCTCACCCCACCACTGAAGATGCAAGTGGGTCTCTTGCATCATGAAGAGATCCAATTTTTTATTTTGCCCCATGCTATCCATCCTGTTATCCTAGGGTTGCCCTGGTTACGTCTGCACGCACCCAGCATCAACTGGCCGACTGGGGAGATCAGTCAATGGAGTAAACGTTGTTTTGAGGTCTGCCTGACTCCTGTGGAACCTCCTCCTAGAAGCATTGCCGCCTCACCTGGGATTCTTCGACCTTATGAAGCTTGTCTTCCTGAGGAATATAGTGACTTTCAAGATGTTTTTGATGCACGGGAGGCAGACTCCCTCCCTCCCCATCGCCCCTTTGACTGTTCTATTGATTTACTGCCGGGCAAGATGCCTCCTAGGGGACGATTATATACTCTGTCCAGAACTGAGTCGGCTGCTATGCGGCAATACATTCATGAAAATCTTACCAAGGGATTTATTCGACCCTCCTCCTCCCCGGCTGGTGCGGGTTTTTTTTTTGTATCCAAAAAGGACGGGTCGCTGAGACCTTGTATTGACTATCGAGGACTGAATGCTATCACGATTAAAAACCGCTATCCCCTTCCTCTAATCCCTGAGTTGTTTGATCGTCTTCAGGGGGCGGTTGTCTTCACCAAGTTGGATCTCCGAGGTGCATACAATTTGATCCGCATTCGTGAGGGGGATGAGTGGAAGACTGCATTTAATACTCACGAAGGCCACTTTGAATACCGGGTCATGCCTTTCGGCTTGTGTAATGCTCCTGCTGTTTTTCAGGACTTTATTAATTTCATTTTCCGGGATTTACTGTATTCATCCGTTATTGTCTATTTGGATGATATCCTCATCTTCTCTGCTTCTCCTCAGGATCATCCAGGGCACGTGCGCACGGTGCTCCAACGCCTTCGGGCTCATCGACTGTTTGCCAAGTTGGAGAAATGTGCTTTTCACCAGTCGACTATTCCTTTTCTGGGACATATTATCTCCGCCGATGGCCTTCAGATGGACCCTGCCAAGCTTCAGGCTATCCAAGATTGGCCCCGGCCTCAAGGACTTAGGGCCTTGCAGAGGTTCCTTGGTTTCGCCAATTACTACAGACAGTTTATTCCACATTATTCTTTGATTACAGCTCCTTTGACAGCTTTAACCAGAAAAGGGGCCGATGTGCGGAATTGGTCCCCCACAGCTCTGGAGGCTTTCTCTACTTTGAAGACTGCTTTTGTGTCTGCTCCAGTACTCCGTACTCCAGATATTGCTAAGCCTTTTGTTGTTGAAGTGGATGCATCTGCTCTTGGAGCTGGAGCTGTCTTATCACAGGTGGCTTCTTCTGGTAAACGGCATCCTTGTTTTTTCTTTTCTAAGAAGTTTTCCCCAGCGGAGCGTAATTATACGGTGGGGGACAGAGAATTGCTAGCCATGAAGCTTGCCTTTCAGGAATGGCGTTATCTTCTTGAGGGGGCCGCTCATCCTTTTACTGTGATCACTGATCATAAGAATCTTCTTTATCTACAGAATGCCAAGCGTCTCAATCCACGGCAAGCCAGATGGTCTCTTTTTTTTGCCCGTTTTGACTTTCACTTGATCTTCCGACCTACTGAAAAGAACGTCCAAGCTGATGCGCTCTCCCGAGCCTTTGAGGAGCCCGAGGACCCGGATGAGGTTTCTCCTAATCTAAATCCGGCTTGTCTTCCTGCGTCGGTGGTGGCTGCTGCTTCTCTGCGGACCCCGGTTCCTTCCCGCTCCAGACGCAAGGTGTTACAATGGGGTCATTCTTCTGTTTTTTTCTGGACATTTTGGGTTCCGAAAGACTTATCAGCTCATCTCCCGTTATTTTTGGTGGCCTCATATGGCTCAGGACATTCTACAGTTTGTTTCTACCTGTCCCACCTGTGCTCGCACCAAGTCTCCTCCAGGCAAGGCCTGGGGACCTCTGCAACCCTTGCCCATACCTCAGCATCCGTGGCAGGACATTTCTATGGACTTTATTACGGATATTCCTCCCTCCAAGGGTAACACTGTCATCTGGGTGGTGGTGGATCGTTTTTCCCGCATGGCACATTTTGTTCCTATGCGAACCCTACCCTCTGCTGCTGTTTTGGCCTCTCATTTTGTCCAGCATGTTTTTCGGTTACATGGATTTCCTCGGCGTATCATCAGTGATAGAGGTTCCCAATTCACGTCTCGATTCTGGAGGTCCTTGTGCTCCGCTTTTGGTGTCGCCACACTTTTTTCTTCAGCTTATCATCCGCAGACAAATGGCATGGCTGAACGGACTAATCAGACGCTTAAGGCTTTCCTCCGGGCTTTTACTAACGCCCGTCAGGACAATTGGACTGATCTTTTGCCTTGGGCTGAGTTCGCCTACAATAATAGTGTGCACTCTGCCTCCCAGACTTCACCCTTTTTTGCTGTTTTTGGACGTCATCCTTGTCTTCCTCCTCCGCTTCCTTTGGATCACGCTCTTCCACTAGTTCAGCCTACTCTCTCCACTATCCAGGACACTTGGGGAACAGTACAGCACCACTTGCAGCGGGCGGCGGTCCGGTACAAACGGTTTGCTGATCGCCATCGTCGGGCCGCTCCCGTTTTCCAACCTGGGCAACGGGTTTGGCTCAGCACCAAATATCTGAAGCTTCGTCTTCCATCCTTGAAGTTTGCTCCCCGATTTATTGGTCCATTTGCTGTTCAATCTAGAGTGGGGACGGTAGTCTATCGTCTTCACTTACCTAGTAACCTGCATATCCACAATGCTTTCCACGTCTCGTTACTCAAACCTTTCCGGGCCTCACAGTGGCATCCTGAACCTAAGCGGATTACTGTTCCTGATTCTGAGCCGGATCCTGAGTTTGAGGTACAGGAGATTCTGGATTCCAAGCTCCAAAGGGGAAGACTTTTTTATTTGATTTCATGGAAAAATTTTGGTCCTGAAGATAATTCTTGGGAACCAGCAAAGAATGTCCATGCACCCGACTTGGTTCGAGAGTTTCACTCTCGTTATCCTTCTAGACCTGGGCCGAGACGGAGGAGGGGGGCTTTCGGGGGAGGTACTGTCGCGTCCCTCACCTGTGCCGCTTCTCCGTCGGGCATGCCACGCTGTCAGGGTGTCGCAGGGAGCATTGGCCAGGAGAGGTGGTCGGGCACCAAGCCCCTGCGTCGCACCGCTGGAATCCTGTCTGCAGTCTGGGCTGCTCCGGCCCTCCGGTCCGCTTCGGTGGTGGCGGGGAGACGCCGGCCAGGTGGACAGGGCCGGCGTTCCCCGAGAAAGGGATCCCTTGCAGGCGCGGAGCCTCAGAGGAACGAGGTCACTCCCCACAACGTCCGGATTGGCCGATCGCGGCTGACTCCGCCCACTGCTTCTGGCCGGCCAATCCGGGGCTGTTGAGTCACGGTTGTGGGTAGCTCCGCCTCCTTTCAGCTGTTACCGGTCCTCCTGATGGGGAGGGCTATTTAGGAGCAGCAAGGCAGAACTCTCATTGCTTCGGCTTCTGCTTTGGTGGATTCTGTGGCGTTGGATTCTTCCTGGACTGCTCTTGCTTAGAAACTTGCCTGGACCTGGACTCTGCTTTTGTTTGCCGCCTGCCCTGAAACTTGCCTGGACCTGGACTCTGCTTTTGTTTGCCGCCTGCCCTGAAACTTGCCTGGACCTGGACTCTGCTTTTGTTTGCCGCCTGCCCTGAAACTTGCCTGGACCTGGACTCTGCTTTTGTTTGCCGCCTGCCCTGAAACTTGCCTGGACCTGGACTCTGCTTTTGTTTGCCGCCTGCCCTGAAACTTGCCTGGACCTGGACTCTGCTTTTGTTGGCCGCCTGCCCTGAAACTGGCCTGGACCTGGACTCTGCTTTTGTTTGCAGCCTGCCCTGAAACTTGCCTGGTCCTGGACTCTGCTTTTGTTTGTCGACTGCTCTGAATCTTGCCTGGGTCTGGACTGTGTTTTTGCTTGTCTCCTGTTCTGAGACTGGTCTGGTCTTGGATTTAGCTCCTGCTTTCCATCTGCCCTGGAAGTCTCATCTGTGGCTACACACCCCTGACCTCCTGAGGAGTGGCTGCTCCACTCTTCAAGTAAGATCAGGACTGTCCGGCTGCCTAACTCTGTTCGGCACAGGGGCTCACTTTCTGAGGGTTACTAGGCCTGACATTAAGATGAACTTGGGAAAATGCACTGCTTATTTTTAGGATAAGAAGCATAAATTCTGTTTTACTGTTCTGGAATCTTGCTAGAAACTTGTGACCTGGATTGGCCCCCTGTTGGAAACAGGATATTGGGCTTGATGGACCTTCAATCAGTCCCACTATGGCAACACCTACGTTTTTATGTATATAAAGATATGTGTGCTCTCATCAGCATGTGTACTTCCATACATGGATATCCCCTACACAATTTTATAATAGCCATTTTCCAAGTGTAAAGCAGAGCTTTTTTTATAATCCAGTTTTGTGCATATAAGAGGTAATTCTGTAAAGGTCACCAAAAGGTGGGTGCCAAGATGCATCGTGCTAAGCGCAGATTCTGTTATGGAAGACTATTGCAAGTCTGCATTTATGAGCCAAACATTAGCCATGTCCACTTACACCACATGAATAGCAGGCGTAAACGTGCGCACTTAAATTTGACCCCAAAAATAGACTTTTATTCCCCATTTCAGAAGAGGAATGAACATCTGTGTCCAAAACATTGACATCCAGGTTTAGACTTGCTACTCAGGATGTTCAGGTTTTAGAAAAATGCTCCTATTGAGCAGTATTTATTTAGATTTTGCTCACACCTTTTTTAGTAGTAGCTGAAGGTGAGTTACATTCAGGTATTCTGGATATTTCTCTGTCCCAGGAGGGCTCACAATCTAAGTCTGTAACTGAGGAAATGGAGGGTTAAGTGACTTGCCCAAAATCACAAGGAGCAGCAGTGGGATTTGAACTGGCCACCTCTGGATTGCAAGACCAGTGCTGTAACCACTAGGCCACTCCAGTGCTTTACTGGAGGGATTAAGGGAGGTCCCCTCCTTCATCCTGTAGTGAATGGTGTCCTCCCTTAAAGCAAAGAATCCTGGATTCTGTAATAGCTTTGGGAGAAATAGACATCAATGTGTCTATAACGGCTAACTTAAGTTTATGTTCCAGCATTTGATAACATAGATGTTCATATGCTGCAGCAAACATGTAGATGTTCCTGTCTTACTCTGTTGATATTTTAGATGTCTACTTTTCTAAAATGGATGTCCATGCTGCATGTCACCAGCACATCAATATCCATTTCAACATGTATTAGAACAGGCTGTATGTCAGTAGAACATGCAAAAGTACCTGGCGGTGTCCACCACGACAAAGATACGAAGAGCAAGAAACTTCACAGAAACAATACCACAAAGGAGACAGCGAAAGTGACTCAATGAAACAATGATGCTGTATGTAGTTTAGAAGATTTTTTGGTCAACAATAACAATTCTGTAGTCAAAATAACAACTCGACACAGACGTGTTTCGGCCCATCGACCTGCCTCAGGAGTCTTCCTATGTTGTATGGATGAGTATATTGATGTCGCTTGTTGTGAATATATGAAGCTAAATCACTCTGAGTATTCTCCAAATGCATAGCAGCTATTGAGTCATTGTTTTGACTACAGAATCATTGTTGTTGACCAATAAATCTTCTAGACCAGATACAGCATCAGCGTTTTATTGGGTCACCTTCACAGTGTCCACCACAACTCATGCTCACCCATTCACAAGTCACTAAAGGCCAAAGAGGAGATGGGTTTTCAGAATGATTTTGAACTTTCTGAGGGAGGGATCTGAGTGGCGAGAAGAGGGCAGGGCATTGCAAAGGAGAACTAGGGCAGTAAAGGCGGCTGCTTGACTTGTGGATTCAACCTGTGCACAGGAGTTGGAAGGAATCACCAGAAGATGCTCATGTCAGTGACCTTGCAGTCTAAATTTTTGGAGAGTGCTGTGTCTTTTTGCTGCCATGCACGAAAACATCAATATGTCCCACAATGTTTGAAGAAAGCTGTGTTCTCATCCTGGCATGAATTGTAATGCAGACAGTTCTCCCACAATTAATGATACCATTGGGATGGGATGAATCTTTTGATTTTTGTATTGCATATGAATGAATGTACCATTCTAGTCCTGTAACTTGCAATTACCATTATCGATAGTCTTGCATCCTCTAGTCCAGAAGAAGCTTCTGAATTAATAAATGGAGTTTTGTGCTAACTTGTTTCTTTCTTAGGATGAATTTACTTCATTGGCCACTTAAAGGGCAAAGAAGCCCTTATACGGAAACATGGCCCCTAGCGGTACTACTGCAAGACCACCTATAGAGGGCACCAGCAAGGACAGGAGCAATTGGGGATCACTCCTCCCTGCCCACTAGACACTAGGGAATATCTAAGTGTGCCCTGGGGGTGACTTTCTGGATTTGGATAGAGACAGTGCTTCTGGGTGGGGGTTCACACATTGGGGTGAAGTCTATCAGGTTGGGTTAAGCATTTGGTTAGGGGGCAGTATTGGAGGGGGGCTTGATGGGATTTCTGGAGCCTACAATTTTTTTTAACATTGCCGGCCTCTTTAAGAGGTGGCCTGGAAGCATTGAGCCATGGCTTGGCAGCCTGATGTTAGTAAAGTAACCCCAGATATATTGCGGCTTGTGATGTGTACCTGATGTACACCACAAACTGCAGTATTGTATTTACATAATAATGAGAGGCTTTACATGCATTTGTATGTTTTGCATATCATTACTACTTAATGTGGTGTGATTTAATTATCACTATGTTAGGGCACCGCACCGAGCGTTAGGGGCCTTTAGTACATGTCAAGGGGCAAATAACACAGGTTAGTGTACTGAAGCAGCTTGATAACTTCCTTCCTAAATTCTATCTGCCAAATTCTAAACCATTTTTCATGTTTTGCTATATCCCTCCTCATGTTATCCATACCACCTAGGCTATCTATCCTGGTGCAAATTTGGTATCATCCACAAAGGCAAATCTTTTCTGACAGCCCTTACAAAAATGTTAAAAAAAGCACTGGACCAAGGACAGCTCCCTGTGGCACGCCACTGCTAAGATCCCTATCTTCAGAGTGAACTCCACTTACCACTACCCTCTGTCACCTCCTACTCAGTTTCTAACCCAGTCAGTCACTTCTGGACCCATGTCAATGGCTTTCAGTTTATTTATAGGTCACTGATGTAGAACCACATTAAAGACCTTGCTGAAATCTAAGCACACCACATCTAGCGCTCTTCCCTGATGAAATTGATCAGCTTTGACTGACAAGACCTAGCTCTAGAAAAACGATGCTGCCTGCAGTCCATTGGCTTCCAGAAGCTGCACTGTCCTCTTTTTAGCAGTGATTCCATTAATTTACTAACCAGCCTATAGTTCCCAACTTCCTCCTTACCTCTGCTGTTGTGGAGAGGGACCACCTCTGCTCATCTCCAATTCTCCTTGACCACTCTAGACGTTAAAAACAGCATTGAAAAAGTCAGACAGTCGAGCCACCACAACTACCCTAAGATCCTTCATTATACTCGGATGTATCCCATTTGGCCAGTGCTTAAAGGAAATGGAACTGTGGAGCTGCAAGAGGAGGCAGGTGAGGAGTAGAAGTAACAGGAGAAGAAGAGCTAGTTTACTGAGCAGAATGGTTGTGCTCGGCTCTGCTCCAGACTCACCCCTCTTCTCATCTTCCCTGCAAGCTGTTTGCTGTCCTAGGCCCCTTTGTGTCTTTAAACCACATGGGCCTCTATACAGCCATACAGTTTAAAGGAACATTCGGGCCTAGGATAGCAAAGGAAGAGAAAGTGATCCAATGTGCAGCCGTCTACCTCTTCCTCTTGATCATGGCAGGTAGGGAGGCTAAGCCATTACCACGACCTGCGCAAATTTCTGCATGGAAAGTGAGAATTCTGTGCAAATTCTGCAGTGCGCAATAGCAAAGAATTCTCCCAGGAATAATTGTATTGGCTATTTTTTTTCTTCCACTTGCATCTTTGCTTTCCTGACTACTGTATCAGCTTGCCTTAGCTTCTCCAGGTATTATTGTTTGTCTTCCTATTTCTGCAGTCTCTAATAATTTTTTTTGTTACATTTGTACCCTGCACTTTTTCCCACTCATGGCAGGCTCAATGCGGCAGGCAATGGAGGGTTAAGTGACTTGCCCAGAGTCACAAGGAGCTGCCTGTGCTGGGAATTGAACTCAGTTCCTCAGTTCCCCAGGACCAAAGTCCACCACCCTAACCACTAGGCCACTCCTCTCCTCACCTCACCTCCTCTCCTCACTCCAAACCTCTTTTTCTTACTTTTTCAGCTACTTATTAAAAAAAAACTGTAGCAGCCTCTTTTTCCTCTTACATTCATGTATTTTGCTCACACCTTTTTCGGTAGTAGCTCAAGGTGGGTTACATTTAGGTACCCTGGGTATTTCCCTGTCCTTGGAGGGCTCACAATCTAATTTTATACCTGGAAATGGAAGGTTGGGTGACTTGCCCAAGATCATAAGGGGTAGCAGTGGGATTAGAATTGGACACCTCTGGATGTCAAGATTGATACTTTAACTACTAGGTTTTAACTACTAGGCTACTCCTCCACTCCTACATCATTTTTACTTTCCTAACAATAGTGCCCTGTTATTCTGAGATTCACGCTGGTTGCAGCAGCTAAGTACTGGAGCTTCTTAGAACTTTACACAGTAGGAAAGCTGGAATTATCTAAAATCATTGATATTACGTTATCACCCAATGTCAGATTACTGCCTTTAAAAATCTTGAAGATGGGGTTATTTGTCAGAGCATGTGGGGAAGTTTGTTTGAGATCGGTTAGTTTACTATGAGTATGCTAACCTCTATAGGAAAGTTGACTGTTGGTGAGGTCAGGGATTTATTACTATTTCTTTTCTTTCCTTTTATTGCTGATGTTTGTTTGTAACACACTAGATGTTTTCAGTGATGCATGTAATCAAATCCAGTTGATTCCAGTTAATCGGGATACATTGGGACTACAGTAGATTGTCTCAATTAAGCAGTTGCTCTGAAAAAAACGTTGACATGGTACCTTTTAAAAAAATTAGACAGTACAAGTGATAGATAAAAATCAAAACACTTTTTTAAATTTTTAAACACACAAGTGAAAGAAAAAACCCCCAGTACAGTACAGATTAATTTCAAATTTTACAATTATTCTGTAACACAAAAGTTGAAATAAAGGAAATGAAAACATTTATTCTGTAATCTTAAAGTTGAATAAATTAAAAGAAAAGTTGCTCATTCAAAAGAGCATTAACGTTGGAGGTATTGATCAAGTGTACTTTGACGAGCTGTCTTCATTGACTGCAGCTGGACAAAGTCAGCACAGGTCTCTACAGCAGTTACAGGATTGCCTTCATTGCCTTCCTGAACATATAAACATATAAGACCGCAGCTTTGCACCTTTTCCAATAACCAGCAGCTTATGTTTATCAGTCTCCGACATGTAATAGCACAGCACTGTTACACGATTCCCCAGCATTGTGTGTTTATAGGTCAGGGATCCATCAGGTCTGGCACAGTAGAACAGCCCTGTTTCATCAGCATTGTAGATGCCATCTGCACAAAATTTACAAAGCAAACATAGAATTTTTGTGGTCTTCCATTGTTCAGTACTTATAGCATCAGCACTGTCTTTCTCACCATATGCTCTCGTAAACTTTATCCTGAACCTGCATTTCCATCGTGACAACCAGCCATCTGTTGCTTTAAAATCATTGTGAACGAGTTTTCTAGCTAACTCCTCTGACTTGCTTTTTAACATTGATCCACTCACACGGACACCTCTTCCTATTACAATTGAGAACCATTGATTCAGGGCCTCTTCTACGTCAAGATCCTTATCTTCGTGCTTCTGTTTTTGGGAAACTCACTGTCGCCTCTAAGTTAAAGTCCATTCATTTATCAGTTTCTCTTGTACAATGTATGCTAGTCTGGATTTTGGAAACTCTTGTAATCTCTGCCAGCTAATGCTGACTGCTGTTTGGCTGTTGTTTTTTCAATTCTTCTAGTAAGGTGACTTCATCTGCGAGTGTTAAGAGCTTTCCTTGGCATTTTTTCAGTGCATGTCACAGATGGAATGCGACACACCTCGCAACAGCATGTGTATGCAAATGCAGCAGCTCTTATATATTCCAGGGATAGGTGACGTATTGATGATGTTTTGCGTGTGCTACTGGCTGAATTAAATGAAGCATTGTCCCAAATAAGCAAAACGGTTGCACCTTTAAAATTGTGCTTTGTTTTTTTGTTCTCTGAGATTTGGATCAAATAAGCAGCCGTACGGATTAAGCGGTATCCCAAATAGCCAGAATCCACTGTATAATCTCTATATAATAATTGGTCAATGTGCTTCTCTGGATGGCTGCTGGCTGGGTTCGTAAAAGCATGCAAATGAGCTGATGTCAGCTCACCTCCAGCGTTCTCTTCCCTCCCAGTGTCCCACCCTTGCAGAAAGACAAAATGACATCAGAGGAGGACGGGACACTGAGAGGGAAGGCAAGGGAAGGTTGGAGGTGACGCGAGCCGAGCCTGCCACCGCTGTGACCTGAGGTAACATGAACAGCTTAAAGGCAGGGCGGCAGGAAAGACATGTCATGTCCCCTACCTCAACGCAAGCGGTGTCCTCGGGCTGCGAGGGGTCCCGTCAACATGCATACTTGATTGGCACTGTCTGAGCCATGTGTGTGTAGTCTTCTCTGGGTTTGTTCAGAGAGCGGTGGCTGCAAGCTCCTTAATTGCTTTGCTTCCACCCACCTGGGTCTGCTCTTCCTCTGCCTGGCTTCCCTTGCTTCTCTCCTATTGGTCTTCCGGTTCCTCCTTCCCCTTCTCTTGTCCTATGGCTGTGCCCCTTCTCCCTGCTGATGTCAGACGCCAGCACTTTATCAGCTGAGCTCTGCCTGGACTCCATGCTTCAGCTTCTACTTTGGTAGGTGTTTCTAACTCTGTAGTCTGCTTCTTATCTACTGGTCCCTCGTTGCTGACTTTGCCTGTACCTGGATTACCCTTCTGCCTGCCGCCTGCCTGCTGACTTTTGCCTGTACCTGGAATACTCTCTTGCCTGCCGCCTGCCTACTGACTTTTACCTGTACCTGGATTACCCTTCTGCCTGCCGCCTGCCTACTGACTTTCGCCTGTACCTGGATTACTCTCTTGCCTGCCTACTGACTTTCCTGTACATGGATTACTCTCTTGCCTGCCGCCTGCCAACTGACTGCCGCTTGTACCTGGATTACTCTCTTGACCTGCTGCCTGCCTGGCCAATACATTCATCACCCTGTTTCCAGCTCCGTCCTGTAAGTCCTGGAGGCCGCCCACACCTAGGGGCTCAACCTCTGGGGAACGGTGGTCAGTGCAGGTGAATCCTGGGGTTGTCCAGCCACCAAGCAGAACCTGGTCCGAGTACCGGGCTCAGCAGCGCTCTACTTGGTACAAGAACTCACAAGTCTGACAGGACAAGAGGGCTGCAGGGCTGCTGTGGGAGATGATGGCGGGCAGGTGAGGGCTGGGGTTCAACTCCAGCTTGGGTGCTTAAAACGGAGTTAGGTGGGGAGCTGGGGTGCCTCACTGGACATGGATTGGAGGGGAGGGGAATCACTGGACATCGATGGGATGGGAGACTCGCTTGACTTGGCGAGGAAGGCAGGGGACAGAGAAGAAATTGCTTAAACGCAAGTCACTGGCCATGGATGGAATGGGAGATGAGGGCAGAGGAGAATCGCTGGACATGGATGGGATGGAAGAGGAGGGGAGAATCGCTGGACACGGATGGGAGGGCAAGGCAGAGGAGAATTGCTGGACATGGATGGGATGGGAGGGGAGAATCGCTGGACATGGAGGGGAGGGGAGGGCAGGGGAGAAAGGAGAAATTGCTTAGATGAGAGCCTTCCTAGGGCGTGTTTCATTTTTCACGAAATGGGCTTTGTTGCTTGTAAATAAATAACTTACAGGACTTGCAGCAGGGTTCAACCCCAGGTGTGGGTCCTCCACGCTGAACCAGGCACAGGCTAGGAAACATTACTCAGAAACTGAGACAGAGTTCTATATCTGGAACTTGCAAATAGTATGAGATGGAGTAGAACTGGGTTCAGTTGTTCAGTAACCAGGTTATAGGGACTAGAACTATGTCATGGCTGCAGGACCATCCTGAGGGCTATGTGATTGGTACAGTCATACACGTCACAAGGGAGACGGGCACAAAAATTGCTCCCTATTCATTGTCTTCCCAGCAATGCCCATGGCTTAGTGGGTAGGATGGGGGCACTAGGGGGCCTGTCACACCGGGTGTGATTCCTGCTTGAGACTCTCCTGTGGGCCTGGCTGGAACTAGAGTTAGGCAGGTTACAAGCTGAACCTATACTAGTTAATAGTCACCAAATGCAAAAAAAAGAAACAGGAAACAAATCCCTATGAACAAGAAGTGAAAAAGAAAAGGAAGCAGGGGTGGACCAAAAAGACCTCCAGCACCGATGAAAGTTCACAAACAGTTTATTGTCAGAAGCACTTCACAGATAAAGGACCCGACACGGGACCGTGTTTCAGCAGAACAAACCGCCTGCTTCAGGGGTCTCACATACACTCTCTACAAATAAAAATGGATAAATACATATTTATAAGTTAATGATCCTTATACTAATACATACTCATAAATATACAAACATATTTCAAAGGCTATAAATACATCAATAAAAATATAATTTTTATAAAAGATGAGAATTCTTATAGAAAGTAATAAATAATTATCATATACCTAAGAAAAGATGGACAAACAGGAACAATGGTAAAATGAATGCATACTACTGAAACAACAAACATATGTGTGTATACTATTAAACATGGGCAAAATATATTGCAAGTCTTTAATACTGTGAGATTTTTAGAAGAACAGGCCTTTATAAAGCCAAACAAATATAATGTAACAACAATAAAATATATATGCATGAAAAAAATGTGTCTCTTAAGCGATATATTATACCACAGTACTATATAATAATGGAAGACAAGAGAAATATATACCTGAAAATATGTTTGCATATTTATGAGTATGTATTAGTATTAGCATCATTAACTTATAAATGTGAATTTATCTGTTTTTATTTGTAGAGAGTGTGTGATCCCTGAGGCAGACGGTTTGTTCCGCTGAAACACGGTCCAGTGTTGGGTGCTTTATGTGTGAGGTGCTTTTGACAAACTGTTTTTGAAATTTCATCGGTGCTAAAGGTCTTTTTGGTCCACCCCTGCTCCCTTTTCTTTTTTGCTACTCAATAGTCATAGCATAACCAGAGGACTCAAGTAAAAGACTGGAATGTGAAAAGACCAGTCAGACAAAATTCAATTCAATTCAATTCTTGTATGGATCCACGGAATCTTAGCGGAGATTAGGTGGGATGCCGGTAATTGGGAAGCAAAACCGGTGCTGGGCAGACTTCTACGGTCTACGCCCTGATCATGACTGAATAGATATGGATGGGCTGTAGTGTACATTTTAAGGGGTTTCGACGTTAGCTTCAGAACTTAGTACAAGAACAGTGCTGGGCAGACTTCTACGGTCTGTGCCCTGAGAATGGCAAGGACAAATCAAACTCGGTTATAAAGTATCAAGTACCATGTAAAATGAGTTTATCTTCTTGGGCAGAGTGGATGGACCAGTCTATGTTACTATGTTACTGCTAACATCCCTATTCCAGGGTTCAGTACGGTTTACATTCTGGGTATGGATGGCACAAATAGAAATGGTCAGAGTGTAAGCACGACAATGAGCATTACAAGTTAATCTTATGGATGATTCAAGGAAAATAAAGGATTGTTAAGAAACGGTCTTTAGGAAGAAAAAGGTTTGTAGCCTTTTCCGGAAGCTACGGTAGCTGTTGTCTGTTCTAATGATGATTGGTAAAGAATTCTATAATGTAACTCCTAGAACCTGGAAAAAAGAGCCAAAGATATTCTGATATCGAATACCTTTATGAGACAGTGACAATAGCATCAGAGTGTCTTTCAGACTGTACCAGACATAGGGGGTCTTTTACTTAAGCTTAGCTTGAGTTATCTGCAGCAGGGCCCAAAAGAATAAAATGGGCACTGTTGCAGATAACTCAAGCTAAGCTTTAGTAAAAGACCCCCATAGTGAAGCAACTCTAATTAGCAGCTCAGATGTGAAGCCCTGTAAAATTTGGAAGACTGAACAAGCAGCTTTAAACCTAATGATGGCTGGTAAAAAGAGGAGTGGAGTAGCCTAGGGGTTAGTACAACAGACTTTGGTCTTGGGGAACTGGATTCAAGTCCCATCAAAACTCCTTTGTGACTCTGAACAAGTCACCTAAACCTCCAATGCCCCCGGTACAAATAAGTACCTGTATATACTATTTAAACCACCTTGAATGTAGTTACAAAAACCACAGAAAGGCAGTATATTAAATCCCATTCCCTTTCCCTAATTCTCTCAGAAATGGGAAGCTAGTGTACCTCAATAAGATATGATGAGACACTAGTATATCTATTCAATCTGAATATTAGTCTAGTAGCTGTGTTTTGTATAATCTGCAATTTCTTCAGCTATTGACGCTTAATACAAAGGAATAATATGTTACAGTAGTCCAGATGTGGTAGGACTAACATTTGAACTAACAGTGCAAATGCTTTTTGGTCAAAGAATGATCTGATTAGTCAAAGCTGTCTCATTCTGAATAGAGTTGGTTAACATGGGAGGAAAAAGTTAGGAAGGAGTCAAGCAGGACCCCTAATACTCTTGTTTCGGACTCGGCTGCAAAGCTTTGACCATTAGCCACAGATATTGAAGTTGGGGCCAAGACTCCCTGATTCTGGAACCACAGGATCTTTGTGCTTTCAATTTCAGTTTATCGGTCAGGGGCACAAGAGCTGATACCATTCATGCCAGTTGTTACCATCTGGATTGGATCTTTATTTGAAGATGGCACTGATATGAGAAGCAGGATGTAGTAGTAGCTCGCTTAGTCCCAGGTGTATTGAGCCAAGACAGGACATGAAGAAATTGAATAGGATAGGGGAGAGCAGGGATCCCTGAGTGAAAAC
This sequence comes from Microcaecilia unicolor, assembly GCF_901765095.1. Classification (NCBI taxonomy): domain Eukaryota; kingdom Metazoa; phylum Chordata; class Amphibia; order Gymnophiona; family Siphonopidae; genus Microcaecilia; species Microcaecilia unicolor. Next base: position 235,679,954 of record NC_044035.1, on the reverse strand, counting down.
AATCTTGACTATATCTAGAGAAAGAGAGCCTGATTTTAACAGCCCATTAAGACCATTCAGTAACCAGTTGACATTCTCAGTAGGGATGGTTTGGAGAAGGAATTCTGGGCAGTGATCCAGGGAGCAGTGGGTTCGTGAACATTTCAACAATAGTGATCTTACATCTTCAGATGTCAGTGGCTGAAACCATTCCTGTGTCCCTTCATTGGATAAACGTCAGTGTTTGAAGCTGAGCCACGGATTGGATCGTTTTTCACAGATGGAGTAGTTTGGGGTAGTTTGTACCTAATTTGAGTGATTATGTTGTTGAAATGATCGGCTAGTTCTTGGGCGGATGGTTGAGCTTGACGTGTTGTCGGCTATATTGGATGTTAGGCTTCTGACTAAGGAGAAAAATTTAAGGACCTCTGGGGGCAGTGGAACACTTTTTTGGTTGAAGGGGTCAATCAAATCAATCTCTGTTCCTGCCCCAATCTCTCTTATTGCTGATAATATGTTGGTCAAAATATTAGTGGCTCACTTCATTCCACGGTCTATGCAGACCTCAATAGCAAAAAGGCAAGTTTTCTGCTTTCCAGCTGGCTGTTTTTATTGGACTCTAACCAATTCATGATACCTAGGAGTGTGGCCTTGAGGCCTATATGGCAAATGATTTGTGTTTATGCCCTCAGGATACTACTTGGTCTAATGTCTACAATTCCCATCCTAAAATTTTTGACCCACCCTGATTCACAGGGTCTTGCCCTTTTTGCCCTGACAACCACTATCTATTTGGTACCTAGTCTAATGCTAAGTAGGGCAAATCAGTGAGACAAGGGGTTCCTTGTCCTGAAATGTACAAACATTGCACTTGGTTCTATTAGGGCTGTGTACACCACAGTAATGAGAGGGAGCTTCCTATCCCTAAGATTTTGACATACAGAATAGGTTATTGTGAAAAAATATGGTAGAGTAGTGAGAGAGATGTCATACTTCCGTGTATGTTTGTAGACAGACCCACTGCTTTTGTCTCTGGTACTAAGAATAGTATATATGAAGTTTTGTTTTTTTTTGTAGTTTGGACGTCATATACCAAGTATAATACATACAATTCATAGGAATCTCACCTCCACAAATGTTAGTAATGAAGAGTGCACAGAAATAACATTAATGTGTAACAGAAGCTGTGTGGGGTTTTTTCACCCACAGAAAGCTCACCAAATGCTATGAGAGGCTGTGAAACTTCTGCAAAGGAAAGAGGAAGTTCAAGAGCCCAGAATAAAGGTTGCCTGCTTCTCTGCTGGGTCCAGGAATCGGCAGCTCTGTGTCTGGAGGATTTGTTTACCACTAGAACTAAAAATACAGGGGCAAATCAAAATATAAATGCCAGAACCACAAATTATAACTCAAAACAATTTGTCACTGGTAATACATTTATAGAATGTACTAAATTTTTATTCATGCTGTTATAAACAATTACATTTAAAATCCACTATCAACCTAAGAAGATGAAGTGAGGGAATCTAATGCACTAATCTCATAAATCGATTTCTTAAGATCTAATCACAGTCTATAACAGCAATGTCACAGTCCACAAAAATGTTCCCAAAATCAGTGAAGATCAAACTGTTAGTGCTTTCAAATTTAATATCTTGATGTAGCTGGAAACAAGCTACTTCAAGATATTGATCAGGGCTATATGAAAAAGACCATGAGGGATAAGTACATAAGCACTGCCACGCTGGGAAAAGACCAAAGGTCCATCAAGCCCAGCACTCTGTCTCCGACAGTGGCCAATCCAGGCCCCAAGAACCTGGCAAAAACCCAAAATTTAATAACGATCAATGAACTTTTCCTTCAGGAATCTGTCCAGACCCCCTTTAAACTCAGTAAGGCCAGCTGCCGTCACTACCTTCTCCGGCAATGAGTTCCAGAGTCTAACCACATGCTGAGTAAAGAAAAACTTTCTCCAATTTGTTTTAAACCTACCACATTCTAATTTCATCTTGTGTCCCCTAGTTCTATTATTGTTAGAAAGCGTAAACAAACGCTTCACATCTGTCCGCTCTACCCTACTCATTATTTTGTAGACCTCTATCATATGACCCCTCAGCCGCCTTTTCTCCAGGCTAAAGAGTCCTAGCCGTCTTAACCTCTCCTCATAAGGTAGTCGTCCCATCCCTTTTATCATTTTCGTCGCCCTTCTCTGCACCTTCTCCAATTCCTTTATATCTTTTTTGAGATGAGGCGACCAGAACTGAACACAATACTCCAGGTGCGGTCGCACCATGGAGCGATATAACGGCATTATAACATCCTCATGCTTGTTTTCCATCCCTTTTCTAATAATACTCAACATTCTGTTCGCCTTCTTAGCCGCCGCAGCACATTGAGCGGAAGATTTCAACGTTCTATCCACGATGACTCCCAGATCCCTTTCTCGGTCCGTAATTCCTAAAGCGGAACCTTGCATGACATAGCTGTAATTTGGGTTCCCCTTTCTCACTTGTCAACGTTAAACTTCATCTGCCATTTGGACGCCCAATCCCCCAGTCTCACGCGGTCCTCTTGTAATCTTTCACACTCCTCCCGCGACGAGACGACCCTGGATAACTTTGTGTCATCTGCAAATTTAATTACCTCACTAGTTACTCCCATCTCAAGGTCATTTATAAATATGTTAAAAAGCAGCGGACCCAGCACAGACCCTAAGGGACCCCACTAACTACCCTTCTCCATCAAGAATAATGACCATTCAACTCTACTCTCTGCTTCCTGTCTTTTAACCAGCTCTTAATCCATAATAATACACTGCCTCCGATCCCATGACTCTCCAGTTTCCTTTGGAGTCTTTCATGAGGCACTTTGTCAAACGCCTTCTGAAAATCTAGATATACAATATCCACCGGCTCCCCTTTGTCCACATGCTTATTCACCCCCTCGAAAAAATTCAGTAGATTTGTGAGGCAAGATTTCCCTTCACTAAATCCGTGCTGACTTTGTCTCAGCAGCCCATGCTTTTGTACGTGCTCCGTAATTTTATTCTTAATAATAGCCTCCACCATTTTTCCCGGCACAGACGTCAGACTCACCGGTCTATAATTTCCCGGATCTCCTCTGGAACCCTTTTTAAAAATCGGCGTTACATTGGCCACCCTCCAATCTTCCGGTACCACACCTGATTTTAGGGATAAATTGCATATTACTAACAGCAGCTCCACAAGTTCATTTTTCAGCTCTATTAATACTCTGGGATGAATACCATCCGGACCCGGCGATTTACTACCCCTTCCTCTTTCAAACTCCAAAGATTAAATGATTCACCAACCAGCTTATTTTTGAAAGGAGAAGGGCGCCCATCTTCAGGAGATGGGCGCCCATCTCCCGAGGGCGCTCAAATTGGTATAATCGAAAGCCGATTTTGGGCGCTTTCAACTGCACTCCGTCGCGGAGACGAACAAAGTTCATGGGGGCATGTCGGCACATTAGCGAAGGTGGAACAGGGGCAGGCATGGGAGTGGTTAACAGATGGCCGGCTTCAGGCCATAATGGAAAAAAGAAGGGCGGCCGTAGCAAGAATTTGGGTCGCTTTTTTTGGACCCTTTTTTTTTAGGTCCAAGTCCCCAAAGGTGCCCAAACTGCCAAGATGGCCACCAGAGAGAATCAGGGATGACCTCCCCTGACTCCCCCAGTGGTCACCAACCCCCTCCCTCAAAAAAAAAGTTCTTTAAAAACTTTTTTTTCCAGCCTTTAAGCCAGCCTCAAATGTCATACCCAGCTCCATGAATGTAATTGTTTAAAACAGTATAAATAAAAGTTTTGCACATTCTATAAATGTATTACCAGTAACAAAAATGTCTGAGTTGGAGGATATGTTTGACCCAATTTTATTCTTACAATGTGAGGCAGAAAAAGATATAATTTGAAAACAGTATTATAAAATGGTTGAGTGTTAAAAATAAAATTTAAAAAATGGTTGAGAATCCAAGCATGGTGATTTACAAGACAGATTAGGCAATGTAATATCACGTCCTTTAATAGGAATATAATAACATAGGCAACCGTGAATCCCTGCCACAGCCCCATGCACCCTGAACCCAAATTAATAAATAAAAACATATACACATGATAATTAAATGGAAACAACTTGACCACAGCTTTATTAAACAAAAACCTAAAACAGGATACCCGAGCCAAAATGTAAGTTCTTAAAAGCTGTGAATAACGCATCCCAGTCCAACACCATAAAAAAGACTGACCAACACACTATATGCTATACTCATGACACTCCTGCCATGCAGCAAGGTGCATCGAATCCGGGTGCAGTAAACCCTTCTGAACCAAGCCATAATTTGATGAAAATAGCACTACTCAATCACCCAGACTCAGGTATTCCTGTCCTCCAAGCTGTGACATGCATAGAATAGAAGAAACAAAATGTTACAGCAAGGATTGGGCGGGAGGGTATGCAGCACTCATGCGAGCCCTCAAAGACAAGGAGGGCTCTTCCAGCATCCTGTGGGCTTTTAAGCCCCATGCTTCTATCACCTCCCTTCCGCACAGAGGGCCCACGCTGGGGCAAAAACTCTATTCCAGCCACCGGGGCTCCCTGACTACTTCCAGCTTATCCTCCCCCCAGCTGGGGTGTGGGGACACAGGAGCATATCACCATCTTAAGGGTAGATCCTGCTTAGAACATAAGAGTAGCCATACTGGGTCAGACTAATGATTCACTAGCCCAGTACCCTATTTTCCAAACAGTGGTCAAGCCAGGTCACAAGTACCTGGCAGAAACCCAAATTGTGGCAACACTCCATATTACAAATCCCAGGGCAAGCAGTTGCTTCCCATGTCTGCCTCAATAGCAGACTATGGACTTTTCCTCCAGGAATTTGTCCAAACCCTTTTTAAACCGCTAACCGCTCTTACCACAGCAAAGAGCTCCAGAGTTAACTATTCATTGAGTGAAAAGATATTTCCTCCTATTTGTTTTTAAAGTATTTCCATGTAACTTCTTCGAGTGTCCCCTAGTCTTTTTACTTTTGGAATGAGTAAAAAATCGATTTACTTCTACTTGCTCTACACCACTCAGGATTTTGTAGACCTCAATCATATCTCCCCTCATCCGTCTCTTTTCCAAGCTGAAGAGCTTTAACCTCTTTAGCCTTTCCTCATACGAAAGGAGTTCCATCGCCTTTATTATTTTAGTCGCTCTTCTTTGAACCTTTTCTAATTCCGCTATATCTTTTTTTTGAGATCCGGTGTCCAGAATTGAACGCAATACTGAAGATGCGGATGCACCATATAGCGATACAAAGGCATTATAGTATTTTCAGTCTTATTCACCATCCCTTTCCTAATAATTCCTAGCATCCTGTTTGCTTTTTTGGCCGCCACCGCACACTGAGCAGAAGATTTCAGCGTATTATCTACAAAGACACCCAGATCTTTTTCTTGAGCACTGACCCCCAAGGTGGACCCTAGCATCATGTAACTGTGATTCAGATTATTCTTTCCAATGTGCATCACCTTGCATTTGTCCACATTAAATTTCATCTGCCATTTGGACGCCCAGTCTTCCAATTTCCTAAGGTCTTCCTGCAATATTTCACACGTGTTTTAACAACCTTAAGTAGTTTTGTATTATCTGCAAATTTGATCATCCCACTCGTCGTTCCGATTTCCATAGCATTTATAAATATGTTAAATAGTACCAGTCCCAGTACAGATCCCTGCAGCACTCCACTGTTCACTCTCCTCCATTGAGAAAAATGACCATTTAACCCTACCCTCTTTCTGTCCAATAACCAATTCCTAATCCACACCAGAACATTGCCTCCTATCCTGTGACTGTTTAATTTTCTCAGGAGTCTCTCATGAGCAACTTTATCAAGAGCTTTCTGAAAAACTAGATACACTACATCAACCAGCTCACCTTTATCCACGTGTTTATTCATGCCTTCAAGGAAATGAAGCAAATTGGTGAGGCAAGACTTCCCTCAGCTGAACCAATGCTGACTCTGTCCCATTAAACCATGTTTGTGTACGTGTTCTATAATTTTATTCTTTATAATAGTTTCCACTATTTTGCCCGGCACCGACAGCAGGCTTACTGGTCTATAATTTCCTGGATCACCCCTAGAACCCTTTTTAAAAATCAGTGTCACATTAGCCACCCTCCAATCTTCAGGTAGTATGGACGATGTTAATGACAGGTCACATATTACTAACAGCAGATCAGCAATTTCATGCTTGAGTTCTTTGAGTGCTCTTAAATGTATGCCATCCAGTCCAGGTGATTTACTACTCTTTAATTTGTCAATTTGGCTCAGTACATCTTCCAGGTTCACCAAGATTTCTCTCAATTCCTCTGCATTATCACCCTTGAAAACCATTTCTGGTACAGGCAGATCTGTTATATCTTCTTCCGTAAAAACAGAAGCAAAGAATTCATTCAGTTTCTCCGCTATGGTCTTGTCCTCCCTGATGTGCTGTTGCTGAACAGAACTGATTGTTGTCTATCTGACAAATAGGATTTGAACCAAGCAAATACTGTACCACTGATACCTGTTTCTGCAAGTCTTGTAAGCATGATATTATGATCCACAGTGTCGAAGGCTGCCGAGAAATTGAGCAACATTAGTATTGAGGAGATTCTCTGTCACGGTTTCTGTGCTGATCATCAAGAAGGGACACAAGAACTGCGTCTATTCTGTACCCAGGACTGAAGCCAGATTAACATGGATCTAGCCAATTACTTTCAATCTGCCAGTCGTTGAGTTGAATGAGGACTGTCCTTTCTGTAAGTTTTGCAAGGAAAGAAATGTTGGAGACTGGTTGGTACTTTTCGAGCTTGTCCTGGTCCAGTGAGCTCTTTACTGTAGGGAACACACCACAGCTCTTTTTTGTGTTGTTGGTAGCTGCCCTTCCATAAGAGAGGAGTTAACAATTTTAGTGGCCCCTTGAATGAAGCTTGTGTTTGCTCGTTGTACAATCCTTGCTGGGCAGGGATCAGGAGGGCAGGTTGTAGACCATAGACCCACATATTTTTGTCACCTGCGTATACCTGAAAATTCAATGCCAGAGCCCCAATATGACCCGGCATTGAATTTCTGGGTCATTCTTCACTCAACTTTTCCCAATTCTGTCTCTTGTTTCAGATGGGAGAGACCAGAACTACACACAACACTCAAGATAAAATTGCACAGTGAAGCTATAAAGAGGCATTACAACGTTCTCTGTTTTATTTTCCATTCCTTTTCTGGATTATGCCTAATTTTCTATTTGGGTTTTTTTTTTTTGACTGCCACTGCACACTGAGCTAAGAATTTCAAAGTATTGTCCACAATGACTCCAAGATCTTTTTCCTCAGTAGTGACTCCTAATGCCAAACCTAGCATTGTATAAATATACTTAGGATTGTTTTCCCTATTCGCATTACTTTGCACTTGTTCATCTTAAATTTCATCTGCCACTTTTACACCCACTTCTCCTCTCTGGCAAGTTCCTTGTGCACTTCCTCACAGTCCACTTGTTTTTTACCAGCTTTGAATAATTTTGTGTCATCTGGCTAAAGGAACATCACTTGATCCTCAATCCTAATAAAACAGTGGCCTGTTGGATCACAGGCTCTTCCTCTTTCATTCCTTCTCTAACACCGGTGCATTCTGGCAGGCAAGTAACTCCTGTCACTTCGTTCAGATACCTAGGGATACTTCTAGACTCAGGATTATCGTTTGCACCTCAGATCTCCCTAGTTTTAAAATCTGATTTCAGAACAGTTTGCAATATGCTGGATTTAACTTCATTTTCATCTCTGTGTTATGCCTATGTCAACTCCAGTTATGATTATTGTAACTCTATTTATGCAGGTATTACTAAGGTCAATATTAAACGTCAGCAAACCCTTCAGAACACTGCAGCTTGTCTCATTTGTAATGCCAAACAACATGATCATGTCTCTTCATTGTTACCACAACGCTTGCATTGTCTTCCAGTTGAATACCGGATTAAGTTCAAAATTCTCGTGATGACATTTAAAATTTTGCATACAGCAACTCCCTCCTATCTGGCAACCCAGGTTATCCCAGATACACCCTCCCGCACACTTAGTTCTTTAACTGATAATAGGCTTGTTTTGCCTCCACCTACGAAGGCAAGATGGGAATCCACATGCTCCTCTGAGTTTTTATTCCTTGCCCCGGCCCTCTGGAACTCGCTTCCTCAAAACCTCAGGCTAGAGAATTCATATAAACCTTTCTACACACTTCTGAAGACATATTTTTTCAATTTGGCCTTTGGATTATGAAGGCAGCTTTGATCTGGATTCAGGGTATCCTTCAGTTCATTGACTGATTTCTGCAAAGAGGAAAAAAAACATGAAGGAAATAATTGATGATTTTATAATGATTTCACTTGGTGTGTTACCAGAACATACCAAGTGAAATCAAGCACCAACATATCATCACCCTGGAAACCAGACTGCGGAGTACCACAAGGATCCCCACTATCACCGATCCTTTTCAACCTCATGATGGTCCCACTAGCCAAAGCCTTATCTACACACGGCCTTAATCCATTCATTTACACCGATGACTTCACACTATACATCCCCTACAAACATGATTTAGCTGAAATCACCAATAAAATCAAGCTCAGTTTAAACATCATGAACTCATGGGCAAACGCATTCCAAATAAAACTCAACACAGAAAAAACACACTGTCTTATCATTTCATCCCAATACAACGCATACAAACCCACAAACATTAACACCCCAGGATACACCCTCCCTATTTCAGACAGCCTGAAAATTCTCGGAGTAACAATCGACCGTAACCTCCAACTAGAGTCCCAAGCTAAACTCACCATAAAGAAAATGTTTCTCTCAATGTGGAAACTAAAACGTGTGAAACCATTCTTCCCGATGAAAATATTTCGCAACCTTGTACAATCAGTGGTGCTAAGCCACGCAGCCTATTGTAACGGAATCTATGCGGGATGCAAAGAACAAATCATAAAGAAACTTCAAACCGCCCAAAACACAGCAGCACAGCTTATATATGGGAAAACACGTTTTCACAGCACCAAACCACTCCGAGAAAAACTGCACTGGCTTCCAATTAAGGAACATATCGCATTCAAAATCTGTACGACAGTTCACAAAATCATCTACGGCGAGGCACCAGGATACGTGACAGACCTCATCAACCTACCACCCAGAAATACCATAAAATCAGCAAGATCATACCTAAACCTCCATTACCCAAGCAGCAAAGGACTCAAATACAAATCCACCTATGCTTCCAGTTTTTCCTACCTGAGCGCACAATTGTGGAACGCACTACCAAAAGTAGTAAAAACCACATTCGACCACATGAATTTCCGGAAAAAACTTAAAACAGAACTGTTCAGAAGGGCATACCCCACCGACCCAACATAAAAAACCTGGACTTCCATATCATCAAGCTGATCAATCCATAGACTGGTGGGTTGTGTCCATCTACCAGCAGGTGGAGATAGAGAGCAAACTTTTGCCTCCCTATATGTGGTCATGTGCTGCCGGAAACTCCTGTATGTTCTCTATCTCAGCAGGTGGTGGTCACACACAGCAGCAGCTCTGGCTAGGCCTCCAAGCCTAATCCTTAGGTTTTGTTGAGGCCTGGGGTTGAGGGCTCTTTTGAGCAAGTGCAAACCTGGTGGTGCCAGGTCCCTCCTTTTCTCCCCCCTCCCGCTGGCTCCGTTTAAAAAAAAAAAAAAAAAAATTTTAAACGTCTTTAAAGGCGTTTATTTTGACGTTTATTTAAACGTTCATTGCAGCTACTCACTGGGACACCAGTTCGTTACAGCTCGGAGCGGCAAGCAGGTAATTTTACCTTTTTATAGCGGGCAGGGGGTTCCCCGATTCTTCTCCTCGTGGCATATGGCGTCGGAGGGCGAGGGCGCAAAGGGTCGCTCCCCGGATCGCTGGAGCGCTTCTAGAGGGGATGCGGGGGTTTTACAGCCTGATTCGCCCTTGATGGGTGACAGTTTAGTGTCCGATGAATGTCCCGGTCCTTCCTCCGGCGTGGCGGTTTTTCCCGCCATAAACGCCCATCCCCCGCTCCTCGCCTCCGCCATCTTGGCCGGCCACGCGGCTCGGACGGCTTCTTCGGGGGCCGCCCTTGAGGTTGGAGACATTAATGCCATGAACGCCCTTAATTTGGGCGACGGCACAAAACCGGCTAATGTTAAGAGCCGTTCTTCCCGCGCGGCTCCTTCGCGGAGTTTCGCGCCGGACGCCATTTTGGATGCGCAGCGCGTCTCTCCCCCGCTATTTCGAGCGCCGGTTGAGAGTGCGTCTAGGGCTGTTGCCCAGGCTGCGGAAGTGCACAGTCTGGGGGGTTTCTCCCCCGAGTTTGTTTTGCTGCTGCATCAGGCCTTCCTCATGCACAACGCTGCCCCTGCTCCCTCGTCTGGTAAAGAGGTTGAGGTTCCCAGAGGCAAACGCCCTCGGGTTGATTCCCAGGCCTTGGAGGAATTTGTCTCCTCCGATGTAGATGAGGGCAGCGTGTCTGAGGTCTCCCAACGGTCCTTTGCGGATTCCTTGGAGGAGACGGATCCCCGCTCGGTTGGAGCGGATGACCCCTCTGCAGCGCGGCTTTTTAGCCCAGAGGATTTGCCCAACCTGTTGTTACAGGCCATGGACACTTTGAAGATTTCCTCTCCGGAGGACGTCTCTCCCTCAGCCCCTGTTGGCTCTGCCATTATGCTGGGGACGAAGCGCCCGCCTAGAACCTTCCACGTGCATGATGCCATGCACACCTTAATTTCGGCTCAATGGGATGCCCCAGAAGCGAGCCTTAAAGTGGCTAGGGCTATGTCCCGCCTCTATCCTTTGGCTGTGAGTGAGCGTGAGGCCTATCTGTGGCCTACCGTGGATTCTTTAATCACTGCGGTGACTAAGAAAACGGCGTTGCCGGTGGAAGGTGGCACGGCCCTAAAGGACGCCCAAGACAGAAGATTGGAGGCGGCCTTAAGGTCGTCCTTTGAGGCGGCTGCTTTAAGTTTGCAGGCCTCAGTTTGCGGCTCCTATGTGGCCAGGGCGTGCCTGACTATGGTGCAGCGGGCTTCCCCCTCGGATCATTCCTTGAGGGCTGATTGGCCGGCCCTGGAATCGGGCTTAGCCTATTTGGCAGACTTGCTGTATGATGTCTTGAGAGCCTCAGCTAAAGGCATGGCTCAGACAGTCTCTGCGCGGCGGTGGCTTTGGCTGAAACATTGGTCTGCTGACCACGCCTCTAAATCCCGCCTGGCTAGATTGCCTTTTAAAGGCAAGCTGCTCTTTGGGGTCGAGCTGGACAAAATCGTGACCGATCTCGGCACGTCTAAGGGCAAGAAGTTACCAGAGGTCAGGGCTCGGGCTAGTGCTCGTCCCGGTACCTCCAGAGGACGGTTTCAGGAAGCCCGTCGGTACCGCCCGGGTAGGTCGGGTTCTTCTGCCCCCTCTTCCTTTAAGAGGAATTTCTCCCCCATGCAGCATTCCTTTCGCAGAGACCGCCATCCCGGAGGTGCTCCCTCCGGTCCTCCCCCAGGGTCTCGTACCCAATGATGGGGTCTTGGTCCACGCCCCAGTGCAGATTGGAGGACGGCTGTCCTCGTTTCTGGGCGAGTGGACCACAATAACTTCAGACGCTTGGGTGCTGGAAGTCATCAGAGACGGCTACAAGCTAGAGTTCTGCCGACCCTTAAGAGACGGGTTTGTACTCTCTCCCTGCAAGTCTCCGGTCAAAGCTGTGGCAGTGCAGCAGACTTTGGACAATCTGATCCGCCTGGGTGCGGTCGTTCCGGTGCCAGAAAGTCAGCTTGGCAAGGGGCGTTACTCCATTTACTTTGTGGTACCAAAGAAAGGAGGTTCTGTCCGGCCTATCCTCGACCTCAAAGGGGTCAATCGGGCCTTGAAAGTGCGGCACTTTCGCATGGAGACTCTCCGCTCTGTTATAGCGGCAGTGAAGGCAGGGGAGTACCTGGCATCCTTGGACATCAAGGAAGCATACTTGCATATTCCCATCTGGCCTCCTCATCAACGCTTTCTGCGTTTTGCAGTCCTGGGCCGACACTTCCAGTTCAGAGCCCTCCCGTTCGGGTTGGCTACTGCTCCGCGGACCTTTTCCAAAGTAATGGTGGTCATAGCGGCCTTCCTGCGAAAGGAAGGAGTACAAGTCCATCCTTATCTGGACGACTGGTTGATCCGAGCCCCCTCTTATACAGAGTGCGGCAAAGCTGTGGACCGGGTAGTTGCTCTTTTGAGCTCCCTGGGATGGATCATCAACTGGGAGAAGAGCCAGCTGCGCCCGACTCAGTCCCTGGAGTATCTGGGAGTTCGATTCGACACCCAAGTGGGCAGAGTGTTCCTGCCAGACAATCGGATTGTCAAACTTCAGGCTCAGGTGGACCAGTTCCTAGTAGCCTCTCCTCTTCGGGCTTGGGACTATGTGCAGCTGTTGGGCTCTATGACGGCCACGATGGAAGTAGTGCCCTGGGCCAGGGCTCATATGAGACCACTTCAACACTCTCTGCTGCAGCGCTGGACTCCGATGTCGGAGGATTATGCTGTGCGCCTTCCCTTGGATCCAGCAGTGCGCAAGGCGCTGAGCTGGTGGATGCAGACAGACAAGTTGTCTGCGGGAATGCCTCTGGTGACCCCAGAGTGGATTGTCGTCACGACGGACGCCTCTTTGTCGGGCTGGGGAGCCCACTGTTTGGGAAGGACAGCGCAGGGGCTCTGGTCTCCTGCAGAGGCAAAGTGGTCTATCAACCTCCTGGAACTCAGAGCCATTCGGTTGGCGCTTTTGGAGTTCATCCCGGTACTGGTGTTGAAGCCTGTACGGGTCCTGTCGGACAATGCCACGGCTGTGGCCTATGTCAACCGCCAGGGAGGTACCAAGAGCGCCCCTCTAGCCAAGGAGGCTATGAGTCTATGCCAGTGGGCAGAAGCGAACCTGGAACAGCTGTCAGCGGCCCACATTGCCGGAGTCATGAATGTCAAGGCGGACTTTCTCAGTCGCCATACCTTGGAGCCCGGAGAGTGGCAGCTATCTGCTCAGGCGTTCTTGGACATCACGAAGCGCTGGGGCCAGCCGAGCCTAGATCTGATGGCGTCATCGGCCAATTGCCAAGTGCCGCGCTTTTTCAGCAGAGGACGGGACCCTCGATCCCTGGGAGTAGATGCTCTTCTCCAACAGTGGCCGACACAAGAGCTTCTCTATGTGTTCCCGCCCTGGCCCATGTTGGGCAGGGTGCTAGACCGGGTGGCAGAGCATCCCGGCAGGGTAATCCTGGTGGGTCCGGATTGGCCCAGACGTCCCTGGTATGCGGACTTGATCAGGCTCTCAGTCGACGATCCTCTGCGGCTGCCAGTGGAGCAGGGCCTGTTACATCAGGGTCCCGTGGTGATGGAGGATCCCTCCCCCTTTGGTCTTACGGCCTGGCTATTGAGCGGCAGCGTCTGAGGAAGAAGGGCTTCTCAGACAAGGTCATCGCCACTATGCTGAGAGCGAGGAAGCGCTCTACTTCTACTGCTTACGCCAGGGTTTGGCGTATCTTTGCAGCGAGGTGTGAAGCAGGCTCACTTTCTCCTTTCACTGCTCCAATTTCTTCAGTGTTGGCGTTCCTGCAAGAAGGTCTGGAGAAAGGCCTGTCGCTCAGTTCCCTTAAAGTCCAGGTAGCGGCTCTGGCTTGCTTCAGGGGCCGCCTGAAGGGTGCTTCCCTGGCTTCGCAGCCAGATGTGGTGCGCTTTCTCAAGGGAGTTAATCACCTGCGCCCTCCTCTGCACTCAGTGGTGCCTGCGTGGAATCTCAACCTGGTGCTAAGAGCATTGCAGAAGCCGCCGTTTGAACCCTTGTCGAGGGCATCTCTGAAAGACCTGACGTTGAAAGCAGTCTTTTTGGTGGCTATCACTTCAGCCAGAAGAGTTTCCGAGCTCCAGGCGCTCTCATGTCGAGAGCCTTTTCTGCAGTTCACTGAGGCAGGAGTGACTATTCGCACAGTGCCTTCCTTTCTGCCCAAGATTGTTTCTCGCTTCCATGTGAATCAGCAGCTCTGTCTCCCTTCCTTTCGTAGGGAGGACTACCCAGAGGAGTACTCTGCTCTTAAATATCTGGATGTGAGACGAGTCATCATCAGATACTTGGAAGTGACCAATGATTTCCGGAAATCGGATCATCTGTTTGTCCTGTATGCAGGTCCTCGTAGGGGTCTGCTAAGCCTGCAGTGGCAAGATGGGTCAAGGAAGCCATTGCAGCGGCTTATGTGGCCGCGGGGAAGGTGCCGCCTATCCAGCTGAAGGCTCACTCCACAAGAGCTCAGGCGGCCTCGATGGCAGAGGCCGGTTCCGTCTCCTTGGAAGAGATATGCAAGGCGGCAACTTGGGCTTCGGCCCATACATTCTCCAAGCATTACCGCTTGACTGTGGCTGCTCGGGCGGAGGCCCAGTTTGGAGCTTCAGTGTTGCGGTCAGGGATTTCTATGTCCCGCCCTGGGTGAGTACTGCTTCGGTACAGCCCACCAGTCTATGGATTGATCAGCTTGATGATATGGAAGGTAAAATTATGTATAATCATACCTGATAATTTTCTTTCCATTAATCATAGCTGATCAATCCATAGCCCCTCCCAGATATCTGTACTGTTTTTATTCTGGTTGCATTTCAGGTTCAAGTTCAGTCTTCAGTTACTTCAGAAAGACTTCGTGTTCAAGTTTTTTCACTTGGATTCTTCAAGAGTTAAGACGAGTTTGTGTTACAGTGAGCTGCTGCATTCCTCTCCCCTCCGTTTTACGGGGCTGGATTGAGACTTAAAATTCTGCCGGCACTCCCTCCCGCTTCGTGCGGCTGTAGGGCAGTTTTGTACCCCTCCCGCTTCGGCGGTGTTAGGGTCAGTCAGCTCCTCCCGCGGTTGCGGTTGCAGGATAAGCCAGATCCCCCCGCATCGGCGGGTGTGGTGTCCCTCCCCCGCTCCGCGGGGATGAGCTGGACGGATTCCCCTCCCCCACTTGTGTGGGGATGAGCTGGGTTAATTCCCCTCCCCCGTTTCGGCGGTGGTGAGCTGGGCAGAGTGTCCCTTCGTGGGTGTAATTCTCTAAGTGCTGAGTCCTGCGGATGGAGCTTTGATATCGACATACTGAGGAGTTTCCGGCAGCACATGACCACATATAGGGAGGCAAAAGTTTGCTCTCTATCTCCACCTGCTGGTAGATGGACACAACCCACCAGTCTATGGATTGATCAGCTATGATTAATGGAAAGAAAATTATCAGGTATGATTATACATAATTTTACCATCTGTGACACAACTTAACCAAAGATCGTAACGGACATATCCTAACTCTTCCTTTCCCTCTCTAAGTTCTCCCCAATTGCCTTTACTATACATGTATCTTACTCTACCATATCACCTTGATATTAATCACAACTTGTATTTGTTCATACCAAAATCGGTTAACGCCGATTACGATACCATGCAAGCCACATTGAGCCTGCAAAACGGTGGGAAAATGTGGGATACAAATGCAACAAATAATAATAATAGTAATAATGTTAATGTAACTGTACTGAAGTTTTTACTAGTTTTGTCTGTGATTGATTGATAGGGAATGTTTGTGTTTTGAATGTTTGATCTTGAGTATCTGAGCTTTACTATCTATTATGGAGTTCCTCGTACCTTAGGTTTGTGGTTATTTTTAACTAGTATAAAAGGCCCGTTTCGGTAGGCAATGAAACGGGCGCTAGCAAGGTAATCCCCCCCCCCCGCAGCGTCCTTCCTGTCTCCCCTGCCCCCCCCTGCAGCCACCCATCTGGTCTTAGGACCCCCCTCCCCACCAACCCTCCTCTGCCTCTGCAGCCACGCATGTGCAGCGGCCCTCCTCTCTCCCCTGCTCCCCTTGCAGTCACCCATGTCCAGCGACTCTCCTCTCTTTTCCCCTTGCCCCCCCTGTAGCCACCCATGTCCAGCGACCCACCTCTCTCCCCTGCCCCCCCTGCAGCCACCCATGTCCATCGACCCTCCTCTCCCCCTGCCCCCCTGCAGTGTCCCTTCTGTCTCCCCTGCCCTCCCCTGCAGCCACCCATCTGGTCTCAGGACCCCTCCCCACCTCCCTCTTCCCTGCCCCCCCTTGCAGCCATCCATGTCCAGGCACCCTCCTCTCCCCCTCCAGCCACCCATGTCCAGCGACCCTCCCCTCCCCCCTCGGCGCATCACCCAAACCCCTACCCCCCCCCCCCAGCGCATCACCCAAGCCCCTCCCCCCCCCCCCCCTCGGGCACATCAACCCCTTCGCCACCCGCAGCTGCCAATACTAACGCTGTCCGGCCGCTGCTGCTTCTCCTGTTCAGCAGCAGCGGCCGGTAGAAAAAGAAAAAAGCCAAAAAAAGATTTTAAACCTGAAACACGGCTCTGTAGACGGCCATCTGGCATTGGCTGTCATCTCTGCAGCCGCTCCTCTTCTCCCCTCTGACGTCGCTGCGCTCCTCCGGGGTCTTACTGCAGGGGTAGTGACGTGGAGGGGAGAGGAGGAGCAGCTGCAGTGACGACAGCCAATGCCAGATGGCTGTCTACAGAGCCGCGTTTCAGGTTAAAATCTTTTTTTGGCCTTTTTCTTTTTGTACCGGCCGCTGCTGCTCCTCAGGAGAAGCAGCAGTGGCCGGACAGCGTTAGTATTGGCTGCTGCGGGTGGTGAGGGAGTTGATGTGCGCGAGAGGGGGGGGGTAGGGGCTTTGGTGATGCGCCGGGAGGAGGGTCTTGGGTGATGCGTCGAGGGGGGGTAGGGCTTGGGTGCTGCGCCGGGGCAGAGGGGCTTGGGTGTTGCGCCGAGGGGGGGCACTGAGAGCTGATTGGTAGGCAGGGGGGGGAGTAGGGGCTTTGGTGTTGCGCCGAGGGGGGGCACTGACAGCTGTTTCCCAGGCAGGGAGAGGAGTAGTGAAACACGCTCCGCGTGTTTCCATACTCCTCCCCTTGCCTTGGAATCAGCTGTCAGTGACATCACTGACGTCAGTGCATTCTAAACTGCCTAGCAGTCCACCTCCAAGGGAGCCACGGTCCCAGGCACATTAGAACTTTGGAGGTGAGAATTATTATATAGGATTGTTTTAATTTTACCGTAAACCGTTTTGGTTTGATTACAAGAAAAACAGTATATCAAGTGTAATAAATGATAAATGATCTGCAAATTAAAATTTGTTCTTCACTGATCCCAGTGACCTGAAGAAATTTGTGGGTAGGTTGTCATGATCCCTCTTATTGCTGTATAGCACATCGTTGATGGCTGCCTGGATTTGTAGGAGTGCTTCTGCCTTTGCTGGCGGAGGATGTGGGGTGGTGCCCAGTTGAACATTTCTGGCATGCTGCAGATGGCAGTTCGCTCTTGTGAGCTTGAACTGTTGACAACTTTCCAGAGACAGCAGTCTTGCTGAGTGGATGACTTTCAGTCAGCGGGACATGTTTTCAGCACATGAGAACAGTCTGATCAGTATGGACTTCACTTGTGGACCTCAGGGTTGCCAGGTGGAAAATTTTTTCCCCACCCAAACCAGCCCAAAACCAGCCCAAAACCTGCCCAAAGTCAAATCCCGCCCCTGACACCCCACCCCCGCCGTCATCAACCCCGCCCCCGCTGTCATCGGCCCCACCTCTTCCGTCACCAGCCCCGCCTCCCCGTCATCGGCCCCGCCTCCCCTGTCATCGACCACTCCCAAAACATCACTAACCCTGCCCAAAACGTCACTAACCCCGCCCAAAACGCCACTAGCCCCGCCCCAGGGGCCCAAAAAACCACAAAAAAACCGCCGAAAGACCCCAAAACAAGCCAAAAAAACCGGAACCCGCCGCGGGCAAAACTTCCCACAGCGGGTCGCGGAAAACCGCCCAAAGAATTAATTTAATCTCTCTGCTACGGCTTAGTCTTCCCTGATTGCCCCTTTTACTCAGTCATCTAGCGGTCCAACCGATTCTTTTGCCGGCTTCCCGCTTTTAATATACCTAAAAAAATTTTACTATGTGTTTTTGCCTCCAACGCAATCTTTTTTTCGAAGTCCCTCTTAGCCTTCCTTATCAGCGCTTTGCATTTGGCTTGACATTCCTTATGCTGTTTCTTATTATTTTCAGTCGGTTCCTTCTTCTATTTTCTAAAGGATTTTCTTTTAGCTCTAATAGCTTCCTTCACCTCACTTTTTAACCATGCCGGCTGTCATTTGGTCTTTCGTCCTTCTTTTTTAATACACGGAATATATTTGGCCTGGGCTTCCAGGATGGTGTTTTTGAACATCCATGCCTGATGTAAATTTTTGACCCTAGCAGTCCTCTAAGTTTTTTTTTTCACCGTTCTTCTCATTTTATCATAGTCTCCTTTGGTTAAATGCTAACGTATTTGATTTCCTATGTATACTTACTTCAAAGCTAATATCAAATCCGATCATATTATGATCACTGTTATCAAGCAGCCCCAGCACCATTACCTCCTGCACCAGATCATGCGCTCCACTAAGGACTAGGTCTAGAATTTTTCCTTCTCTCGTCAGCTCCTGTACCAGCTGCTTCATAAAGCTGTCCTTGATTTCACCAAGGAATTTTACCTCCCTAGCGTGCCGCAATGTTACATTTACCCAGTCAATATCAGGGTAATTGAAACCACCCGTTATTATTGTGTTGCCCAGTTTGTGTCATGGTCCCAGGCTTTAAACAAACAGTCACGGACTTTGGAACAACGTGAGCCTTTGGCCTACTGTCGTCGAGCGGCTGCAGGAGGCATAACCCCCCAACCAGGACTGGACAGGATTCAGGATCCTCAAGCACGATTCAAGATGCTCAGACAGGCTTGGCTGGAACAAGATTCAGGATACTCAAGCGGAATTCAGGATTCTCAAACAGGCCTGGCTGGAACAGGATTCAGGATACTCAAGCAGGATTCAGGATTCTCAAACAGACTTGGCTGGAGCAGGATTCAGGATACTCAAGCAGGATTCAGGATTCCCAAACAGGCTTGGCTGGAACAAGATTCAAGATACTCAAGCAGAATTCAGGATTCTCAAACAGGACTGGAGCTGAAGCTGAAGGTAGAGGGGACTAGAGCAAGCAAGGCAGACTAGGTAGGACACAAAGCTGACCCACACAGACAAACAATCGAACTAAGGCTGAAGCTGAAGGTAGAGGGGACTAGAGCAAGCAAGGCAGACTAGGCAGGACACAAAGCTGACCCACTCAGACAGAGAAGAACAGAAGCAGAAGTGCACACAGGCACCCTAAACAAGAAATCAAGACAAAAGTGCCCACGGGCACACAAACAATGAACAAGGCAGAAGTGTACACAGGCACACGGACTAACCTGGAGACCTTTGGCATTGCAAAGGCCCTGAATGAAGGCCACTTCCTTATAAACAGGACAGAGGCAGGAAACACCCTGAACATCAAAGTGAGGCTTTAAACATACAGGAAATGGAAACCCTACAGGACAGAGGCAGGAAACACACTGAACACCAAAGAGAGGCTTGAAACACACAGGAAAGAAACAACAATGCAGACAGGAGCCAGCTCAGAAGCTGACCATCGGGAAATAAGGTGAGTCAAAGATGGGTCACGGCCACAGTCGTAACAGTTTGTTTGAGTCCCTAATTTCCTTTAACATTTCTGCATCCATCTGTTCATCCTGGCCAGGTGGACGGTAGTACACTCCTATCACTATCCTTTTCCCCTTTACACATGGAATTTCAATCCACAGTGATTCCAAGAAGTGTTTTGTTTCCTGCAGAATTTTCAATCTATTGATTCAAGGCTCTCGTTAATATACAATGCTACCCCTCCACCAATTCGATCCACCCTATCACTACGATATAATTTGTACCCCAGTATGACAGTGTCCCACTGGTTATCCTCCTTCCACCAGGTCTCTGAGATGCCTATTATATCTAATTTTTCATTTAGTGCAATACATTCTAACTCTCTCATTTTATTTCTTAGGCTCCTGGCATTCGCATATAGACATTTCAAAGTATGTTTGTTGTTCCTATTTACATCATGCTTAGTACTTGACAGTATTAATTTGCAATCTTTTGTCTGATTTTTATTTTATTTAAGGACACCTGATCTACTACGGTCTCTTTTGCAATCTCAGGACTATCTTCCCTGTTTTGGTGATATCTTTGAAAGATACCTTATCCCAAACCATGCACTTTTGAGCGACTGTCGGCCTTCCCCCCATTTCTAGTTTAAAAGCTGCTCTATCTCCTTTTTAAATGCCGATGCCAGCAGCCTGGTCCCACCCCGGTTAAGGTGGAGCCCATCCTTTCGGAATAGGCTCCCCTTTCCCCAGAATGTTGCCCAGTTCCTAACAAATCTAAAACCCTCCTCCCTGCACCATCATCTCATCCACGCATTGAGACTCTGGAGCTCTACCTTTCTCTTGGGCCCTGCGCATGGAATGGGTAGCATTTCAGAAAATGTTACCCTAGAGGATCTGGATTTGAGCTTTCTACCTAAAAGCCTAAATTTGGCTTCCAGAACCTCACTCCCACATTTTCCCATGTCATTGGTACCCACATGTACCAGGACAGCCGGCCGGACAGCGTTAGTATTGGCAGCTGCAGCTCAGCCCCCCCCCCATCTCCTTCCAGTCCCCCCCCCCCCAGGTCCAGCACGTCTTCATCTCCCTCCAGTCTCCCCCGGGTCTAGCACATCTCCATCTCCCTCCAGTGTCCCCCAGGTCCAGCACATTGCCATCTCCTTCTTCCCACAACCCAGATCCAGCAGGTCTCCATCTCCCTCCAGTCCCCCCCCCCCCCCCCCCCCCAGATCCAGTACATCTCCATTTCCCTCCAATCTGCCTGGGTACAACACATCTCCATCTCCCTCCAGTTACTCCTCCACCAAGGTTCAGTACTTCTCACTCCAGTTCCCCAGGTACAGTATACCTCCAGCCCCCCCTCAGGGCCAACATATCTCCATCTCCCTCCAGTCCCTCCCCCCCAATGCAGAACATCTCCATCACCCTCCAGTCCCCCCAGGTCCAGTACATCTCTATCTCCCTCCAGTCCCCCCCAGGTCTCCATCTCACTGCAATCCTCCAGGCCCCTCCAATTCCAGCACAATTCCATCTCATTCTAGCTCCCCCCAAATCCAACAAATATCCAACTTCCTCCAGTCCTCCACCCCAGGTATAGCACATCTCCATCTTCCTCTAATACCCCCCCCCCAAGTTCAACACATCTTTATCTCCCCCCAGTCTCCCTCTCCCAGGTCCATCACATTGTTATCTCCTTCTTCCCACCCACCCCATGTCCAGCACATCTCCATCTCCCTATAGTCTCCCCCCCAGGTCCAGCACATCTCCATCTCCCTCCAGCCCCCCATCCCCGAGGTCCAACCCATCTCCATCTTCCTGCAGTCCACCCTCCCCCTTCTTATCTGTTCCCTTCTCCACTACTGCCAACTCCAGACTTCGCGCCTTCTGTCTCGCTGCACCCTACGCCTGGAATAAACTTCCTGAGCCCCTACGTCTTGCCCCATCCTTGGCCACCTTTAAATCTAGACTGAAAGCCCACCTCTTTAACATTGCTTTTGACTCGTAACCACTTGTAACCACTCGCCTCCACCTACCCTCCTCTCTTCCTTCCCGTTCACATTAATTAATTTGATTTGCTTACTTTATTTATTTTTTGTCTATTAGATTGTGAGCTCTTTGAGCAGGGACTGTCTTTCTTCTATGTTTGTGCAGCGCTGCGTATGCCTTGTAGCGCTATAGAAATGCTAAATAGTAGTAGTAGTAGTAGTCTTGCACAAGCCCATCTTCCTCCAGACCCACCCAACCAGGTACTACATATCTCCATCTCCTTACAGGTTCAGAACATTGCCATCTCCTTCTACCTCCCCCCCCCCCCACAGGTCCAGTACATCCCCATCTCCCTCCAGTCTGCACCCCCCCCCCCCACCCGGTCTTGCACAAGTCCATCTTCCTCCAGACCCCTCAACCAAGTATGGCATATCTCCTTCTTCCCACCACCTCCCCCCCATAGGTCCAACATCTCTTTCTCCCTCCCTCAAGTCCAGCATCTCTTCCATACACACACACACCCCTTCCCACCCTGGGTCCATCAAACTTGCCTTTGTCACCAGCAGCAATTAAGGACAGTGCTTTGACTGGCATTGGGGCCTTCTCTCTGCCGGGTCCTGCCTTCTGCAAAGTAATTTCCTGTTTCTGCACAGGTGGGACCCAGCAGAGGAAAGGCCCTGATGCAGGCCAGAGCAGTTTGCCTTAACTGTGGCCGGCAATTGAGGAAAATTTGGTGGATCCGGGGTTGGGGGAGGGTGAGGGAGAGATGCTGGACTCGGGAGCATGGAGGTGGAGAGAAGGAGAGATCGTAAAAGCAAAAGCGATGATTGGGGCAAAAAAAACCCCTGCTTTTGTGTGGCCAGTTTTAGGGAGCTGCCAGCAGCCGCCCTGGCCTTTGAAAAACCAGCAAGCCGGCTCAAAACAGGCCAGTTGTCAACCTTACTCCTGACCACCCTATCCTCTCATTTCTCTATCAGAAGCTCCAATTAGAAAATCCTTTACATTCAGGCACACTGCAGCACAGAATGATAATGCAACACAGAATTTCCCTGCAGGCAATCTCCAGCCCTGGAGAACTGAGCTCAAACACTTTTCAGTTAGTTCACAAAAGATGCACTAAAAAATCGTTAAAGCCCTTCCCTTACCGATTCCCTTAGCGAATCGGTAAGGAACGGGTATGCATCAAGGAAAAGGAATGCAAATGAGCTGCTCGTTGTAGCTCACTTGCATTCTCTATTCCATCGGTAAACAGTCGGCCAGTCGACCAGTCGAGCATGCGCAGAGCAGCCAAGCGTTATGCTGGTTGCTCTGCGCATGCCAAATACGCCTCTGTGCCGCCCGAAAGAAAGACGCCGGAGAGTGCAGTTGAGGACGTCCATCCAAAAAGACGTCCTTTTTGGATGTCCCCCCAATAATAAAAAAGTCCTTTTTGGACGTGCTTCACTCAGCTAAGAGACCTTGAAGTCTCTGAGCCAATCACAACGCGTTTAGCGTTTATTATTGCGGGGGGGGGGGGGGGGGGGACGTTCTTTATGGACGTCCCTGATGAGCACTTGGCTTTCTTTTTTTTTCCCCCTTCCATCGCAAGTGGAGGGGGGAGTGGCGGCAACAATGACCTCGACCTCAGGGGGGATGGTGGGGGCAGGGTCCTGGGGCGCAGAGGATGGCGGGGAGGCCGGGGCTGCGGGAAGCTGTGATTTCAATGCAGGGGGGAGGGGGAGCGGCAACAGCGACCTCGGGGGGGGGGGGGGGCAGCAGTGGAAGGGAAAAAAAAAGAAAGCCAAGTGCTCGTCAGAGACGTCCATAAAGAACATCCCCCCCCCCCACACACAATAATAAAACGTCCTTTTTGGACGTGCTTCACTCAGCTGAGAGATCTGGAAGTCTGTGAGACAATCACAGCACGTTTAGCTCTTAGCTGAGTGAAGCACGTCCAAAAAGGACACTTTTATTATTGCGGGGGGGGGGGGAGACATGTCCAAAAAGGACGTCTTTTTGGATGGACATCCTCAACTGCACTCTCCGGCGTCTTCCTTTCGGGCGGCACAGAGGCGTATTCGGAGTGGGTGGGGGGGGGGGGGGGTCAGGTGAAGGATGTCCAAAAAGGACATCCCTGACGACATTTTTTTCTTCTGATTTGCCCCAACGAGAGGTGTAGACTCCCCGTTAGGTTTTTTCACGGTAAGGGGATCGGAAAACCGTAGTGCATCTTATTATAATAGCCTTGCAATAGCCTTTGGATCATCTGCATTCCGTTTTCGTTAGCTGCTACCGTGAGCGGAAAATGGCATTTAGTGCATGCCAGGGTTTACTATTTGCTCGTTAATGGCTCTTTAAGTTTAGTGCATCTGGCCCAAAGTCTTTATAACCACAGCAAAGCTATTGCTCACCCCATAGAATTTCACTGCTCTGCAGCACATTGTCAGATCAAGAGCACCTGTGTCTGAGCCCTTTTGCCTTTATTTTAAAATAGTTCAGACTGCTTTACATGGAAGTCTCACGGTTTGCTACTCACACACAAAATTTCCAAGTTACTGAATTGTGCTCCCACACTCAGCATTAAAGCACAGTTCAGTACAGAGCTAGATTATATCACAGGCAAAGGACAGAATGCAAACTTCTTCCGGCTTCAGCAATCCAGCAAGCAAAAAGGTTTTTTTTTCCTCTGGAGTACACCTGGTACTTTATGACTCTCAATAATACAAGGGACAGTTTTCACAAACACTCTCTCTCAAGTTTAATTTATAGTCAATTATAACATAATTCTCCTGACTTCCCTCTTTTTCACAGTCAGGTACTTTTAATGAAAAGCCAGTATCAGACGTGCCAAGTCACATGCATTCGGCATTTGTCCCCCTTCTCCAACTCACACCAGTGGCGTAGCCAGAAGTCAATTTTTGTGTGGGCCAACAGATTGGATGGGTGGGCACTAGACAGTGGTGTGCTGGTAAATGTTTAACAACAGGCTCTCTCCCCAGTCCACCTCTGCCCCCCCCCCCCCATCCACCTGTGCACCTCCCCTCAAAATCGCAGAGCTGGCTATAGCCGGGAAGAGAGCCTGGGGGGGGGGGGGGGGGGGGGCAATGCATTACTGTCTCCAGGAAAAAAAAATTAAATGATCCCAGGTTCCAATTTAATTCATGTTTAATGTGGGATAAAATGCCATAAATAAGTAAATAAATAAATATAAACTTTTAATGTTGAGCACCTGATTCTCAAAGTGGACATGTTCCAATCATTACAATGAAAATAAAATGATTTTTTTTCTACCTTTGCTGTCTGGTGACTTTGTTTTTCTGATCATACTGGCCCAGTATCTGATTCTGCTGCTATCTGTCCTCTTTACTCCGTTTCCAGGGCTTCCTTTCCATTTATTTCTTTACTTTCCGCCTTTCTTCTTCATGTCTTGCTCTGGGTCCTCCGCAGACTTGACTGTCCAGTGGATCCAGCTTCTGCCTATTTTCTTCATCCATGTGCAATTTTCTCCTCTCTTCCTTTTCCCTCATCTCATCTCCTTCCTCACTCTTCCCTCCCCTCCATCCATGTCCAGCATTCCTTCTCTCTCCCTTCCCTCTCCTCCATCCATATCCAGCAGCCTCCTCTCTCCTGCCCTTCCCTCCATCCATCCATGTCCAGCAACCCTCCTCTGCCCTCCCCTCCATCCACCCACCCATGTCCAGCAACCTTCATCTCTCCTCTTCCCTCCCCTCCCATCCAACCATGTCCAGCAACTCTCCTCTCCCCTCCATCCATCCCCAGCAATTCTCTTCTCTCCCCTGCCCCTATCCATCCATCCCCAGCAATTCTGTTCTTGCCCCTGTTCCCTCCATCCATCCCCAGCAATTCTCCTCTCTCCCCTGTCCCCCACCTCCATCCCGTGACTCTCCTCTCTCCCATCCATGTGTCCAGCGATTCTCCTTCACCCCCATGCATCCTTCCCTCCCATTCCACCTGCCCGCCCTCTCTCTGACGGCAGCGCTTCCCAGACGCTGCCTACCGCCACCACGATCTACCTCCGAGTCCTCCCTCTGTCTCACTCTCAACAGCAGCGGTAGCGATTCAAACATGCTGCCTCCTGCTTCTAACCCGGAAGCGTCTCCTCTGCAGAGGAGACACTTCCGGGTTGAAGCAGGAGGCAGCGTGTTTGAATCGCGATGCTACCGCTGCTGTTGAGACTGAGAGTGAGACAGAGGGAGGAAGTAGATCGTGGCGGCGGTAGGCAGCGTCTGGAAAGCGCTGCCGTCAGAGAGGAGGCAGTTGCAGGATCAGTGCTGCCTGCTCCCTCCGCTCCGCTGCTGGGTGGGCCTGAACCCAAACTGGGTGGGCCTAGGCCCATCCAGGCCCACCCGTGGCTACGCCTCTGACTCACACACCAAAGCAACCTTACCTCCAGCATCGGCTCCACTCCTCCCACCCCAGTTGCGCATTTCTTTCCTGCTTCCTTCCTCCTCCCCCGGGGTCTTTCAACCTTGCCCGTAATCCTTCGAGCAGCAGCTACAGCTACAGTGCTGAAAACAAGATGCCTGTATAGGGTTATTATATGGGTCCCGTCCAGCAGAAGGAGGACAGATTGAGCCAGTCTGGGTTTTACTTCCATTTTCAATGGAAGCAAAACCCGGACTGGATCAATGTGTCCTCCTTTTTCTGGAGCCATACGGTAACCCAGGCTGTAGGCGGTCCACGGGGCCTTCCCTCTGCTGGTCCCACCTCCTCTGATTCTACTTCCTGTTTCCAGAGGAGCAGGAACGGCATGGGGAAGGCCCCCATGGACCACCCACAGGCAGTCTGTTGCTGCCAGTGAAGATCACAGGCAAGGTTAAAGGACTCCAGGGGAGGAGGAAAGAAGCAGGAGAGAGATACCCAATTGGGAGGGGGAGAGGAGAAGAAAAGTGAGTGATAGAGAGTTAAGAGAAGACAGCGGAAAGCAGAAACCAGAGACTGAGACCTATATATATGGTGGTGGAGGAGTAGCTTAGTGGTTAGTGCAGTGGACTTTGATCCTGGGGAACTGAGTTCAATTCCCACTGCAGCTCCTTGTGACTCTGGGCAAGTCACTTAACCCTCCATTGTCTGAATATATGTAAACCACTTTGAATGCAGTTGTGAAAACCTCAGAAAGGCAGTATATCAAGTCCCATTTCCCTTTCCCTATATGGGAAGAAAAATAAAATCAGAAACAAAGGTAGAGAAAGGAATTTTATTATCTATTTATTGATTAGAATATGTCAGTTTGGGGAATATACATCTACCAGAGCTGGTTTTAGACATGACTGGGGCCTGCAAAAAAAAAAAAAAAAATTCTCCATAATAATGGTGATACATCTCCAGCTTTCAGGTGGGTTACCTTTGGCATCCCTGCAGGATGGAGATCAAGTGTATTTCTTCCACTGTTACCAAATTAGCACACAGCTTCTGTCCCTATTTCTCCTAGGGAAAACACAATAAATCTTTTATGCTTCAATACGCTCTCCAAAAATCCTACCTGAGGGGCTTTCTTAGTTACTGCACCTTCTATTCCAAACAAACCAATCTGATAAAACCTCTCCTACATAGCATAAAATGCTCTTCTGCAGACCCTTCCTCCCAGCCAGTTTCCTTTGCAAACAGTCAACTGAAGTACCCTCTGTGTTGTGCAAGGGGGCTTCAGTTTTGTTCTACAAGATGCAGAGAGCCAAAATCTAACATTGCATTTTCTGCACAGTTTAGAATTATAATTTATCCGTGATATAAATTCTCAGCAGTAACTTTACACGCTACTTTGTAAGCATCTTGATGGGGCTTCTGATTTGTATATCATCCAGCTTACTACTAGCATTTGTATCTTGCAGTCATTATACTGCAGCAATGGAACCCTGCATACAGAAATAATTATTAATTTTTCAAGCTATCCACGCTATATCTGAGTAAGGATATACAGAGCCTAAAGGAGGTTCAGAGGAAAGTGACCAGAATGGAAAGAAGTCTGCATTAGAAAAAAAAATGCAAGGAGAAACTTGCAGACGTATATATGTATACCATAGAGAAGAGGAGGGAAGGGGAGATATGATGCAGAAGTTGAAATATTGTAAAGGCATTTACAATTAACAAACCTTTCCAAAGAAGAGGAAAATATAGAACCAGGGAAACATAATATAAAGCTGCACAGAAAAGGACTCAGAAGTGGCATCAAGAAATATTTTGTGAAGGAGAAACTGGTGTGTGCCCTCCAGTGATGGAATTCAAAAAAGCATCAGATTTATACTGGAATCCAAGCATTAAGCACTTCAACTGAAAACAGTAGTAACATGATTTTTTTTTAACAGATTAGTGATTACAATCCTAAACACCTTACTGGACAGATTAGATGGGCCACTTTGGTATTTATCTGCTGTCATTTACTGTTATGCTGGAGGATCTTCATCTGTGCTTGATGACAGAAGGAGAAATTAAATCTTACCTGCTAATTTGCTTTCCTTTAGTCCCTCCGGCCCGGCCCAGTATTCTCAGTTTCCACCTGCTGGAAGGCGTGCACAAACCCATCAGTCAATTCTGGGCCGGGCCGGAGGGACGGTAAGGAATAGGTTGTTTAGGAAATTCTGCCGTAGTCTTAAACCAGAAGCATGCTTCTCAATCCTGCCCTAAGGACTCTACAGTCACTTAGGTTTTCAGTATATCCACAGTGAATACAAATGAGAGAAATTCGCCAGTTTATCTCAATATGTTCATTGTGGATACCCTGGAAATCTGACTGGCTGTGGGATCACTAATACAGGTTTTGGAAGCCCTGGTCTAGGTTTGTTGAGTTTTGCCAAGCAAGGATACCATGAGATAGCTCTTTGAGTCTTGTTGAATTCCCCAGGGAGGTATTCCTAGGTACTCTCCCAGAAACAAGGGTTTTACCTTTGCAGTTTATGGAAATTAATGTCCAAGTTCAGTTTACTGTAACTTGTAACCACACCCATAAGAAAGTCCCTGCCTAAACCAAGGACTCTCACTAATGAAAGTTGTTTTCATTTTTATCATTTTTTTTCTCACTCCCCCAGTCTTCTATTGCATATCCTGACTCATCTGCTGACCCTGTGCTGTCTGATTCTCCTCAGTGTGGGACAGTCATTTACAAACAAGTGTTTTCCTTGCTTTGTTACTCCCAGGGAAAGACAAAAGTACTGTAATAACCTCCCTGATTGAGACTAGCTGCTGCCTCTGGAGGGGAGGGTTAACTGGGTCCCAGAAAAGTGATTACTGAAGCAATTGGGGGATGCTGTTTCCTCTGATCTCCCAGAATGTATTACCTTCATCTGAAAGGGCTCTGGGTTGATAAAGGTTTGCACAGTGACTCCATTTTGTTTTGCAGGCATGCTGACCTAGTCTTGGTCTTATACCACTTCTAGTGGCAGGTTGTGTGTTGGTACTGTGCTGCATATGCACCACAACAATTATAGTAAGAGACCAGAGGCACTAAAAGGTAACACAGAAATGTAATTCTGGCTTAGTTTTAGGTGAAATCTTCCATTACTATGTATTTCTAATTACTTTATCTACAATTTCTGTGCCTGGGTTGTCTGAGTGTACAGAAAAGTGGAAAGTGGAGAAAGTGACAGAAAATTGTGATCTGTTAGTACTTGAAGTTCCTTGTTCAGTTTGTATATATTGAATAATGATTTCAAAGTTGGTGTAAGGTGCTTTGGCTTCTTTGTGGAGCATCTTGTTGTTCCTATTATCATTTATTTATGTGTGTTGAACTATCTATGGCATGGAAGAGTGGTCTAGCCTTGTCATCCAGAGGTGCCCAGTTCAAATCCCACTGCTGCTCCCTTGTGCTCTCGGGCAAGTTGCTTAACCCTCCATTGCCTCAGGTACAAATTGAGCAGGACAGGGAAATACCCAGTGAACTTGAATGTAACTCACCTTGAGCTACTACTAAAAAAGATGTGAGCAAAATCTAAATAAATACCTTATTCCAGACAAAAGGTAAGAAAATAAAAACCCTTCAAAAGAGGGTAGCTGTTCATCTGAAACATTAAGAACAGAAATATACTCAGATTTACAGTGAACATTACATGCTGGAGATTTTAAGCATGATTGCAGAATCTTGCTACTCTTTGTCCTTATCCCTTATTTGTCCTGTTTGTCTGTCCTAATTAGATTGTAAGCTCTGTAGATTACATGGTCTGGTGTAAACTGTTCAGATCAATTTATGATTAAAAAAAATCAACCCATTGACTCCATGCAGGCTATGAACTTTTATAATGATTGCTTAGTAATATATAAAAATAAGTTGTGATTTGTGTATGGTTGTCCATCTTACTATTGTGACAGCGTGCTACTGACACATGGTGGCCAGTTATATTACAGAGATAATGGAGTGGTGATCGGTAATGAGAGTGTTAGTGACAGGGAGGGGAGAGGAGACCTGGGGGAAGGGTGGGGGGAAGAAGGCTAGGTGAGGGAAGGGAGGAAGAAAGTGGCTGACTGCTTCAGAGAGTGGAGGGAAAGAGGAGAGAGATTCTGTATGTGTGAGATTTCATCTCGTTCTCTCCCTCGTCTTGGCTTTTAAAGATGTTGTGACCTGGCTTGGCCACTGTTTGGAAAACAGAATACTGGGCTAGATGGACCATTGGTCTGACCCAGCATGGCTACTCATGTTCTTATAGCAGTGAACATACAAGCACATCTGCCTTTTTTGCCCATCGGTTTTTGCTGGCTCTTATCGCTAAGAAATAATAATGACAACGTTTTAGACCCCATTCCAAAAGGCATAATATCTTTATTGTACTGCACAGCATCTGCACAGTTGTGATATTTAAACTGCAGAGAGGCAGTACCCAAGGGACTAGATTAAAATCACATTTTGGGAACAAGCAAAAAAAATTCACAGGGCTGCTAGTGGAAGAAACTGGTTACAGAGGGATAATGGGAGAAGAGGTGAAGGAGGGCAGGGAGGGGGTAATAGTGGTACCCAGTGTTAGCTGGGGGGGGGGGGAAGAGAGTAGGGTAAGGACAACAGCAATTAAAGGAGGAATAGTACTAGTCTCCTCACTTACTTTATCACGTACCAGCTGCCACTGCCAACTGCACAGGTAGCCTTGTTGTTATTAGGGAAATCAAATCTACATCTCGCTGCATACACTGTGGTAAAACCAAGACTGGATCATTCTGTTCTATAAAATGAAGCCAATTAGCAATAAAATCAGGTTCCACTATTTCTAGAGCTGGATCATCTGAGAGTGATCGCTTTGAGAGATGGAACATATCCTAAAGCCCTGATTCCTCACAATAAACTGACTCAGCTGGATCAAAACTTCTGTTTATCTACATAATTACATACATACACACTAAAGATAGCATTGTTCATGTTGCACACTGTGAGGAAGTACCTAGGCAATGCACATCCTTCCAGGACACCTTAACAGACAATTCTTGGAAGCCTAGGCAGAGGAGTATGGCCCAGATCAGAGAGAATATACCTTCTGAGCATGGGACAGTCAGAGAGGCCCTGGGGGAGTTGAGGAAAGACTGAGAAGCCTCTAAACCTGGCCAGCTGGGGGACTGCTGAGAAGTACATAAGTATTGCCATACTGGGACAGACCGAAGGTCCATCAAGCCCAGCATCCTGTTTCCAACAGTGGCCAATCTAGATTACAAGTACCTGGCAAGATCCCAAAACAGTACAATACATTTTATGCTGCTTATCCCAGAAATAAGCAGTGGATTTTC
Source organism: Microcaecilia unicolor (assembly GCF_901765095.1). NCBI lineage: Eukaryota > Metazoa > Chordata > Amphibia > Gymnophiona > Siphonopidae > Microcaecilia > Microcaecilia unicolor. Next base: position 235,648,706 of record NC_044035.1, on the reverse strand, counting down.
CCCAAGTCCATTTTAATAATGGCTTATGGACTTTTCTTTTAGGAAGCTATCCAAACTTTTTTTAAACCCCACTAAGCTAACTGCTTTTACTACATTCTCTGGCAAACAATTCCACAGTTTAATTACATGTTGAGCAAAGAAATATTTTCTCCAATTTGTTTTAAATTTACTACTTTGTAGCTTCATTGTGTGCCCCCAGTGCTAGTATTTTTGAAAACAGTAAACAAGCAATTCATGTCTGCCCGTTCCACTCCAATCATTATTTTATAGACCTCTATCAGATCTCCCCTCAGCCCTAGCCGCTTTAGCCTTTCCTCATAGAGAAGTCGTCCCATCCCCTTTATAATTTTTGTCGCCCTTCTCTGTACCTTTTCTAATTCCACTATATCTTTTTTTAGATACAGTGACCAGAATTGCACACAATATTCGAGGTGCGGTCGCACCATGGAGCAATATAAAGGCATTATATTGTACTCATTTTTGTTTTCCATTCCTTTCCTAATAATACCTAACATTCTATTTGCTTTCTTAGCCGCCACCGCACACAGAACAGGGGGTTTCAACGTATCAACGACGACACCCAGATCCCTTTCCTGGTCGGTGACTTCTAATGTGGAACCTTGCATTACGCATCTATAACTTGGGTTCCTCTTTCTCACATGCATCACTTTGTACTTGCTCACATTAAACGTCATTTGCCATTAGAGGCCCAGTCTCCCAGTCTCGAGAAGGAATTTGAGTACTATGGCCTGCAAGGTAGGACAGGTTGTTATATATAAGGGGCAGAGACTGATAGAACCTAGTTTTATGTCTAACTATCGGGCCTGTAACCCAGGCGTTTGTGGTGATTAGACTGAAGGATTACTTACATTAAATTGATTTGACTGCCTGAGAAGACAGGCTTATATTATGTAGTGAACCCAACTGCATGAATAACATAATAAATACTTCTGGTTTAAACTGTCTGCTGCTTGTGAAAGGCCTGTGCCCACACTCACATGGCACACCAGAATAAAGTTGATGTAATTGAACAACCACAGTACTCCAGCCAGTCTCACGGTGCCACCTTGTGGACATTTGGTATGACTAGGCCCTGATACTATCCATGCCTTAAACAGGAAAAGGATTTGATATCGTAATTGATGATACATTGAAACCCTCTGCAGTGGTGGCAAAGAAAACAAATAGAATGTTAGGAATTACTAAGAGAGTAATGGAGAACAAAACTGAGAATGCTATAATGCAATTTTGGTCACCACATCTCAAAAAAATATATAGCAGAATTAGAAAAGGTACAGAGAATAGCGATGAAAATGGTAAAAGGGATGGGACAACTTCCCTATGAGAACAAACTAGAGGCTAGGCCTCCAGCTTGGAGAAGAGAAAGCTGAGAGGAGATATAATAGAGGTCTATAAAATACTGAGTGGAGAGGATGGATAGATGTGGATCGCTTGTTTACTCTTTCCAAAAATACTAGGACTAGGGGACACGTAATGAAGCTACTAAGGAGTAAATTAAAAAAAAAATCAGAGAAAATATTCAATCAGAGAATGTGGTAAAAGCAGTTAGTTTAGCAGGGTTTTTAAAAGATTTGGACAAGTTCCTACATGAAAATTCCAGAAGCCATTATTAAGATGGATTTAGGAAATCCACTGCTTATTCATAGTAACATAGTAACATAGTAGATGACGGCAGAAAAAGACCTGCATGGTCCATCCAGTATGCCCAACAAGATAAACTCATATGTGCTACTTTTTGTGTATACCCTACCTTGATCTGTACCTGTCCTCTTCAGGGCACAGACCGTATAAGTCTGCCCAGCACTATCCCCGCCTCCCAACCACCAGCCCTGCCTCCCACCACCGGCTCTGGCACAGACCGTATAAGTCTGCCCAGCACTATCCCCGCCTCCCAACCACCAGCCCCGCCTCCCACCACCGGCTCTGCCACCCAATCTCGGCTAAGCTCCTGAAGATCCATTCCTTCTGAACAGGATTAATTTATGTTTATCCTACGCAGAGATCACGTGATGTGCTGAAGAGAGCGGAGGTGGAATAGCTCTCCTCTTCGGACGAACCCCTCCCGCCAACATACCTAACTGAAAACCCGCTCCAAAAATAAAAAAGTATTAGAAGAGAGGTAATCGAGATTGTATGGACAACTTTGTTACGCGTCCTGAAACGAAGATGCCACCAAAAAGCGCCAAAAAAGAAGCGGACAGGCCCCGCGTTGCCGAAATCAAAATGGCTGCGAATCCGCCATCAGAACCGCCGACGCAGATGTTTACCGCCTCACAATTGCAACAACTGACAGAAGCGGTAAAATTAGCCCTGGAACCTCAGTTGCAGCAGCTAGCAAGCAAATTGACCACAGTGGACAATCGACTTGCAGACACTATAAGGCGCACTGGTGAAGTAGAGCAGCGAGTATCCAGTATGGAAGACGAAGGGGCCAGAACAACGACGCAGCTCAAAGACCTGAGGAGCCTGGTACATAAACAAGCGCAGCAAATAGATGAACTTGAAAATAGATCGCGAAGAGACAATTTGAGAATAATAGGCATACCAGAGACAGTATCAGAACATGTATTACCCTCAGTACTGGAAAAGTGGCTGCAGACGGAGTTTGCGTTGTCGGATAGTAGAGGCCCCATCTGTAGAGGCCCCATCTGCCTAGAACGCGCACACCACGTGGGGAGAAAAACAGACAACAATCAGAAGCCCAGAATGGTGTTGCTTAAAGTACACAATTTTGTGCACAAGGTGGAAATTCTAAGGGGCGCACGCCAGAAGCGAGATACTTTGTCATATGAAGGCTCGCCAGTCAGAATTTACCAGGATTACTCATCATCATTACAAGAAAGGAGACGAGCCTATGGCCCAATCTGCACAGCGCTGGTGGAGGCAGGAAAGAGATTTATGGTAGCATACCCAGCCACGCTGCGAGTCCACCATCAGGGCGTGGAATGTATTCCAGTCCCCACCGGAAGCGCAAGAGTGGATGGCAGCAACACTTTGTATAAATCAGAGCAAGGGTAACCAGCAGCGAACCACAGAAACTTGAGGCCTGCAGTAACCAACAGAAATAACAATTGAGGCCTGCAGCAGTTATTTGGAGATACAGGGTAAGAAGTCATGAACATCACAATGATTGGGGGGGGGGGGGAGTCCCGCATCATTGATCACTCTAGGTCTCACAGTTTGGGTGGGTAGAATAGTTTGAGCACAAGGGATGGGTAAAGGGGTAGAGGAGGGAAGGGGAGGTACAAGGGGGGCAGGGATTGAAACAGGGGGGAACCAAGGTGAACAAGAACAAGCAAAGACCATCTCACATGACCCATTTAGGGAGTCCACGAGAAAGAGAAGGGAGACTCGGGAAAGAGAATCATCAAATAGAACCTTGGGTGAGGTTGGGCACCTGAGGCAGATACACCAGCGTAAGTCGCAATGTAGTGGTATACAGATTAAAACACATTAAAACTATCCGATTTGCCTCCTGGAACGTGGGGGGCATAGCGACTCCGATAAAGAGGGCAAAAATTTTATCAAGCCTCAAGAGACATAAAGCAGACATAGGTTGTCTCCAGGAGACAAAACTTACAGAGGAAGAACATAAAAAATTGAGGAGACAATGGGTGGGGGAGGTATATGCGGCCTCCTCAGGAGATCGCAGAGGAGGGGTGGCGGTGCTGATAAGGAAAGGGATAAGTACAAAATCAGAACTAGTGCGTGCAGATCCAAAAGGGCGATATGTCCTAGTAAGGCTATGGATTCAACTCATACTGGGAGTGCATGGGCCCAATATATATGACCCAAAATTTCTTCCAAGTCTTACCCAGCTTTGCCTCCCCTATAAATCTGAGCAGCTCTTAGTATTGGGAGATTTCAACCTGGTGGTGGACCCTAGCACTGATTGTTCGAACCCGAGAGTCGCCTCAAGGGGAGGTCCCCGGGCGCACGCGCTCTCCTCCTTCCAGCGCTCCCTCAATTTGATAGATACATGGCGCAGTTTACACCCTGGAGAGCGCGATTTTACCCACATCTCGAGGGCACATGGAACGCTTTCCAGAATAGATTATATATTAATAGCACAGTCTGCATTCCCTTGGGTGCTCTCTTCAGAGATAGGCCCGGAGGAGATATCGGACCATTCGATGATTTGGATAGATGTGGAGGTGCCACAATTTTATCAACAGGGTGGAAGATGGAGGTTCCCTAGCTTTCTTTATAGAAACAGTGAACTGTATGAATTCATTAGCCAGAAATGGGAAGATTATATTCATAATAATAGAGAGCATATAGAACAACCAACCTTGTTCTGGAGTGCTGCCAAGGCAGTTCTCAGAGGTGAGCTTATCGCCTTCGTTCATGCCAAAAATAAAAAGCAATCTATAGCAATAGTGAGACTAGAACAAAATCTAAGGAAAGCAAAGGCCCGATATATTAGCCAACCAAAACAAGGGAACAGGGAACAACTCCGAGCGCTGCAAGTGACACTTAATACATTACTACATGAACGGGGAAAGAGATTTTTAGCATACCAATGCTTTAAATTTCATAGGTTTGGAAACAAGCCCGGAGCGATGCTAGCAAATTTAGTCTCTGTATGGGGACCACGTAAACCAATAGTGACTTTCCGAGATGAAGCTGGGAATATTCACAATAAGAGCGAGGAGATAGCAGAAATTCTGACAAATTTCTTCTCTAGGCTATACAGTTCCACAGAAGATCCTGAGGAGGTAGAGATACACAACCTATTAAAAAAAGGCAGGGCTCCCAAGATTAACAGACAAGGAGCGGGCGGATTTAGAATTCCCCTTAGAGGCAAAAGAGATCCAAGAAATAATAAAGACTCTACCACTCAGATCTGCACCAGGACCGGACGGGTACTCCGGGGAATTTTATAAGATAATGCCTCATTCCTTCTATCCGGTGATATGCGATTTTTACGAACAAGTGGTGAGGGAAGGGAAATTTCCAACACATGCAAACTCAGCCTTGATCTCCCTGATTTTGAAGCCGGGGCGACCAGAACACGAGGCAGATTCCTATAGGCCCATATCTTTAATAAATGTGGACCTGAAAATTCTGGCTAAGCTGCTCGCTAACCGTCTAGCAAAAATATTACCCAGAGTAGTATAAGAAGAGCAAGCGGGATTTGTCAAGACTCGACAAGCAGCCAAAAATGTCCGCAGATTGCTCTTAGCTATGGCAACCGGGCAGTTAATGGAAACCCCAACATCTCTGTACTCACTTGATGCGGAGAAAGCTTTCGACAAAGTGGGATGGACTTATTTGTTTAAAGTACTACGATACATGGGATTTGGGGGCTGGTACTACAAAGCCATTCAAGCCTTATACGCAGGCCCGACAGCATCAGTGATAGTCAACGGGGTCAGAGCACAGCCATTTGGGATTTTCAGGGGCACAAGGCAGGGTTGTCCCCTCTCCCCGGCGCTGTTTATCCTGTCCTTAGAACCATTCTTGAGACTCATTAAACAAGATGAAGGGATCCCGGGAGTGAAGGTTGGAGGAGCCATTGTCAAAGCCCTAGCCTTTGCAGATGATCTGTTGATAATTTCTGGCCAGCCGTTGGACTCCCTAGATCAGTTACTAAAGCTGGCTAGGGAATTTGGGCAGGTATCGGGCTTCACTATAAATACAAAAAAATCTCAAGTGATGGATATATACAAAAATGGAGCCCACCAAGACAGGGGCGGATGCCCTATAACTAGAGTAGAAGGAAAAATTAAATATCTGGGAACCCAAATACCACAGGATCTAACAAGGCTCTACAGGGAAAATGTTGAACCTCTGCTTGAGACAACTTGCACAAAGCTTAAACTATGGGAGAACTACCCGCTGTCCCTCATGGGGCGAATTGCCTTGTACAACATGATGATAGCACCAAAGTGGATTTACAAATTTCAGACTCTACCTCTCTTCCTTAAAAGAGAAGACGAAAATCGTTTAAACTGACAGATACAAAGATTTTTGTGAAAAGGGTGGAGAGCGCGGCTCTCAATACAAATCTTGCACATACCACGGGAATTCTGAGGTATGGGACTGCTCAGTATAAGATATCTCACAATAGCAAGTGGAATGCAACACATCTCAGATTGGTTGGTCCACTTCCGAATTTTCGGAGACTAAACTAGAAACAAACCTAACTCAAGGAGTACATTTCAGCTGCCTATTGCACGTGGGAGGAGGACAAATACCGCCAGTTCTACAAAAATCAAATATACTTCCCACGGCAAGGGCGGTCTGGAGGTGGGTTTGCCGACATCATCACTTCTCTGGAAGAGTTACTCCATTTCAAGCTATTTGTGACAATTCAAAATTTCCGCCCGGAACCCTGCACAGTGGATTTAGACAGTGGCAACAGAACGGACTAGTGTACATACATCAAGTCTTGACGGTAGAGGGGCGGATTAGACCATTTGATGAGCTTCAAGCCCAATTCTCACTTGAGCAGGGAGACTGGTTCCATTACTGGCAATTAAAGCATTTCATAAACAGCTTACCTTGGGAATGTCTCACTGAGGATGTGCAGGAAGAGATCTCATCAGCCTATTCGCTGCAATCACAAGGCAGAGTGTCGCTGACAATGCACCATAGGCATTTAAGGGACATGACAGAAGAACCGGACTATTCAGAACTGACCAAATCATGGAATGAGGAACTGTTAACGAACATAAGACCACAGATACTACGGGAATATATCTACTCAATACACAAATTGTCGAAGATGGCCCAGTATAGTGAAATGGAATACAAATTTGCACTTAGAACTTACATACCACCGAGGAGGGCCTTCCATATGGGAGTCTCCCCGGATGGTGCGTGCCCCAAGTGTGGAGCCCAGGGAGCAACATTGGGGCACATGTTCTGGACATGCTCAAGAGTTCAACAATTTTGGAACAAAGTTATTAAAGCAACTTCAACAATGTGGGGCACCACCTGGAAGAAAGGACCGCTTGTCGCGTCCCGCGCCCCTACCTGCGCTCCCGCTGCGGGGAGCGGGAGCCAGCGGCTTCTGCGGCACAAGAGGACGGCCAGAAGGGTCCCGCGTAGGAGCCGGCACTGCCGCGGGACTGGCAGGTCAGGCCGGGACCGGCGGCCGTCGACGGCGAACGCCGGCCTCTTGGGGAAGGGAGAACGGGACGAGGTTCGCGCCGCCCAAGATGGTGGCGCCGGAGTCGACATCTTCTCCGTTCCAGAGCCGGGGGGGCTCTGGAACTCTGCCTACCTTGCCCCGGATTGGAGGACCAGAACGATGACTCCGCCTGGAGCTCGGGCAGAGCCAATCCAAGGGGCTCTGCCGACTCCCAGGTCTGGATTGGTGAGTTTCTTCCCGAGGGCAGGGTGGCGCGATATTTAAACCCAGAACCTAGCTGGTATCTTTGCTTCCGGTTCTGTTCCCGAAGCCCGTGCAGCGGGTCGCGTTGCATCTTTTGGAATATCCAGAGACTGTGCTAACCTTGACCACAGATTGCTAGCCGTTATCCAGAGACTGTGCTATCCTTGTCCACAGACTGCCAGCCATTATCCAGAGACTGTGTCAGCTGGCCGCAACTCCCGACCCTAGCCAGGTCAGCCGTCCACCCCGCGGTTCCAGCAGTCCTGCTGACCGCCTACAGCTGGGGGCTCAACCTCCGGTGAACGGCGGTCGCCGCGGGTGAAGATTGGGGTGCACGGCTGTCCTCTGAGGTCTCTCGGCCTAGCGGGACCTAAGGGCTCACCACGTGAGGACAAGACAGGAACCGGAAGCCATGAGCTCGCCTACGCAGCCTGATCTACGGGACCTGGCTAAGGTACTTCAGCAGCAGCAGGAGCAGCTGAACGCCCTGTCGGGGGCACTCCAGAACGTGTGCTCTCAGCTTTCGTCACTCCAGGTACAGAACCAGGCCGCTGCGGTCCAGGGGGCCGCAGCGGCTCCCCGTCCGGGAGGGTTCCATGCGGGACCTCGGTTCCCTGAGCCTGCACGATATGATGGGGCCCCCGGAGGCTGCCGGGGTTTCCTCAATCAGTGCAACTTAGCCTTCCGGATACAACCGGAGGCATTTTCATCAGACCAGACTAAAGTGGGATATGTTGTTTCCCTATGTAAGGACAAGGCCCTGGCATGGGCGTCTCCGTTGTGGGAGCAGCAGGACCCCCTCATGGACGATTATGCAGAATTTCAGCGCCGCTTCCGCATGGTGTTCGACCTCCCAGGCAGGCCGTCTTCCGTGGCGTCTGAATTGCTGCGGATTCAACAGGGCGAGGGGATGGTGGCCGATTATGCCATTCGTTTTCGGACCCTAGCTACTGAACTGCGTTGGAATCAGGAGTCCCTGGCGGCAATCTTTCTGGAGGGATTGCAAGAGCGAATCAAGGACGAGTTGGCAGGACGGGAGGTCCCGGGACAGCTGGACGCCCTGATTTCGCTCTGTATTCGAGTGGATACCCGGTTCCAGGAGAGAGCTAGAGCCCAGGCAGAACAGCAGAAGTGGTCGAGGGGTGCGTCCCGGATGGGCAAGGGACCGTCCCCCCGCCGGGGCACCCGAGACCCTAAAGAGAATTGTGAGGAACCGATGGTGATCGGCCGTCAATGATTGGCCCCCTCAGACAGGAGAAAACACTTGCAGGGCGGACTGTGCCTGTATTGTGGTGAGGCCGGGCATTTTGTTCGTTTTTGCCCCGCACGAGCGGGAAACGCTTCCCCCAAGGCACCCTGAGGGGAGGGGTCTTGGGGCACTCTGCTCCCCTACCGGATTCACTGGTAACCATGCCAGTAACACTGCGATGGCACGAGACTATGATCCAGACCCGGGCCCTTGTGGACTCCGGGTCGGGGGGGAACTTCATTTGCCACGAACTTCTGCAACAGATGGGTTGGCCTACGCTTCCCCATCGACCAGCGCTGCAAGTAACAACCATTCAAGGGACTACCTTACCGCAGCCGATCACGGAGATCACCCCTTTTTTGGAACTGCAGGTAGGGGAGGATCACCGGGAGGAGGTTCGATTGCTGGTATTATCTCGGACCATTCATCCGGTGGTGCTGGGATTGCCTTGGCTACGGCCCCATGCCCCCGTTATTGACTGGACCGAGGGGAAGATCCGGTCTTGGGTAACGCCTGTCAGGAAACCTGTTTGAAGGGCCAGAACTGCAGTTGTCCCGCGATGGTAGTTGCCCCCGGGACGGCGCTGGCGTGTCCGGTCACCCTGCCAGTGGAATATCGGGACTTTGCGGACGTATTTAGTCCCGTGGAAGCGGAGGTCTTACCGCCTCATCGGTCTTTTGACTGTGCGATTCGGTTGATGGCGGACACCATGCCACCCCGGGGCCGTCTTTATACCTTGTCCCGGGAGGAATCCAAGGTGATGCAAAGTTATGTCCGGGAGAATCTTCAGAAGGGGTTCATCCGCCCTCTACGTCCCCTGCCGGGGCCGGGTTTTTTTTTGTGACCAAGAAGGATGGCTCCTTGAGGCCCTGTATTGATTATCGGGGGGTTAAATGCCATCACGGTAAAGGATCGATTCCCTTTACCGCTCATTCCAGAACTTTTTGACAGGTTGCAGGGAGCCCAGATCTTCACCAAATTGGACCTGCTGGGGGCCTACAACTTGGTTCGTGTCCGGGAGGGGGATGAGTGGAAGACCGCCTTTAACACTCATGAGGGGCATTTTGAGTATCGAGTGATGCCTTTTGGCTTATGCAACGCCTCTGCCGTGTTCCAAAGATTCATCAACTTCGCGCTCGAGGATTTGTTAAACTCCACGGTGATTGTCTACCTGGATGACATCTTAATTTTCTCCCGGGATCCCGCAGAGCATGTGAGCCATGTTCGGGCCGTACTGCAGCGTTTACGGCGATACCGACTGTTTGCCAAACTCAGTAAGTGCTCATTTCATCAGCGGTCTTTGCCCTTTTTTGGGACACATTCTGTTACCCGGGAGGTTGCAGATGGATCCTGACAAGCTCCGCGCTATCTGGGAGTGACCTCAACCGCTGGGATTGAAAGCGCTACAACGGTTCTTGGGATTTGCGAACTACTATCGTCAGTTTATTCCTCGGTATTCACAGCTAACAGCGCCGTTGACGGCGCTCACGAAGAAACATGTGAATGTACGGGACTGGCCACCAGAGGCGCAAGCCGCATTCCGTCAAGTAAAGGAGGCCTTCAACGCGGCCTCCATCCTGTTGGCCCCGGATCCTGAGAAACCATTCATCGTGGAGGTGGATGCGTCCGCTTTGGGGGCAGGAGCTGTCCTCTCTCAAGTCAATGCCAAGGGCCGGCGCCAACCCTGCTCCTTCTTCTCTCGTAAATTCTCCCCCGCGGAACGCAATTATACGGTGGGGGATAGAGAACTCTTAGCATTGAAATTGGCCTTGCAAGAGTGGAGACATTTGCTGGAGGGAGCCGAGCACCGGTTTATGGTGATTACCGACCACAAGAATCTTTTGTATCTCCAAGAGGCCCAACGGCTGAATCCCCGGCAGGCTCGTTGGTCATTATTCTTTGCTAGGTTCCACTTTCAACTGGTTTTTCGGGCTGCGGCTCAGAACACCCCTGCGGACTCCCTCTCCAGAGCCTTTGAGGTTCCGGAGGAGATGGAGGAAGTTCATCCTATGTTGGACCCTAACTGTCTCAGGGCGGCCGCGGGGGGGGGGGGGGGGTCGTTCCGGTGAGGGAACTGGTACCACCCTCGGAGCGGGAAAAAGTGATGCAATGGGGACATTCCTCTGTATGGGCCGGGCATTTTGGATACCAAAAGACCCTCCGCTTAATTTCAAGACAGTACCGGTGGCCTCAGATGAGGCGAGATATCCTCCAATTCGTTACAACTTGCCCTGTCTGCGCCTGGACGAAGCCTGTAATTGGGTATCCCGTAGGAGACTTGCAACCGCTGCCTGTGCCGACAGCCCCCTGGAAGGAATTGTCGATGGATTTCATCACCGACCTTCCCAGCTCCCGGGGACACACGGTGATTTGTGTGGTGGCAGACCGTTTCTCCCGGATGGCCCATTTTGTCCCTCTGCCAGGGCTTCCATCAGCGGCATCCTTAGCCCAACACTTCATTCAACACATTTTCCGGCTTCATGGGCTGCCCACCCGAATCATCAGCGATCGGGGACCACAATTTACCTCACACTTTTGGAGAGCCTTGTGTGCGGCCCTGGAGGTTGAGACCCACTTTTCATCGGCCTACCATCCCCAGACCAATGGGATGGTCGAACGGATTAACCAAACCTTGAAGGGGTTTTTGCGAGCTTTCGTCAATAAGCGTCAAGATAACTGGGCCTCCTTGCTTCCATGGGCCGAGTTTGCCTACAACCACAGTGACCACTCGGCCTCGGGGGACTCTCCCTTCTTCTTGGTATATGGACGACACCCCCGGCTTCCAGCACCATTCCCTTCTGATTCTCCTACACCCATGGTTACTCAAACCTTAACGGACCTGCAGGGGGTTTGGGAGATGGCCCGAGAACAGTTGCAGCGAACAGCCGCCAAGTACAAGTCCTTTGCTGACCGCCACCGGCGACCCGCCCCAGTGTTACAGCCGGGGCAAAAGGTATGGCTAAGCACGAAATACCTAAGACTCCGAGTACCCTCACGGAGATTGGGACCGCGGTACATTGAGCCATTTACTATCCAATCTCGAATTGGAGCAGTGACATACCGGTTGCGGCTACCGAGTACACTACGGGTGCATAATGCCTTCCATATTTCCTTGTTGAAAAGTTTCCGGGGTTCCCGATGGCACCCACAAAGTCAGGAGACAGTAGTTCCAGAGGCGGACCCCGATCTGGAGTATGAAGTTGAGGACATTCTAGACTCCAAGAAGCGGCGGAGAAGGCTACACTATTTGCTATCTTGGAAGCATTTTGGTCCCGAAGACAACTCCTGGGAACCCGCTACCAACGTACATGCTCCAGAGTTGGTCAGAGCTTTCCATGCACGTTTTCCTCTTAAACCTAGCCCCGGGGGAGAGAGGGCATCCGGGGGAGATACTGTCGCGTCCCGCGCCCCTACCTGCGCTCCTGCTGTGGGGAGCGGGAGCCAGCGGCTTCTGCGGCACAAGAGGACGGCCAGAAGGGTCCCGCGTAGGAGCCGGCGCTACCGCGGGACTGGCAGGTCAGGCCGGGACCGGCGGCCATCTACGGCGAACGCCGGCCTCTTGGGGAAGGGAGATCGGGACGAGGTTCGCACCGCCCAAGATGGCGGCGCCGGAGCCAACGTCTTCTCCGTTCCAGAGCCGGGGGGCTCTGGAACTCTGCCTACCTTGCCCCGGATTGGAGGACCAGAACGATGACTCCGCCTGGAGTTCGGGCAGAGCCAATCCAAGGGGCTCTGCCGACTCCCAGGTCCGGATTGATGAGTTTCTTCCCGAGGGCAGGGTGGCGCGATATTTAAACCCAGAACCTAGCTGGTATCTTTGCTTCCGGTTCTGTTCCCGAAGCCTGTGCAGCGGGTCGCGTTGCATCTTTTGGAATATGCAGAGACTGTGCTAACCTTGACCACAGATTGCTAGCCGGTATCCAGAGGACTGTGCTATCCTTGACCACAGATTGCTAGCCGTTATCCAGAGACTGTGCTAACCTTGACCACAGATTGCTAGCCGGTATCCAGAGACTGTGCTATCCTTGACCACAGATTGCTAGCCGTTATCCAGAGGACTGTGCTAACCTTGACCACAGATTGCTAGCCGTGAAGATTGATGGGGTGCACGGCTGTCCTCTGAGGTCTCTCGGCCTTGCGGGACCTAAGGGCTCACCACGTGAGGACAAGACACCGCTGCTGTTGTTTTGCCAGCCAGCAATAGTCCGGCCGACCGTGGCAGGTTTTCAAGGATTTACCATTCGAGCTATAATGACAGCGAAAAAACTTATCCTCACAGAGTGGATTACAAATAAAGTGCCCACATTACAGCAGTGGCGTGGTTTACTCATGGATTATATGAGGTTTGAAAAGAAGCTGGCAGATCATAAAGAAGATAGAAGATTACGGATAAAGATTTCTTTCGAATATGGACCCCATTTTGGCAGACAATACCTGCAGGGGGTAGAGGACGTATCTTAAATAAGTGAGAAATGGACACCTGGTTATATGAAAATAGTGGACATCATTTTTTTGGGGGGGGGAGGAAAGGGGAGGGAGGGGGAAGGAAGAATTTACAGTGAACGTAGATGGTTAAATGTGTTAGTAGAAGTGGATACTTGTTAAGCAGGGAGATAGTGATATAGGACATTCAAGCAATCAAAATGTTGTAGGTCTCCCGGTAGAGTTAGACCTATATTCCAATGTATATGTTAGAGAAGATATCAAGCTGGGATAATGTGTTTAATATGTTTAATGATACTACTATTTGGAAAACTCAATAAACAAATTTGAAAATAAATGTTTATCCCATGCATGTTTGAATTCCTTTACCATTTTCATTTCCACCACCTCCTTCGGGAGGGCATTCCAAGCATCCACCACTCTCTCTGTGAAGAAATACTCCTGACATTTTTCTTGAGTCTGCCCCCCCCTTCAATCTCATTTCATGTCCTCTAGTTCTACCACCTTTCCCTCTCCGGAAAAGGTTCGTTTGTGGATTAATACCTTTCAAATATTTGAACGTCTGTATCATATCACCCTGTTCCTCCTTTCCTCCAGGGTATACATGTTCAGGTCAACAAGTCTCTCCTCATACATCTTGTAACGCAAATCCCATGCCATTCTCGTAGCTTTTCTTTGCACCGCTTCCATTTTTTAACATCCTTCGCAAGATACGGCCTCCAAAACTGAACACAATACTTCAGGTGGGGCCTCACCAACGTCTTATACAGGGGTATTAAACCTCTCTTCTTCTGCTGGTCACACCTCTCTCTATACAGCCTAGCAATCTTCTAGCTACAGCCACCGCTTTGTCACACTGTTTCGTCACCTTCAGGTCCTCAGATACTATCATCCCAAGATCCCTCTCCCCGTCCGTACCTATCAGACTCTCCCCACCTAATACATACGTCTCCCTTGGATTTCTACTCCCTAAATGCATCACTTTGCATTTCTTCGCATTGAATTTTAATTGCCAAACGTTAGACCATTCTTCTAGCTTCCGCAGATCTTTTTTCATGTTTTCCACTCCCTCCGGGGTGTCCACTCTGTTGCAAATCTTGGTGTTATCCGCAAAAAGGCAAACTTTACCTTGTAACCCTTCGGCAATGTCACTCACAAATATATTGAATAGAATCGGCACCAGAACCGATCCCTGAGGCACTCCACTACTCACCTTTCCCTCCTCTGAGCGAACTCCATTTACCACCATCCTCTGGCGTCTGTCCGTCAACCAGTTCCTAATCCAGTTCACCACTTCGGGTCCTATCTTTTGCCTGTCTAGTTTATTCAAGAGCCTCCTGTGGGGAACCGTGTCAAAAGCTTTGCTGAAATCTAAGTAGATTACGTCCATAGCACGTCCTTGATTTAATTCTCCGGTCACCCAGTCAAAGAATTCAATGAGATTCGTTTGGCACGATTTCCCTTTGGTGAAACCATGTTGCCTTGGATCCTGCAACTTATTTGCTTCTAGGAAATTCACTATCCTTTCCTTCAGCATCGCTTCCATTACTTTTCCAATAATCGAAGTGAGGCTTACCGACCTGTAGTTTCCGGCTTCTTCCCTATTGCCACTTTTGTGAAGAGGGACCACCTCCGCCGTTCTCCAATCCCACGGAACCTGTCCCGTCTTCAAGGATTTATTAAACAAATCTTTAAGAGGACCAGCCAGAACCTCTCTGAGCTCCCTCAATATCCTGGGGTGGATCCCGTCCGGTCCCACTGCTTTGTCCACCTTTAGATTTTTAAGTTGTTCATACACACTCTGTTCCGTGAACGGTGCTCTATCCACTCCATTCTCACATGTACTTTTGCCAGTCCATCGCGGTCCTGCTCCAGGATTTTCTTCTGTGAAAACAGAACAAAAGTATCTATATGGCAGATGAAGTTCAACATTGACAAGTGCAAAGTGATGCACGTGGGAAGGAGGAACCCGAAATACGGCTATGTCATGCAAGGTTCCGCTTTAGGAGTTACGGACCGAGAAAGGGATCTGAGAGTCATCGTGGATAGAACGTTGAAATCTTCCGCTCAATGTGCTTGCGTCGGCTAAGAAGGCGAACAGGATGTTGAGTATTATTAGAAAAGGGATGGAAAACAAGCTATGAGGATGTTATAATGCCGTTATATCGCTCCATGGTGCGACCGCACCTGGAGTATTGTGTTCAGTTCTGGTCGCCTCATCTCAAAAAGATATAAAGGAATTGGAGAAGGTGCAGAGAAGGGCGACGAAAATGATAAAAGGGATGGGACGACTACCTTATGAGGAGGAGGTTAAGACGGCTAGGACTCTTTAGCCTGGAGAAAAGGCGGCTGAGGGGTGATATGATAGAGGTCTACAAAATAATGAGTGGGGTAGAGCGGACAGATGTGAAACGTTTGTTTACGCTTTCTAACAATAATAGAACTAGGGGACACAAGATGAAATTAGAATGTGGTAGGTTTAAAACAAATTGGAGAAAGTTTTTCTTTACTCAGCGTGTGGTTAGACTCTGGAACTCATTGCCGGAGAAGGTAGTGACGGCAGCTGGCCTTGCTGAGTTTAAAGGGGGTCTGGACAGATTCCTGAAGGAAAAGTCCATTGATCGTTATTAAATTTTGGGTTTTTGCCAGGTTCTTGGGGCCTGGATTGGCCGCTGTCGGAGACAGAGTGCTGGGCTTGATGGACCTTTGGTCTTTTCCCAGCGTGGCAGTGCTTACGTACTTATGTACTTATAGCAAATTTGCTTTTTCTTCATCATATCTAAATAGCGATTTGCAGCATCTTTCAGTCTCACAATTCCCTTTTTAGTCTTCCTCCTTTCACTAATATACCTGAAGAAATTTTTGTCACCCCTCCTTACATTTCTAGCCATTTGTTCTTCTGCATGTGCTTTCGCCAGACGTATCTCTCTCTTGACTTCTTTCAGTTTCATCCGGTATTCCTCCCCGTGTTTCTCTTCTTGAGTTTTTCTGTATTTCAGGAACGCCAACTCTTTAGCCTTTATTTTCCCAGGCACTTGTTTGGAGAACCATATTGGTTTCCTTTTTCTCTTGCTTTTATTTACTCTCCTTACATAAAGGCCCTATTTATAGCTTCTTTCAGCTTGGACCACTGTCCTTCCACTTCTCGTTCATCCTCCCATCCCATCAGCTCCTTCCTCAGGTATTCCCCCATTTTACTAAAGTCAGCATGCTTGAAATCCAGGACTTTGATTTTTGAGTGGCCGCCCTCCACTTTAGCCGTCATATCAAACCAAACCGTTTGATGGTCACTGCTGCCCAGGTGGGCACCCACTCTGACATTTGACACACTATCCCCATTTGTGAGCACCAGATCTAGCGTCGCTCCCTCCCTTGTGGGTTCCGTCACCATTTGTCTGAGCAAAGCACTTTGAAAAGCATCCATGATCTCTCTACATTCGCAGACAGAACTTCCAATCTACATCCGGCAGATTGAAATCTCCCAGCAACAGCACCTCTCTCTTCTTTCCCAACTTATGGAGTATCTGTGACCAGATCTTTATCTAGATCATCCAATTGTGTCCGGAGGTCTGTAGACAACACCTACGTGTACAGAGGTTTTATCATCTCTTTTTAAGGTGATCCATATCGCTTCTTCCTTTCCCCAGGTCCCTGACATTTCAGTTGCCTCGATGTCATTTCTCACATACAGAGCTACTCTCCACCTTTTCGACCCTCTCTATCCTTCCTAAATAGATTATAGCCTGGTATGTTTGCATCCCATTCATGGGAACCATTTAGCCACGTCTCCGTGATTGCAACAATGTCTAAGTCTGCCTCCAACATCAGGGCTTGAAGGTCATGAACTTTATTGCTTAGACTGCGAGCATTTGTGGTCATCGCTATCCATCTACATTTCTGGTATGTGTTTCAACATTTGTGATTTAGGGGTGTTTTTTGTCTTTGGGTACCTTCATATCTTTTTGTTCCACCTCCATTGCTTTTTCTTCCGCCTCAGTTCTATTTTGAGGAACATCACAGTGCTTTAATGGAGCAAAAGAATTCTGTAGGGGCAACACTTGTGATGGTGGATGCCTCTGTGTCACATAACGAAGTCTGCCTGAGCCTACAGTGAACCATCTATTCTTAGGTGGTTTTATCCTTTGAGGCAGTGGTGTGAATTTGGCTTGATTCTGTGCATTATGATGTTGTGCAGTCTTAGAAGTTGCTTTAAGTGCATCTAATTCCTGCTTTACTTTACTGAGCTCCTGTTTTAAACTAGTGAGCTGATGACAGATAGGACAAGGTTTAAGGCTCCAGATGATTGGCCTTGAAACTAAAGCACCACAATTATTACAGAGAATAAAAGTCATCCTGATTTGTTGGAATGGGTATGAACAGGTATGCTATGATGTGGTTTAACAGTGTGCAAGATTAATTTTACTCCTCAGCAAACTGAGACAGTTGTAATTAGGGTGGAGTTAATTTGTGATAAGTAGTGTATTTAGAAAAGCTATTTAGGAAGTGTCAGTCTTGGGGTGGGTGGGCTTAAACTTAAAACCTTTGGAATGTGTTTGCTGTAACCTATCTGTAGAGCTGCATTTAAATGTACCAGAAGAAATGTCCAGGTCCACAGCTCTAAGGATTGGGGACAAGCAAATCACAATTTTAGCAGAGTAGATAAAAAACAGTTTTTTTTGTAAGATATAAAGATATAAATACAAAATTAAAGTCAGAGCAATTCTTATCTGTGAGTGTCCTTTAGGCAGGAGTCAAGAAAAGACCATCCTGCTTATAATCGAAATAGAAAAACGCCTATATTGTGACCCAAATCGGGAGATAGACGTTTATCTCACAAAAACGAATAAAGCGGTATAATCGAAAGCCGAATTTGGACGTTTTCAACTGCACTCCGTCGCGGATGCGGACAAAGTTGATGGGGGCGTGTCGAAGGTGTGGTGAAGGCGGAACTGGGGCGTGGTTATCTGCCGATCAGAGATGGGCGCCTTTCGCCGATAATGGAACAAAAATATGCGTTTTTAGCGAGAATTTAGGGCACTTTTCCTGGACCCTGTTTTTCCACGAATAAGGCCCCAAAAAGTGCCCTAAATGACCAGATGACCACTGGAGGGAATCGGGGATGACCTCCCCTGACTCCCCCAGTGGTCACAAACCCCCTCCCACCACAAAATATGCCGTTTCACAACTTTTTATGTTCACCCTCCAAATGTCATACCCACCTCCCTGGCAGCAGTATGCAGGTCACTGGAGCAGTGGACTTCAGGCAGGTGGACCCAGGCTCATCCCCCCCCACCACCTGTTACACTTGTGCTGGTAAATGGAGCCCTCCAAACCGCCCCCCAAACCCACTGTAACCCACGTGTAGGTGCCCCCCTTCACCCCTTAGGGCTATAGTAATGGTGTAGACTTCGGGGCAGTGGGTTTTGAGGGGGATTTGGGGGGCTCAACACCCAAGGGAAGGGTGCTATGCACCTGGGAGCTGTTTTACCTTTTTTTTTTTTTTTGTAAAAGTGCCCCCTAGGGTGCCCGGTTGGTGTCCTGGCATGTGAGGTGGACCGGTGCAGTACGAATCCTGGCCCCTCCCACGAATAAATGTCTTGGAGTTATTCGTTTTTGTGCTGGGCGTTTTCGGTTTCCATTATCGCTGAAAAACAAAAACGCCCAGCTCAAAAAAGATAAACGTCCATGTTTTTTCGAAAATACGATTCGGTCCGCCCCTTCACGGACCCGTTCTCGGAGAAAACGCCCATGGAGATAGGCGTTTCTGTTCGATTATGCCCCTCCATGTGGGTTAAAAATACACCTCCTTCAACAGAGGCTATCAGCCACACCTGAGCCTACAAATTGTCTTTACAAAGCCAGATGGGGGGAGGGCTCAGCACACTTTTAGGAAGCAAACAAAAAGATCTATTCTTTTGGTAATTATAATCTAGTTTTTCAGATTAAACAGATATCAAACCAGTTTAAATCACAGCAAGCAAATCACAATATTAGCAGAGTAGATATAAACAGGGTTTTTTTTCTTTTTCTGGGAAAGTGTAAGACCTTTGGAATGTGTTTGCTGTAACCTGTCTGTAGAGCTGCATTTAAATGTACCAGAAGAAATGTCCAGGTCCACAGCTCTAAGGATTGGGGACAGGTATTTGTGATCTGGATTGTGCCATGTTAGAAACATGATACTGGACTTGATGGATCTTCGGTCTGACCCAGTATAGCAAAGTTTATGTTCTTATCTTCTTATGTGTCTGTAGAAGGTCACTTTGGCCATTGCTAGGCAATGAAAACTTCTGTTTTCCAGTTTCACTAGCAGTGGCACTCAGAACGCAGACAGAGGGTTGATCAGCACAAACTCATTCAATGAAGCATTTTACTCTTCCCCCTGGCTGAAGGTTCTTCTGTTCAGCTGTAAATATTTTGTATGTACATGAATAACAGTAAAATATAATTACTTTCTCCAGATTAACAAGCTGTATGTATTGAAGTGTTGTGGAAAATCATAAAGAAGGAGTAAACCATATTTGTAGATGAACAGTTATTTCTTTCCTAAATACACATGGTTATTGAGCAGATGGTAGCTTTGTTTCATTACTTGGTTGTAGCCATGTAAAGAAAACATACTGCAAAGTAAGAGAAAGTGGTATGAGATGGATTTGAAGGGGCAGGGAGTAGCCCAATGATTAGAGCAGTGAACTGAAAATCACAGAAGCCAGGGAAAAAATCCCATTACCACTGCTTGTGGTCTTGGGCAAGTCACTCTCTGGGGATAGGAAAATAACCAAATACCAAATAACCAAGTGTAACTCAAATACCAAATAAACCAAGTGTAACTCACCACGAACTACTAATCAACGCATGAGCTAAATCCAATCCCCCCTTATCCCCTCTCTTTCTACCTTAACCTATAATAACTTCCTTTACTTATGATCCTGACACAGATAAGTACATAAGTATTGCCATACTGGGAAGAACCAAAGGTCCATCATGCCCAACATCCTGTTTCCAACAGTGGCCAATCCAGGTCACAAATGACACCTACATGTGGGTACAGTGGATTTTGGGTGGGTTTTGGAGGGCTCACATTTACCACCACAAGTGTAACAGATAGGGGGGGAAGGGCCTGGGTCCGCCTGCCTGAAGTGCACTGCACCCACTAAAAACTGCTCCAGGGACCTGCATACTGCTGTGATGGAGATGGGTATGACATTTGAGGCTGGCATAGAGGCTGGCGAAAAATGTTTTTTTAATTTTTTTTTTGGGTGGTAGGGGGTTGGTGACCACTGAGGGAGTAAGGGGAGGTCATCCCCGATTCCCTTCGGTGATCATCTGGTTAGTTGGGCAACTTTTCGAGGCATTGGGTCGTAAAAAAAAAGGGACCAAGTAAAGTCGGCCAAATGCTCGTCAGGGGATGCCCTTCTTTTTTTCCATTATCGGCCGAGGATGCCCATCTCTTAACCTGTCCAGCCTTAGGTACACTACCGACACAGAACCCCCATGAACTTTGGTCGTCCCCGCGAGGGAAAGCAGTTGACGACGCCCAAAATCGGCTTTCGATTATGCTGATTTGGGCAACCCTGAGAGAAGACGTCCTTCTCCCAATTTATGTCGGAGGGTGGGCGCCCTTCTCTTTCGAAATTTCACCTGATAGTCATTTAGTTGGATTGGATTTAGTGAAGGGAAACCTTGCCTCACCAATCTACTACATTTCTTTGAAGGGGTGAACAAACATGTGGATAAAGGTGAGTCAGTTGATATTATGTATCTGGATTTTCAGAAGGCGTTTGACAAAGTACCTCATGAAAGACTCCAAGAGGGAAATTGGAAAGTCATGGATTAGGAGGTAGTGTTCTATTGTGGATTAAAAACTGGTTAAAAGATAGAAAGCAGAGAGTAGGGTTAAATGTCAGTATTCTCAATGGAGAAGGGTAGTTAGTGGGGTTCCCCAGGGGTCTGTGCTGGGACCACTGCTTTTTAACATATTTATAAATGACCTAGAGATGGGAGTAACTAGTGAGGTAATTAAATTTGCTGATGACACAAAGTTATTCAAAGTCGTTAAATTGTGGCAGGATTGTGAAAAATTACAAGAGGACCTTACAAGACTGGGAACTGGCGTCTAAATGGCAGATGATGTTTAATGTGAGCAAGTGCAAAGTGATGCATGTGGGAAAGAGGATCCCGAATTATAGCTATGTCATGCAAGGTTCCTCGTTAGGAGTCACAGACCAAGAAGGGATCTAGGTATCGTCATTGATGATATTGAAACCCTGTGCTCAGTGTGTTGTGGTGGCCTAAGAAAGCAAATAGAATGTTAGGTATTATTAGGAAGGAATGGAAAACAAAAATGAGGACATTATAACGCCTTTGTATTGGTCCATGGTGTGACCACACCTCGAATACTGGTGTTCAATTCTGGTCGCTGTATCTCAAAAAAGATATAGTGGAAATAGAAAAGGTACAGAGAAGGGCGACAAAATGATAAAGGGGATGGGACGACTTCCCTATGAGGAAAGGCTAAAGCTGCTAGGGCTCTTCAGCTTGGAGAAAAGGCGGCTGAGGGGAGATATGATAGAGGTCTATAAAATAATGAGTGGAGTTGAACGGTAGATGTGAAGTGTCTGTTTATGCTTTCCAAAAATACTAGACTAGGGGGCATGCGATGAGGCTACAATGTAGTAAATTTAAACGAATTGGAGAAAATTTTTCTTCACTCAACGTGTATTAAACTCTGGAATTCATTGCCAGAGAATGTGGTAAAGGTGGTTAGCTTAGCGGAGTTTAAAAAGAAAAAGTCCATAGACCATTATTAAATGGACTTGGGGAAAATCCTCTATTTCTGGGATAAGCAGTATAGAATATCTTGTACTTTATTGGGATCTTGCCAGGCGGACCCAGGCCCTTCCCCCCCTATCTGTTACACTTGTGGTGGTAAATGTGAGCCCTCCAAAACCCACCCAAAATCCACTGTACCCACATGTAGGTGTCATCTTCATCCCTAAGGGCTATGGTAGTGGTGTACAGTTGTGGGGAGTGGGGTTTGGGGGGCTCAGCACCAAAGGTAAGGGAGCTATGCATCTGGGAGCAATTTCTGAAGTCCACTGCAGTGCCCCCTAGGGGTGCCCGGTTGGTGTCCTGCACGTTAAGGCGACCAGTGCATTACGAATGCTGGCTCCTCCCATGACCAAATGCCTTGGATTTGGTCGTTTTTTAGATGGGCATTCTCGGTTTCCATTATTGGCGAAAACCGAGGTCACCCATCTCTAAGGTTGACCATCTCAACATTTAGATCGACCATCTCTAAGGTCGACCTAAATGTTGAGATTTGGGTGTCCCTGACTGTATTATTCGAAACGAAAGATGGACGCCCATCTTGTTTCGATAATACGGGATGCCTCGCCCATTCGCAGTGACGTCCTCAGAGATGGGCATCCTTAGAGATGGTCGTCCCCGTTCGATTATGCCCCTCCACGTCTCATTAATCCTTGCTTTGAATATGCTCTGTAATTTTGGTTCTTTATATAGTCTCTACCATTTTGCCTGGCACCGACGTCAGACTCACCGGTCTATAATTTCCCAGATCTCCTCTGGATCCTTTTTTAAAAATCGGCGTTACATTGGCCACCCTCCAATCTTCCAGTACCATGCTCGATTTTAAGGATAAATTACATATTACTAACAATAGCTCCTACTCTTGTGTATTAGTTTATAGTCAAATACGTGATATAATAAAAATTATTAGTAAAATATGCAAGTTACTATAAAAAGGTAATGTGCTTCAGAACACTTCAATTGAAAATTCTCAAGGTGTGGGCTTGGAGGAAGGATCTCAGATTCAAGGGTGGCCAGAACAGAAAGTACAACGGTGGGTTTTCCATGCAGTCATTCATCTGAATCTGGCCCTAAATTGCTATGTGATCCTTGAATGAATTTTGGTTAGAATTTGCATTAGGGTTTCAGTTAAGGTATACAAGACTTATTCAGAGAAAAACATAATTTCCCCAAAACCGCCATAGGAAATTCAGAACGTAAGTGCGAAAAGAAACTTGGTCAGGGGTGTCATATTAAATACAAAAAATGATAACGAATGCATCCATCTCCATAACTTTTGTTTAAATGAAGATAATGTAATGAATACAAAATGAAAATAATGTTTGAGATTTACTCTTTTATTTACTTCTATATAGTTGCCACCATTCGCCACACATTTCAGCCAAGGATAGACAAGTTTTTGAAAGCTATCGCAAAAGAGCTGTACATCTTGTCTTTTCAACCAGTTGTTCACAATCCTTTCCACTTCTTCATTTGAGCTGAATAGATGGGAATAACATGGTGGTAAGTTTGTTCCATTCTGCACCACCTTTGCATTCCCTGGAGATCAGAAAAGCAAAGGAGAAAGGCCACCACTCATTTGCCTAAACTTGGCAAATTCCTCCCCAGTTAGCCTTCCTTAAAACACACACACACACAGAAAAAAAACTCATACATTTTATATTTGTGCTATATTTAAAATTTTGCTCACCCCAGCCTCTAGGCTCTCCACTTCCTAGTTATCCACAAACATTCCAATTTCTTCTGACTTAGAAAGTATTTCAATATCTGCTGTGAACTATGATGGTTAAAAGCCCTGCCTAGCTACTTGACCTCCTGAGCTCTATCCTTATGGATGATTTTGTTTTATTTTATGATTTATTTTTGCGTGTTTTCAATTTTGTTCTGCTTTAGCATTTGTATGTATGTGTTTTAAATTGATTTTATTTAATTTGTATTATTTTATTGTGGTTTTCTGTAATAGACTGCTGATGCAGACCTAGCTGGCCGAAACACAGCTGCGTCGAGTCTCCAACATCCTATATAATAAAATGCACCTCCAACATTCTGAAGCTGACTGCATGGCTGAGGCATTCCTGCTCTCTGTATCAATCTCCTGAATTGACATCACGTACTTCCGGGCTCGTCACAAGCAGAAGTGACCAACCACACGAGGTTTCTCGGCTTCAGAATGTTGGAGGTGCATTCTATTAAATAGGATTGGTCAGTTCCTGAAGCACAGCCAGAGCTCAGCGTCCTGCACAGTAACGCTCAGACACCAGAGAGAGAGAGGGAAGGAGGGGGGCCTGACACCAGAGGGGGGGGGGGGGGGTATCTCTGTCACACACACACTCTCTCTCTCTCTCTCTCTCTCTCTCTCTCTCTCACACAGTCAATGACTTTCTCTCTCTGACTCTCACACACTGTCTCTCACCACACTCTATGTCTCACACTGTATCACATTCACTCTCTATGTGTCACACAGTCACTCACACACTCTCTTGGTCTCATACACTCAGTCTCACAGAGAGTCTGTGTCTCACACACACTCTCTCTCTCGCACACATTGTATCTGTGTGAAACACACTCTCTCTCTCTCACTGTGTCTCACATACCCACTTGCACACACTCTCATTCTCACACACACACACTCTCTCTCTCACAGACACATTCGCACCCAGACTCACTCTCTCTCACACACAGTCACTCTCACATACACTCTCTCAAACATACACACTCCGAGGAAAACCTTGCTAGTGCCGGTTTCATTTGTGTCAGAAACGAGCTTTTTTTACTAGTCCTCAATAAACAGTTTTTCTTATCTGAAGCGTCATCCATTGTTTTTAGTCATCTTCGCTGTTTTGCTTCATATTGTTTACTTTTGCGAAGATTTGTTTCTTCTTTGTGTACATTGGACATTTTTTAAAGGCATTTTGAGGCATCCACCTGCTTTGAAAATGAGTACCATTATGTGGGAGTACATGGCTTGCTTTCAAAATTATGATTTTGATATCATGAACTAATATAACAATCCATTGACTGAAAGGGATTTTATCTTTCCCCCTCCTTTTTGCCACTCCAGCAGAGGGTCACAGCTCCAAAGGAGATTGGGCCTGGGTTACAGTCCTAATGTACCAAACCAGTCTAAGAACAAAGAGGACATGCTTTTGCTTTCCCCTCATTTACAGGAGTAGCCAGAGCTCAAAGATATTTGCTGCTGAGCTCCCTAGATTATGAATCCCCCAGACCATGAGGTTGGAGATTAGGAGAGGATGAACCAACATGTTGGGAAGAAGTTTACCCATTTCAGAAAATCTTCCTGACCTGTACTTTTAGGAGACATTCTGAAGAGGAAGAGTATCCTTATATTTCAAAGACAAAGTATTCTGAGCCAAGTAGGGCCAGAGAAAGTACATGCATAAAATATGTAAACTGCTTTGGTTGTACCACAGAAAGGTCATATATCAGGGAGTGGAAGAGTAGAATAATGGTTAGTGCATCAGGCTTTGATTCTGGCAACCTGGGTTTGATTTCCACTGCAGTTCCTTGTGACTTTGGGTAAGTTACTTAACCCTCTACTGCTCCAGGTACAAAAGCTTAAGATTGTGAGCCCTCTAGGAAGTGGGAGAGTACCTGAATATAATGTATACAGTACTGCATATGTCTAGTGGCACTATAGAAATGATTAGCAGTACAAACATAAATAAAACACACAGTTAACAAAAACAATAAACAGAGACAATTAGCCAATGTAGGCGGGAGAACACCTGCTTCAGGGGATTTTCAGAAAAACAACCAGTTCACATGTGTGTGTAAACTCTAGAAGTCAGTTTCAAGACATATTTCGACAGACAGCATGTTCTGGAAAAAGCCCTCGCTCAATATGTGGATTTCTTCACACAATCCACAGAGGGCACCACAAATAGGACATTTTGTTGATGCCTGGTTTGTGCCAATCCAATTTGGTTCTTAAATACTCAAACTAGAATCCTGAAGCACACATAATGTAAACACTAACCCCTGGATTCTATATAGCATGATTTAAGTTGCGCGCACAGATCTTGCAGTATTCTGGATTTGCATGCACAACCTAATTAGTTAACAAGCCAATTGGCACCAATAATTGCCACTTAAGCAATTATAGACACTAATTGGTATTAATCAGAATTTACATGCACAACTATCTAAGCGTATTCTATAACGTGATGCATGTAAATTCTAAGTCACATAGTTGAAAAGGGGGCATGGCCATGGGCATGGATTGGGCCGGTCATGGGCTTTTCTAAAATCTATGCGCGTTGTTATAGAATACACCTGGTCCACGCCTAATTAAGGCATCGGCATTTACACCAAGCTTTACTTGGCGTAACTGCCCGTGCCCAGCGTATTCTATAAACCACACAGAAATTTAGGCGTATTCTATAAAGTGCACCTAAATTTAGGCACACATTATAGATATAAGTCTAGGCATTTCGTTTCAGCACCAATTTTTTTAGGCATGATATATAGAATCTAGTCCTAAGCGGGCAATTTTATAAGTGGTCACCTCCATTTAGGCACCCCGTAACACAAGGGGCGAGCCTACTCTATAGCGGCATCTGTGCAACTGGATTCCATTATAGAATATTAATGTAACTTGTGTGTGTATTGTGTATATATCTACATATACCTATACCTCTTTCTCTTTATCTCTATCTCTATCTCTCTCTGTATGTATATATAGATACAGATATAATGTCTCTCTGCCTATATATATATAGTGTGTGTGTGTGTGTTTGTGTGTGGTGTGTGCTTAGAGAGTGGGCTGTGTCATCTGGCAGCCCTTGCATATCTTCAGGCAAAGGTTTTGCCCTGACTGGATCCTCCAGCAGTATTAACTGAAAAGTAGCTGGTGACCCTTCTCCATCCTGTTGTTGGCCTTTAGCAATACTTGACACCTTTGCTTTCACGCTCGCTGGGTGTCACAGAAGCAATACAGCGCCTGTTTCGGAGTTCGCGAGCAGACTTCCTTGGTGATATCTATGTGGATGCTCTCCTAGAGAGAGACTTTCTATGCAATAGACATTTTCTTTCCATACAGCTGATGGAATGAAGTGGGTGTCCAGGATTCATTTCTTTTCCCTCTTCATTAGGATGTATGCTTGATTACCTTTGTCCTGTCTTATATATGGAGTTCCTTTTTTATTCCTTTAATATTTTGTTTTGTAAGTCACCTGTTCTTCAGTAAGGGCAGTATAGCAAATTTTAATAAACAATAAACAAGTTCCTAGGGGCGCTGACACCCGGGGTGGATCGCCAATGCGCCCCGCCCCCCCCCCCGGGTGCAGCGCCCCCCTGGAACAGCGTGACCCCCCCGGGGAAATAACCCCCCCGGGTGCACGCCGCTGGGGGGGGGGGTGCCGCGCGCCTGTCGGCTCTTCGCTTCCATGCTCCCTCTGCCCCGGAACAGGTTACTTCCTGTTTCGGGGCAGATGGAGCATGAAAACGAAGAGCCGACAGGCGCGCGGCACCCCCCCAGCGGCATGCAGCCGGGGCGGACCGCCCCCCCCCCCCCCTTGGTACACCACTGAGTTAACCAGACAGAAATGGTTCCTGCCTGGTTAAGTCCAGTTAATTGGTTCCTCTCCTGATATTCAATGGTACTTACCTGGATAGTGCTGCTGAATATCAGGTCAGATTACCCTGCCACTATTTGGGCAGTCTGGGGGCAGAGCGCAGGCAAGGCCAGACATTACCCAGGTAAAATGGTGCCTGTATAACTATTGGGCAATTTAGGCCATAGAAAAGAAACGTTGCCCGCATAGCTACAGTGGTGGAAATAAGTATTTGATCCCTTGCTGATTTTGTAAGTTTGCCCACTGACAAAGACATGAGCAGCCCATAATTGAAGGGTAGGTTATTGGTAACAGTGAGAGATAGCACATCACAAATTAAATCCGGAAAATCACATTGTGGAAAGTATATGAATTTATTTGCATTCTGCAGAGGGAAATAAGTATTTGATCCCCCACCAACCAGTAAGAGATCTGGCCCCTACAGACCAGGTAGATGCTCCAAATCAACTCGTTACCTGCATGACAGACAGCTGTCGGCAATGGTCACCTGTATGAAAGACACCTGTCCACAGACTCAGTGAATCAGTCAGACTCTAACCTCTACAAAATGGCCAAGAGCAAGGAGCTGTCTAAGGATGTCAGGGACAAAATCATACACCTGCACAAGGCTGGAATGGGCTACAAAACCATCAGTAAGACGCTGGGCGAGAAGGAGACAACTGTTGGTGCCATAGTAAGAAAATGGAAGAAGTACAAAATGACTGTCAATCGACAAAGATCTGGGGCTCCACGCAAAATCTCACCTCGTGGGGTATCCTTGATCATGAGGAAGGTTAGAAATCAGCCTACAACTACAAGGGGGGAACTTGTCAATGATCTCAAGGCAGCTGGGACCACTGTCACCACGAAAACCATTGGTAACACATTACGACATAACGGATTACAATCCTGCAGTGCCCGCAAGGTCCCCCTGCTCCGGAAGGCACATGTGACGGCCCGTCTGAAGTTTGCCAGTGAACACCTGGATGATGCCGAGAGTGATTGGGAGAAGGTGCTGTGGTCAGATGAGACAAAAATTGAGCTCTTTGGCATGAACTCAACTCGCCGTGTTTGGAGGAAGAGAAATGCTGCCTATGACCCAAAGAACACCGTCCCCACTGTCAAGCATGGAGGTGGAAATGTTATGTTTTGGGGGTGTTTCTCTGCTAAGGGCACAGGACTACTTCACCGCATCAATGGGAGAATGGATGGGGCCATGTACCGTACAATTCTGAGTGACAACCTCCTTCCCTCCGCCAGGGCCTTAAAAATGGGTCGTGGCTGGGTCTTCCAGCACGACAATGACCCAAAACATACAGCCAAGGCAACAAAGGAGTGGCTCAGGAAGAAGCACATTAGGGTCATGGAGTGGCCTAGCCAGTCACCAGACCTTAATCCCATTGAAAACTTATGGAGGGAGCTGAAGCTGCGAGTTGCCAAGCGACAGCCCAGAACTCTTAATGATTTAGAGATGATCTGCAAAGAGGAGTGGACCAAAATTCCTCCTGACATGTGTGCAAACCTCATCATCAACTACAGAAGACGTCTGACCGCTGTGCTTGCCAACAAGGGTTTTGCCACCAAGTATTAGGTCTTGTTTGCCAGAGGGATTAAATACTTATTTCCCTCTGCAGAATGCAAATAAATTCATATACTTTCCACAATGTGATTTTCCGGATTTAATTTGTGATGTGCTATCTCTCACTGTTACCAATAACCTACCCTTCAATTATGGGCTGCTCATGTCTTTGTCAGTGGGCAAACTTACAAAATCAGCAAGGGATCAAATACTTATTTCCACCACTGTATCTGGAAGTGCCTTAATATTGGCGGTGCCTGGATAACTTCTGACAGGCATCAATCAATTGGATATTCAGCATCAGTAACCGATTACAAGCCAGTTCTGAATATTACTACTACTACTCCTTAACATTTCTAGAGCGCTACTAGGGTTATGCAGCGCTGTACAAATTAACAAGGAAGGACGGTCCCTGCTCAAAGGAGCTTACAATCTAAATGACGAAATGTCAAGTTGGGGCAGTCTAGATTTCCTGAGTAGAGGTATAGTGGTTAGTGGTTAGGTGCCGAAGGCGACATTGAAGAGGTGGGTTTTGAAGATGGGCAGGGAGGGGGCCTGGCGTATGGGCTCAGGGAGTTTGTTCCATGCATGGGGTGAGGCGAGGCAGAAAGGGCGGAGCCTGGAGTTGGTGGTGGTGGAGAAGGATACTGAAAGGAGGGATTTGTCTTGAGAGCGGAGGTTACGGGTAGGAACGTAAGGGGAGATGAGGGTTGAGAGGTAAGGAGGGGCTGCAGATCGAGTGCATTTGTAGGTTAGTAGCAGAAGCTTGAACTGTATGCGGTAGCTGATTGGAAGCCAGTGAAGTGACTTGAGGAGAGGGGTGATATGAGTATATCGGTCCAGGCGGAAGATAAGACGTGCAGCAGAGTTCTGAATGGACTGAAGGGGGGATAGATGGCTAAGTGGGAGACCAGTGAGGAGTAGGTTGCAGTAATCAAGGCGAGAGGTAATGAGAGAGTGGATGAGAGTTCAGGTGGTGTGCTCAGAGAGGAAAGGGCAAATTTTGCTAATGTTATAGAGGAAGAAGCGACAGGTCTTGGCTATCTGCTGGATATGCACAGAGAGGGAGAGGGAGGAGTCGAAGATGACACCGAGGTTGCGGGCAGATGAGTCGGGGACGATGAGGGTGTTATCAACTGAGATAGAGAGTGGAGGGAGAGGAGAAGTGGGTTTGGGTGGGAAGACAAGAAGTTTGGTCTTGGCCATGTTCAGTTTCAGGTGGCGGTTGGACATCCAGGCAGCAATGTCGGATAAGCAGGCCGATACTTTGGCCTGGGTTTCCGCAGTGATGTCTGGTGTGGAGAGATAAAGCTGGGTGTCGTCAGCATACAGATGATAGTGGAATATCCAGTTGTAAATCAGCCAGTGTTTAAAAAAAAATAATTATAACATGTAAACAACTGAAAAAGAAAAGAAAAAATAAAGGGTTCAATATTCAGCAAGCAGCAGTGAGCATTTGCTCACTTCTGACGGAGTTATTCCTCGATATTCAAAGCTGGGCCCTGACCAGGCTTGGACTTTGAGTATCCGGTTATTTGTGAGCCGGCTAACACATAGCCACTTAAGTTGATATTCAGCACTTAAGTGGCCAGGGGCTAGCACATAAAGGGGGTCTTTTACTAAGCTGCGGTAGCGTTTTAGCTCGTAGTAGGAATCAGCTGGTGGTAAACGCCGAGACGCCCGTTATATTCCTATGGGCGTCTCAGCATTTACCGCCAGCTGATTTCTACCATGAGCTAAAATTGTTACCATGGCTTAGTAAAATAACCCCAAAGATAGGACAGACTTTTATATGGTCCCATTTATGTGCTAAACCTAGCCATTTAAGGGCTGAATTTCAGCATTTAAGCATCCATGTGCTGACATTCCCCGGAACGCCCCCCCAACATAGTCAGCATTTTGTTTGGCACTAACCACGAATTTCAGTAGCACTTAGCCTGTTAAGTGCCGCTGAAAATTAGAAGCTAGCCCCAACCAAGCGATTTAACCAGTCAGCAGCCGGCTAAATCGCTTTAATTTGGGCTGGAAAGTTTTTTAAAACTTTTTTCAAAGTTTTTTTGAATATCGGTCGGAAAGTTTTGAATATTGCCCCAAAAATTCTCAATAAAATTTAACCTAGAATTTTATTACAGTCAGCCCTTTTTCATTTAAAAGGATCTAAATGCTTTTTGTTTTATCATCATGCCAGCTCAAATACAAAAAACTTTCTCATTTCTTCTGGGACAAGTTTAAAATACAACCAACTTTTAAAAATATCAGCATAAAGCCTGGAAGAAAGTAAAAACAAATGAGTTAGTGATTTAAAGCAAAACTGCTGACGTTCTTGACTTTTCAGATTGAGTGTGCTGCGACAAAAGCAAAAGTGAATAGTTCTAATTTTGTAACTCCTAGTTTCCTGTCTGATCCCACACAACAAAGTACAGGCGATGAGTGGAATAGAGTTTGGTACAGGACATCCTGAAGTTATTCTAAGCAGTGGAGGTACAGTGCAAGGGTTGTCCCCTCCACATCTCATCAGCATAGTGCTCATAGACGATTAAGGTATAGACAAACTAAGCACATGCTTAGGTCCCAGATGTTTAGAAGGGGCCCTGTCAATGATTCCCAGGCAGAATTTTGATCTGGTAAGTCATCTGCAAGGCTGGTGTTAGAGATTCAGGGCCCCAGGGCAGATACTGAGTATGAAACACCTAAACCTGACCTTTAGGTTGTGCTTCCTTCAAAATGAAGCAGGCTTGGAGCCCCCGGGGCCCAGGGCAATTGCCCTGATTGCCACTTCTTAATGCCAGCCCTGGTCAGCTGTTGGCATAAAGAATTGGGGAGTAGATCAGAGCCACTGCTGCCCGAAGTGGTTTGTTGATTCTTGCCACCCAGAACTGAATTTACATGTAAGCTAGACAAGCTCCAGCTTAGGGCCTAACATTACAAGGGGCCTCACTTCATAATTGTTTTTATAATCAACTATTGTTGGTTGTTTTATATATTTTTTTTAATGTATCGTCTATTAAACCTAAAATGTAATTTCTACTTAATTGAGGGGGGGGGGGGCTCCTAAATGTTACAGCTTAGGAGTCACAATACACAGAAATCCAGGCCTATCCCCACCCCCTGTGTATTGTTGTCCAGCTGACAGGTAGAGTCAGTGAACAGCACTTCTTACCTGCTGCTTCCTCCACTGTCAGTTTTCATCTGCACACTAAAATGTAATCTATTACAAACTCCTTCAAATATTTTATTATATACATGTATAGTGTGAGGCCAACACCCCAAAATAGTCCTCCCCATTTCAGATAGCTTAAAAATACTCGGTGTTACAATTGACCACAATCTTACACTTGAAAGTCAAGTAAACTCCACCACAAAGAAAATGTTCCACTCAATGTGGAAACTTAAACGTGTCAAACCTTTCTTCCTGAGGGAAATATTCTGTAACCTAATACAATAAATGGTACTAAGTCATGCAGATTACTGCAATGGAATCTATGAGGGATGTAAAGAACAACTCACAAAGAAACTCCAAACCGCTCAAAACACAGCAGCCAGGCTGATATTCGGTAAATCACGATACGAACATGCCAAACCCCTCCGAGAAAAACTGCACTGGCTACCAATCAAAGAACGTATCACCTTCAAAATCTGCACCCTGGTCCATAAGATTATCTACGGTGAAGTCCCAGGATACATGACAGACCTAATAGATCTACCAACCAGAAACAGACCTGGATCATCACGAACATACCTAAACCTCCACTACCCAAACTGCAAAGGACTCAAATACAAAGCGACCTATGCATCCAGCTTCTCCTATATAGTGGAGGAGTGGCCTAGTGGTTAGGGTGGTGGACTTTGGTCCTGGGGAACTGAGTTTGATTCCTGGCACAGGCAGCTCCTTGTGACTCTTGGGCAAGTCACTTAACCCTCCATTGCCTGCCACATTGAGCCTGTCATGAGTGGGAAAGCACAGGGTACAAATGTAACAAAAAAAAATAAGCACACAACTATGGAACACACTGCCAAAAGCGGTGAAAACAATCTACAACCATCTAAACTTTAGGAAATCACTACAAACCAACCTGTTCCAAAAGGTGTACCTTACCGACCTAAACACAGCAAAACCAAAGATCATAGTGGACACTATATAACCTTCCCTACTTTTGACCCTAATGTGCCTGAAATACACCTTCTTTATTCAACCACAACATCACCTTGTATTTGTTCCTCTACCGGACTTGGCGAACGCCTTTACGGTACTATGTAAGCCACATTGAGCCTGCAAATAGGTGGGAAATGTGGGGTACAAATGTAACAAATTAATTAATTAAAAGAAAACCTTGCTTTCATATGTGAAAAATTTTTTTTTTCATGAAAATATATTTGAAAGAAATAGGTATGTTTTTTAGTCTATGGCTAGTTGCCCTTAATTTCACCATTTTGCTCCCCGGTCTTCCTCTGCATTTTGAACCACATGGGGCCCTATTCAGGGCCATCCTGAAGACTGTAAGGGGGGGGGGCACAAAAATTGTTCCCCATTCACTGTCGCTCCTGCAGTGGCTGTTGCACAGTGGGTGGAGTGGAGGCGCATTACAGGGTGTGATTCCAGCTTAGGATGCTTCTGGCCCCATTTGTAGGAGTTTTAAAATATATTTATATTATGATGAAAGCCCACTGAAGGGTTAATCCTGCCCTGTCTAGCCCTCTACCCACAAAATGCTTAATGAGTGATAAAAGGGTGCTACAACTCAGATTTACCTCCCTGTTTACTAAGCCGCGCTAGTGGCTGCCAGGCGCTAATGCCGACACAGCCCATTCACTGTGAATGGGCTGTGTCGGTATTGCAGCGCAGCTTAGTAAACAGGGGGGTTAACGCGATTGAAAAATCATATATATGGAGAGAGTGAGTAAAAGGTTCCATCAGTAATGGCAGGATACTAGAATTGCAGACATGGTGAGGAGAGAAAGTAAGAACAGGCAGACTTAGGGCCTCTTTTACAAAGCTGCGCTAGTGATTCCCACATGGCAAATGAGAGGAAGCCCATAGGAATTTAGGGCCCTTTTACTAAGCTGTAGCAAAAGGGGGCCTGCGCTAGCATCAGCGTGTGTTTTTGACATGTGCCGAGGCCCCCTTTTACCGCAACAGGTATGAAATATTCATGCGGTAAGTGAAGGATCGACCACCAAAGTGGAGAAACAGGATCCGCTATGAATGAAGCAAATCTAAGGAGGGGGAGTAGCGTGATTAACAAGACTCTTCCAGAAAACCAAGGAGACGAGATGAAAAATCATTGTTGTAGGTCAAAACATCATCCCAGGGTTGGAAGGTCATTTTGTTGTTTCAAAGACAAGACGGGGATCGACCACCAAAGTGGAGAAACAGGATCCGCTACGGATGAAGCAAATCTAAGGAGGCGGAGCAGCGTGATCAACAAGACTCTTCCAGAAAACCATAAGATGCAAAGTAGTCGATACATTTCCTGCATAGGATAAATAAGGAATCCATCTTTTTCGTAAAATGGCACCCATCCCACTAATACACAAATTAAAAAGAACAGGAGAGCAGAGGGAACCTTATGGTACTCCTTGTTTCATACACCAAGCATCCAATAGCAATCCATGCCAGCAGACTTCAAAATACCTCTTCTCCAAAAAAACCTTCAAACCACTTTAACAAATTACCCCCAACACCTATCTCAGCATCTCCAGTAGTACCCCATGGTTAACGAGATCAAAGCAGCAGATAAATCAAGCTGCATTACCAGTACTTGAATTCCCTGATCTAAATATCCTTGTATCTTTGATAAAGGGGCCACAATATCATTTCAGTACTGTATAGGGTCCTAAAACCTGATCGGAAAGGGTAAAAAATATCATGTTGACTCAGATAATTCTGAACTTGCAGTGTCACCACTTCTTAAATCTTTTTATTTACTCTTTCTTAATTTAGTTACTATCATTTATATCCCACATAATCCCAATTAAGTATGGGTTCAATATGGGTTATATTTGAATATATAACAATATAATGAGAAATATTACATTACATTATAAAGAGGAGTTACAAACATTGTACTACAGTGTAAAGAACATATAGAGGGGCATAATCAAATGCGAACGCCTATGTGTAAGAACATCCATCTCTGAGAACGGGTCTGTGAAGGGGCGGGCCGAACTGTATTTTCGAAAAAAATGGACGTCCATCTTTTTTTTTCGAAAATACATTGGATTAGGGCGTTTTTTGAGCTGGGCGTTTTTGTTTTTTAGCGATAATCGAAACCGAAGCGTCCCAGCTCAAAAATGACCAAATCCAAGGCATTTGGTCATGGGAGGGGCCAGCATTCATAGTGCACTGGTCCCCCTGAGATACCTCTATGCCAGCCTCAAATATCATACCTAGCTCCATGACAGCAGTATGCAGGTCCCCAGAGCAATTTTACTTTAGTTGGTGCTGCGAGGGACCCATGCAGAGAGGAAAAATCGGAAGAAAAAAAAAACAAGCAAGCAAGTGCAGTCAGGGACGTCCAAATTAAAAGATAGTAAAAGGGGGAATTGAACCAGCAACCTTCTGATTACAAGCAGTGCTCTAGCCAGTGCACCACTGATTAGATGGCCTTTCTTTTCCTTTAAGTCCCTCCAAGTTTCTGTCAGCCAATCACAGCTCATTTAGCTGACATCGGTGTCAGCTAAACAGCTATGATTGGCTGACAGAAACTTGGAGGGACTTAATGGAAAGGGAAGGATGTCTAAGCAATTGAATAATGTGGTGCGCTGGCTAGAGCACTGAGCTTGTAATCAGAAGGTTGCTGGTTTGATTTCCCCTTTTACTATCTTTTAATTTAGACGTCCCTGACTGCACTTGCTTGTTTTTTTTTTTTTCTTCCGATTTTTCCTCTCTGCATGGGTCCCGCACAGCACCAACTAAACTAAAATTACTTCAGGGACCTGCATACTGCTGTCATGGAGCTGGGGATGACATTTGAGGCTGGCTTACAAGTTGGAAAAAAAGTGTTTAACGTTCGGTTTTTTTTTTGGTGGGAGGGGGTTAGTGACCACTGGGGGAGTTAGGGGAGGTCATCCCCGGTTCCCTCCGGTGGTCATTTAGGGCACTTTTTTGGGACCTGTTTGTGAAAAAAACGGGTCCAACAAAAGTGACCTAAATTCTCTCTGAAAACGTCTTTCTTTTTTCCATTATCGGCCGAGCACGCACATCTCTGCTCAGCCGATAACCACGCCTCAGTCCCGCCTTCACCACGCCTCCGACACACCCCCATCAACTTTATTCGTACCCGCAACGGAGTGCAGTTGGAAACGCCCAAAATCGGCTTTCGATTATACCGATTTGGGCACCCGCATGAGAAAGACGTCCATGTCCCGATTTAGGTCGGAATATAGGCGTTTTTCTCTTTCAATCTCTTTCAATTATAAGCAGGATAGACTATAATCTGATATAAGAGATGAAGGTAATTTAAGCCTTACATTTAGGGCCCTGTTTACTAAGCAGCGTTATAGGCGCATTAACATTTTTAACGCGCATTAACCATGTATGCACGTAAACCATGTACGTGCCTACAATATTCCTATAGGCGCCTACATGGTTAGCGCTCACGCTAAAAACACTAATGTACCTTAGTAAACAGAGCCCTTAGTAACCAATCAACAGTCCCACAATAAAGGGTATGATACATACCTGTAGCAGTTGTTCTCCGAGGACAGCAGGCTGATTGTTCTCACGACTGGGTGACGTCCGCGGCAGCCCCCACCAACCGGAAAGAAGCTTCGCGGGACGGTCGGCACGCAGGGCACGCCCACCGCGCATGCGCGGCCGTCTTCCCGCCCGTGCGCGACCGCTCCCGCCAGTTGAATGACTAGCAAAAAGATGAAACACACAACTCCAAAGGGGAGGAGGGAGGGTAGGTGAGAACAATCAGCCTGCTGTCCTCGGAGAACAACTGCTACAGGTATGTATCATACCCTTTCTCCGAGGACAAGCAGGCTGCTTGTTCTCACGACTGGGGTATCCCTAGCTCTCAGGCTCACTCAAAACAAGAACCCAGGTCAATTGAACCTCGCAACGGCGAGGGTATAACAGAAATTGACCTACGAAGAACAACTAACTGAGAGTGCAGCCTGACCAGAATAAATTCGGGTCCTGGAGGGTGGAGTTGGATTTACACCCCAAACAGATTCTGCAGCACCGACTGCCCGAACCGACTGTCGCGTCGGGTATCCTGCTGGAGGCAGTAATGAGATGTGAATGTGTGGACAGATGACCACGTCGCAGCCTTGCAGATCTCTTCAATAGAGGCTGACTTCAAGTGGGCCACCGACGCTGCCATGGCTCTGACACTATGAGCCGTGACATGACCCTCAAGAGTCAGCCCAGCCTGGGCGTAAGTGAAGGAAATGCAATCTGCTAGCCAATTGGAGATGGTGCGTTTCCCGACAGCGACCCCTAGCCTGTTAGGGTCGAAAGAAATAAACAATTGGGCGGACTGTCTGTGGGGCTGTGTCCGCTCCAAGTAGAAGGCCAATGCTCT
Source organism: Microcaecilia unicolor (assembly GCF_901765095.1). Lineage (NCBI taxonomy): Eukaryota > Metazoa > Chordata > Amphibia > Gymnophiona > Siphonopidae > Microcaecilia > Microcaecilia unicolor. Next base: position 235,611,142 of record NC_044035.1, on the reverse strand, counting down.
CTTGCAGTCCAATGTGTGCAACTGACGTTCAGCAGGGCGGGTATGCGGCCTGGGGAAGAATGTTGGCAAGACAATTGACTGGTTAAGATGGAACTCCGACACCACCTTCGGCAGGAACTTTGGGTGGGTGCGGAGCACTACTCTGTTGTGATGAAATTTGGTATATGGAGCATGAGCTACTAGGGCTTGAAGCTCACTGACCCTACGAGCTGAAGTAACTGCCACCAAGAAAATGACCTTCCAGGTCAAGTACTTCAGATGGCAGGTATTCAGTGGCTCAAAAGGAGGTTTCATCAGCTGGGTGAGGACGACGTTGAGATCCCATGACACAGTAGGAGGCTTGATAGGGGGCTTTGACAAAAGCAAGCCTCTCATGAATCGAACGACTAAAGGCTCTCCAGAGATGGCTTTACCTTCCACACGATAATGGTAAGCACTAATCGCACTAAGGTGATTCCTTACTGAGTTGGTCTTGAGGCCAGACTCTGATAAGTGCAGAAGGTATTCAAGCAGGTTCTGTGCAGGGCAAGAGCGAGGTTCTAGGGCCTTGCTCTCACACCAAACGACAAACCTCCTCCACTTGAAAAAGTAACTCTTTTTAGTGGAATCCTTCCTAGAGGCAAGCAAGACCCGGGAGACACCCTCAGACAGACCCAACGCAGCGAAGTCTACGCCCTCAACATCCAGGCCGTGAGAGCCAGGGATTGAAGGTTGGGGTGCAGCAACGCTCCGTCGTTCTGCGAAATGAGAGTCGGAAAACACTCCAATCTCCACGGTTCTTCTGAGGACAACTCCAGAAGAAGAGGGAACCAGATCTGACGGGGCCAAAATCATGGTGCCGCGGTCTTGCTTGAGCTTCAGTAAGGTCTTCCCCACCAAAGGTATGGGAGGATAAGCATACATGAGGCCGGTCCCCCAATGAAGGAGAAAGGCATCTGACGCTAGCCTGCCGTGTGTCTGAAGTCTGGAACAGAACAGAGGCAGCTTGTGGTTGGTCTGAGAGGCGAAAAGATCCACCGAGGGGGTGCCCCACTCCCGGAAGATCTTGCGTACCACTCTGGAATGGAGCGACCACTCGTGCGGTTGCATGACTCTGCTCAGTCTGTCGGCCAGACTGTTGTTTACGCCTGCCAGGTATGTGGCTTGGAGGAGCATGCCGCACCGGCACGCCCAACGCCACATCCCGACGGCTTCCTGACACAGGGGGCGAGATCCGGTGCCCCCCTGCTTGTTGACGTAATACATTGCAACCTGCTTGTCTGTCCGAATTTGGATAATTTGGTAGGACAGCCGATCCCTGAAAGCCTTCAGTGCGTTCCAGATCGCTCGGAGCTCCAGGAGGTTGATCTGTAGATCCTTTTCCTGGAGGGACCACAGACCCTGGGTGTGAAGCCCATCGACGTGAGCTCCCCACCCCAGGCGAGATGCATCCGTCGTCAGCACTTTCGAAGGCTGCGGAATTTGGAATGGACGTCCCAGGGTCAAATTGGTCCGGATGGTCCACCAGAGCAGTGAAGTGCGGCAACTGGTGGAGAGGCGGATGACATCTTCTAGATTCCCGGTGGCTTGGAACCACTGGGAAGCTAGGGTCCATTGAGCGGATCTCATGTGAAGACGAGCCATGGGAGTCACATGAACTGTGGAGGCCATATGACCCAGAAGTCTCAACATCTGCCGAGCTGTGACCTGCTGAGACGCTCTGGTCTGCGAAGCCAGGGCCAGGAGATTGGTGGCCCGCGCTTCGGGAAGGTAGGCCTGAGCCGTCTGGGTATTCAGCAGCGCTCCTATGAATTCCAGAGACTGGGATGGCTGGAGATGGGACTTTGGGTAATTTAGCACAAACCCCAGCAGCTCCAGAAGTTGAATAGTGCACTGCATAGACCGGAGGGCTCCCGCCTCCGAGGTGTTCTTGACCAGCCAATCGTCGAGATATGGGAACACGTGCACTCCCAGCCTGCGTAGGTACGCCGCCACCACCACGAGGCACTTCGTAAACACTCGTGGGGCGGAGGCGAGCCCAAAGGGCAGCACACAATACTAAAAGTGCCGTGCGCCCAGGCGGAATCTGAGATACTGTCTGTGAGCTGGCAGTATCGGGATGTGAGTATATGCATCCTTTAAATCCAGGGAACATAGCCGATCGTTTTTCTGAATCATTGGCAGAAGGGTGCCCAAGGAAAGCATCCTGAACTTTTCTTTGACCAGGAATTTGTTCAGGCCTCTCAGGTCTAGGATGGGACGCATCCCCCCTGTTTTCTTTTCCACAAGGAAGTACCTGGAATAGAATCCCTGCCCTTCCTGCCCGGGTGGTACGGGCTCGACCGCATTGGCGCTGAGAAGGGCGGAGAGTTCCTCTGCAAGTACCTGCTTGTGATGGGAGCTGAAGGATTGAGCTCCCGGAGGACAATTTGGAGGCAGAGAGGCCAAATTCAGGGCGTATCCGCACCGCACTATTTGGAGAACCCACTGGTTGGAGGTTATGAGAGGCCACCTTTGGTGAAAAAATTTTAACCTCCCCCCGACCGGCAGATCGTCCGGTACGGACACTTTGAGGGCGGCTATGTTCCCGTGGATCCAGTCAAAAGCCCGTCCCTGGCTTTTGCTGTGGAGGCGCAGGGGGCTGCTTAGGCGCACGCTGTTGACGGGAACGAGCGCGCTGGGGCTGTCCCTGTGCCTGACGAGGCCTTCGGGCCGGCTGGTTGTACCTACGCTTTGCAAAAGAATAGGGTGCAGCCTGCCGGGCCCGGGAAAAACGTCCACCTGCTGAGGTGGATGCTGAAGGCGCCCGGTGGGAGAGCTTGTCGAGAGCGGTTTCCCGCTGATGCAGTTGGTCCACCATCTGCTCGACCTTCTCACCAAAAATGTTATCCCCCCGGCAAGGGACGTCAGCCAGTCTCTGCTGGGTGCGGTTGTCCAGGTCAGAGGCACGCAGCCATGAGAGTCTGCGCATCACTATACCTTGGGCCGCAGCACGAGATGCCACGTCACAGGTGTCAAAAATACCCCTGGACAGGAACTTTCTGCACGCCTTCAGCTGCCTGACCACCTCCTGATAAGGCCTGGACTGCTCCGGCGGGAGCTTCTCGACCAGGTCCGCCAGTTGTTGCACATAGGTCCGCATGTGAATGCTCATATAGAGCAGGTATGACTGGATGCGGGTCACGAGCATGGAGGATTGGTAGGCCTTCCTCCCAAACGAGTCCAGAGTGCGAGACTCCCGCCCCGGGGGAGCCGAGGCGGTATCCCTCGAACTCCGTGCCCTCTTGAGAGCAGAATCCACGACCGCCGAGTCATGGGGCAATTGGGGCCGCATGAGCTCTGGGTCAGAGTGGATCCTGTACTGGGACTCTGCTTTCTTGGGAATGGTGGGGTTAGTTAATGGTCGCACCCAGTTCCGGAGCAGCGTCTCCTTCAGGACATTGTGCAGCGGCACCGTGGAGGACTCTCTAGGTGGTGATGGATAGTCGAGGACCTCGAGCATCTCGGCCCTCGGCTCTTCCACAGAGACCACGGGGAAGGGAATGCTGATAGACATATCCCGCACAAAGGAGGCAAAGGAGAGACTCTCAGGAGGTGAGAGCTTCCTCTCCGGTGAAGGCGTGGGGTCCGAGGGAAGGCCCGTAGACTCCTCTGAGGAGAAATATCTAGGGTCCTCCTCTTCCCCCCACGAGTCCTCATCCTCGGTATCGGACATTAGCTCATGTAGCTGAGTCCTGTACCGGGCCCGGCTCGACGTCGAGGCACCGAGGTCTCGGTGTCGTCGAGCGGTGGACTCCCGCGCCGGCGGGGACGGAGCTCCCTCCATCGACGTCGACGGGGACTCCACCTGCGTGGCAGTCGAGACCGGCACCGCAAGCGGCGGCGGTGTCGACAGCCCCGGCGCCGGGCTAGAGCTCGCCGGCGCCACAGTCATCGGCGCCGAGGGCGCAAGCACCCCCGGCGCCGGCACAGCCTGGCGCATCAGCCCTTCCAGGATCCCCGGAAGGATGGCTCTGAGGCACTCGTCCAGGCCCGCTGCCGGGAAAGGCGGTGGGGCCGGTAAGGGTGTCGGTTGCCGGAAGCTGCTGGGAGCCAGGAGACGGCACCGAGGTGCCGGAACCCCGACGCGTCGGTACCTCCACAACCGACGGAGACCTCTCCTCTCGACGATGACGCTTCGGCGTCGACTCCTCTTCGGGATGCACCGAGGGCGTCCGGTGACGACGCTTCTTATCCTTTTTTCGATGCACGTCACCGGCGCCGGAGGGCATGGAGGAGGAGGAGGTCGATCCCCCTCGGTCTCGAGGCACCGGGTCAGACAGGGGTCGGTCCCGTGGCTCACGAGCTGAGGGAGTGACCGGGGCCGACTGCCCACGCGGCCTCTCAACCCCACTCTCACCGGCGGACCGGCGGGCCAACGGGACCTGTTCTCCTGGGGTCGCTCCCATCGGTGCCGATGTCTCGGGCATCGATACCGGTACCGAAGAACCGGCCTTCGATACCGATGCCGTCGAGGTCGACGTCGAGGGGCCGGCGCAAGTTCCAAAAAGACGGTCCCGCAGAACTTGCCTCGCAACCTGAGTCCGTTTCCGGAGACCGAGACACAGAGCACACGACTTGAGATTGTGCTCCGGCCCGAGGCACTGGAGGCACCAAGCGTGGGTGTCGGTCTGCGAGATCGGCCGGCCGCAGCGACCACACTTTTTAAATCCACTCGGGACCTTCGAGGACATCGACGGAAAAATCGCGTCGGCGAAGTCAAAGTCGTCAATGGTGGCTAAAATCACACCACGAAAAAATAAACGACCGAGCGACCACTAGGCCGCAACGTGGCGTCCCCGCTGGAAGCGAGGGAAAAGGGGAGCGCGTGCTCCGCACGCGCAAAGATTTTCTTTTTTTTTTTTTTTTTTTTTAAACAAGAAAAAAGGAAAACCGAACAGTAATCCGAAGCGAAGCGACGATCCGCGTAAACGCGGTCGAAAAATCCGGCGGCTGAAACAGAGAGAGTGGCAGAAGCACAACTCTCTCCAGTCGCGGAAAAAAAGGAACTGGCGGGAGCGGTCGCGCACGGGCGGGAAGACGGCCGCGCATGCGCGGTGGGCGTGCCCTGCGTGCCGACCGTCCCGCGAAGCTTCTTTCCGGTTGGTGGGGGCTGCCGCGGACGTCACCCAGTCGTGAGAACAAGCAGCCTGCTTGTCCTCGGAGAAAAAAATGTATTAGAGAGGAGATGAATAATATCAATCACATCACTAGCAGACTCATTTGGTCAATGTCGGAAGATTCACTACCAGACAATAACTATAATCTGCTACATCCAATGTTACTCCTTTAAGCAACAGATTTAAAATAATTTTGTAAGCTGGTAAGAATTTCAGCAATTCAGCCATACCTACCTACTAATCGCCTCACCATCTCCTCATCAACCCGTAAAAATATAGTCCAAATACGATCAGCAGGAATTCCCTCCAAATTCCCATTCACTTCCCAAACCACATCAGCTACAGCCTGCACGTGGCAAGCTGTGCGATATTTTAACAATCTTACCCTGAAAAGCTGTTGCAAATTCCTGAGCCAAAGGTTTGTGAGGAGTATGGGGAACCAGGGATTGAGTTAAGGATTTCTACTACCAATTAAGTTTTTCCATAAAACAATTTTACTTTATGGAGTTTTATTTGTCTTAATCAATGATCTCCACATGACTTGATTATGTTGGTTTCATGATCTCAGCCAATGACTTTCCGATTGTCTACATTTACCTTTCAAAGAAGCCAGATCTGAGAAGTACCAGGGATCTTGACAGTTCCTACCTTTACTAATCATAACTGGTGCAATCACATCTAAAACCTTATAAATAATGTGTTCCGATAATAAAAACATGAAACTGGAGACAATAATTCAAAGTCCGGTTGGGATAATTGCACCTCAACCTGTAACCAAAGCTGTTTGTCACTCTACCTCTTCTATCTAAATTTTTATTAAGAACTGGCTTTGAAACACTCTCTGAAAACAAACAAATATCAAATTTGTGCAAGGAATTATCTGACCATGGCACTACAGTTGAACCCTAACTGTCTGCTATCAAGTGTCCCGCTTGCAACCTAGTTGTAGCAATTATATCTAGCATATGCCTACCAAATGAGTACTTCCCCTATTAACTTGGGATAATTCCAAACCTATCCAGAAACTGAAGCACTTGTAAGACATCTGCTTTAGAACTTACTTCCATATGCAGATTAAGATCTCCAAGCAGAATCAAAATCAACTTTCAGGCTTGCATGTAAGACAAAAGAAAAAAAAAGCCTCAGCAGCTGAATTCCATGCCCCCAGAGGTCTTAAATCATTAAAACCCCATTGCCCTATCTGAAGACAGGAATTTCACTCTAACAAATAGACCTTCAACTTACAGACTGTCACGCCAAGGGCAGTACACAGGAAGGTCAGGCAAAATGTACAGGAGGCAGCAGATAGAAGTGCAGAAACTCAGACAAAATACAGCAAGAAGCTCAGCAGGTAGGTTAACACTGCAGTATCCAAGAAAAAATAACTTTAATCTTTCAGGTGATTGGGCTTAGCCCCAGGACCAATAATAGGCCTTCATTTCAAAACTTGTGCCCTTATTCAAAGGACAGCAGCCTTTGCAAAACAAGTACAAATCAAAACAGGTATGTCTGTAACAGGCTAGAGCTTAGACTAGGGCCAAACAATTGGGACCCACAGTTGGGAAGCACAAGAATAAGCATATATTTCAGTCCAGCATGGTCCCCAAGAGCAAAGTTCAGACAAAAAAAAAAAAAAGAAGCAAAAATAAACCTAGGACAAATGTCCAGACAGGAGTGAGCAAGGCCTGTTAATGTTTTGATGCAAAACCAAATAAAAAAAAGGTCATTCCAGTCCCCAGGCAAAAACAAATGCAAAATCCAAAGTAATTTTTAGTAAATCCACAGCTTCAGTAAGCTTCAGTATCAGGCAAACAGCGAGAGGAGAACAGGGCTTCGCCCTGCTCCCCACAGTTTAGCAAACAGGCCCCCTGAGAACAGTTGTACCCTGCCCCACCCACCAATGGATCCTTTTCTCTCTGGCAAAAACTAGAGAGTTGCATGGGGACAGAAATCTTACCTGTCCCTGCCCATCTCCACTGGAATGTTACCCATCCCCACCTGTCTCCGTAAGAATTTAACTTCTCCCCACCCATCCCCGCAAAAATGGTACATAAAAAAATTCCAGTCGGCTCTCTGGCACTGCAGGCAAGTTGGAACTTGGAACACTCTGGTGCGCACACTGGCACTGTGTGCTGAGATGTCGCCACATGCACGTGCCACTAGGTCAGGTGACATCTGATGCTTGTGCCTGCATCAGCCCGGAAGCAGAGAGGATTAATAGTAACATAGTAAGTGACAGCAGATAAAAACCTGAATGGTCCGGTCTGCCCAATAGTCACACTCCTTTTCAATTCATAATTAAATCAACAATGAACATGATATTATATACTTGAATAGGGTCTTTCTTTGGCTTTTCTGGGACATAGACCATAGAAGTCTGCTCGGCCCTATCCTTATGTTCCAACTGCTGGAGTTGTTGTCGAAGCCCACTCCAGCCTATTTGTCTTCTCATTTGCAGGAAACAGACCGTAAAAGTCTGTCTAGCACTGTCCTCATGTTCCAGCCACTAAAGTTGCTGTCTAAGCCCTTTCCAGCCCATCTTAAACCAGATTGCCATATATGAGACACAGACCATAGAAGTGTGCCCAGTATCGGCCCTAGTTCATCACAGCTGGAGTTACCATCTAAGTGTCACTCGACACATCCACACACACATGTAGCCATTTAAGTTTAGGTTTTTTATAACTTCCATTTTCTAATTAGAGATCCTCTGTGTTCATCCCATGCCTTTTTGAATTCCGTCACCATCTCCTTAATGGAGACTTTCCACATCTGTGCTGTTAAAGCAAGGAGGAGACAGCACTCAAAGAACTTGGTACTCAGTAAGTGAGAGTCTGGCGCAAGTGCAGCGTACACTTCCGTGGGAATCCCGCAGGAATTGTTTCTGTCCCCATAGGAACCCCGCAGAAACTGCTTCCGTCCCCACAGGAATCCCGCAGAACTGCTTCCATCCCCACGGGAACCCCTGCGGATTCCGCAGGACTCCCACAAACCCTGTTCCCATGCAAGTCACTAGCACAAACAGAAGACAAGAAATCTGCCCCAGCGGGGTGCATAAACGTCTAGCAGCTCCATACATAATTTAAAAGGCAAATGCAGGAAGGAAAATATCTTCTCAAGAGGTTCCATTTCCTCCCCAGTGTCTCCTGAACCTGCGGCTGGCTGGGCCCTGGGATCCCATTCCATCTCCTCCTCCCACCAGGGCTCTGCTGTTATGCAGGATTCTAACTCACTGCTGGGTAGAACCCGGAAGCAATCAAGCTCTGGGGCGGAGTGTGTATTGATTGAGTTCCCAGGGAGACTGTCTGGGTTGTCCCTGGCCAGCGAATTCTGGGAGTCCAGCCCACGCTTTTGGTTTGACTAGCCCAGGGTCTGAGTTTTCTCCCTCCCCTCCCCCAGAGGAAGCAAAGTTCATGCCTGGCTCACTGGAAAAAGAGGGCCCTGTTTTGGAAGAGTGTTTCCTACTGTAAGTAAGGAGAGGGGAGTACTGGGGCAGGCCGACGACGATTTCACAGAGTCCCTCCCCCTTCTCTGTCACAAGACCTTCAATTTACATGCTAACAGGGCATTCAAACTCTGCCCATGTTTATGCCCACCTTCAAACTACGTGCCATCCCATTTAGGTGAGATTTTACAGAATAGCACATAGCTAAAACGGTGGCATGTATCTGTATGTATACACATTTATGCATATATGTCGGTATTCTGCCCATTTACACTCATACATAAAGTACATAGTAGGTGATGGCAGAAAAGACCAGTACGGTCCATCCAGTCTGCCCAACAAGATAAACTCATATGCGCTACTTTATATGTATATCTGACCTTGATATGTACCTACCACTTTCTTGGAGCCAGATTCTATATAAGGCGCCTAAAAAGTCTGCGCGGTAAACATTTCCACCTAAGCATATTCTACAAGCGGTACCTAGATTTAGACGTGGTATATAGAATACGCTTAGTTGATATCCCAGCGCCAAAAACCACGTGCTTCCATTTGCATCAATGAGAACGTGGCATAAATCCCCGCGTGTAGATTTAAATTCACTGGGCCATATTCTATAACTACACACATAAATTACAATTTAGGCATAGTTCATTACAGAATACTCTGCGAGTTGTGCGTGTAAATTCTAATTATTGCCAAATAGTGCTCATTATTGCTTGTTAAATGCTGTTATCAATGCTGATTAGCTTGTTAAGCCAATTAAGTTACACGTGTTGCTATAGAATGCGTCTGGATTTTGGCGCGGGTCTCTAGGTGCGCTATATAGAATCTGGCAGTTGGTGTCTAAATGTTGGCACCCACTTTACACAACACAGAGAGGGTCCAAAGTACAGAACAAAGTCCAAAATGCAGCAAAACGCACCATGATCAAGAAACGAAGGGATTTTCTGTTCCTAATGCATCGAGTAACCACTATTTCATAAAGAAGAAATTTGGTCGCTGTACACATTAATCATTTCATATTAAATCATATTTGACCCCTGACGCAGGCGCTATGCGCCAAAACACGGCCCGTGAAAATTAATAAAAGGAACTGTGTCCCATTTCTGAAGGCTCTTGGTGCTTTTTGCTGAATTTTGGCACCCACTTTACAGAATTATCCCCTATAGTCTGCAGATAATTCAGGTTGAAGCTTCTTTTTTTTAACTTTTTATTTAGAATAACACAAGAGTAGAGTGGTACTGCAGGCTGTGCATGAAAGGTTACAAACGCAGCAAACAGGGACATCAAAGTGTGTTATTGTATGATATAGACTGATTTAATAAACCAAGCATGTTACACACAAAAAAAACCGATACAGAGAATTAGAGAATATTTTAATGCCTCAGAAAAAGGGTCCAAAATGTTGAAACCTAGGGGCCTGTAGGCAAGACATTCTATCAAAACTATGCCCTTTGGCTGTTTTAACCAGTGTTTTATGGTAGTATCCTTTCAAAAGTTAGCAGTGATGAAGCAGAGACAACTAGCCAATTAACTGCCAGTGTGCCATTTGAGCCAGCCCAGCTGCCCCGCTAATAGATGCCCTGGCTGTAAAGCATGAAAAGTGCACTGGAGGTCATATAAATCCAAATGCAAAAATTTTAACAGATATTTTAAAGGTGGATATTCGTAGTTTGTATCGTCAGGGCAATTCCCTGATTACTATTTCAAAACCTAATGATGCTTGCCAACAGGTCTGCTACATAACCGACTTTGTACAAACTTCTAGACATTAATTTCACATTTCAGATTTATTTGATATACCACAGATCAGTTTATTATCTAAGCAGTTTACAAAAGTTAAAAACATAGGGGTCAATATTTAGCCGGCAACTGGCTAGCGCATGACCGGTTAATATTCAGACTTAACCGGCCATGGGTTAGCGCGTAAAGATAGGTCAGCTATTTATGCGGTTATATTTATGTGCTAAATCCGTCCAGTTAAGTCTGAATATTGGGATCTAACCAGACTGTACCCTGGAACATCCCGGACACAGCCAGCTTTAGGTTTGACACTAACTGGTCATTTTCTGCAAGGATGACCAGTTAAGTGTGATAGCTGCGACTAAGTGAATTAACCAATCAACAGCCATTTCCAGACAGTTAGCTTGCTTCGAATATTGGCTGGAATGTGTTTAGTGATAAATTTCACTGCTGTGTTTTGAATTGGCTGCAAATGCTGAATGCATGAAGATTTAAGGCCTTGGAAAAGTGTGTTGCAAAAGTCCAGGCAGCTGGTAAAAAATGAGTATACAAATTGCCTTTGCGCCTAAGAGCGTACAAATAGGCTGGATAAGCTTTAGAACAATAAAACCAATTTTTCACCAAGCTGGAAATATGTGGGTGAAAACTCAATTCATTGACAAGTATAATATCTAAGATCTAAACAGCCATTCTTACTGGATTTAGAAATCCCTAAACGTATGGGGTTCCTGGCAACGATGGATTACAAAGTCCTGAGAAAATAAGTGCCTCGGATTTTCCAGGGTTCAGTTTTAAGTCTGTTTGTGATGAGTCAATCTGTAATAATTATGAGTTTGCATATGACATTTCAAGTCATTGATCCAAAATGAAAAGTAACTGAACATCATTTGCATAAAAAATTAAGTAAATCCTAAAGTTTGAACTAGGATTAGTAGTGGCATCATGTGGATATTAAAAAGGATGGAGGCCAAGATTGAGCCTTGTGGCATGAGAGGCAGAAACAGAGTCTTTCCAGCAAACCATGAAATATCTATTCAAATACAAGCAACAACAATCAAAAGCTGTTTCTCTCAGGCCTAAATCAGATAGTCTTAAGTAATATATCATGGTTGACTGTTGAATGCTGCTTATTACTACTACTTATTTCTATAGCGCTACTAGACGTACGCAGCACTGTACACTTGAACATGAAGAGACAGTCCCTGCTCGACAGAGCTTACAATCTAATTAGGACAGACTAACAGGACAAACAAGAGATAAGGGAATATTATTGTTCCCTGCATCCGGATGTATCCAAAAGTAGCTCACCAACCCTGCTGAAGTCACTTCACTACTGTGTTAGGGACAAAACCCAGTCTGTCTTGAATATAAGATATTTACTCTTCCTAAGTTGAAGGTTGGAGGGCTGCTGTCTTTTCAGCCACCTTGCATATAGAAAGTAAATTAGAAATTGGGTATTATTTGTACTAATAGAAGGGTCAGCTTTTGTGTTTTTCAGAGAAGAGTGAACACTTGCCTACTTCAGGGAACAGGAATTAGTCCTTGTTCAAGGCTCGTACATATTATGGTGTGAATAAAAGGAGTAAAATGTTACTTTTTACTCTTTGATGAGCTATGTAGGTACAGGTCCAATAATGAGGTTGTGAAATTTGGCTGTTACTCTCAGCTAATAATAGACGGCAAACGGAGTTACTGCAAGGCTGAGCTTCTGAAAAAGGGCTGGGGATTTCCGTACAACCTGTGAATCATCCAGGGTTGCGCACCCAGAAGATGTAGCTGGTGGAAGAGAATCTTGAATAGTTATAATCCTATCAAGAAGGCCACTGAATTGAGTCGACAGATTGTCATGGGACTGTGTTAAGGCAAAGAATTAATACTTTCTAAGGCTTTTCATAATTCCAAAAAGATAGGAGGAGGATTAGTCAGTCTTTATTAAAGAAGAAATAGTCATGCTTTTTTGCTTCCATCAATGCAAAACTATAAGTACACACAAAATCTTTGTAATTAATAGATGCTTAGATGCTCTAATTATATGCCATAGGCACACAGTGTTCTATGGCTGTTTTTTTAGTAGGCATAGGCCTGGGTAGTAGCATAGAGTACTGTGTTTAAGATTGGTTCGCGGTTCCTACGGGGCAATCTCATCTATATTAGCTCATAGGGTATTGTTCCAAGTACTAACTTGAATGTCCAGTGCAAGCGTGGGGTGAAATGAGCTGAACACAGATCAGACGTGTGTAATTTCCTTGATGACTTAGTAGACCAGGCAGGGGAACATTTCTTAGAGAACACCACCAATGCATGGTCAGCCCAAGGTAATGAGGTTCAAAAAATAAATATAAGATTAGATACAGGGCCATCCCAAGGGCTATGTGGGTGATGTAGCTGCACAAAATGCAAAAGAGATAGGGGCACAATTTATTTATTTATTAGGATTTATTTACCTCCTTTTTGATCTAATTCACTCAAGGCAGTGTACAGCAAGAATAAGTCAAACATAAACAATTACAGTAGTTAAAGCTTTTGTATCATCCTGAGAACAGTCCTTGATCACTGGGCCCCACACATGAGAAAGGTTACACTCTTGACCTTTTGGGAATATTTCTTTCACACCTAGTGAACAATCCTGTATGGAATGTGGTACCCTGGTCGGACCATTATTTGCTGGAAGTAGTACTATATATGTGCTTATCTAGACCGACTTGCCAGAATCCCCCCAAATTGATTTTCTCCAGAGGCAAAATCAATGGAGAGGCATTTTGGCTTGAAATGTCTCAAAATAAGAATGACGTGCCTCTGGAGGATATCAAAGATGAAATCTCTTTGGCACTCACTGGCCACATCAGTGCTAGACAAGATAGCACCATCAAGAATGAGGAATGCTATTAAGAGAAAATTTGCTCCATGGTTTACCCGTGAGTTGTCAACACTGAAATCTAAATATCATCATTTGGAAAAAGCTTGGAGAAGAAGTAAGGAACACGCTGACAAATAGACTGGGAAACTCCAAAACAAAAAATAAAATTGCAGAGGCCAGGAGAATATACTATTTTAATCGTATAGGTAAAAGCTGCCAGAACACTAAGATGTTATTTAACATGGTCAAGGCACTGACATCTTCCTCCACGCCTGACCATACAATCTCGACATCAAACCCCACCCACAAGAACTGGCTGACTTCTTTGCAAATAAAGTCATTCAGATTCAATCAGATCTTTATATTCAGGCCAAATAGCTCCAAACTAAACCTTGAAGGGAAATAGCTTCTTGGACAAGCTACAACGTCATTGCTCACAAACACTGGAATACTTTCCCACTCATTTCTAGGGAAGAAGTTACTTCTTTATTTAAAAAGCTAGCACGGTCCCAATGCACATTGGATACAGGCCCCTCATACCTATTCTCCTCAACCCTTCCCTCCATGATCTGCTGGATAACTAAAATAATTAACAGTCTGTTGGATAAGGGTATCTTACCTGCAGAGATGGGCCAAATAGCTCTGACCCCTATCCCAAAGGCAGCTGGTCTAGACCCAGCAATACTTTCCAGTTACCGACCTGTGGCAAGAATACCAATCTTCACCAAGTTAATTGAATCTTTTGTCAGTAAACAATTCTTGAAATACCTGGATGACTATTCATGTCTGCTCCCTATTCAATTTTAGTTTCACAGCAGCCCATAGTACAGAAACTCTAATGTTAGTTCTGACCTCTTATGTAAGATCTCACCTATCATTGGGCAAGCAAACCAAATTATTGCAGCCATTGATGCAGTAGACTATGACCTTTTATTAGTAAAGCTGAATGATATCGGGCTGTCGGGATCAGTGCTCAACTGGTTCCATGACTGTAGTGGAATTGAATTTTAAAGATTGTTTTTCAACTCTGCCTTTTGATTAAAAGTAATTCTGTTTAAAAATGATTGTTTAACTTTGATTGTGTGAAAATAAGTTGGAATGTAGAAGATAAGACACAGCTCTAATTAATTTGGTATGTGAAGGGGGAGGTTGAGCCTGTTTCCAGTTCAGACTGGCCACCTGGACTGGGAAACATTTGACCACATTCCCACAGTATGGCTTGTTTACCTAAACAGAGAAATTCTCAAGCATTCTGTAATTTCCCTTAGCTCTGAACATGAGTTCTAAGCCTAATAAGAAAGGGAGTTTCTATCAGTGAAATTGGGAGCTTTCGTTGTGAACAGGGCCCCCCCTGCTGATGATAAGAGCCTGGATGATGTAATGATCAGTGATGGACGTATGTATAATAAAGTGTATTATTGCTTCTTTTCCTGGTCTAGAAACTCCTAGCATTACTTGGATGTAGAGATTAGGGACCAGTGATGTAATGATTGTTTATAGATATTGTTTCTTTTCAGTTACAGTGGTGGAAATAAGTATTTGATCCCTTGCTGATTTTGTAAGTTTGCCCACTGACAAAGACATGAGCAGCCCATAATTGAAGGGTAGGTTATTGGTAACAGTGAGAGATAGCACATCACAAATTAAATCCGGAAAATCACATTGTGGAAAGTATATGAATTTATTTGCATTCTGCAGAGGGAAATAAGTATTTGATCCCCCACCAACCAGTAAGAGATCTGGCCCCTACAGACCAGGTAGATGCTCCAAATCAACTCGTTACCTGCATGGCAGACAGCTGTCGGCAATGGTCACCTGTATGAAAGACACCTGTCCACAGACTCAGTGAATCAGTCAGACTCTAACCTCTACAAAATGGCCAAGAGCAAGGAGCTGTCTAAGGATGTCAGGGACAAGATCATACACCTGCACAAGACTGGAATGGGCTACAAAACCATCAGTAAGACGCTGGGCGAGAAGGAGACAACTGTTGGTGCCATAGTAAGAAAATGGAAGAAGTACAAAATGACTGTCAAAGATCTGGGGCTCCACGCAAAATCTCACCTCGTGGGGTATCCTTGATCATGAGGAAGGTTAGAAATCAGCCTACAACTACAAGGGGGGAACTTGTCAATGATCTCAAGGCAGCTGGGACCACTGTCACCACGAAAACCATTGGTAACACATTACGACATAACGGATTGCAATCCTGCAGTGCCCGCAAGGTCCCCCTGCTCCGGAAGGCACATGTGACGGCCCGTCTGAAGTTTGCCAGTGAACACCTGGATGATGCCGAGAGTGATTGGGAGAAGGTGCTGTGGTCAGATGAGACAAAAATTGAGCTCTTTGGCATGAACTCAACTCGCCGTGTTTGGAGGAAGAGAAATGCTGCCTATGACCCAAAGAACACCGTCCCCACTGTCAAGCATGGAGGTGGAAATGTTATGTTTTGGGGGTGTTTCTCTGCTAAGGGCACAGGACTACTTCACCGCATTAATGGGAGAATGGATGGGGCCATGTACCGTACAATTCTGAGTGACAACCTCCTTCCCTCCGCCAGGGCCTTAAAAATGGGTCGTGGCTGGGTCTTCCAGCACGACAATGACCCAAAACATACAGCCAAGGCAACAAAGGAGTGGCTCAGGAAGAAGCACATTAGGGTCATGGAGTGGCCTAGCCAGTCACCAGACCTTAATCCCATTGAAAACTTATGGAGGGAGCTGAAGCTGCGAGTTGCCAAGCGACAGCCCAGAACTCTTAATGATTTAGAGATGATCTGCAAAGAGGAGTGGACCAAAATTCCTCCTGACATGTGTGCAAACCTCATCATCAACTACAGAAGACGTCTGACCGCTGTGCTTGCCAACAAGGGTTTTGCCACCAAGTATTAGGTCTTGTTTGCCAGAGGGATTAAATACTTATTTCCCTCTGCAGAATGCAAATAAATTCATATACTTTCCACAATGTGATTTTCCGGATTTAATTTGTGATGTGCTATCTCTCACTGTTACTAATAACCTACCCTTCAATTATGGGCTGCTCATGTCTTTGTCAGTGGGCAAACTTACAAAATCAGCAAGGGATCAAATACTTATTTCCACCACTGTATATAGCTAATCATTGTATATGTATAAATCATTGTGTATCTTAGATTTTAGAACCTCTAATAAAGGTCTCATTTACCTAATACGAATCCAAAAGAATCCACAGTAACTACTGAGTAGTCTGTGTCAGTAAAACAGGCTGTAAAACCAGGGCAGTACACATGACTGTTGGATTATTTGTAGTAAATAATTAGCAGATTTTAGTACACACAGCTTCAGCTTTAGAAATGTTAATTTCTTTCTTCATCTCTCTCTCATTCACCCCTGAATAATTCACTGCTGAGTCACTTTAAAGTTGAAGTAACAAAACATCTGTTTACTCACAGTTTGCAGTTAGATTATAATCAGACAGGCTTATATATACATATTACTATACATTTGTATTATCAGCTCCTTCCATGTGCTTAGATGGTAATGGATGCTCACACCACCATAGATCCTCTCAGGTTAGGAGAGATCATGAGCTCCATGTGCTCCATGTGCTGCATGTGCTGCATCTATCCCCCACAGGAAGTTGCATAGCTGTGTGACCTCTCTAAGTAATTCACATCAGAGGTCACAGAGTAATCACAGAGAAATAATAGGTGACAGGCAATGCATGCAAAATACAATTACATTCCAACAAACCCCTTCTCATGCATAACTGTCATGCAATTATTTATTCATACAAAGTCCAAGCTTTATACGCAGATTCACAAAATGTTCTCTGGGTAACGGTTTGGTCATGATGTCAGCTGTCATCTCACTGGTGTGACAATAGTGTAGACTGATGACCCCTTCTTTCGCCAACTCTCGCACGTTGTGGTATTTCGTTGCGATGTGCTTGGTGCGTGACTGAACCTTGTCATTCTGTGACAGTCGGATGCAGCTCTGATTATCTTCCATTATCTGGATTGGTCTCTTTTCAGCTATTCCAAAATCCAGCAAAAGTTTTTCAATCCACATCAGTTCTCTGCACGCTTCCGATACGGCCACGTATTCAGCTTCTGTAGAAGACAAACTCACAATACTTTGTTTATGACTGGCCCATGAAATTTGTACATTTCCATACATAAACACATATCCACTTGTGGATTTATAATCAGAATGATCCCCTGCCCAATCTGAATCACAGTAACATATTAGTTTTGGATTACTATTGGCTGAAATCTTTAATTTACAATCAATGGTACCCTTTAAATACCTTACCATCCTTTTAACTGCAGTCCAATCTGATTTGGTAGGTGAGCTGACCCTTCTGCTCAAAATTCCTACTGCATTTGCTATATCAGCTCTGTATGTGGTAGCTAGATATAAAAGCTTACCTATGGCTGATCTATATTGGATGTTATCTGGTAAAGGTTCTCTTACTGTTTCATCCTTCAGAAAATCAGTGATCATGGGAGTGCTTACAACTTGGGCATCTTGCATACCTAAACTTTCAATAAGCTCATTTATTTTCTGCTTCTGGCTTAGAAGATAAGAACCATCATTTTGTTTCTCAATTTCTATACCAAGATAGTATGACACATTACCAAGTTCTTTTATCTCAACATTGAGGTTTAAACACTTTACAATGTCCTTGTACTCTTGCTCACTTTTGCTTGCAATGAGCAGATCATCAACAAAAGCCAAAATGTATGCATATTGTCCATTTGTGCACCTAGTGTACAAACATTTATCTGCTTCACCTTGCTTAAATCCTAAATTTGTCAATATTTCATGCAATTTTTCATTCCAACATTCTGCACTTTGCTTTAATCCATAAAGACCTTTGTTTAATTTACACACTAGCTGTCTTTGTTTTGTATTTATGAAACCTGTTGGCTGTTCCATGTACAAGTCTTCAGTTATATCTCCATGAAGAAACGCTGTTTTCACATCAATGTGGTTGACTTGCATGCTTTTTGAGACTGCAATGCTCAGAAGTGTTCTGATTGTCGTGTGTTTCACTACAGGTGCAAACACTTCATCAAAATCTTCTCCATATTTTTGAAGATATCCCTTTGCCACTAATCTGGCTTTATACCTTTCCACTTTTCCTTGTGCATTCCTTTTTAACTTGAATACCCATTTGCATCCTATAGCTTTCTTGCCAGGAGGTAATTTTGTAAGAATCCAAGTATTATTTTTATCCAATGCATCAATTTCTTCTTGTGCAGCTTTATGCCATTCAGCAGCTTCTTCTGCTGGCATTTTCTCAATCTCATCCCATGTTAAGGGCTCTTGAGCTTCTGCTGACTTTGTTAGGTAAGACAGTCTTGGGGGTGGAACACCTTTGTTTTCCCTGGATGAGCGTCTGACAACAGGTTGGTCTGACCTTTCCGCATCCTCTAAATCTGAGAGTCCTTCTCCAATTGATTCCCCTTCTCCAACTGTACTGTCTTCTTCAATGATCCTTTCTGTGTCTGTTTCCTCTGCCTGTTCCTCGTTAGATACAGATGAGTTGCTTTCAGACATCTGCCTTGGTATGGCATTTATATACACTGGCATGTCTATTATGGTTCTAGTTTCATATTCTGGATGATAAGGCTCATCTGGGATAATCCAGCCTTTATCAACCCTTTTGTTTTCATCAAAATATGTAACATGTCTTATGCCAACAATGCCAGTTTTCAGATTCAAAATTCTATATCCTTTGTGTCCTGGAGCATAGCCAACTAAAATGCCCCTTTCTGTTGTGGAATCCAGCTTATGCCTTCTTTGCTTTGGTATATGAGCATATGCTGTACTTCCAAATGTTCTTATGTGTGACAGGTTTGGCTTCCTACCATGCCATGTCTCATGTGGTGTGCGCTCAGCGCCTTTAGTTGGCATTCTGTTTTGTAGGTACACTGCTGTGAGAATGGCTTCCCCCCATAGTCTTTTAGGGAGATTGCTATCTGACAGCATACATCTGGTCATTTCCACAAGTGACCTAAATTTTCTCTCTGCAACAGAATTTTTCTCTGGTGTATAAGCTACTGTTGTGATATGTTGAATGCCTTCTTGTTCTAGAAATGTGCGCATGCTTTGTGAAGTGAACTCACCACCATTGTCGGTCTGAAGAACCTTTGGTTTTCTTTCAAATTTATTGCTCACCATGGCTACGTATTTCTTCAGCATGTCTGTGACTTGACTTTTCTCTTTCAGCAAATAGGCCACACAATATCTAGAGAAATCATCCAAGAATATTAGCACAAATCTGTTATTTCCCAATGATGGGATATTAAACGGTCCACATAAGTCACTGTGTATTAAGTCCAGCACTTTATTACTCCTATTTCCTGTGTATGCAGGAAATGAGGGTCTCACACCTTTTTGAGTAACACAGTCTATGCATTTCTCCATTTTACCAGCATCTGCACTTATCTGAATGCCGGTGGCCAGTTGCTTACTGTAAAGATCCTGGATCACCTTAAAATCACGATGTCCCAGGCGGCGGTGCCAGATTTCCAGACTACATTTACCATCATTCTTCCTTACTTGCGCCAGATGTGAGGCTTCACCTGAAATGCTCAGCTTATAAACATCATTATGCATAAAAGCTTCAGCATACACTTCATCATTTTTAGAGATTGTGCACTTACTGTTTTCAAAATGAATCGCAAATCCCTTCTTATCTAATGTAGATACACTAAGCATATTGCAAACTGCTTGGGGAATATACAAGACATCACTTACAGGAATTTCTTTAACTTCGTTAGACACTTTGCATTTTAAGAATCCAATACCTTTTGCTTGGATCTTAGCAGTCCCTGCGTTTGCAGTTTTAAGAATACCTTCCTCTGGACACATTTCCTGAAAGAAATTCTTACAATTGGTTAAATGGCATGTGCTCCCTGAATCCAAAATCCAAGTACTTTCATTTGAATTATTATTTACCATAGTCAAAGATTTTTCTGCCATTAGAAAGCCCTTGTGTTTATCTTTGTCCTTCATACATTTCCTGGTTTGAAAATTCTTTAGTTCCATTGGCTTAGGTGAGCTAGAGGGAGTGTTTTGTGTTTCCTTACACCATTTAGATACATGTCCCTCCTTTCCACATGAGTAGCAAATCAGCTTGCCCTTGGGTGGAGTTTTCCCATAGCTCCGCCTTTCTCTGTTCTTTGCCAAGAAATTTGTTTCATTTCTCTCTGACTGACTTTGAGAACACATCTCCTCAGAATCATTTATTATGCATTCCTGCCTTAGTTTTGATGTTGCCTGTTCAAAAGATTGCCCTTCAATGGCCTCATTTACAGACCTAAAAACATCAAACTTCTTTGATAGTGAGGTAAAAAGAAATGCTCTTTTCAATGCATCACACATGGGAATTCCAGAAAGTTCTAGCTTTTGAAATGAAGACATAAGATGCATAATGTGATCATTACATTTACTTTTATCCCTTAATTTGGTTTCATTCAACTCTGCCAACCAAATTGGTTGCTGCTTTGCATATGTAGTTGCATACATAGTTCTCAGTTTATATAAAATGTCCTTTGGTGTATCTTTTCCCTCCACTAATATGGCTTGTTTCTCTGAGAGAGCTTCCAAAAGCATGCACTTCACATAATAGTTTGCATTGTCCCATTCAGCCATATTTTCAGCTGTTCTGTCTTGGTCTAAGCATATATTTAATCCTTTTGCTCGAAGGAGACATATGAATCTTAGTTCCCACTGCTGATAATTAAACTCAGTTAATTTAGGCACCTTGAGAGAATAGAAAAATGGTGAATTTCTTCCCTCAGCCATTTTCTTAGCCTTCTGTCTGCTGTGTGGGGGGAGAGAGAGACAGACTGAATCTTTCCTTTAAAACTTAAGAGAAAAAATGTGGCCTTTTTTCTGCCTGGTAATATTTCTCCCTTTTTCAATTCCTGGGCCTGGGCCCATAACCCTTTTGTTGGATTATTTGTAGTAAATAATTAGCAGATTTTAGTACACACAGCTTCAGCTTTAGAAATGTTAATTTCTTTCTTCATCTCTCTCTCATTCACCCCTGAATAATTCACTGCTGAGTCACTTTAAAGTTGAAGTAACAAAACATCTGTTTACTCACAGTTTGCAGTTAGATTATAATCAGACAGGCTTATATATACATATTACTATACATTTGTATTATCAGCTCCTTCCATGTGCTTAGATGGTAATGGATGCTCACACCACCATAGATCCTCTCAGGTTAGGAGAGATCATGAGCTCCATGTGCTCCATGTGCTGCATGTGCTGCATCTATCCCCCACAGGAAGTTGCATAGCTGTGTGACCTCTCTAAGTAATTCACATCAGAGGTCACAGAGTAATCACAGAGAAATAATAGGTGACAGGCAATGCATGCAAAATACAATTACATTCCAACAATGACTTCTTGATTAAAAGAAGCTACTGCGTCCATAAGAACACAGAGGTATCACAACTTTGGATATCACCCTGCAGGGTACCACAGGGTTCCCTACTCTCACCACTCCTCTTCAATGTATTTATGTTGTCTCTGAGAACATTAGGTTGTTGAAAGGTGAACTCCTGCTATCACATGCAGATGACATCTTTATGCTGACACTAGTCTGTGCTAACCTATCAGAACCCACCTCTAGAATATCAAGCTGCATTGAACATATTCAGACTTGGGCCATTGAGAATAGGTTAAAGCTGAACATGAATAAACCAAACTTGTGGTTTCACACTCCAAAAGATCTCATTCCAAACACATTAGTCCTATCCACAGGTTTATCTCTATCAGTAGAGAAAAAACATCAAAGGTACTAGGAGTATTTCCTGATTCCTCCTTGTGCTTTGAACCACAAATTAACCATTTATGCAAAAAAAAATTCTATAAACTTAAATAGCTTAGACTTATCAGATCCTATTTTGACCAGTCACCCTTTGACTTGCTCGTTCAAACCCTTGTTCTCTCTCACACAGATTACTGTAACACTTTATATTTAGGTCTATCAACAAAACTGATGTCCAAGCTCCAACTTACCCAGAACACATCAGCCTGCCTGATCTTCAAACTGAGAAAATTTGACAGTCACGCCCTGCTTGAAGCTATTACACTGGCTTCCTATTCAAAGGAGAGTGTTATTCAAAGCTACTCATTTATTTTTCCAAGTTATAAATGGATCAACCTCAGAAATGCTCATTAACATTCATATTTGGTCACTCTGCATGATTAAAACACCTATTGGTCATCTGCTGTCCAAGTGCTAAGAATGTTCGATTCTTCGAACACTTTAACGCTTTATTCTCTTTTATGGTCATTCCACTATATATAGATAATAATCGCTCTTTATACATTGTCTCTCCTGCAGTGGCCATAGCAGAGTGAGAATGGCAGGGGTGCTAGGTAGCTTGTCCCACATGGCACAATTCTGGCTTGGGACACTCCTAGACAGCTAGAATGCTGTCCAGTAGCAAGAATCAGATCAAGCATGTGTTCTGTAATATGAATCAGTGTATTCACTGAAAGAGTAATTCTATAAAATAGACATCAGCATATATATGCCAGTTACATAGAGGCATGTATGTATGCAGATATGCACATAAATGCCAAAAATGCACCAAAATGCTCCTCTGTAAATACATGCTTATATTATAGAGCCCATGTTTTACAGGTAGGTGTACGCATAGGGGGAGTGGGAGGAGTGTGGGCAGGACTCACATACATGTAACTTATAGAATACTGTAGCTCCTAGACAACTGGTCTAGCCTATCTGACTTTTGCAATCCGTCCTTGAACTGTATAGGTATAGGTGGAATATAAATACAGGTGTAACATAACATAACACCTGGTGGACGCCATTGTGATTTTATTTATTTATTTTACACATTTCTAGACCACTTAAATCAAAGCGGTTTACAATAAAAACATACAAAATAAAATCACCACCGCCAACAACAAAAACAAAACAAAACCCAAATACATGCCATCACTGTGCCATAGACAAAACTTACATCAATTATCTATTCTTTCCGGTTGAAAAAAGAAAAATTCTTTCAAATGAATCTTTCTAATAAGTCGATAAATAGCAGTTCATGTTTCAAAAGGATCATATTTCACATTAGGTGCAAAGCCTAAACCTAAGTTCAATACTTCTTGATGTACAGACTGTTAGATGGAATATATATTTATCACAGATGAGTCTGTGACCTGGTGTAGGGTCTGTTTTGATCTGTCTGCATGTATGTTACTCTGTGAGTACCTCTGCCTTGACATCGCCCTGCCCAGCGTCTTTGGGGTAAAAAAAACCTCCCCTTCCTTTAACTTGATGTTGATATGTTGCGTTGCATTCTCTTCACCACTTAAATCAGAATCTGATGATGAATCTTCAAATGGTTTCAAATTATTCTTTTCCCCTCTTTGTTTATACATCCAATGGTATATTCTCTTTTAAACATAATCTTTCTCATTTTACTTATATTTTTGCATTTTAAAAGATTAGTCTTAAAAGAGGAGATCATAGATTGCAACTCATTTGTTTCTGAAATTGTTACTCTCAATTATTATTGACCTTCAATTTTACTTCCAAATCGGTTATTGATGATTGTGTTTGTATCTCAACCGTCAATGTTGTTTCCACAATCAGTAATATTAAATCCAAACTACACTTGTTCAAAATAGTATTCCATTTTTCCACAAACATGGTGTCTGATGTAAATAGCTTAGGTTCTTTATTAGTACACAATTCTCAAGCACTAAGATAAGTAGAAATTTGATGATGATATATGACTTGATTTGAATTATATGCAAGAGAGTGTATACTACTAAAGAATTTTATATTTTTTGAAAAATGGACTGATGAAGATAATGGGTGTGACAAAAAAAGAATCTGGATACAACTGAGAGTTGGACTCTATCCATCTTCTGATGGTCCTTAAAAACATTAGTATTATAGAAAATAGGAAACTTTTTTTGAAGATGATTGTTTGATGGAGCTCCTATCTATGATTGAGATAATTTGAGACCACATTTTTGTATACACTTAAATGCGGCAGTTGTGCGCGTAAATGCCAGTATTCTGTAAAATGTGCGCTAAAAAGTCAGCACGCTCTGACCACCCATATCCTACCCACGTGTACAACCCCATTACAGTCGCGTTCTATAGAATTTAGGTGCCAGTTTTATAGAATAAGGGTGTACCTCATTAACAAACATAACTGCTAATTAGTGCCAATTAATTCTAGTTTAGTGCCAATTATTGACAATTAGTAGGTTCAATCAAACACTTATACACAGAAGTGTGCACACATATAAAGAATTAGGAGTTAAGACTTTGTTCTGGTTGGTGGCAACTATAGTCCAACTCTTTTTTTTTTCTGCCAGTGGCCTGGAAATTTCACATCATACCTGAATCTCAGCTGCCGCATGTAAGGAACCTTTATGCAAAAGGGGGTTTCCCATTTTTGTGTTTATGGGGTGGAAATGCTTAGAACCAGGCACATTACTTCATCAAAAGCCACAAAAACCAAAACAGGCTGGGGAAGTGGATGACCGAGGAAATGAATCACAAGCTATGAGACTTTATTTCTTATAACTCACCCTTCTTTCTTCTAGAAACATAGAAAAATGTAGGCAGATAAAGGCCATATAGCCTATCCAGTCTGCTCATCCATGCCATCTACTCTTCCTATCACTCTGAGATATATGTACTTGTCCCGAGCTCTCTTAAATTCAGATATTGTTTTCATCACCACCACTTCCATACCAACAGGAAGTCCATTAAACCTGCTGAATTGTTGATTGATTAAAATCTTGCAGGATGGAGCAAGAAGTGGTTATGATAATAGACCAGAAATTTTGAATAATAAAATGAATATTATTATAGATGATTAATATCGAGATTATTGTTTTTTCCAGAGTTCCGGGTATGACTCCTAAAGTTTTCCTCAGAAATATTTCCTCAAATTATTACTTTAAAAGGAGTGAAGCCTGTGAAGACTGGGATTACTTTAATCAGTGGGATTTGAATTAGAGACTTAAGTATATGTATTGTTAAATAATTTCTGGTTTTTAAAAGAGAAAGAATGTAATCAGATGTATTATTTCTAACTAATATTGGACAATAAGTATGTTTTTCAATGAAATGATTTGACTATACACCGTATTGGCCTTGAAGAAGCCAACCAGATGATCAATGTGGAATAATGAATTAGACGAGTAATATCTGTGGATAATCAGGTTAATATCACAGGTTTTTTTTTCTGTTTACTGTTTAATTGATCTCCTTATCTTGTTTCACTCTCCCTATTTAGTGGTCTAAGGAAGAGAATAGAATTACCTGACTGAAATAATTTCTACATATTACTTTCTCCGTATTTCCAGCAAGTTGTTTTATCGTTTGTAAAAATTTAAATGGTTATAAATAAAAAAAAAATTTTTAAATCTTGCAGGATGGAACATACAGCTATACTGCTGAGGACATCATCTCATGCATTTCCTCTTTGGTTTCGCAGCTCAGTTTCTGGAGGAAGACTATATCCATTCCTGTTTTAGATCATTCAACAGTGCAATCTGGGTTTTCTAATCCTATTTCTTCTGCTGGGATTCAGCACTGCCAGCACAACACTGCATCAAGAAGGGGATAGTCAAAATGCTAGGACTAGAACTTCCAAGTTACACAGTCCTAGGAGGAAGAGTTTAGGTCAGTTCTGGATTTCTAACCCTATCTTGATGCATTATAGGACCTGCAATACTGATTTCAGTGAGTAGCATCGGGGATTGCAAATAACACAATGCTTTGGAGTATAAATTCCAAACCTGGACTGGTCAAAAAATCTCCATCCTGGAACTGAGATACTTGGCAGCTGGCCTGAAGTCTTCCTCTAAAATCTGTGTCAGTTGACAGCTTTGGATTTCTTTTATGCAAATGATGCTGTCTATTGTTGCTCTAGCTGCATAGTGACACTGCCTATTTAATTTCTGACTTTATCTCGGCTTCCTTTCCTCATCCAAACAAATCAGTACAAATCAGTCAGTACAAATCTTAGGATCAGAGAAAATGTCTGTGCATAAGCATTATCAGTTTTTCCAGAGACTTAAAAGTTGTTACAGCAAGAGTAATAGATAGATCTAGAGCTGCTAAGTTACTGTGAAAACCATGGGGTTGAATGTAAATGCAGTGAATGGGGTGTGGAGCGAGGGGACATGTGAGGAGGTGAGGACATGAGGACGTGTGCCTGCTTGGTCAAGTGCATACCTGATGAGGTATGTCTATATACATATGTGTATGTTGCGTGGGTAATTGCTGTGTCGTATATGAAAGTATTCTAACGTGAGCCCTGTAGGGAAAACCTACAGGTCAAAGAAGAGAGAGCCTGAGGTTGTGTTTGTTCTCAATCAGTGTCATAGGCTGTGATAGTCATTAAATGAGGAAGTGCTTTGACATCACACTCTTCCTGTGTTCCTTCAAGATCTTGATTCCTTGAAAATGGTATCGTGATGAAATGCTAATGATGTTAAGCATATGAAGTGGAAGGAAGATATTTGGGCTGCTTTAAACCATAATACTTATGGTTTTAAGTATTATCTTTAGGCAGGGCAAGCAGAAAGGATAATGGTATAATAGGGATGGTGACCCAAGTGCCCTATTAGGAATTCTCAGCAAATGTCCAGTCTTTCTCTTTTTCCCTCTTATAGTAATGGAGCAGAATGTAAAGGAATAGAGGGATTCCCACACACTCTAATGCAGGCAGGGCAGTGGTCCTGGCACTTGCGCACTTCAAACTGCCTTCTAGCACACTCTGCTCTGCTGCAATCTAAGGGTTTCTTTTACAAAGCCGCACTAGTGATTCTCATGCGGCAAATGAGAGGAAGCTCATTAGAATTGAATGGGCTTCCTCTCATTTGCCGCACCGAGAATTGGTAGCGCGCCTTTTGTAAAAGAGGCCCTAAATGATTTAACAAATGGGCTAAGTAGCCCAGGTACTTTCGCTAGCAAGGCAGCTGGAGGTGTCTCCTTGTCTTTAAGATGGTTATCCCAGGAAGGCTCAAACTCAAGGTAGCTGTATTCCTGCTAGTTGATAAGAATACTTTTCTTCTGCTTTAGAAGTTACCTGAATCACAAGGCTTGTGAACAGGGTGCCAGGTTGTTGATAACAATATAGCTCAGTTATCTCCTTCTTGTTTCCTGTGTTCTTTGGGTTGCAGAGGTTCCCCGATTCCTCTGCAATGTACAAGATAGCAACTTTCCAGGCTTCTGGTTCTTGCACTTCCCTAACACTTCAGTGCCATTATTTGCACCAGATTGAGTGACTAAGCAAGGGTTACCATATTTGCGGAGACAAAAAAAGAGGACACAAAAAATACAATACCGTCCCAGCCCTACATAAGTATTGCCATACCGGGAAAGACCAAAGGTCCATCAAGCCCAGCATCCTGTTTCCAACAGTGGCCAATCCAGGTCACAAATACCTGGCAAGATCCAAAAAAAAGTACAAAACATTTTATACTGCTTATCCCAGAAATAAGCAGTGGATTTTCCCCCAAGTCCATTTAATAATGGTCTATGGACTTTTCCTTTAGGAAGCCGTTCAAACCTTTTTTAAACGCCGCTAAGCTAACCGCCTTTCCCACATTCTCTGGCAATGAATTCCAGAGTTTAATTACACATTGAGTGAAGAAAAATTTTCACTGATTTGTTTTAAATTTCCTACATTGTAGCTTCATTGCATGTCCCCTAGTCCTAGTATTTTTGGAAAGTGTAAACAGCTTCACATCTACCCGTTCAACTCCACTCATTATTATATAGACCTCTATCATATCTCCCCTCAGCTGCCTTTTCTCCAAGCTGAAGAGCCCTAGCTGCTTTAGCCTTTCCTCATAGGGAAGTCGTCCCATCCCCTTTATCATTTTGTCGCCCTTCTCTGTACCTTTTCTAATTCCACTATATCTTTTTTGAGATGCGGCGACCAGAATTGAACACAATATTCGAGGTGCGGTCGCACCATGAAGCGATACAAGGGCATTATAACATCCTCATTTTTGTTTTCCATTCCTTTCCTAATAATACCTAACATTCTATTTGCTTTCTTAACCGCAGCAGCACACTGAGCAGAAGGTTTCAACATATCATCAACGACGACACCTAGATCCCTTTCTTGGTCTGTGACTCCTAACGTGGAACCTTGCATGACATAGCTATAATTCGGATTCCTCTTTCCCACATGCATCACTTTGCACTTGCTCACATTAAACGTCATCTGCCATTTAGACGCCCAGTCTCCCAGTCTCATAAGGTCCTCTTGTAATTTTTCACAATCCTCCCACGATTTAACGACTTTGAATAACTTTATGTCATCAGTAAATTTAATTTCCTCACTAGTTACTCCCATCTCCACGTCATTTAAAATATGTTAAAAAGCAGCGGTCCCAGCACAGACCCCCCACCTCCACCTCCGCCACCCAGTACTCTGCCACACAATCCCCTTGACCCCTCCCCAAGAAATTCAGATTCTTTAAGCAATGAAAATACTGGTAAAAGTAACAGAAATGCATTTCTTCCGTACTCTGCTAAATACAAAATTAGAAAAGAAGTACATTTCCAAAAAAAGCAAACATCCATGAGCAGCGTGTCTCTTTTCTCTTTTCCACCCCCTTCTATCCATGTGCTGTATTTCCCACTTTTCCCTTCCCCCCTCCATGTACATCTCCCTCACCAATCTTTTTTCCAGCCCCCCTCCCTGCACCCACACTCTGTCCACCTTTTTACAGCCCTTACCTCACGCCCTCCACCCACCCACCCACACGACTCCATTCATCCATCCACCTCCCCTCCTGCCTTGAGTCAGGGTACCCTCACCGAACTTTCATTAATGTGCCCTGGTGGTCTAGTGATCTGTTTGGGGCAGGAAACAACTCCACTCTTTCCTGCCCACTGCCACTGACCTGCTCACTGCTGCCACTTCTTCAAAATGACTGCCAAAACTTCAAACAGTGGCCTCATGATACTTCTGCGGCCATTTTGAAGAAGTGGCAGCAACGAGCAGGTCAGTGACAGTAGGCAGTAAAAAGTGGAGTTCTTTCCTGCCCCGAACAGGCCACTAGACTACTAGGGGGCGCATTAAGATAGGTTCAGGGAGGGCACCTTGAGGCTTAGGGGAAGGCGAGCCAGCCAGCTTTCCCTCCCAGCCCAGAAAACCAGACAAATGGGCAGGCTTGAGAAAACCACCCGGACTCCAAACAGTCCCCTGAAAGGACATGCCTGGGGAAATCCGGACATTCAGTAACCCCAGTTATAATTATTCCTGAGTTCTACATTGCTGAAGCTTAGCAAGAAGGTTCTCCCTCACCAGGGCTGGCTCAAGAGATAGTGGTGCCCTGAGCCAACATGACAGTGCCCCCCCCCAATCGCATCGCTTCATGCACTCACTGCCTCCTTCCCCCTCAAGGGTACAGCAAATCTCTCCCCCCCCCCCCCAGTCCAGTCTCTCTTTTCCCCTTCTCTATCCCCCCACCCCTTTGTCTGGCACTGCTCTTCACCTTTATGTCGGTCACTGGTGGCCAGCCTCTGGGTCTTCCCTCTGCTGTATTCTGCCACAGGAAATTGCATCAGAGGAGGCAGGAAATGGCAGAGAGAAGACCCAGGGGCTGGCGGAAGGCAGCCTGTCATACTGCTGCACCGGTGACAGATGTAAACTCTACAGGACTGTGCGTGAGTGTAATTAACAAGGGGTGGGGATAGAGAGAAGGGGAGAGATTGGACTGGGATGGGGGGAAGAAAAGACTTAACCTGTAGACCAGGTGAAGTCAGAGGCTGGGTATTTTGGCACTCTTAATCACTGGCACACTGGGCCAGAGCCTTACCTTGATCCAATGGTTAAGCTGTCCCTATCCTTCACAGAGTAAGGATCAGAGGTGGGAGATTCAAACCTAATGCACTGTTACTGGGAAGAGTTCCCATTTTACAGCAGGCGAGGGTTTCTGCTGCCACCAGAGCCTTCCTACTACTACTACTACTTCTTGGGGCGTAGCTACGGGTGGGCCTGGACGGGCCCAGGCCCACCCATTTTTGTTCTAGGCCCGCCCCAACCCAACAACATCGCTGCCGGGAGTGTTGCCTGCCTGAAATTCTTCTCCCCACTGCTGCCTCGGTCCCTGCAGCATTCTTTTTTTTCACCCGTCGCCAGCAGCGCTACGATTCACAGAGGCCGCTCCGCTCCCCACTGCAGCATCCATTCGGCCCTACAAAAACAGGAAGTGCATCAGTGAGGGCCGGATGGACGCTGCAGGGGGGAACGGAGCGGCCTCTGTGAATCGTAGCGTTGCAGGCGCCAGGCGAAAAAAAAGAATGCTGCAGGGACCGGGAAAAGACCACAAGTGTAACAGGTAGACCTCTTTGTTTGCTTGGAATCATTCTGAATAGCCAGTGGCTCCCAAAAGCCAGTCAAGAAATGTATTAATTTGAAGGTTTCACTATCTAATACGTTTTTGTTGTTGTCCTTCACTTCTGTGCATGCAGCTGGACTAACACAGCATCCACATTGCTTCTTCCAGTTTAATAAGCGTAAAGACGCCTGAAATCACCTTGCTTCTCCCTTCAAAATAAGTCAAATAAAATCAGGGCACTGTAAATGTTCCAGAAAATTGAAAAGCGATCTGATACCTGCGGCACAGATCCAAACCTGTCATTCTGAGGATTTCAATGAGCTGAGACTTCTAGAAATAGCAAACTGGAGGCGCAGGATAGGAAAGGAAACTGAGCTCATTTATGTCGGGAAGTCATAAAGTGTCACACTGCAAGAACTGCTTTTAAGATGAGGACCTATACTGTGATAGCTCACCAGCAACGGGGAGAAGAATTTCAGGCAGACGTTCTTCGAGAGTTGCTGCACAGTGGGGTAAGGAGTGAGGGAGAAAGTTGGACGTGGGATGGGAGGGAGAGATGCAGAAGAAGAGAGAAAGAGAGAAAAAAATGTTGGACATAGAAGTAGGAGAGAGGGTGACATGTGGGAGTAGGACAGGGGCAGAAAAAAATGTTGTGCCCATCCAATTTGGGCTCAGGCCCACCCAAAATTGGCTGTCTGGCTACGCCACTGCTTCCTACTGATTATATTAGGTACTCCTATTTTTCTACAACTTTTCTGAGCCTTCTATACCTCTCTGGAAAGGCAGGAAGTTAGAAAGTTCACTCAAAGGACACAGCTTGCCTGCCTAACTACCTATGAAGTCAGACTGAAGGTTTTATTCAATTGGTAGTCAGTAGATTTCCTCAGCAGCACTGAACATTACAGGACTAGTATTAAGGACAATTGCAACAGGACTCAGCCAAACTCATCACTGCTGAATTCCTCATGCATATAGTGAATCAATGTATGCATACTGAAGTTGTTGGAACTGTTTCTCTCATAGAAATTTATTTGGGCATTTTTGGAGGGGGCTCATGTCTTCCATCCCCCATCACATGCAGAAATTTTACTTCTATGGCACAGAAACATTCTCTAGATCACCTTCTCCCTTTCTTGTGACTAGAACTGTCCTCTGCCTTGACTGCCTTCCCATTACTGAAACCGGACTAATTAGCAAGTAAATCAGGAGGCCGAGACGCTGACTTCCAAAGCAAGGCAACTTTTATTAGCTAGCTGTCACAGTACTAAGTTCAGACTCAGGATACTGCGCCCCGAGTGTCACCTGACACTCGTTCTTATACAAATTAGTGGTCATGTGCATAAAACACACCATACATTACACATACACATGCACAGTACATGCACATGCGCAATACATTAGTAATTCTGTAGTTCTCACAGAGAAAAGATACGTCAGTTTCATAGCTTTCATAGAAATTGTTACTTTGCAAGAAATGTAACTTATTGCAGTGTTTCAGCACATTCACACAATACAGCCTCTATACATGGATCATGAGACTGCACGGGCAGAGCCAGCTGTCTCCCTTACAAACCTAAATTGCTGAGTACTACAACTTGTTATCTAGCTGCTGGTTAACAAATAGATGTTACTAGTAAAAGTCCAAACTGCACAGTTTTAGGTTTTAGTCTAGGCTCATTATAGAAAAGCTGAGGTTTTGGTACAATGCAAAGGTGCAAGTGTGAATGCAAAGTCCAAATAGAAAATCCTGCTAGTGCAAAAGTCCACAAAAGTCCAAATAAAGTAAACAGTGCAAGTTTTGCAAGTTCAGTGGCAGTGCAAGTTTTGCCCCCTACATTACCTGGATCCTACCTATAGTCTCTGCTGCTA
Source organism: Microcaecilia unicolor (assembly GCF_901765095.1). Classification (NCBI taxonomy): domain Eukaryota; kingdom Metazoa; phylum Chordata; class Amphibia; order Gymnophiona; family Siphonopidae; genus Microcaecilia; species Microcaecilia unicolor. The sequence goes on along the minus strand of NC_044035.1, from coordinate 235,578,724 downwards.
GTTACAAGGGAAGCAGGGAGGTGAAGCTCTCTCATACAGGGGCTGATGCAGAAAGTATTACTGGCCTTGCCTAGTGCATCCCAGGATGCACCACATGGGGCACAGTGCCACCATTTTGTAATGCCAGTACACCTGCCTCATTCAGGTATGAGGGGTATAAGGGGTCTTGGAAAAGGGGTCAGGGGATTAAGGGGTGCCATTAGACACCACGGAGTTTGTCAGGGATGGGTAGGGAAAGGGAGGGGGCCTACTGGACCACCAGGTATTTTTATGTTTTAATGTTGTTGTGGGATGGGGAGGTTAGGATCTGGTTGGGTCAGGGAGAAGGGAGAGAGGGTATACAAGTGTGTGTATATGTATGTATATATCTCTGTTCTGTGTTGTTTGTGCTTGCAGTAGCATAGCCAGAAAGCTTTTACAGGGTGCGTCTCCCATGCGCTCTCCCCCCAGTACCTTAAAATCTTCTCTACTGCAGTCATCACCAGAGCAACAGCTGCATGCACATAGGCTGCCTGCGACCTGCGCTAGGACTTCCTCTCTGAACCGTCCCTTCCTAATCTGGTTTCTCCATCTGAAACCACTGTACACTGCAGGAACACATTGTCCACCCTCTGTATTCATCATCTCACCATCTCTTTTTTCCTCTTCCTTCTTCTCAGCTCTCAACCTTCAACATTTCCTTCCTTCCATTTATCTATCTCCTTTCTATCTGAGTACATCTCGACTTCGTCGCTGTCATCATACCTCTCCTACTCTTCTCCATACTTCTCTTGCTCCTTCTCCTGCTCTCCGCTGGGGACATTAATCCCAATCCTTGTCCTCCACATCAGCTCTCATCCTATTTGTGCAGGTCACACTGTGATATCTCCAATCTAATTTCTGTTCCTCTCCTCCCCCCTTCTTCTCTGCCTTTCTCTTGCGCTCTGTGGAATGCCCGCTCTGTCTGTAACAAACATTCCTACATCCTCTTTATCTCTCGTACTATCCACCTGCTTGCCCTAACTGAAACTTGGCTTTACACTGAAGACTCTGCTTCAGTCACGGCCCTATGCCATGGAGGTTATCTTTCTCCCATACTCCTCGCCCGGTTTGGCCACGGATGTGGTGTCGGGCTACTACTTTCACCCTCTTGTAGATTTCAACTCTTCTTCCACCTCAGTCTCACTGATTTTCTTCCTTCGAAGTCCACTCCATCCGTCTATTTGCTCCTCTGCCTCTCCGAGTAGCAGTCATTTATCGACCCCCTGATAAATCCCTTTCTTCCTTTCTCACTGACTTTGATGCCTGGCTTTCCTTCTTTCTTGAACCTTCATCTCCTTCCCTCTTTCTTGGGGATTTTAACATTCTTGTTAATGATCCCTCTGACTCTTATGCTTCTCAGTTTCTTGCTTTAACGTCCTCTTTCAATCTTCAACTGTGCTCCACTGCCCCCACTCACCAGAATGGCCACTGCCTTGATCTTATCCTCTTCTCAAACTGCTCATTCTCCAGTTTCTGTGCCTCAACTCTTCCCCTCTCTGACCATCATCTGATAACTTTCACACTTAAACACCCTCCTCCCCAGTCCTGTCCAATCTAACCAATACATTAGGAATCTTCAGGCTATTGACCCTTCTATTCTGTCCTCCAGTGTTTCAAATCTCTTCTCTACCACTATGTTATCCAAGTCTGTCAATGAGGCTGTCTCTTCCTATAATACTATTCTCTCCTCTGCTCTGGATACTTTCACTCCTCCCATTCCCCATTCTGTAAAACGTACCAAACCCCAGCCTTGGCTGACCTCTAGAATCCACTACCTACGTTCCTGTGCCTGCTCTGCCGAACACCTTTGGCTGAAATCCCATGCCTATGCTGACTTCATACATTTCAAATTCTTGCTGACCTCCTTCCAGTCTGCTCTTTTACTTGCCAAACAGGACTATTACATCCAGTTGACAAATTCTCTTGGCATAAACCCTCGACGTCTCTTTGCTACACTGAACTCTCTCCTCAAAGTGCCTTCACCTCCACCCCCCTTCACTTTCCCCCCAGACTCTGGCTGAGTACTTTCATGATAAGGTTCACAAGATTAAACTTGAATTCTCAACCAGGTCACCTCCACCTCTTCTTCCCTTAGTCCATTCTCTCAACCCTCTAATCCCTGCCTCCTTTTCTTCCTTTTCTGAAATCACTGAAGAGGAAACTACAATTTTATTTCCTCCTCGAAACTAACTACCTGTTCCTCTGGTCCTATTCCCACCCATCTACTTAACACTATCTCTCCTACAGTCATCCCTTTTATCTGTCATATCCTCAATCTTTCACTGTCCACTGCGACTGTTCCTGATGCCTTCAAACACTCCTTAAAAAACCTTCATTGGACCCTACCTGTCCTTCCAACTATTGCCCCATCTCCCTCCCTTTCCTATCCAAGATACTTGAACGTGCTGTTCACCGCCGTTGCCTTGACTTTCTTTCATCGCAAGCTTTCCTTGATCCACTTCAATCTGGCTTTCACCCCTTCATTCAACTGAAACAGCGCTTGCTAAAGTCTCCAATGATCTGTTCCTGGCCTTATCCAAAGGTCTCTATTCTATCTTCATCCTTCTCGATCTATCTGCTGCTTTTGACACTGTTGATCACAGCCTTGATACGCTGTCCTCACTTGGATTTCAGGGCTCTGTTCTTTCCTGGTTGTCTTCTTATCTCTCCCAGTGTACCTTTAGTGGATCCTCCTCTACTTCTATCCCACTGTCAGTTGGTGTACCTCAGGGATCTGTCCTGGGACCTCTTCTTTTCTCCATCTATACTTTCTCTCTTGGTACTCTGATCTGATCCCATGGTTTTCAATATCATCTTTACGCTGATGACTCCCTGTTCTACCTCTCCACACCAGAAATCTCAGCCAAAGTATCAGCCTGCCTGTCTGACATTGCTGCCTGGATGTCTCATCAACATCTGAAACTAAACATGACCAAGCACAGTGGCATAGCCACAGGTGGGCCTGGGTGGGCCAGGGCCCACCCACTTAGGGCTCAGGCCCACCCAACAGTAGCATATGTTTAGTCGTAGCTGGTGGGGATCCCAAGCTCTACAGCTGAAGACTTCCCCCTGATGGTAATGAAAACACTACTCTCCACGATACCGGCACCTGTACATTCTCAGTTTTCAGTCATGCCTGCTTCAGACTGCCAAGGTGGAAAGAAGCATTTTCTCACCAGCTGAGATATTTTTTTTTTGGGGGGGGGAAGGGGGGAGAACACTTGGTGCCCACCCACTTCTTGCCTAGGCCCACCCAAAATCTGTTGTCTGGCTACGCCCCTGTATTGAAATACAGAGCTTAATGATCTGCACTTTATTTTTGACAGAAACACTAAATAATGTGGAGAATAATGTGGAGAAAACCAGGGGAATTCAGTAACGCCACCCAGCCAGCCCGAAAACAACGGGCTATAAGGCTAAAGGTCGGCGAAGCATCATACGGCCCCCCCAAAAAACTCCACACATTTAAATGTTCAATAATATCAACTCCACACAATTAAATGTCCAAAGTATTTAAACATCCAAAAATATCAAAATGTCAATGTATCTAATCCAAATAGACAAACAGCAGATCATTGCCTGTTTCAAAAAAGAGATACAGAGAATATCTGTCTCAGAAAAATATACTGCTTTACAAAATGTTATTGTGCTCTGTTGAGTTACTGGTTACTTATCTTGACTCCCACCGCAATGGTGTCTCTTGCTCCATCAGTAGCTCAAAAATTAGCTTGATCAAATCCCAACAGGGAAGTCCCCATTTCGCCGTCGCTGCTTCATGGGTTTAAAACACATTTGCAAAGTCTCCACGTTCGTTCTCGTCCGCTCCTACTCAAAATTCTCCACACATTCTCATATCTCAAGTGCTGTATTCCAAAGACGAGCCCATAACTGCCCCACAGATGCCTTTGATTTATTCATTAGTGACGTATTTTTATTTATTCTTTTTATTTATTTATGTCAATTTATATACCGTATCTTATTGCAACTGCAAGACAGAACAGTGTACAATTTGTAAAATAGAAAAAGAACAATACAACACGTCAGGGAGCCAATCAATGACTGATAAAGCAGACTCACGTCATCTTTTAAACCAACCAATCAGACATGGCTAATTTTAATTCAAACGTTCTTCAAAGTATTTCAAAAAATTGCCGACCATTCTACTCTGATGTTTAATCCAGCTGGCTCCATAGTGTTAAAATAAAAAATCCACTTCTGCTCAATTTGTCACAATCGTCTACTTAAATCACCTCTCTTAGGGTGGATTTGTGGGTTTAGGTGGAAAGACGATGAGCTCAGTCTTGGACATGTTCAAAGCTCACCTCTTCAATGCTGCCTTCGGCACCTAACCTTTGGAAATCTAGACTGCCCCACTTTGTCTGTACACTTGTCTTTTAGATTGTAAGCTCATTGAGCAGGGACTGTCCTTCTATGTTAAATGTGCAGCGCTGCGTAACCCTAGTAGCGCTTTAGAAATGTTAAGTAGTAGTAGTAGTAGGATGGTAAATGTTCCAAAAACGTGCAGCATAGATCATCAAATCCATGTTTAGCAACTTCACAATGATTGACCATAGGGGCTTCATGTTTTTTTAACTTCAAACAAGAACGATGTTCCATAGGCGTGTTTTTTAAAGATCTAGCGGTCTGACCAATATAGATCAGACCACATGGACACCTAATTAATATATCACTCCCCTGGTCTCACATGATGTATTAAATCTAAATATGCATTTTTTACCGGTATTCGGATGAGTAAAAGCCTCACCCTCCTCCATAATTGTGGCATTACAGTACAGTGGCCACATTTTTTGTGAAAGCCTTTAGATCTACTGTTCTTTTTCTCAGTCCAAATATCATTAGGGCTCAACATATCACCTAGATTACTATTTCTTTGATATGAAAACAGAATATTGGACTTAGCCAAAACCGGGTGAGTTTTTAATATTCTAAAATGTTTCTTGATACTTTGACTTAATCTAGTAGTATGTGTATTATATTTAATGACAATGGTATTAATCTTCTTCTTGTTGTACCGCTTTGTACTTCAAAAGAGCATCTCTAGGATTGTGCCAAGCTCGTTTGGCTGCTGTTTTAATGATATTTTTCAGCTATCCTCTTTGAATTAACTTATGACTCACAGATTTAATACTGTGTTTCGAATTCTTGATCAGAAGAACAAATCCGTCGATGTCTTAAAAATTGGGCTAACGGGATGTTAGATTTCATATGGGGGGGATGCATGCTGGTAAAATGCAGTACAGAGTAGTCCTATCCGTGGGTTTGGAAAACACTGTGGTTTTAAATTTATCCCTATCTTTCTCTATCCACACATCCAGGAAGGAAATCTGCTGTTTATCGCATACCATTTCAAATTTAATTTGTACTGTAATTGAAAACCAATAGAAATATTAAAATGCACAAAAAAATGAACTTCTTTCCTATTCAGATTTTTGCAAAACGCCTAAAGTTGGACTTAGACATCATATCAAAAATGCCCCTCCATGTGGGTCACAAAATAACATACATAGTAAAACATTATAGACCTAACAAGTATAAAACAAACAAATCATAGCATAGACAGTAGTGTAGCCAGGACAGCTGATTTAGGGCAGGCCCGAGAAACAAAGTGAGTGGGCCAAAAATTTTATGTCTATCCCCAACTGCAGCAAAACCCAATTTTAATTTCCGCCTACCATCCCCAAAGTAAAGGAAGAACCAGTGCTGGTAGGGATCCCAAGATCCAGCAGCCGAAGACCTCCTCCCCGCCAAAAGAACGAGATACTGAGATGGGCCCGGGGCAAGGCTGTGCCCCCTCCAGGATCGCCCCCCACCCCTCAATCGCTACTTCTGTTGCCTCCCTCTCCTGCTCCCAGTCCTCGGCGCTGCAGTTCCCAGTCTCCACCTACCTACCTCTGCTTCCTTCTGCCTGCCATCCGAACCCCCTTCATTTAAATTTTTTAAAAGCCTCTAAAGCAGCAGGCGCAGCGCCTTCTATGCGAAGTGGCCGATCACCTCAGGTGGGCCTTCCCTCACAGTTTCCCGCCCTCACAGAATAGGAAGTTACATCAGAGGAGGGGCAGGACACAGTGAGGGAAGGCCCCGCCTGAGGCGATCTGCCGCTTTCGGAGAGAAGCGCTGCCACTGATACTGTAGAGATTTTTTTTTTAATGCAGGGGGTCGGACGACAGACAGAAGGGAGCTGAGGGTAGGCAGGTGGAGACGGGATTGCGGCGCCAGCAGCCTGGGAGTAGGAGAGGGCGAGAGACTCCGGCGCTGGGCCATCCTTGGTGGGCCCGGTCCCGGGGAATTTTGCCCCCCCTCTCGGCGGCCCTGCATCTCACACAGCCACTGATACTGTCCCTGAGCCACTGCTGCCAGCCCCAGCCGCTACATATGCTCAGTTTTGTTCTGGCAGCAGCGGCTCGGAGACAGAGCTAACGGCCACCCAAGATGTAAGTTCTTTCTGCAGGGAGTTCTTTGGCTGATGGGGCTTGGGGATCCCAGGTAGCCACAACTAAGGAAGCTTAAATTTTGGCGTGGGCCTCAGCCCAAACAGAGTGGGTCTCAGCCTACCCGTGGCATATACCACTGGCATAGAATGATAACCACCCCCTTTTACAAAGCCACACTAGTGGCTGCAGGTCGGTAATGCTGACACAGCTCATTCAAGTGACTGGGCTGTGTCAGCATTACCGCGCGGCTTTGTAAAAGGGGAGAGGGGTATGTGCTTTCACCTTAACTCCTAAATTAAATCGGAAGTATAGCCTCTACTCAGCCTCATATCGGGAACTACTAAATCCTATTCAGGAAATGCTTGCTTAAATAAAAAGCCTTTAAACTCTTCTGAAAAGTCAACAGGATGTGATTGCTTTTAATCCTTAAGAAAGAGATTTCCATAGCTCTAGGCCTGCCAAGTAAAAAATCCTGGTGTGTGAAATAGCATACTGAACTTGTCGGAATAAGAGAACCTCAAGAAGACCTTTATTCACTGATCGGAATAGATGAGGTGCACTATAGATATGCAAGGAAATACAAGACATAAGAGTGCGTCATTGCACAAACACTTATGAATTAGTGTGAAGATTTTAAATTGGATACACCATGTGATAGGAAGCCAGTGTAAGCTGTCTAACACAGGTGTTATATGCTCCATAGCGTGCAACCTCGAATAACACACATGCCATAGAATTCTGGACCACTTGCTATGGCCATAAGGAAGACTGAGGTAACCCTACAAACAGATAATTGCAATAGTCAAAGCAAGGCATGATCAGACTCTAAACTACTGTTTGAAAATTTGCTTCATTCAATAATCTTTTCAATCTAGATAACATTCTCAGTTTATAAAACACTATTTTAATAATTTGTTTCAATTGTGGTTTGAATGAAGGCGTTGAATATAATATTACCCCAGATCATGAATTTCAGAAAGCAATAGGAATAGATATTCCATCAAAAGAATCGATGATGAGTACAGTTAGAATAAGTTTGAGATAAACATAAGATTTGCCTCTTCTAACATTCAGGGGTCCTTTTTTCAAAGCAGTGGTAAGCCCAAGTGGGCTTACCGCTTCGCTAAAGGGAAGTACTGCTGGGCTACCGCAGCAGCCTGGTGGTAGTTCCCATCCCCAGTGGGCGTCTATCTGGCGCTACAAAAATTATTTATTTTTGTTGCGCTGGCGTGTACCTGGCGGTAATCAGGCAGTGATGCACGCTGCCCAGTTACTGCTGGGTTAGCAGGGGAGCCCTTACCGGCACCTCAATGGGTGCGGTAAGTGCTCCCCCCCTCCCCTAAATGGCTGTGCGGCAAGCACTTCACTTGCCACAGGGCCATTTCTTCAAATAACAAAGGCCTGCCTTTTACCCTCTGCGGTAAAAGGGGTCTTGGCACGTGTCAAAAACACGCACCGACGCCAGCACAGTCCCCTTGGCTACAGCTTCATAAAGGACCCCTCCATGTCAACCGATTAACTCTCATCCAAGAACAGCCTGTATTCATGATGTATCTTTTATGTATTGTTTTTAAATTTGACTTTGTAACCATTCTAACATACACTGATATAAGGACATTAAATGCAAACTATAGACATATTTTTCACATATATATAGCTGATAGTGCAGGAGTCCTCTGCTGTGGGGGTGGTTTTTCAGTGTCACATTTTCAATTGTGAGGGGCAGGCAGGTTCCTTGGGCCACCCCTGCAGAATCTGCCTACCTTCCCTTGCTATTGAAACAAGCTATTGAAGCAGCACCCCTTCTGGCAGAAACACAGGCCAAGGACTCCTGTGTTCTTAGAGGGAACATTGATCACTCACCTTGAGCTTGGTTTTGGAAAAAAAAGATGAATAATTTTAAATCCAGGAGCAGATAGCACATAAAGTGACTGGTAGAAACCGATTCAATTTGACAAGCTAGTGTATCCTTCCTCCCGTCTAAGCCCACCCAACCTGCTGCAACTCATCCTGCCCATCCACATCACACTTTGTTTCTGTTGTCACACCCTTCTTTATATCTTAGTTTTTATCAACTTGAAACTCTTAACTGAGATCATTATAATTACCCCAGGGATATGAGTAATAATCAGAAAGATTTACAGTGCTTGTTTGCATGAAAGATCTGAATAGTTTTCTAAACAAAAAGGAGATTGTAAGCTCTTTGAGCAGGGACTGTCTCTCTATGTCAAGTGTTCAGTGCTGCATGCGTCTGGTAGCGCTATACAAATGCTATTAGTAGTAGTAGAGTTTTATCATCACTCTTCTCCTCCCCTGTATGGTAGCATGAGAGCCAGTTAGGTGTATTTTCAGTCTAACAATAAAGGGAGGGAGTTACCATTAGCTTGTGCTATTTTAACACAGATCCCATTTTATACAATGAGACCTAGTTACTATTAACTGGGATTAACACTGAACTAACATGTCTTAATGGTACCCCATGATAACTTTCCCCCTAACTGTATAATGAGGGAAAATACCCAAACAGTAATTATTCATTTAATGAAAATTGATCCCTATATGTAAATGTTACATTTTTTTTCCATGTGTGTGAGTGTGTGCATGATATATAGATGCTGGGATGATGAGTGCTAACCAGCGGCATACCAAGGGTGGGGCGGTGGGGGCAGTACGCCCCCGGTGCACACCGCTGGAGGGGTGCAGAGAGCAGTCGTGTGCCTGTCAGCTCCGCTGGTTCCCTGCTCCCTCTTCCCCAGAACAGGTTGCTTCCTGTTCCGGGGCAGAGGGAGCAGAGAGCCAGCGGAGCCGAGAGCCGCGTGGCTGTTCCCAGCAGCCAAGAATGCACCCGGGGAGGGGGGGTTGATGCGTGGGGGGGGGGGGGGTCATTGCGCCAGGGGGGTGTCGTGCTGCACCCAGGGGGGGGTGCACATCGGCGATCCGCCCCGGGTGGCAGCCGACCTAGGATCGTCACTGGTGCTAACCCACCCCACCTTTTACAAAGCCGTGCTAGCAGCTGCTGGTGCGGTAATGACAACTAGCCCATTCAAAGTGGGCTTTGTCGGCATTACTGCACGGCAGCCGTTAGCGTGGATTTGTAAAAGAGGGAGGGGTAAGTGCAAATTCTATATTGGCACAGTTCACACGTTCAGGTTTATTTAATATACCACAAATAATAAAAAAATATCTAAGTGGTTTGCATTTAAAAATTTATTAAGGTTAGAAAAGTCAGTAATGACAAAAAGTGAGATTAGGTTACATGAGGATTTCATAAAAAAATAAAGGAGTAGCGTTCAATTACATTTAAAATCTAATCAAGTCACATAGAGAAGAACATGAGGTGGGGAGGGAGAGTAAAAAGAAGAGACTATAGACAGGAGTGATCTCGCTGTGAGGGGTGGCGGAAAGAGAGTTCTAATCATTGTGGAGCCGAGGTAAATGCTTTAGTGAAAAAGTCAGCTTTGAGTAAGTGGAAAGGGATATCATTCCATAGGGTGGGTGAAACAAATGAGAAGGAGATGGTTCTTGCAAGGTGTGAGCGCACCTGAAGGAACGAAGGTACCAGTGAAAATTGTTGTTGTGAGGACAGTAGAGTTGTTGGAGAGTAGGTCATGAGATGTTTACACAAGAAAAGTGGGAGTCAGAATGAAGAATTTGGAAAGAGGTAACAATAATATTGAAAAGAATCTGGTATTGAATGGGCAGCCAGTGTCTTGCCTGAAGAAACCCGATCAAACAGTTTGGTAATTACACTTGCAATTGCTATTACAGAGTATTAGTAGTTACGACCCTAACTTAAGGTGCGAGCACTTACTTTAGCTCAATGGTAGATGTATTTCATGTTTACAGCAGGGGAGTAGCCAGACCTTGTGGCGAGAGGGGTCAGAGCCCGAGGGGGGGGGTCACATTTTGGTCTGCGGCCTCACCGCCTACCCTCCGCCGCCACCTCGCTGCTCCCCACCACCTCGCTGCTGCAATTTAATACCTTGGCTGGCGGGGGTCCCCAACCCCCGCCAGCTGAAGCCTGCATCCAGCGCCGGTATCGGCGCCACCGCGTTGCCTGCCCTGCTCGCTCTTCCCCTCACATCCTGCACACTCCTTTTAGTGAAATTGAGCATGCTTATTTTCACTAAAAGGAGCTTGCCGAACATGAGGGGAAGAGCTAGCAGGGCAGGCAACGCGGCGGAGCCAAGACCGGCGCTGGATTAAGGCTTCATCTGGCAGGGGTTGGAGACCCCTGCCAGCAAAACCAGGGGCCCAGAAGAAATATGGGTGGGTCCAGGCCCCATGGCCCCATGTAGCTACGCCATTGGTTTATAATTTATTACATTTGATAAACCACCTCTCGAATTGGTACAAGGTGGTTGACAACATGCGCACACCTAACTGCTAGAATATTATGATCTGTGCGCTTAAGTGCTGGGCACGCCCCTGACCCCCATGCCCCTCTCGGTTCCATAACCCTTGCACTTATGAATTGTGGATTTTGCATGCACACTAGATAGAATATTGACTTAGGGTATTTACACATATGACTGCTAATTAGTGTCAATTAGCACCAACTAATATCAATCACAGTTAATAATTGATTGTTAATCCCAATTAGCAGCTTGTTATTATAACCACACAGTAAATGATAGCAGATAAAGACCCATATGGTCCATCCAGTCTGCTCAACAAGGTGGCCAGAGCCGTGCCCCACAATCTGTGCAGGCCCCAGTCACCCATGCTTAAACACTGGTTGTCAAATCTCCACCATGACAACCATATAGGCAGGCGAACATGATGGAGGCTTGGTTATAACCATATATCATCCCCAAGTATTGCCAGATTCTGCACAAGGTCCAGAACTGTGGAACTTGCTTCCTTTGAAGCAAAGAATGACTACTAATTATAGGATTTTTCTGCGCTTATTAGAAACGTGGTTGTTTCAAAAAATATCTGGGTGAGATCCAACCTAAATGAGTAATGTCTGTTCAGTGATGATTTGTTAAGGATTTCTGGATGGAATAACTGTTATTCTATTGTTTGATTGACTATCCACCTTATAATTGAAAGAGAAAGACGCCTAGATTTCGACCCAAATCGGGAGATAGACGTTTATCTCACAAAAACGAATAAATCGGTATAATGGAAAGGCGATTTTGGACGTTTTCAACTGCACTCCATCGCAGAAGCGTACAAAGTTGACGGGGCGTGTCGGAGGCATGGCAAAGGTGGAACTGGGGCGTGGTTATCGGCCGAGGAGAGATGGGTGCCTTTCGGCGATAATGGAAAAAAAGTATGAGTTTGTAGCTAGAATTTAGGGCACTTTTCCTGGATCCTGTTTTTTCACGAATAAGGCCCCAAAAAGTGCCCTAAATGACCAGATTACCCCCAGAGGGAATCGGGGATGACCTCCCCTGACTCCCCCAGTGGTCACTAACCCCCTCCCACAGCAAAAAATGATGTTTCACAACTTTTTATTTTCACCATCAAATGTCATACCCACCTCCCTGGCAGCAGTAGGCAGGTCCCTGGAGCAGTTGTTAGGGGGTGCAGTGGACTTCAGGCAGGTGGACCCAGGCCCAGCCCCCCCTACCTGTTACAATTGTGCTGCTTAATGCTTATTAGTCGTCCAACCCCCCAAACCCACTGTACCCACATGTAGGTGCCCCCCTTCACCCCTTAGGACTAAATAATGGTGTAGACTTGTGGGCAGTGGGTTTGAGGGGGATTTGGGGGGCTCAACACACAAGGGAAGGGTGCTATGCACTTGGGAGCTCTTTTACCTTTTTTTCTTGTTTTTTGTAAAAGTGCCCCCTAGGGTGCCCGGTTGGTGTCCTGGCATGTGAGGGGGACCAGTGCACTACGAATCCTGGCCCCTCCCACGAACAAATGCCTTGGATTTATTCGTTTTTGAGCTGGGCGCTTTCATTTTCCATTATCACTGAAAAAACAAAAACGCCAGCTCACAAATTGTCGAATAAAACATGGATGTCTATTTTTTTCGAAAATACGGTTCGGTCCGCCCCTTCACAGACCCGTTCTTGGAGATAAGCACCCATGGAGATAGACGTTTTCGTTCAATTATGCCCCTCAATATGTGGCAGTCCTATATTCTCCTGGTAGATTTTAGTGACAGAAGAATGATTATGGATATTTTTTAATTCTATGTATTTGACAAGAGCAGAAGACCAAAAACAGCTGGGCCCCACACCAGTTAAGGCAACTACAGTTATGTGCGTGACTGAGAGTATTCTGTAATATTACCATCATCCGTCTGAAAATCCCTCTTTTTCTTATACACTTGTGAAACCTTTTACCAATTTCATATTATTAATATAAATTTCACCAGTATCAAAATATTATTGAACATCTCAATGTACATGTGTTCAATAATATTGTGATAACTGGTGAAATTTATAATAAGAAGAAATTGGTAAAATGTTATTCACAAATGTATAAGAAAAAGAGGGTTTTCAAACCAATTGATGGTGATGTTATTGTGAGGTTCTTCCACGTGTTCCTTATTTGGATCTGTGAGAGCCACTGAGGTCCTTTTCCCTCAAAGCAGAAAACCTTTTGGTGATATATTAATCAATGATCTTTTGAAATACTGTGACATTAGTGATATGATTAGATTCACAGATAATTTAACAGAATTCAATATTATGTGAGGTATTACTACTTTAGATTTATTCTGGGTCCCCATCATTTTGGTGAGTTTAATAATCAAAACCTTGGGGCGAGGAGAATGTTAAGGGCCTGAAAATTAAAGCTGAAGAATCCTCACCCAGTTCCTTTGCAGCAGCCCTGTATCTCTAGTTTACACCAGTCAAATCCTGCTGTCTTGATTTGCATGCAGAGCCAAGATATGCAATATGTCCATTAGTACAGCCTTGGAACTCCAGGCTCCTCGCTATAGAATTATCCCTTGCCAAGACCATCTCAGGACCCTGGGAGCTACTGCACAGTACGTGAATATGAGGGTGAAGTGTACTAGGCTACATTTGAATGCCACTCTAAACATATCACAACATATTACAGAAAAATTGGACAGGAATTAGAGAAAAAAGTATTTTATTACTCACCAGCACAGGATCAGATATCAGTTGCAAGTTGTGGAAAAAATAATAACAAACTTACAAAATCTAATATCATAGCTTTGGTAATTATAAGTAATCAGACTAATTATATAAAGAACAGCTGTAAAAGAGAAGAAAGAAAAAGAGAGAAAGGAACCACTATCATAGATCCTGAAGGGAAATAAAATATAAAGAGAATAGTACATAGTTATCTGTTATAAAGAAATAATTTTTACCCAAAACAAAGGAAAATAATATATTTCCTGGAGAATAGCCAATCAGCAAGGAACAATGACCTGAATCAGGACAGAAAACTCTCTTGCAAAAAAGGCTCATTCTAAGGATTATTTGTCTGCAGGTATTTGTATAGTAATAATGATGTCATGACCTCTCCCCTCCCCTACACCAATCATAGGGCTTGTTGTATAGGTGTCCTGCAAATACACCATTGGTTATTTTGTCCTCACCATCTTGTAACTGAAAAGGTTATGTGCCATAGTAAGGAGGATCTTATCGGAGCTTGTGATCGGCCAGAAATTCCTGCATTCCTGCATACGGCTGACAGCAAAGACCAACAGCCAAATACAGAAAAGAAAGATGGGGGATGGGAAGTAGTGCAGCATACCTGAAGTAGAACAGATGTCACTGAGGTCTATAGAGGTAACTAACATAGTGAAGGGAGAGATGTTAGTGAAGTCCCTGAAAGCACAATGATGTGATTAGCAGATGATGCCACTGAAGTCTTGAGAGTGATTAACATGGTTAGGATTCTTAATTCCCTGCAATAGTATCACCTGTGCAAAGAGGGTGAATTGAGAGATGTAGGCATCAACCTTGGTTGCTGCTCTTGACCAACCATACATAGATTAAAGTACTATTGAGTTGCTAGTGCCATTCCTGCAGTTCTCTTTTCTAAAAGAACAAGAGCCTGAGTAGAATCTAAGTGACCATGGGCTAGGCAGAACCTTAGGGGTTAATAGTCAGTGATGACATCAGCATTGGATTTAAAATACAGGCTACCCTCTGACATCTTCTCCTTGGTTGCTCCTGTTTTCCCATCTGTATGCTCTTATTTAGCTCCTCTGTACTTCTTTGTGTCCTATACTGGAACAATTTTCTCCTGTTGTATTATGTAATTTTCTTGTAACTTCGTTAGCCACAATGAGCCCACATAAGCTGGGAAAATGTGGGATACAAGTGGACCAAATAAATAAATAAATTTTGACCAGGTATTCTGCACTGCTATCCAGGTACCAGCTGGCACTGTATATCTATGTATAACTTGGCCCTTGGTAAGATCAGGTACTGGTGATATTCAAACCAATACCTGGATGAGTAACCTCAAATACCTGGATAAAGCTGAAACAGCCTTTTTGCTGACAAGTTTTATCTGGGCAGTTACCCTGTTATCAGACTAAAAATTGCCACTTACTGAGTAAATGGAAATTCCACATAGATTTCTCCCTGATCTGCCCTGGCACTACCTGGATAATCTCACTATAACAAACTTGGGTGTCAAAATAATTTTATCTTTTCTGTCTATGCACTTTAAGTGTTGTAAAATATTTTAAAGTGTTTAAAATGTGCTCAGACCTACCGTTTACACCCATTATATCCCCAAGAGGAATATGTGGCGGTGTCACAATGGAACCATCATTGCACATACGATGTTCCGCCTCCTAATTGTGTATGTACATACAGCTGAGCCTAATGGATCTTTACCACCAGTATATACATGTATCTATAACATGATATATATAAATCATAAACTACTCAAATTAGATATTATTAAGCTTAAGCTCAAGCCTCTACCCATATATATGGTGCATTTTCTATTACCATCCAATACATAAAATATAGAACATACAGTACAGTATTTATTTGAACCTAAAGGAGGTATATGCTAATTCATGACACTCTGATCTCAGTTCCCCCACATATCTTACATAAACCAACAATACAATATACACTTATATTTTCCCACACAGTTATTTCACTTCCCTTGGGATATATTGTGCTCGTGCTTCATTAAAATCACCTGGATAATGCCAAGGCAATTTCTCTGGATTGATAGTGATATTATCTAGATAATGCAGCTGAAAATCCAGGTATGGACTAGAGAGTTGCACTGGGACAGAAATCTAACCTGTTCCCACCCATTCCCGCTGGAATCTAACCCGTTGCCACCTGTCCCCACTGGAATCTTACTCATCCCTGAAAGAACTCAAACCATCCCCACCCGTCCCCCGCAAGAATTTAATGGTACTTAAAAAAAAATTACGGGCAGTTCTGTGTCTCTCTTTGGATTTGAGCTGCAGCACTGCAGGCAAGGAAGGAACAGAAGTTCAAACTTGGAATACTCTGGTGAATACTTGTAAGACTTGCCTGTGATTCGCTGGCACTGTGTGCTGAGAGGTTGCCACATGCACGCACCAGTAGGTCAGGTCACCTCTGTTGCTCATGCCTGTGTCAGAGCTGAGGCCTGCGCATCAGCCTAGAAGCAGGGAGGATTAATGGCAGACTTTCCGCATCTGTGCTGTTAAAGCAAGGAGGAGGAGGAGGCAGCACTCAAAGAACTTGTACTTGATAGGTGAGAAGCTGGTGCAGGTGCAGCTTACACTTCCACGGGAACCCTGCAGGAATTGCTTCCGTCACCATGGGAATCCTGCAGTCCCGGAGGGGATTACCGCAGGATTCCCACAGATTCCACAGAATTCTTGCAAGCCCCATTCCCATGCAGGTCTCTAGTATGGACCCAGTGAGCGGGATGTATCCAGTAGGAGCCACTCCCACTAATAAGTCCCACTGAACATAAGCCCCTGAGATTTATTTTTAATTCCTAGTTTCAAGTTTAGTTGTATTTGATATCCCGTTTTCTAGACAAACCACCAAGGTGGTTCACAATATCAAGTTAAATAATTCAAAGTGAGAATAGTAATAAAGCAGAAGTAAAGTGGTGAACTACAGTTTGAAGAGCAAAGAGAAAAAGAAGAAATTTGCTCCTGCGCCATACTCACAGACCCCACCCATAATCAGTAGGTATAACCTCCCGATGCAAGTTGGTGAACATGAGGAAGGAGAGCCTAACAGGCCTTATTTCGAAAGAGAAGGATGCCCATCTTTCGAACACAAATTGGGAGATGGGTGTCCTTCTCCCAGGGTCGCCCAAATCGGCATAATCGAAAGCCAATTTTGGGCATCCTCAACTGCTTTCCATCGCAAGGACGACCAAAGTTCACGTGGGGGCATGTCGGAAGCATAGCGAAGGTGGGACTGGGCGTGTCCAACACTTGGGCATCCTCGACCGATAATGGAAAAAAGAAGGACGTCTCTGACGAGCACTTGGGTGACTTGGTCCATTTTTTGTTATGACCAAGCCTCAAAAAGGTGCCCAAACGACCATAATGACCACCGGAGGGAATCAGGGATGACCTCCCTTTACTCCCCCAGTGGTCACCAACCCCCTCCCACCTCCAAAAAAAACCAATTTTAATAGTTTTTGCCAGCCTCTATGCAAGCCTCAAATGTCATACCCAGCTCCATGACAGCAGTATGCAGGTCCCTGGAGCAGTTTTAGTGGGTGTAGTGCACTTCAGGCAGGCGGACCCAGGCCCCATCCTCCCCTACCTGTTACACTTGTGGTGGTAAATGTGAGCCCTTCAAAACCCACCAGAACCCCACTGTACCCACATGTAGGTGCCCCCCTTCACCCTTAGGGCTATGGTAGTGGTGTACTGTTGTGGGGAGGGGGTTTTGGAGGGCGTTTGGGGAGCTCAGCACCCAAGGTAAGGGAGCTATGTATCTGGGAGCAATTTCTGAAGTCCACTGCAGTGCCCCCGGTTTGGGTGTCTTGGCATGTCAGGGGGACCAGTGCACTATGAATGCTGGGCTCCTCCAATGACCAAATGGCATGGATTTAGTCATTTCTGAGATGGGTGTCCTTGGTTTCCATTATCGCCGAAAATCAGGGACGACCATCTCTAAGGACAACCATCTCTAAGGTCGACCTAAATTTCGCGATTTGGGCGTCCCTGACTGTATTATCGAACGAAAGATGGTCGCCCATCTTTTCGATAATATGGGTTCCCCCGCCCCTTTACCGGGACATCCTGTGAGGACGTCCTCAGGAACCTTGGGCGGCCCCTTTCGATTAGGCCCCTCTTAGTAGCCAAATACGTATTGAAAGCAAGAGGGTCATAATTTATGCGTGGGGATTTACACTGAGATTTCCTTGGTGTAAATGGTTGCACACAATGTAGTTATGGTTCTGGTGCTAAAGTGCACCTAACTGTAAGCGTAGTTTATAGAATATCGCTGAGTGCTATTTTTTTGTCTGCCGATTTTTTTTAGGGGCCATTTATAGAATCTACTCCAAATGAGGTACTTAGTGGTTTAGCAGCACACTAGCCTTTTATAAAAGTGCCCTTAATTGCTGCAGGGATGGCATAACTTATATTATTCCTTAAGGGGATATTTTAATAAGCCACGGTAGCGCTTTTAGCTCGAGAGTAGAAATCAGCTGGCAGTAAAAGCCAAGATGCTCTTATATTCCTATTGGAGTTGTCCTGTGTTTAAACTAGCTGATTTCTACCGTGAGCTAACAACACTACCGCCACTTGGTAAAGACCTCCTAAATTATGTTTGTAAGTGAAAGCCCTGACTATGCCTCATCAGTGCCTTGTGTACATTCCCCTAGCAAATATGCACTATGGGGCCCTTGTACTAAGCTGTGTAAGCATCTATACGCACCATGTGCACCAAAATGGAGTTACCGCACAGCTACCATGTGGCCCTTGTGGTAACGTGGAGAGGCATAATCGAACGTCGCCAGCGGTCTATTTTGGGCGGCGGCGCAACAGCTGGTCGGAACTGTATTATCATACATGCATGACCTAGTGGACCTCCCACCCAGAAATGCTAAAAGATCTGCCCGTACTTTTCTTGATCTACACTTCCCCAGTTGGAAAGGATTAAAATACAAACTAATACATGCATCCAGCTTTTCCTACAGGAGTTCGCAATTGTGGAATACACTACCAAAATACTTAAAAACAATTAATGAAATAACCAACTTTCGTAAATCGTTAAAAAACCTATCTCTTCACTAAAGCTTACCATGAGAATCCATAACTAACCGCAATATACCATCACGACTCCTGATTATAACTGTTTCCTTTCTATAACTGTTTTTGATATGTTAACCTTGTTATTCTTGACATCTTTGTAACATCAATTGTATTTCTTTACCCTGAAATGGCAATGCCATGACTGGTATTTGTAAGCCACATTGAGCCTGCAAATAGGTGGGAAATGTGGGATACAAGTGCAATAAATAAATAATCGAAAAAAAAATGGCCGGCCATTTTTTTTCGATAATACGGTTTAGGCAGGCCAAATGCCAGAGTTCGCGGGTTTGAGATCGCCGGTTTTGTTTTTCAGCGATAATGGAAAAAAAATGCCGGCCAGCGGCCATCCCAAACCCGGTGAAATCCAAGGCATTTGGTCGTGGGAGGAGCTAGCATTTGTAGTGCACTGGTCCCCCTAACATGCCAGGACACCAACTGGGCACCCTAGGGGTCAGTGCAGTGGACTTCAGAAAAAGCTCCCACATGCATAGCTCCCTTACTTTGGGTGCTGAGCCCCCCCCAACCCCCCCCAAAACCCACTACCCACAAATGTACACCACTACTGTAGCTCTTAGGGGTGAAGGGGCAACTACATGTGGGTACAGTGGGTTTTGGAGGGCTACCATTTACCAGCACAAATGTTACAGGTAGGGGGGATGGGCCTGGGTCCACCTGCCTTAAGTGCACTGAGGTACCCACTAAAACTGTTCCAGGAACCTGCATACACGCAGGCCTCTAGGACTTGTTGCTGCTGTATAACCTTGGCACACCAGTTGACACCTGAAGACTAATCTCTTTGAAAAGGTCCCTTTATTTGAATAAGCATGTTTATTCACAGTTAACTGCAGATCAGAGGTTGTGCCCCACTGGCAAAGAGTCTCCCTGGTACTGAGATTAGCAGTAGGTCAGAGCTGGCAAGAATGGTGTACAGTGCCCTCTTTCAGCAACATTCAAGGTAATAACTAAGTTCTCTAACGTGGGGTAACACATGAAAGGGATCTAAAACTGGCTTACAAAAATGGCCACTACCTCATGGACTACCGGAAACAAAACTGGACACACTCTGACCCAGTTAGCAGGGGGAAAAGCACCATGGGAGGTAGAGCCCACTACCCTAAAATAAACTCATATGTGCTTTAAAATGTCATATTTGGCGTGCATTTGCTATGCACGCCCGAAGAATATTTTTATTTTCTGGTGCTTGTCAGCTACACGCGCCAAGTGGCATTTGGCGTGTGCAGGTCATTACCGCCCAGTTACCACGTGAGATTTTTTACCGCTAGGTCAATGGCTGGCAGTAAGGTCTCAGACCCAAAATGATATGCGCGTCAATTTCCATTTTGCCACACGTTCATTTTCGGCCAAAATTTTAAAAAGGCATTTTTTATAGGTGCACTGAAAAATGATTCTACACATGCCCAAAACATGCGTCTACACTACCGCAGGCCATTTTTCAGCGCACCTTAGTAAAAGGACCCCTTATATTAGTTAAGCAGGTATTTACAGAATACATTACATTACATTTATATCCACACATACCTACGGAGTTCAGTGAGGCTCACAATTCAAGAAAACTGGGCATTCCCAGGAATAAAATACAATATACACTAAAAACAGTCCCAAAAGGGAAGAAACATTAAAAAATTACAATTGGTTGACCAAGTATTTCCTAAATAAAAGGTCTTCAATAATGTTTTTTAAATTTTCTGTAATTATCCTTGCTTCTTATTACACGTGTCAACTCATTCCATGTCTAGCAACTGATAGACTAATGTACTTGTGAAACATTTCTTGTATATAATCTTTCTAGGATTAGGACAGAAGAGCATTAAAAACCTCCTCAAGACAGGACCAAAATTTCTAGCTGGCAATTAAGCACTTAATATGCTGGCATGTACTGGTGTAAGTGCTACTATTATAAGTAAAATGCACGTCACTTTTAGTTCCTAATTTATAGACTTGCCCTGTCGGGGTTAATTCCATAAGGAGCTGCCTAGTTTTAGAGAGCTAGAAGGAGATTAAATGGCAATATTCTAGTCATTTATTTACATAAGAACATAAGTATTGGCATACTGGAACAGACCAAAGGTCCATCAAGCCCAGCAACCTGTTCCCAACAGTGGCCAGTCCAGGTTATAAGTATCTGGCAAGATCCCAAAACAGTACAATACATTTTATGCTGCTTATCCTAGAAATAAGCAGTGGATTTTTCCCAACTCCATTTTAATAATGGCTTATGGACTTTTCTTTTAGGAAGCTATCCAAACCTTTTTTAAACCCCACTAAGCTAACTGCTTTTACTACATTCCCTGGCAACGAATTCCAGAGTTTAATTACACATTGAGTGAAGAAATATTTTCTCTGATTCATTTTAAATTTTCTACTTTGTAGCTTCATTGCGTGCCCCCTAATCCTAGTATTTTTGGAAAGAGTAACAAGCGATTCACGTCTACCCATTCCACTCCACTCATTAATTTATAGATTATCATATCTCCCCTCAGCCATCTTTTCTCCAAGCTGAAGAGCCCTAGCCGCTTTAGCCTTTTCTTCATAGGGAAGTTGTCTCATCCCCTTTATCATTTTCTTCGCTCTTCTTGTACCTTTTCTAATTCCACTATATCTTTTTTGAGATGCGGTGACCAGAATTGCACACAGTATTCAAGGTGCAGTTGCACCACGAAGCAATACAAAGACATCATAAGGTCTTTATATTTATTTTCCATTCCTTTCCTAATAATACTTAACATTCTATTTTCTTTCTTAGCCACTGCCACACAATGAGCAGAGAGTTTCAACGTATCATCAACAATGACACTTAGATTCCTTTCCTGGTCAGTGACTCCTAATTTGGAACCTTGCATCACGTAGCTATAGTTTGGGTTCCTCTTTCCCACATGCATCACTTTGCACTTGCTCACATTAAATGTCATCTTCCATTTGGATGCCCAGTCTCCCAGTCTTGTATGGTCCTCTTGTAATTTTTCACAATCCTCTTGTGATTTAACAACTTTGAATAACTTTGTGTTGTCAGCAAATTTAATTACCTCCCTAGTTACTCCTATCTCTAGATCGTTAATAAATATGTTAAAAAGCAATGGTCCCAGCACAGACCCCTGGGGAACCCCCACTATCTTCCCTTCTCCGCTGAGAATACATGTGATCATTTATGTGCAAAAATGATCTCTTCTAGAATATCTTCTAGCAGAAAAGTCATGATTTGATAGCACATACTTTGCTGCTGTTCAGTTTTGGAGGCCGTATCTTGCTAAGGATGTAAAAATACTTGAATGGGTTTAGAGAAAAGCAATGGAAATGATACGAGGTTTGCACCACAAGACATTTAAGGAGTGACTTGAGGTCCTGAAGATGCATACTCTGGAGGAAAGGAGAGACAGGGGTGATATGATACAGACACTCGAATATTTGAAAGGTATAATCTACTAACAAACCTTTTCCAGTGAAGTGATGGTGGCAGAATTAGAGGACATGACTTGATGTTGCGGGGGGGGGGGGGGGGGGGGGGGGGAGAGAGGTGACAACTCAGGAATAATGTCAGAAAGTATCTTTCTTCTGTGTTTGGGCTGGTCACTTGGACTTGGTTCTCTTCCACCCTGTGTTTGTTTTGCTTGCATTATTATGGAAGGTGTGGACCCCCTTTTTGTTCTTTGTTTCCAGAAGTATCTTTTTACAGAGAGGGTGGTAGATGCCTCGAATGCCCCTTCCACGGGAGGTGGTGAGATGAAAATGATAATGGAATTTAGTGTAGGAGGCACTGGACCAATCAAGCTTAACGGTGATTAGATGGTGGGAATTGGGAAGCAAGACCAGTGCCAGGCAGACTTCTACGGTCTATGTCTTGATTCTTCGCTGGACAGATAGGCCAGTTTTAGGCAGACTTCTACAATCTGTGCCCTGATTGTGGCTGGACAGATTTGAATGAGCTAGAGTGGAGCTTCGATGACAACTTCAGTGGTTGGAGAACAAGGCCAGTGCTGGGCAAACTTTATGGACTGTGACCTGGAAGTGGCGAGGACAAATAAGGATAACGTATGAGTTTATCTTTTTGGCAGACTGGATGGACCATGCAGATCTTTATCTGTCATCATCTTCCTATGTACTATGGTGGGCATGTGCATGGATGGAATTTGGGCAGAGCTCACAGGCATATGCATAAATTATAGAATTCTATCATTTATGCATGTACTTACTAGGATTGGGCATTATACCAGCTATAAGCTGCTATAAATGACTGCATCTTCATATGTGCACATTTTTGGCCATTTGCCCTAGTATTCCATAAAGAAAAGTAGATTCCTACTTTACTGTATAGAATAGGCTTACAATAGACACCATAACCAGTAGTTATAGGAGAGGGCCTTGTTATCAAATTACCCTTCACCTGACCAGTACCTATCAGATTTGTGAGTTCTTGTACCAAGTAGATCTCTGCTGAGCCCGTACTCAGACCGGGTTCTACTTGGCGGCCGGACAAACCCCAGGTTTCACCTGCACTGACCGCCGTTCCCCAGAGGTTGAGCTCCTAGGTGCGGGCGGCCTGCAGGACTTACAAGACGGAGCTGGAAGCGGGGTGGCTAACGTATCTGCCAGGCAGGCAGCAGGTCAAGAGAGTAATCCAGGCACAGGTAAAGTCAATAGGCAGGCAGCAGGTCAAGAGAGTAATCCAGGCACAGGTAAGTCAATAGGCAGGCAGCAGGTCAAGAGAGTAATCCAGGTACAGGCAAAGTCAGTAGGCAGGCAGCAGGCAAGAGAGTAATCCAGGTATAGGCAAAGTCAGCAACGAGGGACAAAGTAGAGAAGAAGCAAACTACTGAGCAAGTAACACCTACCAAAGTAGAAGTCGAAGCATGGAGTCCAGGAAGAGCTCAGATAATAAAGTGCTGGCGTCTGACATCAGCAGGGACCAGCAGGGAGAAGGAGCACAAGCCATAGCACAAGAGCAGGGGAAGGAGGAACCAGAAGACCAATAGGAGAGAGAGAGAGCATAGCCAGGTGCATGGAAGCAAAGCCAATCAAGGAGCCTGCAGCCAGAGAAGAACCCACACATGGCTCAGGGCTGTGCCAGTCAAGTGTGCATGTCAATGGGACCCTGCACAGCCCGAGGACGCCGCTTGCGTTGAGGTAGGGACATGACAGTATCAAGCAGATAGAGTAATTTACACTGACATTATTCATATGCCCCTGGATTGCTCCATGGTGCAATCTCACCTTGAATATTGTGTTCAATTCTGGTCGCTATATCTCAAAAAAGATATAGCGGAATTAGAAAAAGTTCAAAGAAGAGCGACCAAAATGATAAAGGTGCTGGAACTTCTCTCATATGAGGGAAGGCTAAAGAGGTTAGGGCTGTTCAGTTGGAAAAGAGACAGCTGAGGTGGGATATGATTGAGGTCTACAAAATCTTGAGTGATGTAGAACAGGTAAAAGTGAATCAATTTTTCACTCTTTCAAAAAAAGTACAAAGACCAGAGGACACTCAATGAAATTGCATGGAAATACTATTAAAACAAATAGGAGGAAATATTTTTCACTCAAAGAATAGATAAACTCTGAACTCTTTGTCAGAGGATGTGGTAGCAGTGGTTAATGTATCTGGATTTTAAAAAGGTTTGGACAAGTTCCTGGAGGAAAATTCCATAATCTGCTTTTGAGATAGACATGGGGAAGTCATTGCGTGCCCTGGGGGTTTCTGCCAGGTACTTGTGAGCTAGATTGGCCACTGTTGAAAGCAGGATATTGTGCTAGCTGGACCATGGGTCTGACCCAGTATGGCTATTCTTATGTTCTACATATGGCAACTAAAGTTACACACACCAAATTGTGCATGTAACTTAATTGATTAACAAGCCAGTTGGCACTGATAATTGGCCATTAACAAGCAATTATTGGCACTAGTTGGCACAAATTAGAATTTACGCTCACAACTTGCTAAGCGTATTCTATAAAGCGGTGCATGTTAATTCTACTGTGTGGATCTCAAAAGGGGGTGTAGCATGGGACGGACATGGGCAGGTCATTGGCGTTCCTAAAATTTACACTCACTGTTATAGAATATGCCCGATTCACACTGCCTAAGTTAGCCATGGACATTTACACCAGGTTTTCATTGATGTAAATGGCCACATCTAAATTTTAGTCACAGGAACGGGCGCTATGCATATTCTATAAACTGCACCTAATTTTAGGTAAGATTTATAGAATAGTGCTAAATGCATTTTTCAGCGCCATATATAGAATTCTCCTCATGATGTTTATGATATATAGGGGTCCTTTTACAAAGCGGTGGTAAGCCCAATGCGGTCTTATTGCTTGTTAAAAGGGAAGTACTGTGAGGTTACCGTAGCAGCCAGGTGGTAGTTCCCACCCCCAGCGCACGTGGAATTAGAAAAGGTGCAGAGAAGGGCGACGAAAATGATAAAGGGGATGGGACAACTTCCCTATGAGGAAAGGCTAAAGCAGCTAGGGCTCTTCAGCTTGGAGATAAGATGGCTGAGGGGAGATATGATAGAGATGTATAAAATAATGAGTGGAGTTGAAGGGTAGATGTGAAACGTCTGTTTACACTTTCCAAAAATACTAGGACTAGAGGGCGTGCGATGAAGCTACAATGTAGTAAATTTAAAATAAATCGGAGAAAATTTTTCTTCACTCAACATGTAATTAAACTCTGGAATTTGTTGCCAGAGAATGTGGTAAAGGCGGTTAGCTTAGCGGAGTTTTAAAAAGGTTTGGACGGCTTCCTAAAGGAAAAGTCCATGGACCATTATTAAATGGACTTGGGGAAAATCCACTATTTCTAGGGTAAGCAGTATAAAATGTTTTGTACTTTTTTGGGATCTTGCCAGGTATTTGTGACCTGGATTGGCCACTGTTGGAAACAGGATGCTGGGCTTGATGGACCTTTGGTCTTTCCCAGTATGGCAATACTTATGTACTAGGTTAGTATGGGAGCCCTTACCGCCACCTCAATGGGTGATGATAAGTGCTCCCCCTCCCGAAATTGCCACTTGGCAAGTTCTTAATTTGTTAAACAGCCATTTCCTGATTAAAAAAAACCCAAAAACCTGCCTTTTACCCACTGTGGCCTTGACGCACACCAAAAACATGTGCTGACGCTAGCGCAGGCCCCCTTTCGATGCAGCTTCGTAAAAGGGGCCACAGTGACCTAGAAAATTATATATTTACCAGCCCTCTATAAAAGTATAATGACTTTTGAATATCAGGTCCTATCTATTTAACACAGGGAAGGACAACCTTCATATGCAGAGGGTTGAATGAATGTCAGTACTACCCCTAGTAAGCTGCAACATTATGTAATGTCAGAACTAGAAATGAACAGAACTGCATAGACCTTCTGTTATAAATAAAAAGTAAAAAAGTAACCAAAAATGATGGAAACAAACTGCTAGAGTGGCTATTCTGAAAATATTTGTGAAATATAGTATTTTAAATCACCAAAACTCTGGTTAATTATTTTTTCTTGTATACTTCCCATGATCTTGGGGGGCTGCATAAAATTCAATGGCGAGCCACATTCAGTCCACAGGCCGGAGGTTGCTCACCCCTGAACTAATTCTTCTATCAGGCTGGTATAGTGCTTGTCTGAAGGTAAAAGGAGTGCTTACAGAAATGGTTAATTTTGGTTTTTATTTTAAGAAGAAGTTATGAGGAAGTGAGACTTCTTCACTCACGTAAAATTATAT
This sequence comes from Microcaecilia unicolor, assembly GCF_901765095.1. NCBI lineage: Eukaryota > Metazoa > Chordata > Amphibia > Gymnophiona > Siphonopidae > Microcaecilia > Microcaecilia unicolor. Next base: position 235,552,340 of record NC_044035.1, on the reverse strand, counting down.
TACACAAATGCTCATTTTTTTTTCAGTCTGAATGAGCTTCAGTGATCCTCCTGTCTCTGTTTCAGAAGTTGCTGCTAGAGAATAATGACTTGTTTATCGTTGTTTCTTCTCCTGAAAGGGCTCCTGGGATACAGGTAAAGAACCCAGCCTCTCTCCACTGTTCATAATGGTGCGTTTATCGATGCTAAGTATAATTAAACTCCCTCAGAGTTTTGGTTTTAACCCTGTGCTGCTAAGTCATTTTAGGCATTCTCCATAAAGTGTTTTTCTTTGATCTTTCTTCATATGAAAGCCCCCTTCCCTCTTTGTGTTTGAAAATTGTAACAGAACTCTTCATTAGTGAACCCAGAAAGGTGTGTAAAAAGCTAATAACCAGGATGATCAGATTTCCCTGATATTTTGCTGTTAATTTCTTGTCTTTTCTCACAGTTTTTGTGCTGAGCAAATGTGTACTCCAGCAATGGCGTTCATGCCATCCAAGAACGTGTCCATGAAGGCTCTCTGGTTTTGGTTCTTTCTGCTTCTTTTCTCTGTCTTCGTTTCAGGTACTGTGGCAAAGCAAATCTGGGCCTTTTAACTGTTCTGGTTTTGTTCATTCTTTCCTTGCATTCCTGCGCTGAATCTCTTTTGGCTCCCATTTTACCCCTCCCCAACCAAACCAAACCTCCCAATTTGCCTAGCTTACTTACCAACTAGTTCCATGTCATCTGACTAAAGTCAGCCAGTCCTGGGTTGTGTTTTTTTTTTTTTCATTGCATTAACAATATACGTATTGTCCAACTTTCAGGAGCAGGACAGAAAAGAATGAACAATAGATGACTTTTTTTGTTGTTAATTTTGATTTTATTTCTTAACTTATGCATTTAAGGGGAATACCATGGCAACTACATCACTATAAGGATGATGTTTAATTTACATTTGCTCTAGCTGATGGAGAAGGGTCATTCTATCTAAAGCATCAAGAACTAGATTCTATATATGGTGCCTGAAAATTCTGCGCAGAAAAAAATACGCCTAGGCATATTCTATAAAGCACAGCTATATTTTATAGAAGAGGCTTAAATTCCTGCATGATATATAGAATACGCCAAGCGCCTCTCAATGCGACCAAATGTAGTCACGGCCATTTTTGCCATGTTTTACTTGGCATAAATCCTGATGTCTAAATTAGGCACAGAGTGGATGTATTCTATAACAAAGTATATAGATTTTAGAAACTCCCATGCCCCACCCATGGCCATGCCCCCTTTTCAACTATCCTGCTTATTTTTGAACGAGAAGGCCAGCCATCTTCCGACACAAATCAAGAGATGGCCGGCCTTCTCCTAAAGCCAGCCAAATTGATATAATCGAAAGCCGATTTTGACTGGCTTCAACTGCTTTCCGTCGCAGAGCCGGCGAAAGTTAAAGGGTCGTGTCGGCAGTGTACCGAAGGTGGGATGGGGGCGTGGTTAACAGATGGCTGGCTTCGGCCGATAAATGGAAAAAAGAAAGCCGGCCCTGACGAGCATTTGGCCGACTTTACTTGGTCACTTTTTGTTCATGACCAAGCCTCAAAAAGATGCCCTAACTGACCAGATGACCACCGGAGGGAATGGGGAATGGACCTCCCCTTACTCCCCCAGTGGTCACCAACATCCTCCCACCCAAAAAAAAATATAAAAAACATTTTTTTGCCAGCCTCTATGCCAGCCTCAAATGTCATACCCAGCTCCATGACAGCAGTATGCAGGTCCCTGGAGCAGTTTTAGTGGGTGCAGTGCACTTCAGGCAGGCGAACCCAAGCCCATCCCCCCCTACCTGTTACACTTGTGGTGGTAAATGGGAGCCCTCCAAAAACCCCCAAAACCCACTGTACCCACATGTAGGTGCCCCCTTCATCCCTAAGAGCTATGGTAGTGGGTTTGGGGGGCTCAGCACACAAGGTAAGGGAGCTATGTACCTGGGATCAATTTATGAAGTCCACTGCAGTGCCCCCTAGGGTGCCCGGTTGGTGTCCTGGCATGTGAGGGGGACCAGTGCACTACAAATGCTGGCTCCTCCCATGACCAAATGCCATGGATTTGGCCGGGTTTGAGATGGCCGCCAGTAGTTTCCATTATCGCTGAAAACTAATGGCAGCCATCTCTAACGGCAGCGATCTCTAAGGGCAGGCCAAATGTTGAGATTTGGCCGGCCCCGACCGTATTATTGAAACGAAAGATGGCCGGCCATCTTGTTTCGATAATACAGTCGGGTACGCCGCTTGACGGGGCCGGCGTAAGAGATGGCCGCCCTTATAGATGGTCGGCCCCATTCGATTATGGCCCTCCACATGACTAAGAATTTCAGCGCACCACATTACAGAATATGCTTAGCGAGTTGTGTGCTTAAGTCTTAATGCCAATTAGTGCTGATAATTGCTTGTTAGCATCCAATTCACAGCGCTGATTAGCTAGTTAGCCAATTTAGTTGTACACACTGTTATAGAATACACTTTGATTTCCGCATAAAAATTAAGGCACCATATATAGAATCCTGGGACAAATGGGGACATTTTTATAAAGATTATGCATGAAGTATACATGTAAAATCTAGCAAGGGTTATGCATTAGCGCTATTTTATAAAGGGTACAATATGTATGTACATAAACCATAATGTAAAAACTATATGTCTACAAAGGAGTCTGGGCAATCAGTGGGTGTGGACTGCATGGGAAATGTAAGTAGGTATATACTATGCATTTTATAACATACGGATGCACTTATGTTTAAAAAAATGGGAGTATGCAATTACACCAGCTATTAATCAAACCCAAGCCTTCAACAACTTTTCTTTTTTGGACCAGATGCATAAATTACTGGTTAGAGCTAGAAATTAACTTCTCAGATAGAAGTCAGTCTGTGATACTCTTTAAACTTCTTTGCCTTCTGCCTTCTCTAATTTTAATCTACTAATCTTTTTTTACCGTCTCAACTGCTCTCTCTTTCTCCCCTCTCTTTCCTTTCAATCAGTCTTTCGGTTTCTTCTTTATCTCTGTGTCCACCTGATTTTTCTCTCTCCCTTTCTGGCTGCCCATCCTCTCGTGCCCATCTTTCTGCATCTGCCTGGTTCTCTCTTCATCTGCGAGTACATAAGTATATATGTGTTGACATTCTGTGACGGACCAAAGGTTCATCAAGCCCTGCATCTTGTTTCCAACAGTGGCCAATCCAGGTTACAAATACCTGGCAAGATCCCAAAACAGTACAATACATTTTATGCTGCTTATACTAGAAATAAGCAATGGATTTTCCACAAGTCCATCTTAATAATGGCTTATAGACATTTCTTTTAGGAAGCTATCCAAACCTTGTTTAAACCCCGCTAAGCTAACTGCTTTTACCACATTCATAGGCAACAAATTCCAGAGTTTAATTACACGTTGAGTGAAGAAATATTTTCTCCAATTTGTTTTAAATTTACTACTTTGTAGCTTAATTGCTAGCCCCCTAGTATTTTTGGAAAGAGTAAACAAATGATTCATGTCTACCCGTTCCACTCCACTCATTATTTTATAGACCTCTACCATATCTCCTGTCAGCAGGTCCCCCTTCCACTCTTCGGCCCCGGTTGACCCTGTTTAGTTGATATGCTTCACTGCTGACCTTTCTCCCTCACAGCACCGGTTAATTCCAGTTCTCTGCCCCTCCAGCCACAGCTTCCTTGAGTGACTGCTCCTTTAGCTTGCCATTTACTGATAACCCCAACAAACGGACAGAAACTCCAACAGTCTTATAATAAAGGGGTTCACTTTTATTTACATCAGTTCAGTTGTAGTGACTTCAGCAACACAGTAAACGATCTCATCTTAGTCTTTGACAGTTTTCACGTTCACAATGCCAGACAGAGATTTCCTGTTAATTTACTAAACATAGTCCAATGTCCTCTAACACCACCTTCTACTTCTTCTCAGTTAGTCACTAATTATCCTGTTAAACATCAGTTCCTTACAACACACAGTATCTAGCTTCTAGCCTGCTTAACATTTTGAATAACTTGCTGCCACAGATTTCTTCCCAGCTGTATCAATTCTGACTTCCCAATTCCAGACAGTTGAGGAAATACCTCACCTTAGCACCAGCAGTCTGTGTGAATGCAGCCACTTCCATACTCTCCTCCCCATTCTCCTCCATCTCCTCCCTTTTATTCCATTCCATCTCTTCTACCTCCTCACAGGGCTCCCTCAGCTGCTCCTCATCACCCTGATTGGAATCCATCTCCCAATCCTGCTCCTCCCCCTCCACTTCCTGTGAGTTCTGTATTGGGTCAGGTGCATTGTAGGAATCATGGTTCCTAGGCTTATTCCTTATTCTAATCGGTTTTTTGACCACCAGAGGGCGCGTTCCTCATCCATAAGGGATTTGCAAATGTCTCAATCTCTCTCCGGGGCTGCTCTCGCTTTCCTTGAGGCCGTCTTCTCAGTAACCCCTTACACTCCCCTCAGCTGTATTTTCTCCAAGCTGAAGAGCCTTAGCCACTTTAGCCTTTCCTCATAGGGTAGAAAACCTAAAGAGATACATAATAGCTAAATCATGTATATGGGTGGCACGCCTGTAGTATTTTTGTGTATAAAAGATCCCTGGGCAGAAGGCCAGGACTTCAGCAATATAGCAGTCTGTTAAGTCCTCAGGCTACAGTGTCCATCAGACACACTTTTCTGCCAAGTGGCTTAGCAGTACATCTGCTGCAGCACCCTTGTAGTTGTAGCTTGGCATCTCAGAGATAGAGGCCTTCACAGAAGGAGGAGAGAAACTGTGCACAGTTGTAGGTTGCTAGGATTGCTAGAAAACAGCAAGGCATGGAAGATGGACCTACCTAGCAGAGTCAAAAATGGACCATTATTTATGTTCTACTATGGAGCAAAAGGTATCAAATTAGCTGATCCCAGAGATAGTGCCATAATTCAGGTAGACAGGACCTGGTGCTAGAGCAGGGATGGAGTAACCAAGCTGGAAGGTCTCTATCAGATTCTAGCTGCCTGTTTAGCCTTGGCTTTATCTTCTAAGGGTCATTCAATTTCTTCCGGAAATCCTCCATATCACTGTTATTGTGCAAGATAGCAAAGTCCTGTGACTTTGGTGGAGGTAAGCCCATAAAGGATTGTAAAGTGTTAAATCACTTCCTTTACCAAGAAGACAATCTCCATGGTGCAAAGCTGGCCTTCATGAGAAGTGCCCCTCTCATGGCAGCCATTGTGCATATAATCAGCAGCATGTATATACAATAGGCACATATGAGCTCAAGGAGTACACATGCCCTGTCTGGTGGTGTTTAGTTTTCATGTATTCTAATTTATAGAATAGCTATAGATTTTGTGGAGGATGCCTGTCTGTGCCTACTGCTCCTAAATACATGCTTTATGCCAGGTACTTGCCATCCATCCTGATAGCTTCTGACAACTCAACTTTATTTAAAATCTGATCTGCTAGTTTTATTTTCTTCTGGAGAGCATATGGACCTCCAGGAGTGGAAAGGTCAGTGAGTGATCCTCTGCCTACTTATTAGTTTATCTCTGCTGTCTTGCTATGCTGTAGCCCCTGGGCCAGAAGCCTATACTTGCAACCTTACCACAGGGATGATGAGCTATCTTAAGTAATAAACATTGGGGTCCTTTTTACCAAGCTGCACTAAAAGGTGGACGACACTGTTGTCAGTGCATGGGTTTTCCGCATGCTGCGGCCACTTTTAGCGCAGCTTTAAAATGGCCACTTTGCAATACTTTTTTGTAAGGCCGTGCACTAATTTCACCATTAGCGCATGGCCATTACTGTGGAAGCCCTTATCACCATCTATTTAGGAGGCAATAAGAGCTCCCGTGCTAATTGAGTAACACGTGGTAATATGCCTGTGCTACTCGATTAGTGCAGGCACGCCTACTCTCTGCCCATGGGCACAACTCCCACGTTGGAATATAAGAAATATTTTCTAGTGTGGGATTAGCATGCACTAAATAGAAAACTACCATGGGAAGCCTTAGCATGTCCCACAGTAGTGCCCTTTTAGCATGCGGTAGGCCCGCGTTAGGCCTACTGCACCTTAAGAGCCCCATTATTCCCTATGAGGTCTGGGCTTTGCTGCTCTTCCTTTGCTCTAAATTGAAATAAAAATATATTGATAAATGCAGTGTTTAATACCAGCAAGGGTACTATGATTCATTACCTGGAAAAAAGTTTGGGCAAATGATACAAATCTCTGGATATCAGATTTCATACTTACTGCAGTGTTTCATGCCCTAACACGCCAGTGGTGGTTTTTGAAACTGGTGGCAATTCTTTCAATTGGTACCAAGACTTAAGCACCCCAATGTTATGTGCTTTGTGCCGATTCTATAAAAGCATCTTTGTGCCAAGATTCCGCTATAGAATATGGGCTTGACATTCAGACCGCGGGAAGAAGCCTGGCTAACTCCCACAGTCAGTAGTCAGTCCAGATATTCAATGCCAGGCCATTTCCGGTGACCAGCATTGAATATCCAGGTGTTTTTTGGCCGCTTAAAATTTAACCGGCCAAGCTGATATTCAACATTGGCCGGTTAAGTTTAAACCAGCCAAAGATATTCCTGCTATTTCAGCAGCCTAATTTGGCAGCCAAACTTAGCTGGCAATGTGCTGAATATTAGTGGATAGCCGGTTATATTGCGCGATATAACCGGCTATCCATTAAGCACTAATTGGCTATATCAGTGGGAGATAACTGACAATCTTCTGCTGAATATTGCCAGATAGCCAGTTAAGTGTCATTTATCCAGCCAGGAGCCATTCCTGGCCAGTTAAATGGTTTTAAATATTGGGGGGGGGGGGGGGGGGGGAAATACAAGTATAAGTCAGCACTGGTGTGCCTAAAGTTAGGAGCCAACAGTTACGCCAAGTCACTTGCAGTCATAAATGTTGGCGCCAGTGTGCCCCGGTGCACATAGCTCATCATATTCTATAAGTTACATGCATACCTCAGACACATCCATAACCCACCCACACTCCGCCTATGTGTGTGTGCCCCCCAACCTATACGCTAAATGATTTTGGTGCATATGTTGTAGAATAGCAACTTTTACTGACTAACAATTATCAATGACTAATCATTATGTTTCTGTTAAATATTTTTTAATATTATGGACCATCGGTGGTGGTATATTTCACATGAGTAATGAAACTCTTTCTGTTCATGGCTCACCAAAATTGTCATAGGTCCTGCTAATTTTGAAATTTTTTTTGTGCGCCAGAATTCAAATATTCACTTATATTTTGTACTTCTGTATCATAAGATTCAAAGAACAGAACGGTTATCTTGAAAATGTCAGATACCAGCTTGCCAATATGGTCCATGTTTTGTTGACCTGCATCAGAGGAGTTGGACCACTAGAATGAAATAATCATCATATTACATTTTAAAAAGAAAAAGATATAATGCAGTATAATAATGGGTGATTTCAGTTACCCCAGTATTGACTGGTTAAATGTCACATCAAGGAGTGCTAAGAAGGCAAAAGTTATAGACATAATAAATGACTGCTTCTTTGAATGCAGGACTTAGTATAAGAGGCAATGGTGTTGGGTCCATTGGGAAACAGTGATCACAGCATGATCAAATTTGACTTAATAACAGGAGTGTGATCACTAAGGAAATCTACTATAGCAGCATTTAATTTTCAAAAGGGTAACTATGATAAAATGAGGAAAATTGTTAAAAAAAAAAGTTGAAAGGCTCAACTGCAAAGGTTAGGACTTTAAACCAGGCTTGGACACTGTTTAAAAATATCATTTTGGAAGCCCAGACCAGATGTATTCCACATATTAATAAAGGTGGAAAGAAGAGCAAACGACAGCCAGCATAGCTAAAGGGAGAAGTGAAAGAGGCTACTAGAGCAAAAAGAACATCTTTCAGAATATGTTGTTAAAATTGTCCAAGGTACCTGAAGATTTAAAGGGTGGACAATGTAATGCCTATTTTTAAAAAGGGAGCCAGGGGTGATCCAGGAAATTACAGACTGGTAAGCCTGATGTCAGTGCCAGGCAAAATAGTGGAAACTTATAAAGAATAAAATCACTGAACACTTAGACAAACATGGTTTAATAGGACAGAGTCAACATGGATTCAGCCAAGGGAAGTCTTGTCTCACCAAGTTGCCTCATTTCTTTGAATGCGTGAATAAACATGTAATGCTTTATGTAATGTATCTAGATTTTCAGAAAGCATTTGACGAAGTCCCTCATGAGAGACTCCTGAGAAAATTAAAAACCCATAGGATAGGAAGCAATGTTCTTCTGTGGATTAGGAATTGGTTGATGGATAGAAAACAGAGGGTAGGGTTAAATGGGCAATTCTCTCAGTAGAGGAGGGTGAATAGTGAAGTGTCCCAGGGATCTGTACTGGGACCGGTGCTATAATGTATTAATGAACTTGAAATGGAAAAGACGAGTAAGGTGGTTAAATTTGCAGATGACACAAAACTATTCAAAGTTATTAAAACGTATGTGGATTGTGAAAAATTGCAGGAAGTTCTTAGGAAGTTGGAAGACTGGACATCCAAATGGCAGATAAGATCTTTTGCCCAGTGTATGGCAGCGGCCAAAAAATCAAATAGAATGTTAGGAATTATTAGGAAAGAGAAAGAAATAAGACAAAGAATATTATAATGCCTCTGTATTGCTCCATGGTGCAACCACACCTCGAGTACTGTGTACAATTCTGGTTGCCGTATCTTAAAAAAGATATAGCAGAATTAGAAAAGGTTCAAAGAAGGGCGACAAAAATGATTAAGGGGGTGGAGCTCCTCTCATATGAGGAAAGGCTTAAGAGGTTAGGGCTCTTCAGCTTGGAAACGAGATGGCTGAGGGGGGGATAAGATAGAGGTCTACAAAATACTGACTGGTGTAGAATGGATAAATATATATCTATTTTTTACTCTTTTAAAAAGTGCAAAGACATGGTTCAATCTTTAGTCCTTAGTCATCTAGACTACTGCAACTCACTTTACGTTGGCTGCAAGGAGCAAATACTCAAGAAACTCCAAACAGCCCAGAACACGGCAGCCAGACTCATATTTGGTAAACCAAAATATGAGAGTGCAAAACCCCTACGAGAGAAGTTACACTGGCTCCCACTCAAAGAGCACATCACGTTCAAAGTATGCACCCTAGTACACAAAATCATCCATGGCGATGCCCCAGCATACATGTCAGACTTGATAGACCTACTATCCAGGAATGCTAAAAAATCTTCTCGCACATTCCTCAATCTTCATTTCCCCAACTGCAAAGGCCTAAAGTACAAACTAATGCACGCATCAACCTTCACTTACATGAGCGCACAGCTCTGGAACGCATTACCACGTAACCTGAAAGCCGTCCATGAACTAACCAACTTCCGGAAGCTACTAAAGACCCATCTCTTCGACAAGACCTATCACAAAGACCAAATCATGCGAAACTCACACTTATACCATGAATGTAAATCAAGACCTCTTGTCTCTTACTCTAACGCTTTCCATCACCATCCAACACAAACCCTGCTGAAACTCCAAATGCTTAACCTCTTCTCATTTCCATTATCCATGATGTATTGCAAGCCACATTGAGCCTGCAAAGAGGTGGGATAATGTGGGATACAAATGCAATAAAATAAAAATAAATAAATAAATAAGTTACGGTGTACTACTTTTAAAATGAATAGGAGGAAATATTTTTTTACTTAACAAATAGTTAAGCTCTGGAACTCGTTGCCAGAGGATGTGGTATCAGTGGTTCATGTATGTGGATTTAAAAAAGATTTGGTGGAAAAGTTCATAGTCTGCTATTGAGATAGACACGGGGAAAGCCACTGCTTGTCCTTGGAATCAGTAGCATGAATCTTGCTACTATTCGGGATTCTGTCAGGTACTTGTGACCTGAATTGGCCACTGTTGGAAGCAGGATATTGAGCTAGATGGACCATTGGTCTGATCCAGTAAGGCTATTCTTATGTTCTTATGTTAGTATACAAAATTTCAAAATTACCCCAGTGTTCTGTGTATAAGCTTTGCAGACCGCAGTAATTCAAAATGGTGGTCACATTGTTTTATACAAACTTTTAGCTCAGTCACATGACTGCCGAGGACCAATAAAAAATAGCAATTTAGATTAAAGATGTCCAAACAGTTTCCAAACTCAAGCCATAAAGTGAAACTGAATTTAGATGATAGAACCAGCGCTGTTCCTTATAGTTCAGCAATGGATTGATTGCAATCATTCTATAACAGATTTACAATGGAGAATTCTGGATATCATAAAGATGAGGTGGGAGGGTGGTAATGTTGAATATTTTTTAATTATATCCAGTGCTGGATTTATCATCTAAATTCAATTTCACCTTATGGCTTGGATTTGGAAATTGAATAGATGTCTTCAATCTAAATTGCTAGTTTAATTGGTCCCTGGCAGTCTTGTGATTGAGCTGAAAGTATGTATAAAACAATGCAGCTACCATTTTGAATCACTGCAGTTTGCAAAGCTTATACACAGAACACTGGGGTACTGTATTTTTGAAATTTTGTATGTTGCATTATGTCTTTTTCTTTTTCAAAATGTAATATGATGATTATTTAATTCTAGTGGACCAACTCCACTGATCCAAGTCAACAAAACATGGACCATGTCAGCAGCTGGTCCCTGACATTTTCAAGATAAGTGTTCTGTTCTTTGAAACTTATGATAAAGAAGTACAAAATATTTGAATTAATGGCGCACAAAATTATTTTTCAAAATTAGCTGGATCTATGATAATTATGGTAAGCCATGAGTAGAAAGAGTTACGCTACTCATAGGTAATATATCGCCTCCATCAGTCCACAGTTTTCAAAAAATATTTAACAGAAAGAATTTCCCTTTAAGTCTTTTGATCCTCTCTCTCCTTTCCTTGATAGTAATATCCTATATAATAATTCTCACCTCCAACGTTCTGACTTGCTGCGTGGGAGTGTGGCTCATTCCGAGTTGGTCTGCTAGGCTCCATAGATCAGGCTGACATCACCGTAGCCATTATGATGTCAACTTCAGAACCCAGGGGGGGGGGGGGAAAACATGCCTCACAGCTGATCCATGTCCAGAGGAGGGTCGCTGGACATGGGTGGCTGGAGGGGGGGCAGGGGAGAGAGGAGGGTCGCTAGACATGGGTGGCTGGAGGGGGGCAGGGGAGAGAGGAGGGTCGCTGGACATGGGTGGCTGCAGGGGGGCAGGGGAGAGAGGAGGGTCGCTGGACATGGGTGGCTGCAGGGGGGGCATGGGAGAGAGGAGGGTGACTGGACATGGGTGGCTGCAGGGGGGCATGGGAGAGAGGAGGGTCGCTGAACATGGGTGGCTGCAGGGGGGGCAGGGGAGAGAGGAGGTTCACTGAACATGGGTGGCTGCAATGGGCGCAGGTGGAGAGGAGGGTTGCTGGACATGGGTGGCTGCAGGGGGAGAGGAGGGTCACTGGACATGGGTGGCTGCAGGGGAGCCGAGGAAAACCTTGCTAGCACCCGTTTCATTTGTGTCAGAAAAGGGCCTTTTTTACTTGTATTTTTGTACGTTTAGTAGCGCTATAGAAATGATAAGTAGTAGTAGTAGTAATAAGCTGTTGGAGCCTACAGGCAGTAGTGGTGCTCCAAATGCTGCCAACATGAAGCTTGGCAGTAGTAACTACCATATCACAAACTCCTACCTCCCATCACCTTCCTGTGATACAAGGAGGCATATTTTCAAAGCGCTTAGGGGCCCTTTTACAAAGGTACGCTGAAAAATGGCCCGTGGTAGTGTAGACATGTGTTATGGGCGCACGCAGAATCATTTTTCAGTGCACCTGTAAAAAATGCCTTTTTTAAATTTTTGCTGAAAATGGACGTGCAGCAAAATGAAAATTGCCGCGTGTCCATTTTGGGTCTGAGACCTTACGACCAGCCATTGACCTAGCGGTAAGGTCTCACGCGCTAACTAGGCGGTAATGGTCTATGTGCGTAAAATGCTGATTACAGCCTGATTACCGCCCATTCTACTACTACTACTACTTATCATTTCTATAGTGCTACTAGACGTGCGCAGCGCTGTATACTTGAACATGAAGAGACAGTCCCTGCTCCACAGAGCTTACAATTTAATTAGGACAGGCAAACAGAACAAACAAGAGATAAGGGAATATTAAAGTGAGGTTGATAAAATAAGGGTTCTGAACAAGTGAATAAGGGTTAGGAGTTAAAAGCAGCATCAAAAAGGTGGGCTTTTAGCTTAGATTTGAAGACGGCCAGAGATGGAGCTTGACGTACCAGCTCAGGAAGTCTATTCCAGGCATATGGCGCACTCACCAGAAAATAAAAATATTTTTGTCACGCCTAGTGGACGCACATCAAAAATGAAACTACCGCAAGGGCCACGTGGTAGCCGGGCGGTAACTCAAAATTGACACACGTTGGGCGTGCATAGGCACCTACGCATAGGGTTACGATATGGCTCCAGAAAAAGGAGGACGGATTGAGCCAGCCGGGTTTTACTTCCATTGCAATGGAAGTAAAACCCGGCTGGCTCAATCCGTCCTCCTTTTTCTGGAGCCATATGGTAACCCTACCTACGCGGCTTAGTAAAAGGGCCCCTCAGACTTACAAAGTTCCATAGTAACCTATGGAAATTTGTAAGTCTAATGCGCCGATGCTCAAAAGTAAACATGAGTGCTGGAGGCCATTAGCGGTGGACCAGTGCCTGTATTTACCTGTGCAGAATGTTCAGAGGCCCAGAGTGTGGGGACGAACGAGTGTGCAGACAAACAGCTCAAGTAGCATGCTAATGTAGTCAAGCTCATGTTAATGAGGTCATTTCGTATTCCACCCCAATGCTCAGAAAAAGCACCCAAATCAAAGCTACTATACCACTGTAAAAAATAATGCCAGGTCAGAGTAGGCATTAGGGTGTTGAAAGAGAAGGTTTCTTGTACTTCTTCAAGATCTGCTGGTTTTTATTGCTTTGGGAAGCAGAAGAAAGCCCATGCAAGCCTTTAAGTGCTGGTCATGAAAAACGAATATGTGCAAGTCACAGCAGACCCAAAAGTGAAAGCAGACATTGGCATCTGTGTTCAAATATAAGCATCCAAGCTTTAAAACGCTTATATTTAGCCCCCAGAAAACAGACGCCAATGTTTGCTTCACGTCTGGGTTTTGCCAGGCGCATAAGCACAGGATCCAAGCGGAACTTCTCTGCACATGCACCGAGCACAGTCCTCCCGCTGAACTCCCTAATTCTCAACGCTATGAGCGCGCCTATATTTGTATGTCATTAGTGTTCAGCATTATAGAGTTGTTTTTCTGCACTGTTCCGGTGGTATTTTTACGGCGCTGTTCGGAGCAGCGCCAGAGTTTTGAGCATCTGCCTCTAAGTGCTTTGAAAATGAGCCTCAAGGTCACAGACAGGTACAGCCTCCCAAAAAGGCATTCTTATAGTTTCATACAAGAATCCCTAACAATGTTTCTGCATTTCCTCAAAAGATGCCATGTGACCCAGGACCAAAATAGACCTTATACAGAATTGCCCTCCACATATTTCATGATCTCCTGTTTTATATTATCCTGGATGCCAGACTGCTTTTCAGATTTCTACAGGGAAACATTATCAAACTGAAATGGTTTAAATAAATAAATGCTTATAGCCTGTGCTCACATTAACAAAATTATTTTTCTTACCAATCATCTGCAATTTGGAATGTTCGTCCTATTGACCTCAAGAATGAATCATTTTACCCTCTTGTTAGAAAGCAGTTAAAAACTTTTCTTTTTAACAGCTTTTTGTTTGGAGATATCTCTTTTTAATGTACTGTAATCTTGTGGGCTATGTTTTTTCTTTGACGTACTGTAATTCTGTTTTAAAGTAAGTTTCTTTCAATTTTTTTGTAATATTTTAATGAAATTAATATTGTACACTGCTCAAGACCTGTTTGGTATAGGTAGTTAATAAAAGCATGTATCAGATCAGATTAGATTAGAATCTGCCTTCCTTCTTATTCCCCTCAGGTGACGGCCAAGTTCACAAAGTGCAGTATAAAGTGGGAGAAAAAGCAGTTTTGCTTTTCCCCTATGAACTGGATTCACCGAAGACTTTCAGGGTATATTGGCAAAAGGACGAAAAAAGCGAAAAAGGCGAAAAAGTTGAAAAAGTGGTGATTGCTCTCACAAATGGTAAAGAAGACAAGGTCTTTCAGGATGCTGAATACATAAATCGCACCACCCTGGTTACTGGCAATCTCAGCTTGGTGTTTCTGTATACCAAGGTCATGGATGAAGGATTGTATAAATGTGTAGTGTTGCAGATGAACTCTAAGAAGTCCTATGAGCATAAGTACAGTTTGAGTGTACAGCTGTCATTAGTAGGTGAGTAAAGTGCTCAGCATCTTTTCCTTACAAAGCAAAATAATTGATGATAACTAACTTAGGGGCCCTTGTACTAAGCCGCGTAGAAGCCTACGTGCTCCAAATTGGAGTTACCGCATGGCCCTTGTGGTAATTTAAATTTTGGCACACGTCCGCTACGCGCATCTGAAAAATATTTTTTATATTCTGACGCACAGCAGTTATGCACGTCAAGTGGAATTTGAGGCGCATAGACCATTACCACCCGCTTACCACATGAGACCTTACTGCTAGGTCAATGGCTTGCGCTAAGGTCTCAGACCCAAAATGGACGCGCGGCAATTTTCATTTTGCCGCACATCCATTTTCATCCAAAAAAAGTATTTTTTGTAGGTGCGCTAAAAAATAATTCTGCGCGTGCCCAAAACACGCATCTTCACTACCACAGGCCATTTTTCAGCACACCTTAGTAAAAGGACCCCTTAATAGTGCTATGATACTGTTTAATGTTAGTCCTATTACTAGGTTTCAATTTACTATTTCCAAATTTACCTCATTGATTGCATTTATGTAAATGCTGTAAACCACCTTGGATGAATGTCTTCATAAAGGTGGTTTTAAAAAACCCAATACATAAATTAATAAAATAGATAACTTGTTTTTTTACTATGGTAGTGCGTATCTAACCATGGACGAAAACTGGCAATGAAACAGAGAAACTGAGGAGATGAGACCTTTGCTAAAATCCAAATTCATGTTGGGAATATTAATAAAGTTTAAAAAAAAAGTTAACTTGTTGGGCTACTATTCAGGCAACACGATCAGTGGTTTATTTTTAAATACCAGCCACAGCATGTAAATATTTCACCAGTGCTGAATACAAATGCTGTAGAGACCACTGAGCTGCATTGGCTCTATGGATCAAATTCAGTGGTCAAAATTTGCACGTGGGGGTGCTAGTCTAAACAGCCACTCAAGTCCCAATGCTTGAAAATATATACATGAATAGCAGAAGTCTGACAGTGACCTCAGCAGTGACTCTTTTCACACTGGGACACAGCCCAGTGACTCACTATATCGTTATCAGTCATCATCCAGTTATTGCATATTTTAATGGGTTTTTTAACACCTTATTTAATATGAGTTTAAAGGTGTTAAAAAAACATTTAAAATACTTAAAAAGTGGATGATGACTGATGACGATGTAGATGCTTGAACTTTTAAAGAATCAGCAATGGACCCACACCATTTCGCGTCCATATTTCGTGAGCCTGCTTCAGGGTCTGGTCCTAAATTCCTCAGCTCATGAATATGACAGGTGGAGATAGAGAATTATGAGCTTATGGAAGCAGAACTCATGTTCCTGCGCTTAGCAACCAAGCCAATATTCTCTATTTCCAGAACTCATGCTCCTGCGCTTAGCAACCAAGACAATATTCTCTATTTCCAGCATGCGGGGTAGCAGCTCCTGTGGGCTGTGGTGATTTCTATGTGGCCTCCTGTCCTGCTTGCAGGTTCTGTTGAGTTTGGGGTTGAGAATATCCTGTGCATAGGGTTATCATATGTCCGGTTGTACCCAGACATGTCCTCTTTTTGAGGACACTGCGGGGCATCTGGACAGGTTTTGCCAGCCTGCCCGTTTGTCCAGGCAGGCTGGCGGGCGGAAGGGCAGGCAGGCCTCAGGGTGTCCTATCCTCCCCTCCATTCCTTTAGCTTATTATCATGCCCTAGTGGTCTACTGGCCTCTTTGGGGCAGGAAAGAATCCCCTTTTTCCTGTCCAGCGCAGCTGCAGATCTGTTTTGCTCCTGGCG
This sequence comes from Microcaecilia unicolor, assembly GCF_901765095.1. Lineage (NCBI taxonomy): Eukaryota > Metazoa > Chordata > Amphibia > Gymnophiona > Siphonopidae > Microcaecilia > Microcaecilia unicolor. The sequence goes on along the minus strand of NC_044035.1, from coordinate 235,536,168 downwards.
CTGCTTCAAAATGGCTGCCAAGAGTTCAAATGGTGGCCTAGCGAGACTTCTCCTTTGCCTTTTCAGCTACATCTTTTGAAAACCTTTAGCAGCGTCTCAGTGTTATTCGCTTTCCTCACAAAAATGTTCGTTGACCTTACAATATTTTGTTTCAATTTTGTCCACTGCTTTTCTACATCTAGATTTGTCCCATCCAGCTAATGATTCCTTGAGGTATTATCCCTACCTTTGCCAAGTATTGTTGTCTATCTTCCTCTTTCTGGGATCCTTTTATTAAGCCGTGGCAAAAAATGGCCTGCGGTAGTGTGGGCGCGTGTTTTTGGCATGCACCGGGCTAGTTTTTATCGCTCCTGGGAAAAAGGGCTTATTCTCAATGGGCCGGGAAAAGGGCCTGCAGTAAAATTGAATCCAGCATGTGCCTATTTATGGCCTGAGCTCTTAATGCCACCCATTGATCTAGTGGTAAGGGCTCACGCGCTTCACGCATGGTGACCGGTTGGTGCGCACCAACTGCCAATTAATGCCAGAAACACCGTGCGTGGTAGGAAATAAAAAAAATAATTTGTCCCAGCAGTATGGGTGTGTGCCAGGGGAAGCGCTAGTCTGACGGTAGTCTCATTTTGGCGCACACCACAGGCACGTAGAGCCTACTGCGTATTTGTAAAAGGGCTTCTCTGTGATTTCTTATAATTTGTGAATACTAACCTTTTTTAATTTGCCTTTTCAGCTACATCTTTTGAAAAACTTTAGCAGCGTCTCAGTGTTATTCGCTTTCATCACAAAAATGTTCGTTGACCTTACAATATTTCCTTTCAATTTTGTCCACTGCTTTTCTACTTTTAGATTTGTCCCCTCCAGCTAATGACTCCTTTGAGGTATTATCCCATCTTAACAAAGATAGCTTTCCTGAGGCCTAGGCCTCATTTTGAATGAGCAGTCACTACCTGTGCTCTAACATTCCTTCACATTATCCTGTGATCTGTGGATCCTGTCACGATTGTGGCTGTGACCCCCCCCCCCCCCCCCCCCAAGACTTACCTTATTTCTGGGGGTCAGCTTCTTAGCTGGCTTCTGTTTCTTCTATCTGTCCTTTCTGAGCTAGCTCTGTCTCTGTGTGCTGGCTGCTTCCAGCAGCATGGCTCTAATTGCTTCACTATACTGCACCTGTGTGTGTTGCCTGAGTTAGCTCTGTCTCTATATGCTGGCTGCTCTCAGCATAGCTCTAATTGCTTCACTATACTGCAGCTGTGGGGGTTAAGCCTCTTTGTGTTTCAGTATGCTGGCTGCCTGTGTCTAGTAGTTGTAACATCATCAGGCAGGGCCTTGATAAGGAAATAGTGTTCTTCCCTTCAGGGCCTTTGCAACGTTTGCTTTAGGTAGGGTGGGTGCAGTGTGGACTTCTGACTTTGTGTCTAGCTTCCCTGCTTGCGTTTGCTATAGGTCCAGGTTAGTGTTGGTGCAGTATGCACTTGTGACTTGTGTTTAGCTTTCCTGCTTTTCCCTTGTGGCTCCCCTGCTTTCCCTTTTGAAGCATTTCTGTTGGTTTGGTGCTTAGGAAGCACCTTTGGTAGTTTAGTGCTGTGGAGCACTGCTTTAGCTTGGTTCTTAGGAGCACCTGTGTTAGTTTATGTGTTTTGCTTCCCTGCTTTCTCCTTGTGACTCCCCTGTTTTCCCTTGGTTAGTTTAGTGCTGTGGGGCACTGCTGTAGTCCAGTGCATAGGTGCACTGTGTTTAGGAGCACTTCTGTTAGTTTAGTGCTTAGGAGCACTTCTGTTAGTAGTGCTTAGGAACTCGTCTGTTGGTTTACTGTTAGGAGCACCCCTGTTAGTTTAGGGCATTGGAGCACTTCTGTTTCCAGCTTGTTCTAGTATCCTGTATCCAGTAAGTCCTGCTGGCCGCTCGAACCCAGGAGCTCAACTCCTGGGGGGGTTAGTGGCTAAGTGCAGGTGAAGCAGTGCGGCCCAGTCCAGGGTACTCCAGTTCAGTGTGTTCCAGTCCGGTGTGTTGCAGTCCTGTGCTGACCAGTCCGGTGTACTCCGGTCCAGTGGGTTCCGGTGCGGTGTGTTCCAGTCCAGTGTGGACCAGTCCGGTGTACTCCAGTCCAGTGGGTCCCGGTCCAGTGTGTTCCAGTACCATGCGGACCAGTCTGGTGTATTCCAGTCCGTGTGTTCTGGCTCTCTGGGCGGCGCCTGCAGTCCTTGCCTGTGCCGGTGTGCTAGCCCAGTGTTGGTTGGTGGGTTTTGCCTGCTGCTGTCGCTCCTCGTCAGCAGCCCAAGGGCTCACGTTTGCTCCAGAGCCCATCCCCACGGGCTCTGAGCCTGAGAACCTGACAGATCCCAGATGATTATCCACCATAGCATCCCAAATAGCCTTCCCATTCTTTAGCACCAGGTCCAGTATCACCCCCCTCCCATGTGGGTTTCATTGCTAGTTGCCAGAACAGTTTTCCATGCAGAGAATTCAGTCTCCAGATGAAAAAAAAACATGAAAAACCCTCAGGGAAAAAATATGATAACCCTCAGTAGTAGCTAATAAACTCAGGGGCAGCAGAAGACCAATTTGGATGGGAAGGCTGAGAAAATCAAACTGTGCTCCTGCCCCCCCCCCCCCCCCCCCCCCCCCCCCCCCCCAGGATCCGCAGTTGAAGGTGTGGGGCAAAATACTGATCAGGCCATGGTCTTGGTGGTCCTCCAGTTTCTGCTGTTTGGGGATAATTTTCATGCATAAAGGCCCTTGTACATGTGTATAAGAGTTTTAATAAAATTATTGTAGGAGTTATGCAGTAAAAGTATACACGGTGGTAAGAAGATATGTACTTTTAAGTGACATGCATGTAGCCTGTATTGGGGTGGAGATTGTGCATAGCATGGTGGAGACATTATAGTTTAGGGGTGGAGTTTGGGCATTGGGTAAGTGGAGTCATGTTTATAAAATACGCATGCTCTTTCCCTCCGCTCTCCGTTTAAAGAAAAGCTCTTTTTTCTGTGAATAAAATGTTTTTAGCTAGCCCCTTGTTGGGGGCAGGAAATTCCTGCATGCCTCTGCAGTTAAGTGGGAATTTAGTTTGCTGCCCAACACAATACTTCATTTCTAACAGCCATATCATTCACCAGACAGAGGAAAAGTGACTTCAATCTAGGCATGATTTCTGCCACTTTTCCCAGTAGCATAGCCAGGAGTTTTTTGCAGGAGGTGTATCTCCCCTGCGCCCCCGTGCCCTTCCCCCACATCTTAAAATTACCCAGGCATCAGCAGTGACTCTTACAGGTTGCCTGTGTCTTTCACTTGGACATCCTCTCTGAGCCATCTTAGATGCCCCTTTTGATGCAACTTCCTGTTTTGTGAAGGGCGGGACTGTTCAGAGAGGAAGTCTTGGTGCAGGCCACAGGCAGCCTATGAGTGTCATTGCCACTATCTGGGTGAAGGCTGCAGCAGAGATGATTTTAAGGTGTGGGGGGGGGGGGCAGAGGGCTGGGTCTGAAAGGGGGTTCATATGCAACACACGCACCTAGTATAAATACACCATTGGCTTTACGTCCAGTATTTTGTAAAGACACTCAAGTTCCTACACATGGCTTTATAAAATAGGCTAGAAATAGGCTTCTACTTGGCATTCATACATAATGTTATAATATTACCCTCTTTATAAATATATTGATGAGAGGAAATAGAATACATTGCATGATATATGGAAAAGTACCAAATGTGTCAGAAAATCAGAGACTATATTATTAGCGTGACTCATCTTCCGCCAAAGTCGCTATGCCCACAGCCCTCTCCTTAAGTCACTTCACTGGCTCCCTATCCATTTCCGTATTCAATTCAAACTTCTCCTATTGACCTATAAGTGCATTCACTCTGCCCTCCCCAGTACCTCTCCACTCTTGTCTCTCCCTACGTCCCCCCTCGAGTACTCCATTCTGTAGATAAATCTCTCTTATCTGTCCCTTTCTCCTCTACTGCTAATTGAAGACTCCGTTCCTTTTATTTTGCTGCACCTCACGCCTGGAATAGACTTCCCGAGCCTGTACGTCTAGCCCCGTCTTTAGCCGTTTTCAAGTCCAAACTCAAAACCCACCTTTTTCCCACTGCTTTTGACTCCTAACTCACTTGCCCTGTCCTTTATCCTTACCTCTTTATTCCCTTACCCTTAATTGTTCTGTCTGTTTACCTGTCTTATCTAGATTGTAAACTCTTTGAGCAGGGACTTTTGTGTATGATGTACAGTGCTGCATATGCCTTGTAGCGCTATTGAAATGATAAGTAGTAGTAGTAGCCCTACCTGTGCTTTCTGTCTAGAAGCATTAATGCATCAAATGTGTGTACAAGGCCAGGCCTAGATTTAGGCATTGGCAATGTGCAACTGCCTCTAGCATCAAAATATGATAGCACCGCAGTCAATGCCCTTCATCAAAACCTGCTCATGCTGCTACAGTCTTCTTCAGCTTCAGAGTCAAGGACAGTAGCAATAGTCATAAAAACATAGAGGAAGCTCCGTACAGGACCTCGGCGCGAGGCAGTCTCAGTCCCTGTAGAAACCAGGTCCATGCACAAGTTTCACACAAATTCCATGTGGAGGAGGAGCAGGGCTTCCACAGGTTTGAAACAGCATACTGGCTCTGAAGGACTGTCAGTGCTTCCTCCAAGTTTGTATGATTGACACTGCTGTCCCTGAGTCAGCAGTGGCATGTGACTGCAGTGCCAAGACACTGGCAGGCCTGAAGGTGAGGGGGGAGGGGAAGATCTAGGCATGGGTATAGGAGCTATCTCTGTCCTTGAACTAATGATTTCTGGGGGGAGACGCACTCCTCTCTCTTTCTCCCTCATTGATTTCTGAGGGAGCCAATCTCCTACCCTTTCAGAAATTTTGGTGAGCAGGGGGCTCTCTCCCCTCCCCATGTTGCCTATGGGCATCCATCTTTCAAATCCAGGTCTATGAAGGACATATTTAGCATACCTTACCTGGCTACTATTGTTTGAGGGTCTAATTAAAAGATGCCTTTGTTTTTACCATAGCTGAGTTCAGCAAGCCAATCATAAATGCCTTCAGAATCACAAGTGGGAACATCCTACTGGTGAATTTGACCTGCTCTTCCCATGGCGGCTACCCAGAGCCTCGTATCTTCTGGAACAGCTCAAAGGAGAATCCTGCTCTACAAGGATCAATCTTAAACAGCACAGTGTCCCTAAAGGATCCGTGGACTGGGCTGTACAATGTTAGCAGTATGCTGATCCTCAATGTGACAGAAACCCTTCACCTCAGCTGTTCAGTGGCATATACAGGTTTTCAAACAGACAGCGACTACCTGAGTAAGTTGAAAATGATGATCCAGGGGCAAACTGATGGTGCATGAATTAACATCATAGTTCTTGTACTGTGGGAGTAGGGTAGATCATGGGGGAAGCCAAGACATGATTGGTTTGATGTAACCTTAACTGGCAATACATTGTATTGCAGCTTGTGCAATTTTAATTTTATTACTTTAGGGGGGACAGGGAAAGAGTGCTAAGTATTAAAGAGAATAGAAACAGGAAGCCATTGGTTCTAGAGCTCCACAAGAGATCCTGGCACTGATATTTAACTGGCTTTCCCTAGGAATAAAACTCAGACACAGGACTGCAGATTGGAGCAGTCAGCCAGTATTCTGATAGCCACTGAGCAAGTGCATATGGTGAGACTTTCAACTTAAAAGGCTATGTGATAAGACTATAGACCAATTGTATGAAAAGTGGAGGCTACTTCGAGGCCTCCTGAGCTTCTAACCCAGCCATGTTACAGACTCTTTGAAGCAACATACTTTATATCCCAAAGCCTCAGTTTACCCAGCTGTATTTATTGTGTGTAATAACAAGTACTACAAGTATACTCTAAGGATGTGCAAAGGAAAATAATTTTCAGTTTGTTTTTGTGATTTATGCCCTTTTTCCCATGTTTTTTTTTTTGTTTCATTTTGTATGAATAATAACTTTTTAAAGATTTTGACTCCAAGCTACCCTTTGATCGTCAGTTCTCCCAGGTAATTAGAAAGGGCTTTTACTGGTTACGCCGTATGCGGTCTATCAGACATTTCCATGAATTCTCTTCTCTCCACTTATCCATGCTTTTGTCATCTCTCGTATTGACTGTTGCAACAGTAGAGAGGTATCTACTCCTATCTTCTTCACCATCTTCAAACTCTCCATAACTCTGCTGCCCGTTTCCTGTGTAAAGCTAAGTGTTGGGATCACGCTTCTCCTTTACTTCTTCAGTTGCACTGGTTGCCTGTCTGTTTTAGGTGTTGGTTCAAGATACTGTGTCTTGCTCATAGGGCTCTTCACTTGGGCTCTCCTTCGTACCTTTCCTCAGTCATGATCCCCTATACTCCATCACGAGCTCTCCGTTCCTTGGACTCCCATCTTCTGGTTCTTCCTTCACCTCAAACTGCTCACCATGAATCCACTCGTAACTCAGCCTATTTTTTCTTATCACCTTTTTTATGGAACAATTTGCCCTCCCATACCTTCATGCTGAACTCTCCTATCAAAATTTAAAGCCCACTTTTTGTTCACGCATTTTCTACTTCACTTCCAACAATGACAGATTACCCCAGTGAATCTGCAATGCCCTCTTTGACTAGGTGTAAAGAATAAGTTTGTTGATTTTACTCTCTGATTGTTGTATGCTTGTTTTACTGGCCTATTTGATTTTGGCGTTCTTTTTCTATGTGTTTTTCAATTTTTAATTTTGTAAGCTGTAAGACCTGTATCAGAATTGGCAGGGGATATCAAGTTACCTAACAAATATAAACATAGAAGGGAGGGAGAGAATGGGACTTGATATACTGCCTTTCTGTGGTTTTTGCAACCACATACAATCACTTATTTGTACCTAGGGCAATGGAGGGTTAAGTGACTTGCCCAGAGTCACAAGGAGCTACAGTGGGAATTGAACCCAGTTCCCCAGGATCAAAGTCCACTGCACTAAACACTAGGCTACTCCTCCATCCCATAGAACATTTTAACACTCAAAAATTGACTTTATTTGCATTCATTTGTAGGTTAAGACATATTTAATTGATTTTGTATGCACTAAGGGGCCCTTTTACTAAGCTGCATTAGTCGCTAATGTGTATCTAACTCAGCAAAAAATGGAGTACCTTGGGACACGTTCCAGCGTCCTGTGGTAACTTTGAAATCTGCATGTGCTAAAAAAGTTTTCTAATTTTTTTTTCAGGGGGTGTATCAGGGGCAAAGAGTGAGTGTTCCTGTACTAATCAGTTAGTGCATCTGCGTTACTGCACACTAACTGGTAAGTGCACGGATAATGCAGGAGCCCTTACTACCTACAAAATGGGTGGTGGTAAGTGCTCACACAGTAACTTTAAAAAATGGCTGTGCATGCTAATGGTAGCATTAGTGAATAGCCATTAATAGAAAAAAAGGCATTTTTATGGCTGTGATAAAAATGGCCTTAGCACATGGAAAAGACCCATGCAAGGGCACACTAAGGCCACTTTTTTACCGCAGCTTAGTAGAATGACCCCAAAGTGCTGAATATTGGCATTTAACCGGCCAAGTGCTGACTCCACCCCCGGAATGACCCTAAAATAGCCGTCTTTCACTTAGGTGCTAACTGCTAATTTGCAGTGGAGGTAACTGGTTAAGTGCCGCTGAAAATTAGCGGATAGCCCCAAACAAGCCATCTATTTATTTACTAGTAAAAAAAGGCCTGTTTCTGACACAAATGAAACGGGCACTAACAAGGTTTTCCTCAGAGTGTGTATGTTTGAGAGAGTGTATGTGAGAGTGACTGTGTGTGTGAGAGAGAGAGAGTGAATGTGCGAGTGTGTGTGTGTGAGAGAGAGAGAGTGAGTCTGGGTGCGAGTGTGTCTGTGAGAGAGAGAGTGTGTGTGTGAGAATGAGAGTGTGTGCAAGTGCGTATGTGAGACACAGTGTGAGAGAGAGAGTGTGTGTTTTACACAGATACAGTGTGTACGAGAGAGAGAGTGTGTGTGAGACACAGACTCTCTGTGAGACTGAGTGTATGAGACCAAGAGAGTGTGTGAGTAACTGTGTGACACATAGAGAGTGAATGTGATACAGTGTGAGACATAGAGTGTGTGAGCGACAGTGTGTGAGAGTGAGAGAGAGAAAGACATTGTGAGAGAGAGAGAGTGTGTTGTGACAGAGATACCTCCCCCCCTCTCTGGTGTCAGGCCCCCCTCCTTCCCTCTCTCTGGTGTCAGGCCCCCCCTCTCTCTCTCTGGTGTCTAAGCATTACTGTGCAGGACGCTGAGCTCTGGCTGTGCTTCAAGGAACTGACCAATCCTATTTAATAGAATGCACCTCCAACATTCTGAAGCCGAGAAACCTTGTGTGGTTGGTCACTTCTGCTTGTGACGAACCCGGAAGTACGTGATGTCAATTCAGGAAATGGATACAGAGAGCAGGAATGCCTCAGCCATGCAGTCAGCTTCAGAATGTTGGAGGTGCGTTTTATTATTTAGGATTAAGATTTATTTACCACCTTTTTGAAGGAATTCATTCAAGGCGGTGTACAGCAAGAATAAATGAAACATAAGCAACAGACAATTACAGCAGTAAAAATATTCAAATAGCAATACAAAGTATGGCATAATATATTACTTACAATCTCAACCCAATACATAATAAAACATTTTAATAGACAGCGTAGTGTATAAGTAAAGATGGAACATATAGATAGATATGATAGAATAAGAGGAGTAAGAAAATAAGGGGCCCTTTTACAAAGGCAAGTAAAGGCCTATGTGCATCCAGTATGTGCCAAACCAGCATTACTTCCCAGCTACCACGTGCCCCAGGCAGTAATTCTGAATTTGGCATGTGCCAAAAACACGCAGTAGAAAATATTTTCTATTTTCTATCTCATGGCGCTTACCCAGCGGTAAATAGCAGTGGACATGTGCTGCATGCCTACTGCCCAGGTAGAGTGTGAGACCTTACCGCTAACTCAGTGAGTGGCAATAAGGTCTCAGGCTGAAAATGGACATGCGCTGGTGTTTCTTTTGCCGCATGTCCATTTTCCGGCCCCTTAAAAAAGGCCCTTTTCCAGGACGCGGCAAAAACTGCCCCAGCGCAAGCCCAAAAGATGTGCTCGCACTACCGCAGGCCACTGTTTGCCACAGCTTAGTAAAAGGACCCCTAAGGGACTAGATTTAACCAGTCAGTGGTCGTTTCTGGCCAGTTAAATCATTTTGAATATCAACCAGACTGTGTTACTTTTCTAACATCTGCTGGATTTTTAAAGGTATACTAACAAAATGAATATATGCCAAGAAATGTGCATCCTTAGTATACTCCCCCTAAGAAAGGAAATAATATTCCTGTAATTGCCGGTGTGAAGCTTGCTAGTAGTAGCTAGCACATCACAAACTACTACCTACCATCTTGCCTGTGATAGAAGGTCACAGGCAGGTACAACCTCCCAATAAGGCACAGTTTCATACAAGAATTCCTAACAATGTTACTGCATTTTCTTCAAAAGATGCCATGTGATCCAGGGGCCAAAAGAGGACCCTAGGCTGTCCATCCTACCCCTGCCCGTAGAGGTTACTCTATGTCTATTTCTGAATTTTTATGGTTAGGATTCTGTTGTCTGTCTTGAAGGAAGTTGCTAAATATTTGTATGCATATGTGCATATCTTGTCTTATAAAGTTTTTATATACCACTTGCAAATTAATAAAAACAATCGAAGCGGTGTGCAAGTAACAAAAATCAATCCAGCCCTCCCTGCAACCACCTCCCTCCTCTCTGTTAAACATAGCATATTTAATTCCAAAGTGTAGAAAAAGAAACAATTAAAAATCATTAAAAATTATTCAGTCCCTCATTCCCTCCCTCCTCTAACCAGCATAATCAGAGTCCTCCTCAGCCTCCACCACCCTCTCCAAGGAACATAATCTCAAATGTATATTGTGACAGATCCCCAAGAGCACATTCCAAAGTGTTTAATCAGACATTAAAAACCTGTTTCCAATGATAACAAACAATCCTTGGTGTTGAAAGTGTGTTCAAAACTCTTCTAATAGAAATAATCGGTGGCAACAATATCCAAAGAAATATTGATCTTTAACAATTGTAAAACAAAAAAATAATTCACTTATCTGTGTCATCATTATCTCTACGGTCCCACATCTCTTCCAATCTACAGTTTAAAGTTCCTTCAACAAGTCATGTTTGCTACAGTTCTTCTAACTTAAATGCATAAGATTCCTTTAACAATTCAATTAAACTCTAAAACAGGCTCAAAAAGGTGTTTCAGTATGTAACCATGCCTGCATCAGGGGCAGTAATGGCTTAATTATCCTCCAGCAATACCTGCCCTGAAACAGGCATGGTTATACACAGAAACACCTTTTTTTGACCTATGTTTTAGGTGTCATGATCTTACTTGTCATTACCTCTGCTGATATAGGTATTCCAGGCATCCACCACTCTCTCAGTAAAGGATTGAAGTTTGCTAGAAGAGAACAACCATGAATGTTCCCTCCAGTCACTGTTGCATCTAATACTTTTTAGTTATCTCAGAACCGGACAAATTAAGTACTCGTGCACCGTCTCTCCAGAACAGAACAGATGGAAGACAACATGAGGTTCTGATCGCCACAGGAGTGATCCTGGCCTGCGTTCTTCTGATGAGCTTGGCGATGCTGAAGAAATACATAGTGAGGAACAGTGAGTGAAATCTGAGCTTCTCAATGAAAGTAGCCTGAGGACATATATTGGAGGGTGCAAGGGAGAAAGGGAAATGGACAGGACAGGTAGGGTGGGATGGAGGGAAGTGTTTTAAGGGGGAGGGGGAAATTGTTCTAGGGTGGACTATAGGGAGGGTGGGGGGGACATAGTAGGGGAGTTTTGCAGTTGTTAGGATGAAGGTTTCAGCTTGAATTGTTTGAATGAGTAACTAATCTTGGTTGAGGAATGTTATCAATATTATAGTATGTGAATTTTTCAATAAAAACTTAAAGTTGAAAAAAAAAAGAAATCTGAGCTTCTCTACTCCAGCCAGTGAAATTAGCACCTGAAATCATGACTACTATTTTGTGCTTGTTCTGTGCTATTCATTCTGTTTCGGAGCCAACCAAATTTCTTGTTTTCTTCTTTTAGCCCCTGAAGATCCAGAGAATCAGATCCATCTCTCCCAGACAAGTACAGCATTGCCAGTGGTAGAACATGCAAAAGTTGCCGATACAATGAAGAGGTCAGAAGCACAAGCATTAGGAGTAGAACATGAAATGGGTCTGCAAAGGTAGTTCTTTCCTGCTTTTAAATTTATCACTTGCTCAGTTCTGTTCATTGATGGGAATTCCTGTTACTGTTCTTTGCCCCTAACTTCCCTCCTGCTCATGTCCCAGAACGTGCTGCTTTACTGTGGCATTTAGGAGACTTGTGCCCTGTGATGATCTCTCATTGGCCCTTGCCTATCACTTCTCCAGGGATGTCAGTAGCAGACCCAGCCCAAGGGGCAAGTATTGGTTTTACTATTGTATCATCAGATAATTGCATTTAGAGATAACTGAACTTCTGCGATTACTATGACAAACTGTTACAGAAAAGCCATGCCAAAAACTGGAGACTGTTAGCACAAATTGACTGGCGATAGCCCAGTAAGAAGGTAATCAGGCTCATTTTCGAAAGAGATGGACGTCCATCTTTCAACATAAATCGGAACATAGACGTCCATCTCCCAGAGACGTCCAAATCGGTATAATCGAAACCCGATTTTGGACGTCTCCAACAGCAGTCCGTCGCAAGGACATCCAAATTTCAAGGGGGCGTGCCGGAGGCGTGGTGAAGGCGGGACTTGGGCGTGCCTAACACTTGGACATCTTTGAGCCATAATCGAAAAAAGCAGGGACGTCCTAAAGTAAAACTTGGACGTTTTCACCCGGATGTGTTTTTTTACTCAATGTGGCACAAAAAGGTGCCCAAATTGACCAGATGACCACCGGAGGGAATCGGGGATGACCTCCCGTTACTCTCCCAGTGGTCACTAACCCCCTCCCACCCTCATAAAACATCTTTAAAAATATTCTGTGCCAGCTTCTATGCTAGCCTCAGATGTCATACTCAGGTCCATGACAGCGCATGCAGGTCCCTGGAGCAGTTTTAGTGGGTGCAGTGCACTTCAGACAAGCGGACCCAGGCCCATAACCCCCCTACCTGTTATGTTTGTGGAGGAAACAGCGAGCCCACCACAAACCCACTGTACCCACATCTAGGTGCCCCCCTTCACCCGTAAGGGCTATGGTAGTGGTGTACAGTTGTGAGTAGTGGGTTTTGGGGGGGTGTTTGGGGGGCTTGGCACACACGGTAAGGGAGCTATAAACCTGGGAGCAATTTATGAAGTCCACTGCAGTGCCCCCTAGGGTGCCCGGTTAGTGTCCTGGCATGTCAGGGGGACCAGTGCACTACAAATGCTGGCTCCTCCCATGTCCAAATGGCTTGTATTTGGACGTTTTTGACATGGACGCCTTTGGTTTTGAAAATTGCCGAAAGTCAAAGATGTCCATGTGTAAGGACATCCAAATCCAAGGATGTCTTTGGTATTTTCGAAATGAAAGATGGGCGTCCATCTTTTTTCGAAAATATGGTTTTCCCTGCTCCCGGATTTGGATGTTTTACAAAGATGTACAAATCCCAACTTGGACGTTTTGGGTTTTTTTTTGTTTTTTTTTCGAAAATGCCCCTCTATATAAATTGCTTAGTTTTCTAAAAGTGAAATGCCTGTTCCAGTTATGAAGGCACTTCACCACCTAGCCAGAAAGCAGGCTTAGGTTGAATGCCAGCCTTGCAGCCAAGAGACTGCTTGTGATGACATAAGTTTGAAGAACTTTCTAGTAATTCATTTATGGATAGTTTTCATGTTGGTTAAATAAAAGGAATCACAACCTGCAAAGAATCCTTTTACCTCCAGGCCCAACAAAACTACTAGAACACAGTGTTTTATACAGTGCCTTGTAAAAACCTTCACAGGCTTATACATTTCCTCATTCTGCTATCTATAGTAAATACTCTTCAAAATGAATAAATGTAGGAGTTTATTTTACTGATCCAGGGGCAGTGGAATTCCTTTTTGTTTGGGAGGAGACAAGCTCCACCCCTGACCCCACCCTTAGCTCTATCTTTAATCCTGCTCCTCTGATCCTCCATCTTCATCTTTCCGTGTATATACTCTTGCTTCTTCCACCCCTCACCCCCCAGTATCTGTCCTTCTCTTCCTTCTCCCACCACAGTCCCTGCATAAGCTCCAAGCCTCTTTTTTCCATTCCCACCCCACATCTCTGATCTGTGCCCTTGTCAGCCCCCAGCTCCCTTCTCCTAAGCCCAGCATTAGATCCCTTCTTTAACCCTTATTTCCACTCCCTATATTATCTCTGAGCCCCCTTCTCCCCACCCTAACATCAGACGCTTCTCCCAATCAGCATCAGCCCCCTTCTGTCACCTGCCCACAGCATCAGAACCCCTTTGCCACCCATACCTTCTGCTATAATAAGCTCCCTTTTGCCATTCCCAGCGTCTTTCTCCCAGCATCAGCTGCTTTATCAGAATCTTCTCCAAACTTCAGCCTCCTTCTTCCACCTGCCCTCAGCTCCCTCCTTTCCCATTCCCAGCACCAGCACCTTTAAAGCCCCTGAAGAGTGACAGGAGCTTGTTTTTCTGCTGCTGCTGCTGTCCGTAGCTGGCTCTGGCCACCAGCACTGTGTGAGTTAAAATCAGAGATCAAGTACTTCCAGTATCTTATGAGAACATATACAGTAGCATAGTAAATGATGGCAGTTATAAACATAGAAACGTGATAGCAGAAAAAAAGGCCAAATGGCCCATCCAGTCTGCCCATCTTCCATAACCACTAACTCTTATTTTTTTTTCTAAGAGATCCCACGTGTATGTCCCATGCTTTCTTAAATTCTGACACAGTCCTGTACGGTCCATCCAATCTACCCAACAAGACAAACTCATAGTATAAGGTATGATACATATACTTGATCTTGATTTGTCCTTGCCATTTTTAGGGCACAGACCATAGAGGTCTGCTCGACACTGACCTTGTTCTCCAGTTAAGGAAGCTTTATCTGTTCAGCCACGATCAGGGCACAGATTGTAGAAGTCTGCCTAACAGGAAGTAGTTGCTCTCTGATTTTTAACAAGCATGTGGTGCCAGCAGCCAGAGCCAGCCAAGGATAAGCAGAGCAGCAGCAGTAAAAAGACAAGCTCCCACAGGGCCAGCCCAAGGATATTTGACACCCTGTGCAAACCTTCAGATGTGTGTCCCCCATCAAGGGGTGGCTCAAGGCCCTCCTCCTCTATTTACAGCATCTCCCCTTCTCTTCCCTACCATTAGATACCATAATCCAGCATCATTCCCCATATCCTTCTCCTATGGCATCTAGCATCTCTCTCCTTCCCTACCTCTCACTTTCACCTCCCCCATGCAGGGCCGGTATTAGACACACATGGGCCCAGGGCAGAAACTGGGGAGGGAACTCCAAAGCCTACCTGTAGGCTATGCCTCCTTCAGTTTGAAGCAATCATGAGGGCCATTGGTGGCATAGGGGCCCAGGGCAGGAGCCCTGCTTGCCACCTCCTAAAACTGTCCCTGCCCCCCCTGTGGTCCACAGGATATCTTTCCTTCCCTACCTCTCTTCCCTGCTCCCCTTGGTCTCCAGCATCTTTCTCCCCACCTCCACCCCATAATATCTACCATCTCTCTTCCATCCAGCATCCCCCTGCCTTTTTCAGTGTCTTACCTCCCTTCCCCCTGGGCAGTGATGTGACAGTCAGCATCTACAGAATATTCATACAAGCCAGAGTGGGGCCTTGAGCATCTATATATGCATAAAGCTTGCTGGCTTCTACCCCTTCTGAACATCCTGTTTCAGAAGGGGCAGAAACACGTCTTGAGCATGCAAGGATACTCAGCCTCACACTGGCAGTGATGCATATTCTATAGATGCTGATTGTTGCAACGCTGCCCCAGGGATAGGGAGGTAAGACATGAACACTTTATGGTGGAGGTAGGGAAGGAAGGAAAGAGACAGATGCTGGAGATTATGGTAGGGGGTGAGGAGAAGAGAAATGTTGGAGACTATGTAGGTGCCTCCTGCTAAATTGTGCCACCCTAGGTGGATGGGCTGGTCCTGAGCTCCCATCAATCTGCAAGTTAAGTGAAGGTGGCAGCTGACAGGAAACTTTGGTGGGGCCAGGGCCTGTTCACTGTCCCCACTGATCTACACAACATGCTCCACACTTTCAGTGTGAAAAAAACAATTAGAGAAATATTCAAAGATGAATTAAGAATAAGAAACCACAAACTCTTGACTGCAATTAGGTTTCACAACCTCAGTCATAGCACACATAACTTAGCTCTGTTTTCAAACTTGCCTTAACAAGGCCCATACTAATTTAAATTGAGCCCACCGGGGTCCAATCTCATGGTTGGACTTAGCGATGTGCATTCTTTGGAAACAACATGGAAATTTAAACATCATCTCCCATGTCCCTTTTAGTGCACATGCTTTGTGTGCAGTCATTGTAGAGTACACACTATTTTTCAATATTTCCCCCTCATCCCAAAATAAAAAGTTAAAATGAAATAAAAACATCTACAAATGGCACAGGAAACTAAACAGAATGGAAATTTGTGCTTGATGCACCCTAGTTTAGCTGATTCTAATACACCTGGATGAATAAACAAGCTGCTTTTGTTGTATCAAGTGAATCTGAAGCAAAGGTGAACATGCTGAACAGAGAGTTGCCGAAAGAACTGAGGGATAAAGTTATTCAAAGGTACAGACTGAGGGAAAGGCTACATAAAAAATTTCAATGTATTTGAATATCCCCTGGGGCACTATCAGTTCCATCACTGAGTGTAGAACCTATGAGGCTGTAAATAATTTGTTCTCATGATCTGTATTAGCACTGTGGCTTTTAGATCTACCATGGCCCTGGCCTTTCTTATTTGTGTGCTGATGGTGCATTTTACATTGACAGCCTGGCAGTCAATTTTGAGGATATGAAAGTCAAATTAGAGCAAGCTTGAGCGCTCTTGTTTTTCTGCTATAAAAGTCATGATACAACAGTTGCAGGATGACGTAGCCCCTCCGTTAGTTTAGCCAGGAAAGGACAATGAGAAATGTTATATAGTGAAAGGAGAAACCACATGTTAGGAGTCAGTTCTCCTTTTCCTCCCACATGCTCCCTTGGATGGAGGAGGCATTCTGATGACATCAACCTTGGCATAAGTTTAGGAGGAGGCTGGGGTTTTCCCCTTTGTACATTCAAGCAGGAGTTTCCCTTTGACATGCATGAACTGTATTAACCTTCTTTAAAAGTCACTTCTTTACATCCGCCTGCCCCTGAATATACAATGAAATAACATAAGCATCAATGGTGAGAGATTAGTGGCGTGTGGCTCTTTGCACGAAGCCAGGGGCCACAAGGAATACCAGAAGCAGAGGTCCCTCAATGATGCAACAGCCGAAGCCCCAGTTTCCTCTGACAGCTCACAGTTAAAAACTACAGTGGGCATGTTTATACAAAAATGTCTATTAAACACATATAGGGCTAGATTCTGTATATGGTTCCCCAAAACTAGCGCTGAAAAAAGCGCTATTCGATAAGCTGCACTTAAACTTATGCGCGGTTTATAAAATAGCTTAAACCTGGGAATCACACCTAACTTTAGGTGCAGCCATTTGCACCAACTGAAACACTATAACAATGCACATTAATTTTAGGAATGCCCCCGTTACGCCCAAGACTCTCCCATTTCCACGGCCCCTTTCTCAGATTGTATGTAAATGACAATTAAATATAATTAATGTCAGGGGGGATCACGTGGTGCCATGGTGGAGTGAAGACGCTGGAAAGCGGAGCTCCCACATTTCCTCCCTAAAATCCTGCTAAAAATCGGCACACCAGAGGGTATCATATCAAATTGAAGTGGTAATCGAAGCGACAGCAGTATAGAGAGACCTCAGACGCTAAAATCGCTGGGATGGCCACAAAAACGCAAAAGAAAGAAAAAGAGAAGAGCAAAGGCGCTGACTCCAAGATGGCGGAGATACAGGGTCAACTTACCTCTTCTGTATGCTCAGCCTGGACGTTGGAAATAACAGCAGAGGTCACCGCGGCAGTGGAAGCGGCACTCGATAAAAAATTGCAAGCGATCTTTGATGGAGCAGAGGCTGCACATGAACGGTTGGATGGATTCCACCTGGATTTAGATCACATGCAGCAGCGGATCAGCGACATCGAGGATCGAATGACGGAGGCCGCGGGACCAACAGAGACTATGCGCCTGAAAATACATGACATGGAGCAAAAACTAGAAGATCTAGAAAACAGATCGAGACGTAATAATTTGTGGCTCATTGGCCTCCCAGAACAGTTAAAGGACTCTGAGCTCGTGGAATACTTAGAGCATTGGCTTCCTAAAGAACTGCAGCTTACCACATTGCAAGATCCGTTGCGGATCGAAAGGGCCCATCGGGTGGGCCCTAAAAGAGCAACCGGAGAACACCCGAGGACTGTGATTTTACGCATTCTACAATATGGGCACAAGCAGGCGATAATGAAAGCGCTCAGGTCGGGAAAGCAGCTGAACTATGAAGGCAAACGTGTATTATGCTTTCAGGATTATTCCACAAAAGTAGCGGCGGCTAGACGAGCTTTTACATCCACGTGCACGGAGTTATATAACAGGAAAATTAAATTCGCCTTAATCTATCCAGCCAAATTAAAAGTCTTCCATGAAGGAACAGAAAAAATTTTGGAGACGGTGGAGGCAGCTCAAGAACTTGTCAAGGCATTGCCGCCAAAAGATAATGAGCGAAATGGTGGCGAACAGCTTTGAAGGCCCACTGCAGATAGAAATGGCGGGACGAATCTGTTCTACAAGCAACCTGTACTGGAATTAGTGTTTGGAGTCTGTACTGGTTGAAGAGACCTAGAGGTAATATGCCCTCAGTCAGGTACTATGTTTTACTACAAGTGTGCTGGAAAAGGGGGTAATCCTTTAAACCTGCGGCGAGGCTACAATATAAAAAGACAATCTGTTGCCATTTAAGCACGTTGGGGCTAACATTTTAAATTCGTGTCCTGACTATGCATAATTTGAAGCCTAAGGTAAGAGGCGCCAGCCAGTACACCGTTAGAGTAGGCAAACACTGACCCAGGACTTGGACTGCTGAGTTAATAATATTCATATTTAAACTTAATAATATGAGAAGGAGTCCCGTGTAATATTCTGGGATCCATGGAAAAATGTGATATGTTATTTAATTTGCTGTTTATGGAATTAATAGAATGTTAAATGTGCCTGTATATTATGGGTTTGGTTTGGAGGGGCAGCCTGTCCTTATACTATGGAGTCAGACACGTTTGTTCTTACTATGAGTTGGGGGCTGCATACGAAGATGTTGACCTTTCTGGAGAATACCCCCAGGTTTAAACGTTTGTGTTCTGGATGGAAAAGGTAGGGGGGTATAATTACATAGGAGTTAAAGGTTTGAGGGCAATGTTTGATTGGTATGTGACCGGTATACAAGTGAAGGGAGGGAAGGAGGCACCTAGACGTGAAGGACTCATATAGGAGTTCAAATGGTTTAGAGGGAGAGGGTATAGTTGGGTTTGTTTTGGGGAAATGGGAAGGGAGTTGGGTGGGGGAGGGGGGAGAGGGGGAGAGGGGGGAGGGGACAGGTAGAGAGGGAGGGAACTCTTTCAGGCGGAGGGCTCATAAGCATTGAAACCAAATGGAACACGGGCTGGCTTCTTGGTACAGGAAAGGGGGGAGTGAGCTGGGACATTCCCCCTTCCGGTGATAACAGTTTGATAGTATACTGTAAAATAGATAAAGGGATGCTCTCTTATGGTTAAAATATTATCCTGGAACGTGGGTGGCATATCATCGCCTATAAAACGTGCTAAATTGTTGCAGGCCTTGAATAGACAAAAAGCTAACATAGTTATGTTACAGGAAACACACTTAACGGCGGCAGAACATCAGAAACTACGTAGATGGTGGGTGACAGAGATAGTGGATAGCCCTGCACAAAATAAAAAAGCGGGAGTGGCTATTCTGTTTAGAAGAGGATTGCAATGTATAATGAAGGATAGTGTAATAGATCCCAATGGCCGCTATGTAATTCAACATATTATTTTGAACAATAAGCCACTCCTGCTGGTAAACCTGTATGTGCCTAACCAATACGACAAAAGGTTTTCCAGAAAATTATAAAACATATTCATGCTTTTGACCAGATCCCCATGTTAATAGGAGGAGATTTTAACTTGGTAGCTGACTCTCTGATGGACAGTACCAGGCCCCAGAAGGTGGCTCCGGTGAACCTTTTAAAAGGAATACCATGGATCTGCTCTTCCCTGGAGCTGGTGGACTCGTGGAGATTGCTGCATCCTAGTCAGCGAGACTTTACTCATTTATCCAGAGCGCATGGTACGCAATCGCGAATAGATTACTTGTTACTCTCTGAGAATATTTCTTCACGAATAACACAGGCCACAATAGGAGCTACCGCAGTGTCGGACCACGCGATGATCTGGGTGACATTGGATTGGAGTAGAGAGGAAAGAGTAGGATTTAGATGGCGGTTCCCTAAAGCATTGTATTATGATTCCAAGTTCTCTCCGTATATGCGGGAGAGGTGGGGGGAATATGTGGAATGTAATGGAGACTGCTATGAATGGGACCCGATACTTTTCTGGGAAGCAGCCAAAGCCGTGCTGAGGGGGCATATTATTTCATACTCAGTACATCAGAAGAGGGCGAAAGAAGCAGAGTTAGTGCGGCTAGAACAACGAGTAAGAAGAGATAGGCAGATTTACGGGCGAGAGCCGACGGCAAGGCATAAACAAAACCTTCTGGCCTCCCAGGTGGAATTAAATCAATTGATTCAAGCAAGAACACAAAAATCACAGACATATTTTCGCTTTCAGGTTTACAAACATGCTAACAAACAAGGTAAACTGTTGGCGCGTCTGGTGAGCCAAGTGGGAGGGAGGAAGTGTGTGCCTAGGATTCAGAATGAGAAGGGCTCCTATGTTTATACAAATAAGGCAATTAATACAGTATTCTGCAATTATTATGCTAACCTCTATTCGGCTCCATTTGAGGAGGGACTGGAAGCAACATCTTACTTGACAGGACAGGAGCTCCCTCAGATAACGGACCGGCAACGAGACATGCTTAATGCAGATATTGATGTGGAGGAAGTTAGATGGTGTATAAAAACAAGTCCCCTGCATAAAGCCCCAGGAATAGACGGATATACATCTGAATTTTATAAAATGATGGTAAATGATATAGCCATATGTTTGTCTGATGTGTTTAATGCCATAGTGCGGAGGGAGAAGCTGCCAGCTTCGCTGCGGAAAGCTGAGATAATTGTGCTGCTAAAACCTGGTAGGGACCCAGATAGTGCGGGTTCTTATCGACCTATCTCCTTACTACCGTTTGAAACGAAATTGCTGGCAAAAATAGACTAGCCAGAGTCTTACCTTCATTAATAGTGGAACCACAAGTAGGATTTGTTAGAGAAAGATCAGTAGCCAGAAATCTGAGAAAGATCCTGTTGGCATTGGAGGAAATACATAGGAACTCCCGGTCATCGCTCTTGATCAGTTTTGATGCGGAGAAAGCATTTGATCGCGTTGTCTGGAAGTTCCTGTTTGCGAGCTTGAAGGCTTATGGGATTGAGGGCTATTTTGCGGAGACCATAATGGCTTTATATCGTGAACCAGAGGCGGAAGTAGCTGTTAATGGGATATTCTTTGAGTCGTTCCCGATAGCAAGGGGCACAAGACAGGGCTGCCCTTTCTCGCCTCTTTTATTTGTGTTAGTATTAGATCCTCTGATCAGGGATATTGTGAATATGGAGGAGGTGAGAGGGGTGCAAATAGGGCAGGAACAATTTAAAATAGCAGCTTTCGCTGACGACCTATTGGTCATACTGCAGGACCCCCGGACTTCCCTTGCTGCACTATTGGAGATATTTACTGAATTTGGGGCTTACTCGGGATTTCGCATCAATTTAGATAAATCGGAAGTTCAGCCCTTGCATATCTCAGCTGCAGACTGGGCTCAAATTAATTGCCCATTAGAAACAGCAGAGATGCATTTAAATACCTAGGTATACAATTACCTGGAGACCCGAGGAAGCTGTATAAACTGAATGTAGACAGGTACTCTTAGGGACCAGGGACATGTTAGAAAGATGGATGACATTGCCGATATCACTCTTAGGCAGAATATCTTTGTTTAATATGCTTATATTCCCTAAGTGGCTATATTGTTTTCAGACCTTGCCATTGTGCCTCACCAAGGGAGATTGGAAAAAAATACTAAGCTTGTTGTCTAAATTCCTGTGGAATAGGAAAAGGCCCCAGATCAATAAGAACAATCTGTTAGATGGTTGGAATAGAGGGGGGGTTTGGATTACTGAACATATGGTGGTATAATAGAGCCTGCTTACTTCGTCACCTGGGAGACTGGTTGTTGGGGACTTCACGATATTCTCCATTGCAGATGGAACTTGAGTGGGTTCGTCCCCTACACTTAAACTATATATTACAAGCCGAAGTTCCAGGTTTGCCAGTGCACATTCGGAGGAGTAATTTGGTGAGACCGCTACGGGTGATATGGGGGAAGTTAGCACAGCTATGGTCCTTCGACGCTCATATTAGTAGACTATTACCTATTAGAGGTAATGGGACCTTTACCCCTGGAATGGAGAACAAATATATTAGAAACTGGAATGACAAGGGATTCTATCTGGTAGATGACTTCGTGGATCTCAGGGGACACCTGCGACCCCTGGACTCCTTAAATCTGGGCTCCTTGGGTTGGGCGGATAGATATGCTTATAAACAGATTACACACTACATTAAGACTTTGCCTCCACATTTCTTGGCAGTTGATGTGGCCTCCAAAATTAAAGATTTGTATGAAACACCAATAACAGACCCCACCTCTATCTCAATATTGCACAAACGGCTTCTCCACATCAGGGCACCGAAGAGCCTAGAAAAGTTAGCACAGAGATGGACAGAAGATATGCAGAAACAGATCACTGTAAGTTTCTTGCTGAGAAGCTTGAGGCAGATAGCTTATAGAATTGACAGTGTGGAATTGAGGGAGTGCCAAGGGAGAAGCATATATAGAGCGTATACCTCGCTATCACGTTTACAAAAAATGGGTAAAGCTGAAACGTCTCTTTGTGGTAGATGTGGGAGCTCCCAACACACACATTTTCATGCAATGTGGGCCTGTGTAGAGATACAAGACTACTGGCTGCAAATAGCGAGGTTTCTGGGGAGACTGCTGGAAGTGAATGTGATCTTAACACCGGAGATAGCAATTTTGAGAGCGGATGGGCTGAAGGGGGCTGGTGCTGTCCATCAGAACCTATTAATTTATAAAGCATGTATAGTGGGGAAGAAATGTATTTTAGTGAATTGGACAACTTCGGAGACACCATTGTTTTGGCAATGGCGCAACAGGTGGCATGCATTGCTCTTGATGGAATTGCGAGACTCTTGCTACAAACCAAAAACACAGCGCAGTTTTTACTTAGTCTGGGAGCCTTATATTAACGAGATGGCCCCCAAAGTTCACAGTTCCATTCTTAACAAGCTGAGATTAGATAAGTACATAAGTACATAAGTAGTGCCATACTGGGAAAGACCAAAGGTCCATCTAGCCCAGCATCCTGTCACCGACAGTGGCCAATCCAGGTCAAGGGCACCTGGCACGCTCCCCAAACGTAAAAACATTCCAGACAAGTTATACCTAAAAATGCGGAATTTTTCCAAGTCCATTTAATAGCGGTCTATGGACTTGTCCTTTAGGAATCTATCTAACCCCTTTTTAAACTCCGTCAAGCTAACCGCCCGTACCACGTTCTCCGGCAATGAATTCCAGAGTCTAATTACACGTTGGGTGAAGAAAAATTTTCTCCGATTCGTTTTAAATTTACCACACTGTAGCTTCAACTCATGCCCTCTAGTCCTAGTATTTTTGGATAGCGTGAACAGTCGCTTCACATCCACCCGATCCATTCCACTCATTATTTTATACACTTCTATCATATCTCCCCTCAGCCGTCTCTTCTCCAAGCTGAAAAGCCCTAGCCTTCTCAGCCTCTCTTCATAGGAAAGTCGTCCCATCCCCACTATCATTTTCGTCGCCCTTCGCTGTACCTTTTCCAATTCTACTATATCTTTTTTGAGATACGGAGACCAGTACTGAACACAATACTCCAGGTGCGGTCGCACCATGGAGCGATACAACGGCATTATAACATCCGCACACCTGGACTCCATACCCTTCCTAATAACACCCAACATTCTATTCGCTTTCCTAGCCGCAGCAGCACACTGAGCAGAAGGTTTCAGCGTATCATCGACGACGACACCCAGATCCCTTTCTTGATCCGTAACTCCTAACGCGGAACCTTGCAAGACGTAGCTATAATTCGGGTTCCTCTTACCCACATGCATCACTTTGCACTTGTCAACATTGAACTTCATCTGCCACTTGCACGCCCATTCTCCCAGTCTCGCAAGGTCCTCCTGTAATCGTTCACATTCCTCCTGCGACTTGACGACCCTGAATAATTTTGTGTCATCGGCGAATTTAATTACCTCACTAGTTATTCCCATCTCTAGGTCATTTATAAATACATTAAAAAGCAACGGACCCAGCACAGACCCCTGCGGGACCCCACTAACTACCCTCCTCCACTGAGAATACTGGCCACGCAATCCTACTCTCTGCTTCCTATCTTTCAACCAGTTCTTAATCCATAATAATACCCTACCTCCGATTCCATGACTCTGCAATTTCTTCAGGAGTCTTTCGTGCGGCACTTTGTCAAACGCCTTCTGAAAATCCAGATATACAATATCAACCGGCTCCCCATTGTCCACATGTTTGCTTACCCCCTCAAAAAAATGCATTAGATTGGTGAGGCAAGACTTCCCTTCACTAAATCCGTGCTGACTTTGTCTCATCAGTCCATGTTTTTGTATATGCTCTGCAATTTTATTCTTAATAATAGCCTCCACCATCTTGCCCGGCACCGACGTCAGACTCACCGGTCTATAATTTCCCGGATCTCCTCTGGAACCCTTCTTAAAAATCGGAGTAACATTGGCTACCCTCCAGTCTTCCGGTACTACACTCGATTTTAGGGACAGATCCCGTGAAACTAACAACGAGACCTTTTTGAAAGATACGGATGCCTGTTTAATTAGTGAAGTGCAGGAGGTCGCCTGGATTGGGTTTAAGGGGGGGGAGGGGGAAGGGGATACTTACGGAAGAGGAGGGGGTACAGGGTTTCAAAGGGGGGGATTTAAGAAAACAGAGCTCTTCTTTAGGTTGGGGTAGGAAGGGGATATACTAGTCTTGATTGTTTGTAGTATGGTCAGATACTTTTGGCAAATAGAGAAGATTGTTAATAAGATGTGTGGATAGGATAAGGTCATGATGCTATGAATAAGGAGCATGATGCATGACAATATAAACGGCATGGATAATGTCATCAGTAAATACCACAAAAAGCAATACAGGGATCTGCTATCATAGGGGGAGGGTTTAAGGGTCCAGACCTTATCTATGATTGACATATGTTGGTCTGATGTCATAATAAGGAGTTCGTATTCACATGACCAGAATATATCCTTGTTGTTATGAATATGAGCTGTAGTAACGAAAAATGAACATCCTGTTACGAAATATGGTTGTAATGTTTTTTTGCATGTTCAATAAAAACTGTTTAAACCTAAATCTAATTAATGTCAATAATTGCTTGTTAAAAAGCCAATTATTGGTGCTAATTAGCTTGTTATTCAATTCAATTGAGTGCACAAATTGGGCGCATGCCCAAATTTGCATGTTCAATTTTTGGCAACTTTTATAAAATTAGAGGGAAAATGCTGATTTTTAAAAACAAATCTCTGGCTTTTTTACATAACCTTGCATGGAACACAATGAGCCCTGTGTGTATATTTAAACCTTCCAGAGGTCTACGGTATCCCAGGTCAGCTAGAGCTGGGTATGCTGCAAAATCAACCTTACTGACTCCTGGGAATGGAGAATTGTGGCTGAATTTAGAGCCTCTGGTGCATGGCTCCCTATCTCAGGATTGACCAGAGAGAAAGGGTCCATCAAAATAAGGGGAAAACCTTTGGGTGGTAGCAAATAAAAGGTCATGGCACCAGGAACCCAGCATTGAGCTTCCCCTAAATAAAACCTTAAAGAAGAGAATAGTGAAAACTTTCCAATATTCATATACAAATGAATTTTCTTCCTTTATCGTAGGTGCTCAAGGGAGGATGGGCCTGAGTTCCTGTTACCACATTCTTGTATCACAGGATACTGCTTCTAACTTGGCCTTTTTCTTATTTTTGTACGTTTAGGGAAACAGAGGATGGTGGAAGTAACCTTCCTGAGTGGACCCCTGAATTCGTGCTTCCCAGTACAACAACAAAGCCCCTGTGAGCCACAAGGATATAAAAAATTTTGCTCCAATGTCTGTGACAGGATGTCAACTTTCCTAACATTATCTGCACACGTTAACGAAGCGGATGCTAACTTTGGATGTGTTATGTGCGTACATAACAGGACTGAACGTTTGCTGTTACCTGCCTGTGTTAGCAATACAACTTCTGCTACACAATCTGTGCATTTAACAACATGAATATAACCTTTCACCCACAAATAGATTTACATCTCACATGCTGTAAAGCACATGATCCTCTGCACCCTTCCCCCTGCTGGCTAGAGGAAAGGGCAATAGAAGTGTGTGGGGAAAAGGTAAGGATGGATCTGAATTATGGTAAATCCCACCAAACCTTGCTGTTCTTAACTCAAGCCTCTCACTCGTCAATGTCTTGACCAGTAATCTGCACAGAAAAAGGACTGTCATGTGTTTCTGTACATCATTGCATGTGTCTGGTGGTGCTATTTAAACTATACCGAGGGCAATTTTGAAATTTCCTTGGAAAAATTATTTTTATCTGCACAAGTTGGCTTTTTGAAAACTTCCCACCAAATTGGGTGTGTTTAGGTCAAGGGAGGAGAACAATACAATGTATTTTCAAAATCTACCTGTTATTTTCCATAATTTTGCTTGTACAAAAAGCTGGTGCAAATACAGCAGGTACTTTGTATCTGTGGCAATAGTCAAAGCAATAATACACATGTAATCTTGCTTTGAATATTGGTACAAAGCCCATAGTAAGAAGTACCTGCAGTTTTGAGTATTGTCATAGCATAGAGGTTACATAACGTCCTCTTTAGCAAGCAAGTATCTCCAGATTCATTTTGGCCAGTTCTTGCTCCTGAAGCTTATGCTTGCTAAACCACATAACAAATGAACTAGTGGTCTAGTGCTCACAACATTGGTCTGAGAACCAGGAAAATCAGGGTTCAAATCCTATGTTCCCCACTGATTCTCTTTGTGGCACTCTTTCATCTCTCGCTTAGACTATAAGCTTCTTTTGAGCAGGAACGTATACCTGGAGTCTTCTAATGCTGTAGGTGCTAAAATCATTGGGCAACCAGCTCACACATTCCACAGTTCAAGACATGAAAAATCAACAAGTCTGTGATGTTTTCTGAAGCCAGAGAGAGCCATGTTTTGTGACTTTATCATGGGCAGGCCCTTATGTTGTTTCTTGCCTACTGTGTAGGATGCTAAAATGTCTCAAATTGAGAGGAATAACTTTCTACTAACCTTATTCTGCAGTTGTGCATGGCTGTCAAACACTGTTGCACTGCTGCATTTGCTAAACAGGGGAAGCAATTAACACTCCCTCCCCAGCTTATTCCATGGGAGACTGTTGCCTATTGTGTCTGCAGGGCTAACTTTGTAATAAAGACTATGCACTTAAAGAACCGAGGCTATTCTGTATTCTAATTTGTTCTGAGTACCATGAGATTGCTTTCAGAAGACATCCAGAGCATATGGGCCAGGTAAACTCAGAGTAAGGGAGGGGCGGACAGACCATTTGGGCTACCAGGCAGTGCTTGAAAGTCCAGAAGCTCTAGGGGGCCCAGAGGCTCCACCTGGTTGCCCACCACCGCACACTACAGCCCTCCCTGGCAGTCCTACCTTGAAAGGCCCTGGTGTTCTAGTGGCCTCTGAGAGGGCAGGAAAGAATCCCACTCTGCCTGGCACTGCCATGTTTTAAAAATGGCTGAGACCTGTGGGATGTCTCAGCAGCCATTTTGAAAGCACAGCAGCCATGGCGCCAGGCACAGGCAGAGTAACGACAGCAGGCAGGAAAGAGTGGGATTCTTTCCTGCTCCTGCAGAGGTCACTAGACCACCAAGGCCTTTCAAGGTAGGACCCACTTGCAGGAGTCTGTAGTGTGTAGGAGGGGGTGGCAACTGTGGCGGTGGGGGGAGGCTGTGATATAAGGGAGAGTGGTGGCCAGGGGGCCCGATGATCCTTACTGCTTAGTGCCCCGGGGCACCGACCCTATCAGTCCGCCTCTGGAGCAAGGGATCCATTGGAACTAGTGGCATGCTTTTGAAACTGATTCTTCAATGGCCCTGCCTTCCTGAAGCTAGTACCAGAAAGCCACAGCCACCTGTTTCCAGCCAGCCAGCCAGTATGTCGGTAACAATACCAGCAGCTATGATTTCAATATAGGGGACATATGACTTTGTTATAGGTGACTCAGCAGCAATACTAGCAAAAATGTATGTTCACTACAGTCTGAGTATGGCAGTTGCTGTTTAAGTTCACTTGATTTAGTTTAGTTTATTCTTTGATTTGAATTTTTTTTTTTTTTTTTTTGCTTTCATGTGAAGAGCAATAAAAACAATTAAAACAATTCTACACGTAGGGGCTCATTTTCAAAACAAAAAAAAGTCATAAGGTGGCAGAAGAACGTTTTTCTTTCAAAAGCGTCCAAGTTGTGATTTTTGACACTCCAATTTTAAATGTGTTTCTACACATTTTGTCCAAATTTCATGGTTACAAGGCATGTTTTGGCCAAGACATGGATGGCACCAAAAGACAGACATTTTTCTGTAATAATGGAACAAAATGAAAATGTCTAGGGCCAAAATTAAGACATTTTTGTCTAGACCTGTGTCAATCATGACTAAGTGATTAAGGCATAACCCCCTTACTCCCCCAGTGGTCACAAACCCCCCTCTCATCCCCCTAAGATGTGACAGCTTCAGATATGGTAGCCATTCTTATTAGAGCAGCAGACAGGTCCCAAGAGTAGTCTAGTGGTCGGTGCTGTGGACTGTAGAGAGGGGGAATGTATGAGCCCTCCAAAAAACCACTAAATACCTACTGTACCTACATATAGGTGACACCTGCAAGCTTGAGGGCTATTTACTACTACTACTACTACTTAACATTTCTAGAGCACTACTAGGGTTATGCAGCACTGTACAGTTTAAACAAAAAGGACAGTCCCTGCTCAAAGGAGCTTACAATCTAATGGGCAAAATGTCAAGTTGGGGCAGTCTAGAATTCTTGAATAGAGGTATAGTGATTAGGTGTCAAAGGCAACATTGAAGAGGTGGGCTTTGAGCAAGGATTTGAAGATGGGCAGGGAGGGGGCCTGGCGTATGGGCTCAGGGTTATTCCAAGTATGGGGTGAGGCGAGGCAAAAAGGGCGAAGCCTGGAGTTGGCGGTGGTGGAGAAGGGTACTGAAAGGAGGGATTTGTCTTGAGAGCAGAGGTTACGGGTAGGAACGTAAGGGGAGATGAGGGTAGAGAGGTAGGGAGGGGCTGCAGATCGAGTACATTTGTAGGTTAGTAGGAGAAGCTTGAACTGTATGCGGTACCTGATCGGAAGCCAGTGAAGTGATTTGTATTTGTAGTGGTGTACAGGTTGGTACAGTAGGTCTTCCTCTATTCCTGGAGGGCTCAGCATACAATATAAGGAGGTTATGGTGAAATACAGTATGTACCTGGGACCTTTTATGTGAAGTTCACTGCAGTGCCCCCTAGGGTGTCCCACGGCTCTGCTGGGATGTTTGTGTGGCCAGTCTACTAAGAATAATGGCCACCAGATATCCCAATGGCTGGTTTTTGGGCCTTTTTCTCTTGGACTTTTTTTTCCCCCAAAGAAAAATGCACTGAGCACAAAACATCTAGAAAAAGTTTGAAAGATGGCCATAGATGCCCCGTATAAGAGGCTTGGGGAGGCTAAGCCTTCCCAGCCCAGTTGTGACCTTCCCCGCCTGCCACCTGCCCCCCCCTTCGAAATTTAAAACTCATACCTGGCCTCCCTCCCTCCCTCCCTCCCTTCCACCGAGCACCAGGTCACCCGCCCACCCCCCCCTCTCTGTTGGCACGTGCGCCGTCCAGTTCCCGCCCCCCCTCCGAAATTTTAACCTCATACCTGCTCGGGGTTAAGGCGATGTCGGCAGTGACACAGCACCAGTGAAAAGCGTCCTGGCTCGGCGCACCTTCAGCTTCCCTTCTGTCTCTCACGCTCTGGTCCCGCCCTTGCAGAAACAGGAAATGGCGGGACCAGAGTTTGAGAGACAGAAGGGAAGCTGAAGGTGCGCCGAGCCAGGACGCTTTTCACTGGTGCTGTGTCGCTGTCGATGCCGCCTTAACCCCGAGCAGGTATGAGTTTAAAATTTCGGAGGGGGGCGGGAACTGGACGGCGCGCGTGCCAACAGAGAGGGGGGCAGGCGACCTGGTGCTCGGTGGGAGGGAGGGAAGAAGGCCTGATCCTGGGTGGGAGGGAGGGAAGCAGGCCTGATGCTGGGTGGGTGGGAGGGAGGGAGGTCTAGTGCTTGATGCTGGGTGGGTGGGAGGGAGAGAGGAATGCCTGATGCTGGGTGGGAGGGGTGCCTGGTGCCAAGTCGGATGCCTAGTGCTGGGTGGGAGGGGTGCTTGATGCTGGGAGGGAGGCCTGCCTGCCTGCCTGATGCTGGAAGGGAGGGAGGCCTGCCTGCCTGCCTGCCTGATGCTGGGAGAAAGGGAAGCCTGCCTGCCTGGTGCTTGATGCTGGGTGGGAGGGAGGGATGCCTGGTGCTTGATGCTTTGTGCTGGGTGGGATGCCTGGTGCTGGGTGGGAGGGAGGGAGGGAGGCAGGCCTGATGCCTGGTGCTGGGTGGGAGGGAGGGGTGACTGGTGCTGGGTGGGATGCCTGATGCCTGGTGCTGGGTGGGGTGCCTGGTACTGGATGGAGAAAATAGGCAAAAGCTGGATCCATATTATACCTCCTCCAGTCAATTCCACAGAGGAGGACCCAGCTTTTACTTATGGATGGAGGGCAAGAAATGAAGAAGAAAGGAGGAAAGTAAAGAAATGAATGGAAAGGAAGCCCTGGAAACGGAGTTAAGAGGACAGATAGCAGCAGAATCGGATACTGGGCCAGCATGATCATAAAAACAGTCACCAGACAACAAAGATAGAAAAGATCATTTTATTTTCATTATAGTGTTTGGAATATGTCCACTTTGAGAATTAGGTGATCAGCATTAAAAGTTTATATTTATTTACTTATTTATGGCATTTTATCCCATATTAAACATGAATTAGGGTGTTTTGTGGCTCTACACGTATCATGATATTATGATCCCTTTTCATATGGTACAGTAAGGTTCTGAGTGTGTTTTTGCACAAAGTTGTGCATAGTGTTTTGTAGTTGAGTGATTGTGGTTAGTATATGCTTTGAGCAACCACTTTATTCTTTGACATATGATACATATCTAATATCTAAATTTAATAAACGGTATTAATTGTGACTTATTTTAATTTATTTTTTCTGTGTGTTATCAGACAATTATGGATTTAAGCTCCGCCCCATCCCCACCCCAACTCCGCCCCCTTTAGCCTCCCCAAACAGTTGGGCCACCGACCGCCTATGAAGATGGCTATGTTTACCACTCAATTTTTTTGACTTTTTTAGCAAAACGTCCAAAATTGGACTTAGACGTTTATAAAAATGCTCCGCCAAAGTAACATGGTAAAATAACTTAATAAAATGATAGAGACACCAACTACTAGGGAGGTACATTTGTTTCCCATGTTGTTTCGTGTCATTTTAGCCTGAAATACCAGGAAAACTCCCAAATTTCAAGTTTTATTTCCCTGTGTTGGAAAGAGGGAGAAGTATTTTCCCCAAAATGAAAAAAATGTAAAATGAAAGAAAATGAAAATTCCCATAAGCAGCACAGGAAACTAAGGGGTCCTTTTACTAAGCCCCGCTAAAAAATGGCCAGCAATAGTTTTAGCACGTGGGTTTCCTGCGCCCTCCAGCCACTTTATAGTGTGGCTCTGAAATGACTGAATTTCTATTTCTGCCATTAATGGCCATGCGCTAATTTCCAAATTAGCATGTGTCCATTACCACCTGAGCCCTTACCACCACCTATTTAGTAGGCGGTAAGGGCCCATGCGCTACTCGTGAGGTAATCGGGCAGAGCACAGGAATGTGTCCACACTGCCTGTTTACCACTGGGCAAGCCTACTCCCTGCCCCCCCAAACTAGAAAATAAAATTTATTTTCTAGCATGGGAAACGACGTACAGCAAAAGCAGAACTACTGCAGGACACCTGGGCCTTATCGCGCCTTCGTAAAAGGGGCCCCTAAATTAAACAAAACTTTTTGGACTTCATCCCCCTACCTACTACTTCTCACATCAAATAAGAGCCAAACAAGTTCTAGCCTAGTACTTACCAAACTTCTTTGGCCTGCAACTCCATGGTCTCAACAACAGCAACACCGGCGACCCTGTTGAGGTATATCAGAATGTGGAAAGGCTAAATAGGTTATGACTATTCAGATTATAGGAGTCAACTTTTCAAAATGATTGGGAATGCTACACCCAATAAAATTACCCTCTGTGAATATATTAAGGTGTTTGCTCAATATTGGATCCAAGTTGGGGTAGAATGAAAAGATTTCATACACCATATCCATCATCACAAACTGGCCTTGCAGGTGTCACACTGATGATTTAAGGATTACAAAGATACAAGATAAGTACTTATATTGCTGGAAATATTGTTGATGAACATTAGTTGTTCTAGACTGTGATTTATATTGTTTTTTATTTTTTTATTTATAAATTTACATCATTATGTCAAGGAAGTATAGAAAAGTTATGAGTCAAAGTATATATAAACAATATTAAATAATATTACATACAACCTAAACACTCAAGTCCACATTGTTGGAATCCAAGATTAAATGAAAAAATGAGGAATATAAAGCAATATTCTATAAGGTAATATTGTACCTAAGAAAGGGCTGGTAATACTTGAACGAGTCTAATTAACCTCCTAAAGATCTTTTAAGATGCAACAAAAGATGATAGATGAGAGGGTTCTAAAAACACATATTTAACTGCATTACATCTTATTATACATTTACAAGGAAATCTTAAGAAGAATGTACCCCCTATTTGCAAAACTGCAGGTTTCAATATCAAAAACTGTTTTCGCCTTCGCTGAGTTTCCTTTGAAACATCAGGCAAAAGCAACATTTTTAGGCCTAGAAATAGCTTCTCTCTATTCTTAAAGAACATACGAAATAACCACTGTTTATCAGGTAACAAAGCCACGGTTGCTACCAATGTAGCTGCCATGGCTAAATCTGATTCCGAAGTGTCCAACAAAGCAGATACATCAAGGGAATTTTGTTGTTGTTGTTGATCTGATATCTTCCTCGGCAAATAATATACTTAAATAAAAGGAGGTAAATTCTCTTCAGGTATTCCTAATATTTCTTTTAACATTTCCAATGGTTTCACCAATGTGACCATTGGAAAATTAATAAAACGAAGATTATTGTTCCTCATATAATTTTCAAATATTTCAGATTTATTCCTTAAATTTGAAATACCTTTAATCATTGATGTTTGTATATTTTCCATATTTGTTAAGTTCTTTTCAACTCGTTCTACTTGTTCAGTCAAAGATCTAATTTCAGTGTCACTTTTATCCATTCTCTACTCAATCAAGGAAACTTTCTGTGAAACATTGTTAGCTTGTATAAGAAAAGTTTGTCCTAATTGGGAAACTAAGTCCCATAATGAATCTAAGGTTACCTCTGTCGATTTTCCAAAACTTCTGGGGAAAATGTCAACGTTGACTCAAATACCTTCTCCTGTTCCACGCCTTGTTCACCCGACTCCAATCTCACAGGGTCCCTCTCTCTAGAGGGTACCGATAGTCCCTCTACACCAGTCTCACTCCGATGCAATAGAGCCCCACTCGATTCAGGGCCTAATCCGCTTCCTGGTGGCAGCCCCTTCGATCCCGGAAGGGGAGAGCTGGTACTCTGCAGTTGCGGGGGAGGAATTCTGCTGTCAGGGCTCAGTGTCATTTCGAGCCCAGAGGACGCTGAGTGTTCCGCCATCAAGCCGGCGTCCACTATGGGACCGCTCCCGACTTCTTCTCCAGACCTCTGGGTCCTCAAAAATCGATCCATCGGACCGACAGGTAATGGAGCTGGCAGCAGGGGGAGGGGGGGCTCGGGCTGCTGCTCTACCTCGTCTTTTAGGCATACTTAGTAGAAAGAAGAAGACTGCAGCTGCTCTTAGGTACATGCAGCCATCTTGGATCCTGTGACCGACTGTGATTTATATTGGACTCTTTTTTTGAATAACAACAGCCTCAATGTGTTTAATAACTATTGCCTTAAAACAATGAGGAAGTGAGATGATACAGAAAGGTGGCTATTTATGTGAGTATTCACTTGTGTCACAATGTTTTTCTGAGTACTTTCACAGCACTTTTAAAAATATATTTCTTAATTTTCCTTGAAAGTTGGAGTGTATGCATATTCATTAGGGATATCCTGAAAACCCGACTGGCCTTTGGACCCCTAGGACAGGTTTGAGTACCCCTGGCCTGGGGAAAGACACTGGTCATCCCTGAGGGTAAACAGCATGGAAACTTGCTACTTTTTGGGACTCTCCAATAGTGGCCAGTCCAGGTCACAAGTACCTGGTAAACAGAGTACTGGGCTAGATAGACCTTTGGCCTGATCCAGTGTGGTAATCTTATGTTCTTATGTAATGATGTGCTTATGTAGTGCCCACCCAGATCCTGACCCCAAACGCAGTGTGTGTAACTCCATTTGGGGTCACAGCCCAGTTGGGAAGTGCTGTTCTAGGCAATACCTTTTGACTGGACTAAATCAATACATCTATGACTAGCTTTCTGAGAGCTAAGCTTCCTTCATCAGGTCAGTACAGAAACAGCACAGTTATGGTGGTTTTAAAATTTAAATAATTCAATGGCAGCTGGGCATGACAGTGTCTGCATCTACCATTATCTGCCTCTGTCAAACAATACCCACCTCCTTTTTCCTGAACTGTAATAGACAACCTCATGCCTAGCTGACAAAAGCAGCTTATAGAACATAAGAACATAAGAGTAGCCATACTGGTTCAGACCAATGGTCCATCTAGTCAAACAGTGGCCAAGCCAGGTCACAGGTACCTAGCAGAAACCCAAATTGTTGGTAACACTCCATACTACAAATCCCAGGGCAAGCAGTTGCTTCCCATGTCTGTTTCAATAGCAGATTATGGACTTTACCTGCTTAGCTGTTGGAAGCGACAGATGTAGTTAGTTCCATAAAATAATTATCATCTACAATTCATTTGTACCTAAGTGCTTATCACCGCTGTATACTGTGAGCCTACATTAGAAACTATAAACAAATAAGTAGCTGTTCATCCTTGTTTTCACATGTCCACTGCAGCAAATTGTCACAACACAAATTCTCACATTATTTCTCCGCAGGCACATGTGTATGTCAGTAAGTTGGAATTTTATTAAAATGTTCCACAGTTAAATACCTTTCTTTAAACATAACTATTTGATGATTGCTCTTTCCACACACGATACAATACAACAGAGACCTTTGGAGATACATATAGTTCTACGCGAAACTCCATCATCTGTTATACAGTCTGACAAAAATATCATTTCTGTACTTCAGAAACCAGTCTGAAAAAGTCACCAGGTCTTATCAGCATCATGCTTTGGCAGAATATTTTCTGTATTTCGTCTAATTCAGTGATCTTCACTATTTTTCAAGAGAGAGCCACTTGGGCAAAGAAAACAAAATTCAGTATGAAAGCTAACTTGCTGCTGGATAAAGCAGCCCTTACCTTAGACATTGGTCTGGGGCCTTTTCCTTCCTAAGATACTGTTAGCCTGGTCATTCAAATACACTCAGAGCTATTCATATAACTGTATTCTGTTCCCTACTGTTCATTGTTTTTCCCTAAGCCCATCTCCCCTTCCTTGCTTCTCTCCATATCTTTCCCCAGTTTGTCTTCCCCAACGCTCTCTCTCTCTCTGGAATGAAGGTGAAAGGGGATAGACTTAGAAGTAATCTAAGGAAATACTTCTTTACAGAAAGGGTGGTGGATGTATGGAACAGCCTCCTAGTGGAAGTGAGACAAGGGCTGTATCTGAATTAAAGAAAGCATGAAACAAGCACATAGGATCTCTAAGGGAGAGATGGTATGGGTAGGCAGACAGGATAGGCCATATGGTCTTTATCTCCCATCATTTTCTCTGTTTCTCTCACAATCCATACCCTTTCGTCCTCCAATATATCCTTTCCCCTAACCCCATCCCAGCCAGTCTCAATCCCACTTGCCTCTCTCATCAATCTCCACTATCTTGTCCTCATCTCCTCTCCAAGCCAGTTCCCTCGGTTTGTTAATTCCCTTCACTCTTTATCGAAGTTTGTAGCCAGTGCCACCTACTGAACAGTTGTTCCTTTTCTTCTACCACCAAACAACTCAGTGAGTTTAAGCTAGGTAGTGCCCAAATTACGGAGCTGTTCTCATGGTCTTGCAAAACCAAAAGCTTTCCCGAACTGGAAGAAAATAGAAAAGCTGTTCCAGATGCAGCAACAGCACTTCATTGCTCTGAAAATGCCAGACATCATTTGGACCATTAACTGCTTAAAATATACCTCAATGTTACCAGTTGAGATGACCTAATTTCACCACCAAACATGGAATTTGTAACTGTCCCTGTCCATTGACCTCCCCCACCCCCTGCCCTAAATGTACATTTCTGAAACTATGTTGTACTATTTCCAAGGAACATTCGATCCTAGGGACTCCAGACCAGCATTTTCTAAACCCATGGATCATGACCCTAAATGGGGTCCCAAAAGAAACAGGATAATGGGGTCCAAAAACCAGTAGATGGGGGTCAAGAGAAA
Source organism: Microcaecilia unicolor (assembly GCF_901765095.1). NCBI lineage: Eukaryota > Metazoa > Chordata > Amphibia > Gymnophiona > Siphonopidae > Microcaecilia > Microcaecilia unicolor. Next base: position 235,499,936 of record NC_044035.1, on the reverse strand, counting down.
CAGGATGCACCCCCCCCCCCAGTGCACATGGGCCTCCACTCTAAGCAGCAGCAGCAGCACTCAACACACACTCGTAGCCCCACCCCCTCATCCTTCTCCATAGGCTTCCTGTCAGAATGGAAACTGTGCAGGGGGCCACTGTGTGTGAGTGTGCACTCACTCACCCATTCCATGCTGACTGATTCTTCACTGCTTCCCTGCTTTCAGCAAATACAGGTGGTCTGTTATTTTGTTTTGTTCAGCATCTGGGTTTGTGTGGATTTTCAAGGGTTATAAAGGGGGCTATATTGGACAACAGTTTGGAAACATTGCTCTAGTCCTTAGGACACACCAAGCCAGTCTGGTTTTCAAGATATCCACAACGAATATGCTTGAGATAAATCTGCACGCACTGCCTCCATTGTATGCAAATTTATCTCATGCATATATTCATTGTGGATACTCCAAAGTCCTGATTGTCTGGCTTTGCCTCAAGGACTGGGTTGAAAACTCCTGCCCTAGTCCAAACTCCTTTCCCCTTTTTCTCTTAATGAGTGACATAAGAACATAAGAATAGCCAAACTGGGTCAGACCAATGGTCCATCTAGCCCAGTATCCTGTTTTCCAAACAGTGGCCAAGACAGGTCACAAGTAGCTGGCAGAAACCAAAATCATGGCAACACTCCATACTACCAATCCCAGAGCAAGCAGTTGCTTCCCATGTCTGACTCTCTGCTCAGATTTAGATCAGGAATCCTCCATTGAAGGATTTCACATAGGTACCTTGTACAAGACTGCACATAACAACATCACACTTCATAAGCAATAAGCATCCTGATCTATGAGAAAAACAGCACAAAACCCATGGTTCAAACAGGAAAAAAATCTCAAATCAGTTCTCTTGGGTTTTCGTTTCAGAATGAAACTGAGTGGGCAGTGGTGTTTATGAAGAGCTGATGATAGACAATAGTAAGTGATGAAAGCCTGAGAAATTCCAGCAGCAGGATTATTATGACATCATATAAAACCTCCAGCACAGCATTCAAGCCACCATGGTACTGCTAAGTCTACAGGACTTCTGTTTTCTTCTTTTTTTTTTTAATCTTTTTATTGAAAATTTTATTTCATAATGTTTGTAAATTTAACCATAAAACTGAACAAAAAGAAAAAATAAAGCATTATAGTTGGTGTGAAAATACACTTACTGCTTGTTTAAAGTCCAGAAGATCTAAAAGATAATAACAGAGATATCAGTAAAGGTGATCATTGTATTTAAGTTATAGTAGCCTGAGTTCAGGTGCTGATATTAGCATAGTATGATTCTAATGGTGCCCAAATCTTTTATGACGACTGAAGCGTATGTTGCTTGAGAGCCAGAGCAGTTTCATATTTTCTTATTATACACAGATGGCTCCACCATTCCATAAAGTTTAGTTGTGAGTTGTCCTTCCAATTGCATATGATATGATGGAGAGCAACTGCTATCATAGTGTTGAACAGTTTTTGTTGATCATTTGGTATTGTAATGTCTGGGTTGGAGGCCCGTAGAATTATGGTTTTGTATGAAATATCCAGATCTCTGGGTAGGTCAAATATTACAACCATTCTGTTCCATATATAAGTCCAATAAGCTTTAACATTTTTGCAGAAATATATCATATGGGATAAAGAACCAATTTCCTCTGAACAAGATCAGCATAGATCCAATTTAGATAAATTTCTAATTTTGGCTATTCGATATGGGGTCCAGAATGCTTTATGAAAAGTAAAATAAGATGATTGATACATTGCTGCTGATTTTGTGGGTCAGAGTTTTAGACCAGAATTTAGGCCAGTCAAGTTTAGATGAGTACAAGCCTAGTTCTTTCTCCCAGTATGATTCCAAAATATTTATGCAATTGTCAGATAAATCATGTATTTTATTATACAAAGTAGATGCTCTTTTTTCCCCATAATTATTTGTTACATAGGGATGTGAATTCTGATGTAGAAGCCTTAAGGTTTAAAAGGGACTGAAAAGAGGTTATATAAGAAACAATCTGTTTCCATAAATTGGAGTGCATTAGTGGTAATTTAAATAATAATGCTAGAGCATCTTGGGAAAGTAAAGTACCATTAATAAATAACTGTGATAAGCACCATATCCCTTTATTCTTCCATTGTGACTCTGAGTGCAATATGCAAGTGGAATCAAACTTTGTATTAAGCCAAAGTGGTACATCACCCAATGAATGTATTTGCATATTAATACGAAATTCATGTATTATATATGGAGAAGCTTTTACTATACAGAGGAATTTAGACTAATGAAATTCGTCCATCAGTGGAAGAAGGTGTAATGGACATGGGTGCAGTAACGAGGCTTCAAAGGATAGCCATCTAGGAGTATTGTAACCCAAGTCTTTCTGAAACCAAGGTAAAGATTGGGATAGTGTAAAAGCAGAATGATATTGTCTGAAATCTGGTAGATTAATGCCACCTTTGTCTTTACTAAGTTTGAGTTTTTTAAGAGAGATGCGGGGGGGGGGGGGGGGGGGGGGGATTATGTTTCCAGGTAAATATATTAATTAAAGAATCTAGCTTCTTGTATAAATTACAAGGAAAGGATAAAGGGGTCATACTAAAAAATATAATTTAATTTTGGAGCTAAGACCATTTTAATAGCTTCGGATCTACCCCACCATATGAGATATAAAGGGGACCAAGAATTCAGGATTGATTTGGTAAGGGATAGGATAGAATCAGTAATTAACTTCATAGATTTATGTATGGTATTAGCATACCAAATGCCCAAATATTTAATTTTCTGAGGTTCCCACTTGAAGGGTAGATGTTCTAGTTGATGCTTTAAAATATGGGGATTTAAAGGCTTCGCTGCAGATTTTGTCCAATTAACTTTGTATCCTGAGATAGGAGAAAAAGAATTAATAACATGAAGTAATGTGGGTAATAATTCTAGTTTTGTATAAACCAGAATATCATCAGCGTATATGGATAATTTATATGATTCAGCCCCCGAGGGAACTCCTACAATCTCAGGATGGGCCCTAATGGCAATAGCGAGTGGCTCCAGTGCCAAGTTAAAAAGTAGGGGGGGGATAGGGGACAACCCTGTTTAGTGTCTCTTTTAAGTGAGAAAAATTGAGAGATAGTCCCATTAACTGCAATAGTTGCTGTATGGTTATTATATAAAAGTTGTATCATACTAATAAATTTAGGACTGAAGCCAAACCAGTGTAATACCTGAAATAAATTTTCCCATTCAATTCTGTCAAAAGCCTTTTCAGCATCTAGGGAGATTGCCATATAAGATTCTTCAGATTCTTCAGTTTTGTTCAATATATTCCAAAATAGTCTAGAATTGTCACTAGCTAGTCTATTGGGGGTGAAACCATTTTGATCTCTATGAATTAGATTTGGGAGAATTTTCTGAAGTCTGGTTGCTAAAATGTTTGCGTAAATTTTGTTATCTATAATGATGAGTGAAATGGGTGTGTAGTTTTCTACTTTCGTATGATCCTTTTCAGGTTTCGGTACAACTATTATAGTAGATTATAGGAAAGAACTATTACCATCAGGTTCAGTTTGTAGAGATTGAAAGAGGACACCAGAACCCCTTCTTTTCATGGGATCATAAGAGAGATTAATGCCTGTAGAAATGAGCATATAAAGTAGCTTGAAACAGAGAGGTTAGTACAAGAACCAATAAAATTACTAAAAACTATCAATAAGTACAATTGATAACACCAATTAAAGTTATTATGAGTATTTGCATTAATTTAGTATAATTTTCTTTATTAGCCAGACAATGTGTACTTATAATCTGCAGTGAAGAAGCAGAAACTGCTCTGCTGTAAGTCAGACAGGAAGTTATATAAGACGCTTATCCAATTAACCCTAGAACGCATATTGGGGGCCTTTTAGGCCCCCATGCTTACATTTTTGCTATTATCTGCAAAATTACTTTAGTTAGAATTTTGAAACTCAAGGTATTACTCAAGTATGTCATTGTTGATAATATCCAGTTGTTCATATAATTTTTTTTCATAGGCATTATGGTGTAACAATGCTTGTTTGGTGAAAACTACATCTGTACGAATTGGGGGCCTTTTAGGCCCCCGCTGTTTTTATCATGTTCTCAGAAGTGTTTGTGTCTCAAGTTACTTTATTTGTACTCAGTAATGCTGGTGGAGGGGCCAGGGTGTGGATAATAACATGTGAGGATGTCATGTGATTTTTGGAGGGAGTGATAAGGCCATGACATCACCTCAGGTCCTCTGAACACTGAGGACAGTATACACTGTGAGCTAATTGCTGAAGGACCTGTGATAAGATAAGCTGTTGAGAGGAAATCGGTTTCATTTTCTAACATCTAGTCAGCAATGGCACAGTCTTCCTCCAAGTGTCTGACTGACCAAGAGATTGAAGCGATTATGTTTCAAAGCGATGATGAAAGTGAACTATCTTTGTCTGATGAAGAATATCTGCCACCAGCTAATCAAACATCCTCATCCAGTGATTCTTCTGATGATGAAGAAGTGAATCTAGTGGATCCTCAAGAAGTGATAAGTAGAACATCCAAAACGAATGTTTTTTGGGACAGTAATCCTACATTAGTCGGACGTACTCCAATACACAATATTGTGAGACAGGCTCAAGGAGCTGTGGGAAGTCCCAGTTACTTTACCCCTAAAGATGTATTCTGTACTTATTTTTCTGACAATATTGCAGAAGAGGTCCTATTATGTTCAAACCTAGAAGGAAGACGTATCGCTTCAGCAAAAAATAAGTCCTGGAAAAATATCTCAAAAGAGGAACTTTATGCATATATTGGACTTTTCCTGCTGGCAGGGAGTCAAAAATCGTATGATGTCCCAATACGAGAATTATTTCTGGACCCACTTTCTGATCCACACTATAAGGCGACAATGTCAGTGGGCAGATATGAGGAAATTAGAAGGATCATTCGCTTTGATGATAAGCGAACTCGTGCAGCGAGGTTTGAAACAGACAAATTAGCCCCTATCAGTTATATCTGGAACATATTTATCAAAAATTGCACAAAACTTTACAATCCTAGTACTAATGTTACTGTAGATGAGCAACTTGTACCGTTCAGAGGACGCTGCAAATTCATACAATACATGCCCAGCAAGCCAGCCAAGTACGGTATAAAAATCTTCTGGATGTGTGATTCTGCAAATTATTATGGCATAAATGGCGTAATCTACTGTGGCAAAGAGGTTGGTGCACCAGTACAGAAGGATCTGGGGTCTGAAATAGTCAAAACTCTTGCTGTTCCAATATTCAATTCAGGTAGAAACATCACCATGGACAATTATTTCACCAATGTTGAACTAGGCAATTTTCTGCTTGCAAAAGCTATTACACTTGTTGGTACTATAAAGCAAAACAGACGAGAAATTCCAGCAGCACTCAAACACAATCGTCAGCGAGCACTTTATGAGAGTGTCTTTGGATTCAATAACAAAGCAACTTTGGTATCTTACAAGGCAAAGAAGGAGAAATCTGTAATTTTACTCAGTACCATGCATCACGATTGCAGTGTTGACAGCAATAACCAAAAATTGAAACCAGAAATCATCCTGCATTACAATGCAACAAAAGGAGGTGTAGATAAAATGGATGAGATGGTGGGAGAATATTCGTGTAAGAGGCAAACAAAACGATGGCCTGTAGTACTATTTTCAAATATGCTTGATGTAGCAGCCCTAAATTCATTCATTATTTATACAGAAACTCATCCTGAATTTCATGCACAGAGGAAGGACAGGAGACGCTTATTCTTGAAGGACCTTTGTCATGAACTTGTAATACCTCACATGATAGAGCGAAGCGACTTGAAATGCTTGCCAAAGAAAACTAAAGAAGCAATGAAACGGTGTGGCGTACAGTTTCAGATTACTCCAGAGCCAGGAGAAAGAAAACGAAAGCGTTGTTTCATGTGTCCAAGAAACATAGAGAGGAAAACTGAGCGATATTGTTCCACTTGTAAGGAAACTGTTTGCAAAGAACACTCTTCTGAAAAAATAACATGTCAGAATTGTTTGGAAGACTAATATAATAGAAAAGAAAGTTAGAATAAAAATGTAGCTGCAGCTAGTTTGCTATAGATTTCTATGCATTTTTGTGTGTTTTCATGTCTTTGCGTGAAATTTGGGAAAAAAAAGATTTTTTGGTGTTTTCTGTGAAAAATTATAATTAAAATGTTGTCCACTATTCATATTTTATTGAGCAATTTTGAAATAAACTTGTGAAAGTTATTTAAGTGTGTTTTTCTACATTATGTGCATGGGAAAGGCCCCCATGACGTTAATATGTATATTTTTAACGTCATGCGTTCTAGGGTTAACCAATTACCTGTTTAGCGGTCACAGGAGTCCAGAAAGGAGATCAGAGCTTCAGGATCTTCAAAATTTCTGGTAGTGTGTTATTGAGGGTGACCCTCATATGGGCTGGATAGAAAAGACCATATTGAGCTCCCATTTGTTTTAGACAATCCCAGTGTGCAAGAAATGCTTTTCTCTTCTGAACTGTAGTCTTGTTCAAGTCAGGATATAAAGAAAGCTCCATTCCTTCATATATTAGAGGAGCTTTTAATTTTGCCTTCTGTAGTAGAAGTAAAGTTAGAGGGTAACGCAGTAGCTTAATGACCACTGGACGGGGGAACTTTTGATGAGCAGGTCTGAATGATGGGGCATGATGAGCGTGCTCAATTTCAATCGGGAGGTCAGCTGGGAGATCAAACAGTTTTGGTAGAAGTTTTACTAGGTATTCCAACATATTTGTGCCCTCTGTGAGACCAATCAAACGGATGTTGTTTCTACGGGCCTCCAGATCTCTTTTCTGAGAATCAATCTCCTTAGATTTCTTTTGCAGGCTATGAATGAGGTCAGAATGTGCCTGACACGTGATTTCTATCTTCTGTGTGTGAGTTTCTATATTAGAAACTTGTGTTTTAATATCTGTAATTTCTTCTTTTATTTCAGACTAGCTCTACCCGGCCACGCGTTGCTGTGGCTCAGTCTGGTTAAATGGAAAAGAAAGAAAAGAGGAAGCGCACGTTTCTAATATGTTTAATTTCACAATGCTTGTGGGTATACAATATTTTTTGTTGTTCCATTGTGTGTGCAGAGATAGCGATTGTCTGGTTTGCCGACTGTAGAACATGCAACATATAATTGTCCATGTGAGAAGCAATCCGTGTGTAGATGTAAACGGGTGAATTCTAAAGATTGTTGATGGTGATTGCAAACGGCAATGGAATTGGGAATTGCAATCTCTTAAATTGAAATGGCATATCAGTTGGAATCATAGGAATGCAAGGAATGAGGACATGTTCATCTTTGAAAGGTCCTGTCAAGATTGTTGCTTGTACGATATTGCTCATTAATTGTTTTACTGCAAGCCGCGTGCGGTTGCAAAGCTTTGGCTGGCTGATATTTCGCAACATGATAACTGGCACACCGATTTTCAATTGCAGTACGTGCGGTGGCATCCCTGGCAGATCGAGTGAATTGAAAAAGTCTGTTGGATAATTAAGCACTTCATCTGCTTCCAGAACAGTGTCAACAGACTTGTATGTGAGTGGCTCGCTTTGAATGTTAGACTGAATAATATTGTTCAGTTCGTAGACATCTTTGTTCTTGGTCGCAAGAATAGCTCGTTCACTCAGCGAATCATGATTCTTATAATTGGTTTGAATATTGGGAAATACTTTTTCAACCAATTGTTCTTTTGAGGTCACTAAATTGCAGAAGTTATGAGGCAATGAAATTCGTCCTGAGGTCAGATCAACCGTTCCCAATTTTCAGCAATTGATGTGAGAATATCTGAGCTGATTGATCGTTTAGCAGCTGGACACGCATATTTGTAGTTAACTTTAACGTCTTTACATGTTGCCACAAAGTAGAGTATTTTAGGCAAGCATTTATTTCGTCTGGTGGTGTCGATTGAGGAACTACAGGTAATGTTTGCCTGAAATCTCCTGCAAGCAATATTAATGTGTTCCCAAATGGTCTGATGTTTCCACGCAAATCTTGCAATGATCGATCAAGAGCCTCGAGTGATGTTTTTCGCTGTGCTGTTTCCTCGGCACTTATTTGAGCCATTCTTTGTCTGTTTCGCTCGTTCACTGATGCCCGTTCTTCCTCAGTTTGATTTCCAATTGTAGGTATATAAAACGTGCGTATTCGATTGCAATGTTGTGTGGAAATTTCAAAGCAATCAGTGAAGAACTTTCGGAGATTTAAGCCACTCTCAGCCTGTCGTGTTGATTCTGTTGATAACAAAGCAGATCTGAAGCTGCAGAACGCGATCGCCGTGCTCGCAACCATGCATCGTCAAGTCTGGCTGCACGTCGCTCTGCTGCTTCCTCGGCACGTATTTGAGCCATTCTTTGTGTATTTCGCTCATTCGCTGATGGCCGTTCTTCCTCAGTTTGATTTGCAATTACTCGTCGCACTGCTTGCGCTCCGCGAGTACGACAGCTGTGACATCTATATAATAGTAGGTATATAAAAACATGCGCGTAATTTCAAAGCAATCAGTGAAGAACTTTCGGAGATTTAAGCCACTCTCAGCCTGTCGCGTTGATTCTGTTGAGAACGAAGCAGATCTGAAGCTGCAGAACGCGATTGCCGTGCTCGTAACCGTGCATCATCAAGTCTGGCTGCACATCGCTCTGTTGCTTCCTCGGCACGTATTTGAGCCATTCTTTGTCTGTTTCACTCGTTCGGTGATGGCCGTTCTTCCTCAGTTTGATTTGCAATTACTCGTTGCACTGCTTGCGCTCCGCGAGTACGACAGCTGTGACATCTATATAATAGTAGGTATATAAAAACATGCGCATATTCGAATGGAACGTTGTGTCCAAATTTGAAAGCAATCGGTGAAGAACATTCGGAGATTTAAGATTTTTTTATTATTATTATTTATTTATTTATTATTTTCAAAATAAACATTTACATAATATAAATGTAGGTAGTTCAGGAAATTATATAAGAAAACATTCGTCCTTTAAACCAAGGAGAAAGAAATCATATTGTTATTTAGTCCACAATGATATGGTCAAGACACAAGGAATTATCACTTTATAATACAGAAAAGAAAAAGGGAAAAAAACGAAAAACTCTATGAGGGAAGAGTCCGTTCACAGCTTGCGGTTTCAGCTCCCTTCTGGGGCAATTTAAGATTTTGAACAAACAAACATTTACATTTTTATTTATAAAGATAGCGAGGCTTGATTATCTTGTAAGATACCTTTTATAAGCAGGATTTCTTCCATTAACGAGAGCAGAGAGATTTCTGATTCGTGCTCCGGCGCCATCTTAGAAGGAGAACGGCAGTCTTGCTTCAGTCTTTTTGAAGCTAGTAGTGGAATGGAACTTGGATCAATTTTCGAGTGTCATCCTGCCATGTCCTCTATGTTATTAGATATGCTTTTTTAGCAAAAGATTAAATTTTGATGGTAGAAAAAAGGCAATAATCTCAGAATTCTGTATATGGGGTTTGGGAGCTACGGAAACAGACGTCCATGCAGCTCAGAGCTCACTAGCGCCTCCAGGACTTCTGTTTTCTAATGTGTCTCATGATTACTACCCTCTTTAAATAAAGATGCATCTATTATTGCAATTGTGTCTAAACAGGTTGTTCTAAAACTATGCTGAAGAATCAGCAGATTATTCAGAATGCTGCAGTTAGATTTATATTTTCCGCTCAAAGATATGATCATGTAACACCCCATTTGGCCAGTGCACTGGCTGCCTGTTGAGGCCAGAATTAAATTTAAAATATGCATGTTGGCTTTTAAAATTTGTCATGGATTGGCATCACAATACATGATAGACTTTGTACATGTATCTATTAGGACCACAAATTATGGCCTTAGGAACTAAAATTAAATTTTCCGTCTGTCATTAAAATTGAATCCACTAAAGCATTCACTTCCTCTTCTTATCAGGCTGTATTATTCTGGAATGAGCTTCCCCTTACAGTGAGACAAATAACTGATTATCTTTTTAGAAAGGTGGTAAAATCATATAAGTACATAAGTACATAAGTAGTGCCATACTGGGAAAGACCAAAGGTCCATCTAGCCCAGCATCCTGTCACCGACAGTGGCCAATCCAGGTCAAGGGCACCTGGCACGCTCCCCAAACGTAAAAACATTCCAGACAAGTTATACCTAAAAATGCGGAATTTTTCCAAGTCCATTTAATAGCGGTCTATGGACTTGTCCTTTAGGAATCTATCTAACCCCTTTTTAAACTCCGTCAAGCTAACCGCCCGTACCACGTTCTCCGGCAACGAATTCCAGAGTCTATATTTTCTTTATATGTAATCTTACCAATTACACGCTCTCCCAGGTCAAAAGCAAAAATTTAAAAAAGGTTAATGAATATCATACTGATTATCAAAAATACATATTACATAATACATATAAATAAACAGAGATAAAGGAAAAAGCCTCAGAACCCAACCTGTGCTAAGCATTCACATTGGTAAGGATTTAGAAGTAAATACCTAATTGGTATAAAAATCCTTCTCTCTCCTTATAATTAGTGCTCTGTGCAATGCAGAAAACAAACAGCTAATCCATATGTACACAAAAAAACTTATCTGCACACAATGAAATGATGGTCCCACCAACGATAGCCAGTGTTTCGCATAGATGTTGCCTTAGGGGGTATAAACAGACCATACATACTGTCCATGCTGTCAACATAATCACAAAAATAATGAATTACCTGTTATCATTATCAGATTCTCAAAATAACTTGACACCGTACCACTACAAAGATGGCCATAGGATACCTACACACACCCAATATAGCCTAACGATGACATCATTTCCTGCTTATTCCAGACATCTTCACTCTCTCAAAAAATATTTAGTAAAAAATGTTCCACTCCATTTTCAAATTCAACCCATTGCACCCTTCACTATTGAGCCTATGAATCCTGAACTGTTCTCATACATATTAACTATTGGTTTTCTGTATTGCACAGAGCACTAATTATAAGGAGAGAGAAGGTTTTTTTTTTAAATGCCAATAAGGTTTAGCAGAGGTTGGGTTCTGAGGCCTTTTCTTTTCTCTCTGTTTATTTAGTTGCTCTTATGTACATTCATTAACCTGTTTGGTTTTGTTTTTGATCTGGAAGAGTGTGTAATTGGTGACTGACTGGTTCTCTTCCTTCCTCTAATAAAGTGCTGTATCTCCTGGTTTATTTCCAGTCTCTTCTGTTACCCGCATTGAGCTGTATAGGTATTGTGTGGGCTACAGTTGTTTTGCTTTTAGAGCAGAAAACAAAAACATGGGTAGAGAAATCCTCCATAGATATCGCTGCAAGGAGGGTGACATCAAAACAGAATCCCCTGCTCACATGTCCTCCCAAAGGAAACTGCATTGGTAATTTCTGAGCTCCATCCAGCACCCCGGGATTCAGTTGTGTCCTAACCAGATCCTGAATGCTGCTCATTGCTGCCCCCCTCTCCGGAAGCTACTGCCCTAGGAGACCACCTAGTTTTCCTAATGGTTAAAGCCAGCCTTGGGACCATCAGCTCCTCTTGACATTTACCCCCAGTTTCTATATATGGTGCCCAAAACTGGATGCTATTTGGGCACTGATCCAAGCTGTGTGCCCAATTAAATCAGCAAAGGAGCCAATTTGAGTCAATAATTGGGTGCCAATTGGCACTAATCAGCACCAATTTGGAATTGGGTGCACATTTTGCTACACACTATTCTGTAACAATGTGCACCCAAATCCTATAGTGCACAACCCAAAAGGGGGTGTGGCCATAGGAGGTGCATGGGCGGGTCAGGGGCACTCCTAAAATGTGTACATAGTGTTATAGAATACTGGGGATGTGTGCCAAAATTGGGCCACCAAAGTCTCTGGTGAGGCCTCATTTGGAGTACTGCGTGCAGTTCTGGAGACCGCACCTACGGAAAGATATAAACAGGATGGAGTCGGTCCAGAGGGCGGCTATGAAATTAGTAAGCGGTCTTGAATGCAAAAATGATAGTGACAGGCTTATGAACCTCAACATGTATACGCTGGAAGAGAGGAGGGAGAGAGGAGACATGATAGAGACGTTTAAATATCTCAAGGGCATTTATGTACAGGAAGAGAGCTTTTTTCAAATGAAGGAGAGCTCTGGAATGAGGGGGCATATGACAAAGATAAGAGGAAATAGGCTTAGGAGTAACCTAAGGAAGTATTATTTCACAGAAAGGGTGGTGGAGGCATGGAATGGCCTCCCGGTGGAGTTGGTGGAGTCGAGGACTGTTCCAGAATTTAAAAAGGCATGGGATAAGCATGTGGGATCGCTTAGGAACAGGAAGAATTAGGGTTACAGAGGATGGGCAGACTGGATGGGTCATATGGCCTTTATCTGTCGTCATGTTTCTAAGTTATATGATTAAAGAAATTGTGTCTCGATTTTGAAGGCTCCTGGTGCTTCTTTTTGCTATTTGAAAATTGGGCACAGGAAATTACACCTGCTTTTCAGCAGGCACAAGTCCTGGTGTCCAAATTTGGGTGCCAAAATCAGCACCCAATGCTATTTTATAGTGGGCACCAGTGGCGTAGATATGTGGGGCCATGGGCCTTCCTAGATTTGACCTTGGACCAACCTGCCGACGACCCTCTCGACCCCCCCTCCTGCCACCAACCCGCCGTCGCCTACCTTTGCTGGCGGGGGACGTGCAGGACGTCAGACTCAGAAACAGAACGAAGCCTTGCGCCGGAAAAAGAGGACCTCGGCTGGCAGGGGCTGAGGTCCCCCGTCAGCAAAGGTAGGCGACAACGGCGGTGGGGGAGGGTTGGTGGCGGGAGGGGGGTCGAGAGGGTCGTCGGCAGGGGGGATCAAAGTTGGTGGTGGTGGCGGTGGCCGGCAATGGCAGGAGGGGTTGGTGGCACCGGGGGGACTAATATATGCCCCCACACCTCGGGCTCTGGACCCCCCTCCCGCCGAAGTCTGGCTACACCCCTGGTGGGCGCTCATCTTTGAGTGCCCATTACAGAATAGCATTGAGCTCCAATTTTCCGATTTTTTTTGCACATTATTTGCTGAATCTAACCCTCAATGTCTGTATCTATAATCATGAGACTGAAAGGCACCCCTGACAGTAGGATGGAGTATATATTCCAGCCTCAAGTCAGGATCTGGTTAGGATACAGCTGAATCCCAGGGGTGCTGGATGGCGCACAGAGATTATCAATGCACTTTCTTTTAGGAGGACAAGCGAGCAAGGGATTCTGTTTTGATTTCATCCTCCTTGCAGTGACATCTAAAGAGGTTTTCACTACCCTGTGCTTTTTATTCTAGGCTCTAAAAGCAAAAGTAGGTGCAACTTCATTTTAAAGGCTAGTAGGGCTGCAGTTTGATTAAAATGTTTAATCGTGATTAATCACATGATTAAACACGCGGGTGTGGCCAGCAGTCCATGGGGGGAGGCACACATTTCATTTCCCTTCCCCCTCCTACCACATTAAGTATTATACCTTTGCTGGCAGGGATGCAAAAACCCTGCCAGTTGAAGAAATCTGCTAGCTGAGCTGCTCCCTTTCTTTCTTGCTACTGGCTCAGTAGCGAGATCGTCAGTGGGGGGGGGGGGGGGGGGTAGGGAGAGACGGAATTGAGAGAGCTTTAGAGATCTGTAGACAGGGCTAGGAAGGGAGAGATGCCAGACCATGCCCGGGGAGGGGGGAGGGAGAAGGGATGGAAATGCTGTGCAGCACGATTATTAACTGTTATGATTTTTTTAATCGTAATAATTAATCTGTTAATTGCAATTAGTGTGCAGCCCTAAGGGCTAGTAATCATGAGATGCAATAAAAAACAGAAATCCTACTGACTGAGCCATACCACAGTGGTTTGAATGCTGTGCTGGAAGTTTTATATGGTGTCATAATCCTGCTGCTGGAATTTCTCAGGCTTTCATCACTGATTATTTTCTAACATCATACACACTGCCACCCACTCAGTTTCATTCTGAAACTAATACCCATGAGAACTGATTTGATATTTTTTTCCTCTGCTGGCTAGTATACGAGGATTTGGCAATACAGCAGATCTTGAAGAAAATGGAAATATAGTAACAGAATAAATGACAGCAGATAAATACCTGTATGGTTTATCCAATCTACCCAACAAAGAGGCCAGGGTTGTACCTGCCGCTTCATGCAGGTTATAACCCTTTATACCCTGTTTAAAGTGCTAAGGTTGTTTAAGTTTTGCTTTGATTCAATCCTCTTTCTATATAGGTATCCTTTGTGTTTATTCACATTTTTGAATTCTGTCACTGTTCTTGTCCCCACCACCTCCTCTGTGAGGGTATTTCAGGTATCCACCACCCTCTCCATGAAAAAGTAGTTCCTGATATTACTTCTAAATCTATCAACCTGCAACCCTCAATTCATGTCCTTTAGTTATAGTGCTTCCCTGTCTCTGAAAAAGATTTGTTTGTGTATTAATACCAAATAGCCATTAGCCTGTTTTACCTGCAGGGAGGGTGGGGAATTTTGGAAATTGTCCTCATTTTATAAATATATACAAAACAAAGTATGATGGCTATCTCGTGCAGGATTGTTCAGTTTAACTATCAAATTCCTGGGGAGAGAGAGGAGCGTGGAATCTGACAGTTATTTGGAGTGGGTAGAATATGGTGGAGCAGAAAAGTCCTCATCAAAATTGCCATTTGGAGCAAAGATGTTTTTTTTTAATTTTATTTTGATGTCACCTCCTTTGTAACTGTTCTGCTCAGAATAGTGGAATAGCCTACTACTACTTCTTCTTAACATTTCTAAAGCGCTACCAGGGTTACGCAGCGCTGTACAATTTTAACACAGAAGGACAATCCCTGCTCAAAGAGCTTACAATCTAATGGACAAATGTAGAGTCAGTCAAGTAGGGGTAGTCAATTTGGGGCATTCTCGATTACATGAAAGGTATAAAGGTTAGGTGCCGAAAGCAATATTGAAAAGGTGGGCTTTGAGCAATGATTTGAAGATTGGTAAGGAGGGGGCTTGGCGTAGGAGTTCAGGAAGTTTATTCCATGCGTAAGGTGATGCGAAGCAGAATGGGCGGAGCCTGGAATTGGCGGTGGTGGAGAAGGGTGTTGAGAGGAGGGTTAGAGTAGTGGACTAAGAACCAGGGATCAAGCTCATTATGACCTTGGACAAGTCACTTTACCCTGCATTGTCTCAGGTATCAATTAAGAGTGTAGTAAGCCTTCTGGGAATAGGAAAAAACCTACTGTAAACTGAATGTTTGAACTACCAATGAAAACATATGAGCTACAGTTAAACATCTTCCCGAAAAAGCTTTTGGGATTATGGGTGTCTGCCCTGCATTTTTCTTGCTGCATTTGGATTTATTTGTTCTGTTAGTTACTAAGCACACTAAATAAGGAACACTGGCTCATGTATTTTAACAGCATCAGAGTTTCAATGCAAGTTGCAAATGAAAAATTGATGTTTGTAAAATATGCAGAAACGTGTGCAGCAGCATTTTCATTGGCAGGGCCTACGTTATGGAACAGGTTGCCTGGATAGCTGAGGTTATGTAGGCGTGTGGAGCAGTTTAGGACATGTTTAAAAACACACTCTTTTGTGAAGGCATGGGGATAATCCTGATCCTTTCTGGTGTAGATCGATGATGAACAGTTTGCTTTTGTTTTATGTATGTTTTTATGTACTCTACTTAGTTGTGGGCAGATTAGCAATTTAAAATAATTAGATCCCCTAGAGCATTGGTTCCCAATTCTGTGTTAGAAGATCCACAGCCAGAAAGGTTTTCAGATTATCTATATGAGCATGCATGGAACACACCTGCATGCAATGAAAATGTGCCTCTCTCATGGGGTTTTTGGTTTCAACTGAAACAGGAACCAAAATTTGTTGCTCGGTTTTGGCCTAAATTCAAATGGCACCTCCCCCCAATCCCCATGGCAGAAAGAGCAGGTTCTCCCAGGCCACCACCCCCAACCCCCCCCCCCCCCCCATCACAGAGAGCAAGTTATGGTGTATGAGCACCCCCCTGGCCCTGGTGATCTAGTGACCTCGTCCAGGCAGTCCATCATGCCCACAACAGTGGTCAGGTACCCAGCCTGGTAAGACCCGCTCTCTGGTAGTGTTTGTGATGATAATGGGGTGGGATGGGTGAGCAGAGAGTGGTTATTTATTTATTTTTACATTTGTATCCCACATTTTCCCACCTATTTGCAGGCTCAATGTGGCTTACATAGTACCGTAGAGGCGTTCGCCAAGTCCGGTAAAGAAACAAATACAGGTGGTATTGTGGTTGAGTAAGGAACATATGTTTCAGTTACAATGGGGATCAAGGAGAGGAAAGATTATGTAGTGTCCATTATAAGCTTTGGTTATGTTGTGTTGCAGAGTACAGGCATTTATGTTGGGTCGGCGGGGTATACCTTTTTGAACAGGTAGGTTTTTAATGATTTCCTGAAGTTTAGGTGGTCACAGGTTGTCTTCACAACTTTTGGCAGTGCATTCCATAATTGTGTGCTTATATAGGAGAAGCTGGACGCATAGGTTGCTTTGTATTTAAGTCCTTTGCAGTTTGGGTAGTGGAGGTTTAGGTATGTTCGAGATGATCTGGTTGTGTTTCTGAGTGGTAGGTCTATAAGTTCTGTCATATATCGTGGGACTTGGCCATAGATAATTTTGTGGACCAGGGTGAAGATTTTGAAAGTAATACGTTCTTTGATTGGCAGCCAATGCAGTTTTTCTCGGAGGGGCTTGGCACTGTTGAATCGTAATTTGCCAAATATTAGCCTGGCTGCTGTATTCTGAGTGGTCTGGAGTTTCTTTGTGAGTTGTTCTTTGTATCCAGCGTAAATTCCGTTGCAATAGTCTGCGTGACTTAGCACCGGGGGGGGGGGGGGGGGGGGGGGTTGGTTTCAGCCAAAAATGCCAACCAAAGAATGACTGAATCCAGATTTCAGGCAGGTTTTGATGCCGAAGCTGTAACAAATTCAGTTGCCTTCTATTCATGAACATTCATGGTAAATATCCTAAAAATCTGACTGGAAACCAATGCCTTACAGGACTCATTCTTACATCCAAAATATTGTTGTACTTGATGACAGAAAAAATACAATTGGCCTATCCAGTCTGCCAGCTAGCTACTCTTGCCCACAGCAAGGTGGTGGTGGTGGTGGTGGGGGGGGGGGGGGTCTAGAAGCTTAACCTCTTACAAGTCATCCCTGCTTTGCTAGACAATCTTTGTTTCCTCATCAGTTCTCCACTGTCCTGGATAGATAACAGCACAAAATAACATCCCCTATGCAGCAACTAGATCCATAGATCTAGATCCACCACCATCATGCCATACCACTAAGCTCTGAACAACCAATCTTATACATCAAGGCAGCCTGGCTGCAGTACTCAGCCACTATCAACCTGTCAGCACTGACACTGTTTTCTAAGGGGCAGTAACTTACTGCTTCAGACTGGATAACATGTAGCCTGCAGCAACCCTGGGCTATGTTTCCATTTACTACTGATATGATAGCAACACTGCAACCTCTGAACCCTGTTGCTGCTAATGTTTTAAACTATGAGAGTAAAAAAGATCATTCAGTCCATCCATTCTACCCAACTCTAGCCCTTACTGTAACGCTGCAACCTACTAATGGCATCCCTGAAATTGAAAATCCCCTTCCAGAAACCACATATTTTTGGCAAGTTTTCAAGTGACTGAAAAGTTCAATTGAACCATAAACACATAGGTAAATACTACAGATAGCATTAGAGGGAAAGGCTCCATGATTGCAGTATAGGAATTACCTATCATTTATTTTCAGGCCTGTTTCTCACTCCAGGGCAACATGGTTTCCCTCTTTTAATTAATTTTCACCAGCTACTCTTATCTCAAGCCACCATCTCCTAATATATTGGAACATAGGTACCGACATTTCAAAATGTTTATTCAGTGCTAAAAACAATACAAATTACCTCTTCTCCAGAAACACTGAAGGACTTTGCTAAATATTGGGGTGTTCAGCCCCATGGCATAAGAACATAAGCGTTGCCATACTGGGACAGACCAAATGTCCATCAAGCCCAGCACCCTGTTTCCAACAGTGGCCATTCCAGGTTATAAGTACCTGGCAAGATCCCAAAACAGTACAACACATTTTATGTTGCTTATCCTAGAAATAAGCAGTGGATTTTCCTGAGTTTTCTTTTAGAAAGCTATCCAAACCTTTTTTAAATCCCATTAAGCTTTCATTAATTTCTGTACTAGAATGAGTTCAGGACATTGAGCAGAATCTCTGTTAACTGGATTATTCCTCCATACCTGGCTCAGTGGTGTGTGGCAATACAAGGTCTGAAGCAGGAGTTCTCAACCCAGTCCTCGAGACACACACAGCCCATCCAGGTCTTCAGGATACCCACAATGAATTTGCATGAGATAGATTTGCATATAATGCAGGCAACCCTGGTCTTTCCACAAGTTCTGGGCACCAGCTAGCTCTTTGGGTCAAGCACCTGAAATCAAAACCACAAACAAAAAAGTTTTATTTCACTGAACTGGGTGCAGGCTGGGACCAGGCTTGATTCTGTTAGGCCATATGGCTCCTACAGAGCTGACTCATATGCATTGGATTAATGACAATACCTCTTAAAAGTTGCCCACCATCACTACAGTAGCATTAGTGTGGTAATCATTCCACCTTATAGAGGGGATCCTTATGGATAAAATACTAATGCTCCACATTGTTTGATGTTTTCAATAAGTTAGTCAAGCATTACAAACATAGTTGGCACTGCAGCCTGCATTTAGGAACCCTTATTCATATGGTTTTTGAATGTCCCCAGATTCAGCTTGGTGCAATAAAAACAGATCACACTTTCAGTAGAAAAGATTATTTTATTAAAAACAAGGAGTCTCTCCTAAAAATCACCCCATTTTGAAAACAAAGAATCTTTTCTACTGAAAATGTGATCTCCTCTTCTTTCACCACTGTGTGATAGCTAAAGATCATCCATGCTCTCTTGGTTACCATCACGATTTGGAAGTACATTTGAGCAATCATTCAAACCGACTTACAGCCAAATACTGATGTTATCTTCATTCTTGGAGAAGACTCTTACAGATGAACAGACAAGTTTATTTCATCTGCTAATTACAGTGGTAATATAGATGATATGTGTGAACTGGAAAAAAAAGTATCTCTGTTGTCCAGTCTATATGCTTTGAAAATGAGCCTCTCTATTTGTCAGATTTGTAAGTTTGAACCACACCTTCTGGAAAGTATTTTATTTATTTATTTATTTTATTGCATTTGTATCCCACATTTTCCCACCTATTTGCAGGCTCAATGTGGCTTACATAGTATTGTTAACATAGTTATTCCAGTATATCAGGTATAGTTAGTATTGTGTAGAAATTAATTAAGGGAAGAAAGAAGGGATTTATTAGGGTAATTAGAAGGTGGGCTTTCAAAACTGAATGGGTTGGTGAAGTGGATTAGTGGGGCTGTAGGTTCTCATTGTAGGCCTTGTTGAAGAAATGTGTCTTCAGAGATTTGTGAAAGATAGTTGTTTCGTCGATTGTTTTCAGGTCTGTGGGTAATGCATTCCATAACTGCGTGCTCATGTAAGAGAAGGTGGTGGCATGCATCAGCTTGTATTTTAGTTCTTTACAGCTGGGGAAGTGCAGGTTGAGAAATTTGCGAGATGATCTTGTGGCATTTCTGGGAGGTAGGTTGGGGCGTCTGCGTGAATGATTTTGTGTACAATCGTGCAGATCTTGAATGCAATGCGTTCCTTAAGTGGGAGCCAGTGAAGTTTCTCTCTTAATGGTTTTGCACTTTCATATTTAGTTTTTCCATATATGAGTCTGGCGGCTGTATTCTGGGCAGTCTGGAGTTTTTTGATAGTCTGATCTTTGCAGCCACCGTACAGTGCGTTGCAGTAGTCCAGATGACTTATTACCATTGACTGTACTAAGGTACGGAAGATGTATCTCGGGAAGAAAGGTTTTACTCTTTTGAGTTTCCACATGGAGTAGAACATCTTTTTCGTAGTGTTTTTCACGTGGGCATCAAAAGTGAGGTTTCGATCAATGGTGACTCCAGAATTTTCAAGTTTTGTGAGACAGGAAGAGAACAGTATGGTGTGGTTATGGTGGAGACGTTTTTGTGTTATATTGTGAGGTAAGTACGAGACATTGTGTTTTTTCTGCATTAAGTTTTAGTTGGAATGCATCTGCCCAGGTGTGCATTATTTGGAGGCTTTGGTTGATCTCGTTGGTGATTTCATTTAGATCATGTTTGAACGGGATGTAAATTGTGACATCATTTATTTTTTATTTTATTTTTGTTACATTTGTACCCCGCGCTTTCCCACTCGTGGCAGGCTCAATGCGGCAGGCAATGGAGGGTTAAGTGACTTGCCCAGAGTCACAAGGAGCTGCCTGTGCCGGGAATCGAACTCAGTTCCTCAGGACCAAAGTCCACCACCCTCATCTGCATATATGTAGGGGTTGAGGTTTTGATTGGCTAGAAGTTTGGCTAAAGGTATCATCATTAGGTTGAATAAAGTTGGTGAGAGGGGGGATCCTTGGGGTACTCCGCATTCAGGTGTCCACCCAGAACTATGTGCTCTTAAATGAAGGTCACATCTTGAAGCATATTTGTCTTGTATATAGCTGTTCTATATATTTTGAGTTTAATTTTATATGGTATCAGTAGTGATTCACTTTTGCTTGTTCATTGTTGACTTTCTTGTAAATTTGGAGAAAACTAATAAAATGTTTACAAAAATAAAAGAATCACAAACTAACAGAAAGTTTGAGATCACTACTGCAGTGTAATGTACTAACAATCCAAAATAACATTTTTACAAGTAAAAGTTATGTGTCATAAAGCTCTGGGGTGAGAACTCCTTATTTAAAAAAAAACAAAAAAACTTGACAGCCTTTAATCAGCTAAAAAGGATATTTATTTGTTACTGTTTTTCCAGTGGATTTTTCACAGATTCTGTGTTACAGTTGTCCACCGTGGAGTACGATGAAATGCAAGTACACACAAGTATCGTGTGACTTGCAGATTTTAGTTACAGGGCTACAGAAGCAAAAGACGAGTGATGCAAGATCAGTCTTGTAGAATTATTTTTGAAAGATGGGGGAAGAAGTACACAAACCAGTTGATATCTCCCAATCTCCCAGCATCTCTAATCAAAGTCTGTGCCCTAAACAAATTACATCCAGGGACAAATGCCTCAGCAACTGAAACATATCCTAACAAAGCTTTTGGGTTTGGGAACTGTTGAGTTTATGTCCTTTCTGGTCTTATTCTGCCCTGGGATTTCTAGGAAGACTTAAGAGTTCTTCAATTTTCTCATGGTCCAGTGTTGTTGTGTCCTGCTGCACATCCTCATTTATTTCTTCCACGACTTCACCTAGCAGTCCCAGTCGAGCGTTCCTGATGGGAATAAACAAAGATTAGAGGGAACAGCTCTATCCTCTTACACCATGATCAACCTAGTACCAATTAAGCAAAGCAAAAGAAAGGGAATCCAATGTACAGGGAATGTAGATACATGCAAAAAAGCAAGATGAGCCTCCAAGACTGGGTAGCATCTAAAGTTTATTAAAGGACTCAACTCGGGCCGTGTTTCAGCAAATGCCTGCGTCAGGGTAGTAAATATAATGGTCAGTCAACAGTATCAAGCCAACATTTAGTCACCAAGACAGACTCTGCAACTAAAAAAACCTGAGTACTATCTTGATGACTAAATGTCACTTTGATACCATTGACTGAACTCAGGATCAAACCATAGGATTCCTGTAATTGTGTCTGAAGTCAATTGCTGATCAATTAAGGAATAAGGACCAAGATCTTGACCATTATATTCACGACCTCTGTAGCAGGCACTTGCCAAAACACGGCCCATGTTGGGTCCTTCAATAAACTTTAGATACTCCCCAATCTTGGGAGGCTCATCATACTTTTTTTTGCACGAAGCCATCTCATATCAAGTCATGACTGACTTTACTCCAGGCCTGTTGTTCTACCTCCCATTCTAACGGGCTGTTGACCATCCTGGACTTATTTTCCCTCAATCTGCAGGATTACTATAAAGTAACATACTGGGAAGGGAAACAGAAAACATGGATTGAGGGAAAACTCATAACAAGGAATCAGCAACTCTATGTACAGTCACAGCCCCTAGTTTTTTGTGATAGACTCTGCCATAAAAGTTCAATTCCATGGCAATGTTTCCAAAATTTTGCTCAAAGTACTGTGGCTGCTGTTTAGTCCACTTGAATATATTGAAATAAGAGTCCCAAAACAAGTTGTAGTTGACATCTGGGAGATATAAAACCTTGGAAAATAATAGAAAGACTTAGAGACACTACTACTGGAGGATAAATTATTAAATGAAATAATCCCTCTTCTTCCTAGTTCTAGCCTTCCAGTAACCACAAAAACACAAAACCAAAAATGAATAAAAAGTAAATTTTAAACAAAAATCAAGGTAGAAGAAAATGGAACAAAACTCTGCAAGACACCACAATGCATGGTGTGCAGGCACATACGGTGCCTTACAAAAGTCTTCACATACGCACATTATTCAGATTCCATTGTCTAAAACACACAATTCAGAATGCACTAAAGTAGGAGTTTATGTTATATACAATATAATCCATATTTCTAAAGTGAATCAATTACAGAAATATTTAAAAATAAAGAATAAAACCCTTTGTCACAACAAACCTAAATTAGCTCCATTTCCAAAAATTGCCTTAACAAGACCCATATAAGGGAAGAGAATAGGACTTGATATACTACCTTTCAGTGTTTTTGTTTTTTTTTGCAACTACATTCAAAGCGGTTTACATAGTATATACAGGTACTTATTTGTACCTAACAAGTTTAATAGAGCCCACCTGTGCCCCCTCACAGTAGCCAAGCTGATTTGAATAGTTCTTGATGAAGAAACAAGCTGTTTCTCTTCAGTGAAGTGACCATAAAGAAAAGGTCTAAACATGTCGAACACTGCGTATAATTTGGGGAAGGGCTATAAAAAAAATTCAATATGCTTTGGGGCACTGTCAGATCCATTGTTTACTGTAGCCAAATATAACTCACCTTGAGCTACTACTCACAAAATGTGTAAGCAAAGTCTAAATCTAAAGTAAATAATAATAATAAATAAAGTGAAAACAGTTTGGCACCACCAAGACACTACCTCAATTGGGCCATCCTTTCAAAGAGAGAGAAGTCGCTGTGATGTCTAAAATTACTTTTTGGTGTCAATGCTGATGTGCGTGACGTAAAGCAAACATAGCACATTATTCTAAGAGCATCCTTAAGGTAAAGCATGGTGGTGGCAGCATTATATTGTGGGGGATGCTTTGCAGCAGCAGGGAAAGGGAGGCTTGTGAAGACAGAGTGAAAGATGGATGCTGCAAAGTACAAACAGCAATCTGCCTAGGCGGAGAAATCTAAAATACCACGAGAAATGAGGTGCAAGAAAGACTGTGGGGAAATGACTACGGGCTCCAGAAGAAAGGACGAAAATCTTGAGGCTTTAGAAGATTTATTAATCAAAGACTCAACACAGTACTCTATTTCGGCCAATGGCCTGCCTCAGGAGTCTTTAACAATACACAGATGAGAATTTCCAATGTCAGATATTTCCAAGGACTCGTTCCTGTGAGATTTAGTTCCAATTGGAAAATGGCTGCCAAAACCTGTGACAGTCTGGCCAGCCATTTGGATGGAAGCAGCGCGCATGAGGCAGGAACGAGTGGGGTCCGTTCCTGACACCAGAGAGGCCACTAGACCACCAGGGCCACTTCAAGAGAACAGTGACATGGAGCAGGGATAAGGAGAAATTAGGTCTTACTTGATAATTTTCTTTCTATTGGTCTTTCCCACTATTCTAGAACCTGTGGGATAGTTGAGTCCCATCAACCAGCAGGTGGAGATAGAGAACTGAAAACTGAGCTGAGACATCTCTCTTTTGGCATCCAGTCCAGCTCCTCAGTATTTACATAGACAAACCGTAAGTAGAAACTTAGAACAAACACAACAACCTTAGACAACTCGCTAATCTAACACTAACCAGGCGAGCAAACATGTGTGGACCTCTCTCATCTCTGGACAATTTGTAGAGAACAAGAGATATTCTGGAAGCACCATGCAAGGTAACAGTCATTATTTGACCCATTACTTTGCACTGAATAAACATCTCAGAAACATCAGGCAGGTCTCTGGAATAGTGAGGACTAATGTAAAGAAAATAATCATGTGAGATCTAACTTCTCCTTCCCTTGCATAGCTTCCCATTATTCCAGAACCAGTGGGATGTTTAAAAGCAATCCCTAGATTGGGTGGGATCCTGGCGCTGCTGCCGCCCTGAGTGACCGAAGATCCAAAACTGGCTTCTGAATGCACCAAAACATCCACCTTGTAGTGCTTGGCAAAGGTATGTCGTGTCAGCCACGACACTGCCTTGCAAATATCCACCAGAGACAGTAAGGTAGTCTCCGCACACCTCATAGAATGAGCCCTCAAGGCCTGAGGGGCCTACTTCCCCGCAAGCAAATAAGCTGATGTGATAGTCTCCTTCAGCCATCTAGCAATTGTGGGCTTGGAAGCCATGAGGTCAAGCCTCCGATTACCAAAAAGCACAGTCTCTCTAATTAGCGAAACTCATTTGTGACTTCCAGATACCTAATGAAGACTCTACGCACATCGAGAAGCTTCAAGGAAGCCTCTTTGTCCTCTCTGCAAAAGGACAGAAGCTCCACAGATTGGTTGAGATGAAATGCTGATACCACTTTTGGAAAAAAGGAAAGAACTGTGCACAAGGAGACCTCCGCCTCAGAAAGCGAAGAACGGGATCCTAACAAGAGTGAGCTTGAAGCTCCAAAACCCTATGTGCCAATGCAGCAGCCAACAAGAATGCGGTCTTTAGCGTAAGATCTTTCAAGGCGGCCTTCCAGAGTGGATCAAAAGAAGGCTTCTGAAGAGCCTGAAGGACAAAATTAAGGTTCCACTCTGGACACGGTGTACAAAAGGGAGGCCACAAGCAATCTGCTCCCCACACAAATTGAATGATATCCGGGTGAGCCGCAAGGGACATCTCCTGTAGTTGGCCCCTGAAACAGGCCAAAGCCGCAACCTGAACTTTTAGAGAATCCAACACCAATCCTTTCTGAAGACCTGCCTGGAGAAACACTAGGATGTGTGTGATCTGAGCAGAGAAGAGAAGAGAAGGGAGAAAGTCTGTGCTCAGAACACCAGCCCTCGAACATCCTCCAACACCCTCACCTATGCCATGGATGTAGACCAATTATGAGCCTGAAGCAAGACAGCAATGACTGAATCAGAATAACCTTTATATCTCAACTGAGCCCTTTCAATGGCCAAGCCATAAGACCAAAGGGGCATTGATCCTCTCTGAGCACCAGACCTTGCTTCAGAAGGCCGTGTACCTGCAGAAGACGGAGAGAATCCCTAACCAGCAGTTGAATCAGGTCCGCATATCATGGCTTCTGCGGGCAATCCAGTGCTATGAGAATTATTCAACCCTGGTGCAATATGATTCTTTTCAACATGCTGCCTACCATGGGCCAAGGAGGGAAGACATACAGTAATGCCTCCACCCAGGTCTGCAGTACAGCATTGAGTCCGGTTCTTTCCAATGGCTGAAGAACTTGAGCACTTTGGCATTCCTTTTCCGTTGCAAACAAAGCACACAGGGAGAAACCTCTATGGGGAGTAGTACAAAGCAAGAAGACAGTAGAGGCTGGCTAAAAGGATGGACCACTACAGGAGATGTTGCTTCATCACACTTTTATTTGAAGCACCAGAAACCGGACCCAACATTTTCAAGCAATAACTTCTGTAGTGGTCCATCCTTTCAGCCAGCCTCTTCTCTCTTCCTGCTTTGTGCTATTTCCTTTGTGTCGCCATCAAGTCCAGAAGCGGAGAACCCCATCAGTCCACTATCAGCTTAAAACTCTAACTGGGTAGTTCCCATTATCCCGGGTTCAAGGAGTGCCTGCTGAAAAAATTCATCTCCACATTCAAGGACCCAGAGATGCAAGTTGCTGACATACTGAGAAGATTTATCTCCACCCAACTCATCGGATGGCTGCAGGTCCCGCCTTGCTTGTTGATATAAGCTACTGACATCGCACTGTAGGAGAAAACTTGAACCATGGCCCTCACCAGAAAGGGAGAAGTCATGTAAAGCATTCCACACTGCCCTGAGATCCAAACAGTTTTTCGACCACAAAGACTCCTGTTCTGTCCAAGTGCCTTGTGCTAGATGCGACTTGTAATGAGCTCCCCAACCCATCTTGCTGAAATCCATTGTAACCAAATCCTATTGTGTTATCGGAAAGGGACCCTGACGGTCAAATTGCTAGTCGACAACCACCACTGCATACTCTGTCAGGCAACCAACGTCCAAGGAAGATGAAGGTCGTACTTCTGTGACTTTGGAGACTCCTGTATATGAGCTCTTGCCCATGGCACCACATCCATCGCCGCTGTCATTGACCCCAGAGAACCTGGACATACTTCCAGACCCTGGGCCTGCCTTATCTGAGAAGACAAATCTGTTGACCGAGCTTCGACCTCCTGCATTCCATAAGGAAGATCCTTTCCCTTGCTGTGTTGAATAGAATGCCCAGATACTCCAGGGTCTTCGATGGAGTTAGTCTGCTCTTCTCGAAACTGATCACCAAACTCAACGACTGCAGTAGACAACTTCGTCCATCATGGCTATACTGTCCGAATAGGACGACACATGAATAAGCTAGTCATCGAGATACAGGTAAACTCTGATTCCCTGGTGCTGAAGAAAAGCAGCCACAACCACCATAACCTTGGTAAACGTCCTTGGTGCCTTGGCAAGACCAATGGGCAAAGCCTTGAAGTGACAGCTCAGCACTGCAAAACGTAGAAATCTCTGATGCAGCCGCCATATGAGTATATGCAAGTACACCTCCTTGAGATCGAGGGTGGTGAGAAATTCTCCTGCTTGAGCCAAGACTATAACTTCTCTTAGTGTTTCCATGCAAAAACAGGACACTCAAAGGCAACGGTTTAGACCTCTGAGATCTAAGACCGGATGAAAGGTGTCTTCCTTCTTTGGGATAATTAATTAGAGGTAGTATCTGCTTTGTCCCTGTTCGGCCTGGGTAATTGAACAATGGCATGGAGAGCCAGCAAGGAATCTACAGTGGCCTGAACTTCGACCGCCTTTCGACAAGGAGACTTCAAAAAGAGAGGAGCGACTGGGCTAGAGAACTCTAACTTGTAACCTTCTGTAAAAATACCCAGAGCCCACTGGTCTGATATGATTTTGGCCCACACCTCCTGAAAATTCTGAAGACGTCCTTCCAATGGAGGAAAAGAAGAGTGGAGTAGCCTTGCATCATTGTGAAGCTCAGGAGGCACAGGGCGCTCTAGCTGACCTAGAGAACTTCCTATTTGCATGAAAGGAAGATTGGCATGCCTGAAAGAAGGACTTCTGACCATACTGCTGACGACCAGGCCGGTACTGCTTGCAGTCTCAAAACTGAGATCAAGAGCCCCCTAAAAACGGATGACCGGAGGCTTTTGACTTATCCTCCAGCAACTGCTGTGGCTTAGTTTCCCTCAATTATTTTACCAAGTTACTGCGATCTTCTCCAAACAGCCACTTGTTCCAAAAGGGCAGTTTAACTAGATGCGACTTTGATGCTGCAACTGCTGCCCAATGCCGCAACCAGAGTTGCCGTGTTATGACAGTTAAACACATGCTGCGTTCCATAACCCTTAACATGTTATTAATCATTTTTCTTACCTTTGTTGTCTGGTGATTTTATTCTAATCATCTTGTTTCCAATCTCTGGTTCTGCTTTCCTCTGTCTGTGCTCTTAACTCTGTTTCCAGGGCCTCCTTTCCATTTGCTATTTCTTTTCTCACCTCCTGCCCTATTCCATAGGAGCCAACTCTGTGGGTGCTTCAGCACCCCCAATATGTCCAGGGAGGGGTTATTTCCATTGGGCGTAACACACCCAATAATTTTGAAAAGTTGGCTCCCATACCTATGTAGGTTTGGCACTGATCTTTCACATTCAGCTTTCCTCAATTTCTCTGCCTCCTTCTCAAATTAATCTTGGTTTCCCTCTCTCGTCCCTTCATGTGTAGCCTGTCTCCCTTCCCTTCATGTGCAGCCTGTCTCCCCTCTCCTCTTCCTTTCCCTTCATGAGTAGCATGTCTCCCCTCTTCTCTTTGCTTCACATGTAGCATCTCTCCCCTCATCTTTTCCCTTTATGTTCAGCCTGTCTCCCCTCTTCCCTTCATGTGTAGCCTGTCTCCCCCTTCCCTTTATATGTAGCCTGTTTCCACTCTTCCCTTCACGTGTATCAGGTTTCCCCTCTTCCCTTCCCTTTATGATCAGCCTGTCTCCACTCTTTCCTTCCCTTCCCTTTATGTTCAGCATATCTCCCCTCCTAGCTTCCCTTCCCGTGCAGCATTTCTCACCTCGTCCCTTCCCTCATTTGCAGCCTGTCTCCCCTCTTCTCTTCATGTGAAGCCTGTCTCCCTGCTTCCCTTCCCTTCATGTGTAGCCTGTCTCCCTGCTTCCCTTCCCTGTATGTGCAACATTTCACTCATTTTCCTCTGTGGTACTCTCTCCTCCTCCTCACCTAATGCCCTCCGGCGGATCCATCTTTCTCCTCCCGCCCTTCATACCTCTTTCTTTCCTCTCCACCATGATTCTACAAACTTTGCAGTTGCCGGCTATTAGAACAGGCCTTCCTCTAGCTGTCCGGAGGCTTTCCCTTTCCTGTGTACCTCCCATGTGGCAAAAGGAAGTTGCTTCAGAAGGAAAGACCCTGGGGTTGACCAGAGGAAGTCCTTTTCTAATAGCTGCCGGTTACTGCAAAGTTTGTAGAATTGCAGTGGAGAGGGGAGAGACCCGAGGGGTGAGAGGAGGAAAATATTGAGGCGAATCCAGACCTGAGGAGGAAGTGAGCTGATTCTGTTTGGAGTGGCAAAGGGGTGGCAAGGCAATTTTTGTGTGGTTCTTGCTACCCCGTGCCACCTGTAGAGATGCCTATGATCTGGAGGGGATTCCTGCAGACTCCGCGGCACACCTGGGGAGCAGCCACAGCACACTGGTTGAAAAACAATGCCTTAGTAGGATCTCTAAGCCCACTTATGATCGACTGACTACACTGATAGACTACTCATTACACTGACCCTCTTTGTATTAATCTTGAGCCTCTTCAAAACTGCCTCCTTGAAGTGGCATTATGGTTCAAGAATCAGCACCTCATTTTGAATCTTGACAAAACAGTAGCTAGTTTGATCACAGGCTCCCCATCTCTACCTTCAGTAAGCCCTGTGTAATTTGACAGACAAAAACCACCCGTTTCTTCATTCAAATACCTAGGGGTCATCATCGACTCAGTACTATCCTTCACCCCTCAAATTTCCTATGTCCTCAAGACTGGGTTCTTCCTCCTCCATCGCTTAAGGTCTATTCGAAACATGGTTTATGCTGACTCAATTTGCTCCCTGTTTATGCCTACACAAATGCTCACTATGACTACTGTAAAGTCGCCTTCGCAAGAATTACCAAAACCAATTTAAAACGCCTTCAGATGATTCACAACACTGTCGCTTGCATCATCTGCTGGGCCTCCTGATACGACCGAATCATACCGCTCCCTGCAACGCCTTCACTAGCTAGAATATAGAATATAGAATTAAGTTCAAGATTCTCACCTTTACGCAAAAGGCTCTTCACACCTCCACGCCTTATTTGGCTGCATTGATTATTCCATATTCACCGTCCTGTACTCTGCAGTCTCTAGCCAACAACAGTCTAGTCCTGCCTCACCCTTCTAAAGCAACGTGGGAATCCACTTGCTCTTCCAACTTCTATTTCTTAGTGCCAGCATTATGGAACTCACTTCCTCAGCATCTCCGGTTGGAGAGATCCTATTCACTATTCCAGACCTCTGAAGCCCCACCTTTTCAAAAAACAAAACAAAAACTGGAGTCCCAATTGGCTGGCATGCACATTAAGGTTCTGTGTCAGTCTCTGTTTTGCTGGCACTGCTAAGGTTGCCACATACGCACTCCAGGTCAGCTGGCCTTAGATGCTGTTGGCTCGTGCATGGATCAGAGAGGCCTGCATTCAGCCCAGGCCGGGAGAGAGCAGAGAGGATTAATTGTGAGAGCAAGGCTGACATAGCAACTGACATACAATTCCATGGTAACCCCACATGAATTGCTTCCGTCCTCGCGGGAGTCCTGCAAACACAGAGGGGATTCCCATGGCAGTCCTGCTGCCCCAGAGGGGATTCCCGCAGGAGTCCCACAAACCTTGTTCCCATGGAGATCTCTAGACACATCTTCCTACTGTAGAATGGGAAGGCCAGGTCTAGCATTTTGGCGCACCTAAAACATGCTCCTACCACTCCCCCTTTTAATCTCTGCATCAAGTGGGTTGCATACAAGCAATAGTGACTTTATAAAATCCCTATTTGCATACGTATGCAATCTATACATGTAATGTGTGCCATTTATACATATAGATGCTTTTGAAACAAGGGCCATAGACTAAACTTACACCTTGAGCAATTCATCTGATGCTTCATTTTTTTCAGTTATTAAATTCTCTGACTATAAAGCTAGGTTCAATCTGCCCTACCCATAATAAAGGCAAAGCACTACATTTTATTGCTTATACTTTTAATTTGAGCGCAGAGCCCTTGGTCGATCATAATAAATGGGAACCTCTAGGATGGTCTGACCAATTTCTTCTCGACTTTCATTTGAAAATTCCCAAAGTTCATACATGAATAAAGGAACTCAGGAAAGAGCTCTCAGGCTGAAACTGGATAAAGATCACTTCTGGAGAGAGGTCACATCAAAATTAGACCTTTCTATTTCAAATTCTCAAATGATGATGAAATGAATCTACATTATCCGTTTTGGATAAATTGGCTCCATTACAAAAGAAAAAAATAAGAGGAAAATTGACAATCCGTGGTTTTCAGATTTACTAGTAGTAAAAGAAAAACTGCAAGAGGCTGGAAAGGCAGAGGAAAAATAAAAAGATCAACAGTCTTACAATAATTGGAAAAAGAGGATAAAACATTACAAAATAGTTATAAATAGAACAGAGAAAAACCATTTTGATCGAATAACAAAAGCTGAAAATTCATTAAAATTTTTATTTAACATCTACAATACTTTAAGTTGTACAGATAATGTTTTGTTAACTCCTGAACCACTTCAGCCTTCAACAGAAAATTTAGCCCCATTTTTTTTTCAACTGAAGTAAATTAAAATAATACAGGGGTCCTTTTACAAAGGCGTGCGCCAATCCATTTTTTAGCACACCTGTAAAAAAAAGGCCTTTTTTTTTGCCAAAAATGGACGTGCGGCAAAATGAAAATTGCCACATGTCCATGTTGGGTCTGAGACCTTACCGCCAGCCATTGACCTAGCGGTAAAGACTCATGCGGTAACCGGGCGGTAATGACCTACGTGCCAAATGCCACTTGGCACATGTCCATTACACGCGCCTGAAAATAAAAAATATTTTTCAGAAACGCGTATCGGACATACGCCAAAAATGAAATTACTGCAAGAGTAGTTACCGCAGTAGTCAGGCGGTAACTCCATTTTGGTAAAAGGGCCCCACAGTCTTTTAATTCAAACAATTCATTTTGGGGCCTTTTTACTAAGTGGTGGTAAGCACTAACCTGTGCTTTCCACACACTAGAAGGTACTATCACAGGATGCGCTCAGGCATCCCACAGTAGTTCTGGGATCAGCAAACGCCAATCCCACGCTAAAAAATATAAAGTATTTTTTTCATATGGGAGGCGTGTTTGGGGGCAAAAAGTAGGCGTGCTCTACTCTAATTGGCAAATAGTTGAACACTGCTGATTAGCATGGGGTTTAGCGTGGGAGCCTTTCCTGCTTATTTTCAAAGGAGAAGGGCGGCCATCTTCCAACACAAATCTGGAGATGGCCGGCCTTCTCCTAAGGCCGGTCAAATTGGTATAATTGAAAGCTGATTTTGGCCGGCTTCAACTGCTTTCAGTCGCAGGGACGGCCAAAGTTCAAGGGGGCGTGTCAGTAGCGTACAGAAGGCGGTACGGGGCGTGGTTAAGAGATAGATGGCCGTCCTCGGCCGATAATGGAAAAAAGGCCAACCCTGACGAGCATTTGGCCAGCTTTATTTGGTCCCTTTTTGTTCACGACCAAGCCTTGAAAAGGTGCCCAAACTGACCAGATGACCACCGGAGGGTATCGGGGATGACCTCCCCGTAATCCCCCAGTGGTCACCAACCACCTCCCACCCCCAAAAAAAAAATTTAAAACACATTTTTTTGCCAGCCTCAAATGTCATATCCAGCTCCATCACAGCACTATGCAGGTCCCTGGAGCAGTTTTTAGTGGGTACTGCAGTGCACTTCAGGCAGGCGAACCCAGGCCCATTCCCCCCCCCCCCCCCCCCCACACCTGTTACACTTGTGGTGGTAAATGGGAGCCCTCCAAAACCCACCCGAAACCCACTGTACCCACATCTAGGTGCCCCCCGTTACCCTTTTAGGGCTATGGTAGTGTTGTACAGTTGTGGGTAGTGGGTTTGGGGGTTTTTGGGGGGGCTCAGCACCGAAGGTAAGGGAGCTATGCACCTGGGATCCATTTCTGAAGTCCACTGCAGTGCCCCCTAGGGTGTCTGGTTGGTGTCCTGGCATGTGAGGGGGACCAGTGCACTACAAATGCTGGCTCCTCCCACGACCAAATGGCTTGGATTTGGCCGAGTTTGAGATAGATGTCCTTAGTTTCCATTATCAGCGAAAACCAATGGCGACCATCTCTAACGCCAGCGATCTCTAAGGGCGGCCCAAATGTTGAGATTTGGCCGGCCCCGACCGTATTATCGAAACGAAAGATGGCCGGCCATCTTGTTTCGATAATACAGTCAGGTAAGCCGCTTAATGGGGCCGTCATTTGAGATGGCCACCCTTATAGATGAGCGCCCCCATTCGATTATGCCCCTCTTTACCACCTAGAAAATAAGTGGTAGTAAGGTTCACTCTTTAATGGCCACCCGCTATTTGGGAAATTAGTGCATGGCCATGAATGGAAAAATAGAAATTGTGGCCTTTTTTCCTGCTGTGCTGCAAGTGGCCTCAGCATGTGGGAAACCCATATGCTAAAAATAGCGCAGGCCACTTTTTAGTGCAGCTTAGTAAAAAGGCCCCTAAGTGTACTGGATTTAAAAGACGCTCAGCTGTCGGAGGATGTACCAAGCGATAGAATCTGGGATAAATCTGATCTAGTGTCACTTGAAGCTATAGCTAGGATTTTGAGCAGATTGATAGATAAGAGATGTGCTTTGAATATATGTCCTTTATACTTGCTGAAAAATGGCCCCCATAGAATATTTTACATTGGCTTACTCAATTTATTAATAGAGCATTCTGGAGGCACAATATCCCACAAATACTACCAAAATCATACTAACTCCAATCCCCAAAAATATGGGAGCAGATTGATAATTATAGATCTGCAGCAAGCATATCATGGATTGCCAAACTAATGGAGTTTGATGTTAGTCTGAGAATTGAATATTATCTTTTTTCTTCCACATTTACATTCATCACAACACAGCTTTAGGTCAATGCAAAGTACAAAGACTTTTCTACTTATATCAGCCACAGAAGTAGAGGGAAACAAACTGTCCTGCAAGTCGACGTTTCAGTGGCTTTTGATGCAATTAATCATCTTTTGTTACTATGTTTACTAAGCAGCACTATGGCCGCGTTAGCGTTTTTAACACGTGTAAATGGTTTACGCGCGTTAAACACTAACACGCCCATAGAAATGTATAGGCGCGTTAGCGTTTAACACGCCTTAAATTTACAGGCATATTAAAAACGCTAACGCACTTTAGTAAACATACCCCTTAGTGAGAAAGGGGTAACTGGTAAAGTTATTTCCTGGTTCGAGGGTTTCTTGAAAAGTACAAGATACTGTGTTAGGAAGAATGGAGTGGAATCTCCTTTCTGGCTTACTAAGGGGCCCTTTTACCAAGCAGCGATAAAAGGTGTCTCAAAGTGGCATCGGAGCATGTGGGTAAAAGGGTTGTTTTTCAAAAAGAGGCAGTAAATAGCCATGCATACGTTGGCGCATGGCCATTTACTGCCGGAGCCCTATAGGAGATGGTGAGGGCTCCAGCAGTAACCTGGCGGTAATCGGGCAGTGCATGCTGCTACCTGATTACAGCCGTGCATGCCTACTCCCTGCTAGAAAATAAAACCTATTTTCTAGTAAAGGAAACAGCGCATGGCAAACCCAGAACTATCACCGGGCTCCAGTGGTAGGGTCAATTCACCACGTGCTACACCCGCGGTAGACCTACCACCAGTTAGTAAAAGGGCCCCTAAATGTGGAGTACCTCAGGGATTCCCACTGTTGCCTCTACTATTTACTGTTTATTTGAGGCCAATGGGGACATTTTTATCAAGTCTTGGAATATTCATTTTATCTTATACGAATGATATTTTTCTCCTATGTCCTGTGCTAGATTCTTTTGAGGATACATTTATACAAATTCAAAAGTTTATCAATTTAGTAGGTGATTGGATGAATATTAACTTTCTAAAGTTAAATAAAAAACAAAATTAGTCTGGTTTGGGGGATTTCTCTGCAATACCATCTAAAGTAAATGACACTATCTTCAAGCAAGACACTAAAAATAGAAAACAGATCCAAAGCCTTAGGGTTCGTGTTAGACAATGGCCTGACCTTTGAATATCACGTCAATGAGTTAACCTGAGTTTACGTCAACTGTGAATTATTCAGTCGTCTTTAAGCATTAGTTTTAGTATTATTGCTCAATCTATTTTACTTTCACAATTGGATTATTAATTCCATACACAGTTCTATTTCCTTTAAATTACAAAGAAAGTTGCAGTTCTTAGATAGTGCTGTAAGACTGATTTTTAAGTTAGGAAATTCTGAAAGAGCAACACTAATTCTAAATAGACTTCACTGACTTACAATAAACTCGCGTATTTACTTTAAAATAGCATGCTTGTTTTTTTTAAAAGTACTAGCCGTTGAGCCCGTAAAAACAAGCTAGTAAAGGAAGGGGGGGGGTTGAAAGGCCCCCCCCCGGATAGGTCGCCGCCGCCGCTCCCCCCCCCGAGTCACCGCCGCCCTCCCCCCCCCCCCCGGAGTCCCCTCCACCAGCCCCCCACCCGGCCAGGGTACCTGGCTTCACTATTCAAACCGCCGGAACGCAGCACACAGCTCATCCGAGCTGCCGTCGGCCTTCCGCCCTCGTGTGACGTAATGTCGGCGACGGCGGGACACAGGCAAGTAAGGAAGGCCAACGGCAGCTCAGATGAGCTGTGTGCTGCGTTCCGACGGTTTGAATAGTGAAGCCAGGTACCCGGGCTGGGTGGAGGGTGGGTGGCGGCGGCGGCGACTCCGGGTGGGTGGGGGGAGCGGTAGCGGCAACCTTGGGGGGGGAGCGGTGGCGACGGCGGTTCCCTCACTCGCAGGTGCGCAGGTTCCCTCTCTGTCACGCCCCCGTCATCACGTATTGACGCAGGGGCAGGACAGAGAGGGTCTCTACTGCGCATTTGTGAGTGAGTACGCCTCTTGCCATTTATATCTTTGATTCATAGTCAAATTGTTGAAGATTAGTTCGACTACTTTAATTTCCTACTAATCGATCTAACTCTAGAAGAATAAAGAGATTAGATTTAGATTTCCCTTCAGTGAAGAACATTCATTTGAACTCAATTTCAGAGCAAACATTTCATTATCAGAGTGTTAAAATTTGGAATGATATTTCCTTCCAAATTTGACAATCAATATCTTACTTGAATTTTAGGAAAGCATTAAAAATGCACTTATTCTCTAAATAATGGCATTTATTTTTTAAATGAATGTAAATTCCTTGAATGAAATGGTTTGTAATTCCGTTATTGAAAAGGACTTTTATTGTGATCTGTCTTGAATTCTAAGGGATAAAAGGGGAATGTAAGACCATATGGTATAGTATAGTATAGTATAGTTTGCAATTCCATTCTTGCTCTGTTCATACGATGTCCCTGGGAATGCCTACACATAAAATATGTAAAAGTAGATGCACTCTTTCCATGCACCAACTTTTTACATATAAAATTATGCAGGATTATATATAAAGTGCTTTTTTCATGTGAAGATAATTTTTTTTTAATGTGGAAAATGCTGTATAAAATTAACCCCATGTGCACAAAGGTGACACAGAAAGACCTGCTGTTTCTTACCATTCTGCCAGTTTGAGCTCATATAACTCTCTGCGTGTCTTTCTCTTTTTTTCACTTAAGGTTTCTCCTGCCAGCTTCTGAATGGCCATCAGCAGAGCCCCCACTGGCAAACTAGGAATACAAGAAAATACACATAACCAAGTTCAATAAGATTTCCTAGGAGGTGCAGTAACTCATGGCATTGATCATCACATTTTCAACCATGCATGTGCTAAAAGAGTCAGGGCTGCTGCAGATCATGACTGTGCCCTGGACAGTAATTCCAAAGTTCACGTGCGCCAAAAACACGCGGTAGAAAATATATTTTCTATTACGGGGTGCTTATCCAGCAGTAAACGGCAGTTAGACCACACTGCATGCTTACTGCCCGGGTAGCGAGTGAGACCTTACCGCTAAGTCAATGGGTGGTGGTAAGGTCTCAGGACGAAAATGGACACGCGCTGGTTTTCATTTTGCCTCACGTCCATTTTCCAGTCCATTAAAAAAAATCCCTTTTTTACCCAGATACAGTACTGTAAGGGTCTGGCGCACGCCAAAAACACGCACCCACACTGCCACAGGCCAGGTTTTCGTGTGCCTTTGTAAAAGAGCCCCTTAACAACCATATCAAAATTTATTAAAGAATTACATGAAACTTTCTCAATATCGGGAGGAAGTGACGTCATCGGGCTGCATGGACGCTTAAAAGTGCAGCTCCTGCTTCCCGCAGTAAAAATGAGCGATTCTTAAGCAGAAAAACGTCAGGAGAGCCGAAGCAGAGGCTAAATTGAGCTTAAATAACGATCAGCAGCAATATATGAGCACCGCTCGAGCGCGACAAGATCTCTCGCGGTTTGCCTATACCGGAGGCGCGACGGAGCCAAAAAACAAAATGGCGGAGGCTCGGAAGGCAAAAGAGCCAGCGAATGGAGAAAGCCCCAGATCCCCAGGAAATCAGCCGGAACAGCTGAAAGATATGGAAATAGAGGGAGAAGAGGTCCCAAATTTGCAAACATGGCTGCAAAACATCAGCGCAGACCTAAAAGCCTTGCGATCGGAAGTAGCGACGCTTGGGGCCGATTTGCGAGGGGAAATTCGAGAACTGGGCTCGCGCCTAGAAGACACAGAGACACAAGTGGAGGCTCATAGCGATACTCTGGGTGCAATCGAACATCAGATGACAGAAATGCAGGGTGAGCATCAACAGCTGCTGGAAAAAATTGAAGACCTGGAAAATAGGGGCCGTCGTAATAATCTAAGATTCCGGGGCCTACCAGAAACGCCAGCATACCAAGAGTGCGAGCAGGTGATTCAAAAACTGGTTAGCGAGCTATTAACAGCACACGGAGATGCGGTGGAACCAGAAACAGTACAGCTGGAGAGGGCACACAGAGCACTGGGACCAGCACGCAATAATCAAGCTAAAGATATCATTGCCTGCTTCTCCAGTTACAAATTGAAAGAAAAGGTGCTCAAATTGGCAAGGCAGGCCCCGGAATATAAATGGGACACATATGCAATCGAAATTTATCAAGATCTGGCAGCAGCGACTCTGAGGAGGAGAGGCGAATTAAAACCCTTCACAAGATATTTAAGAGAGCTTAAGATCCAATACAGATGGAAACATCCCTTTGCTTTGGTCTTCTATAAAGATGGGAAATTACATCAGATTAAGACAATACAGGAGGCACGTATAATTTGTCCAGAGGCTGCGGGCCAGATGAGAGACCAGCAATAACTCCTGGGAAACAATTCAATCGGAACTCTGCTCCGCCAAAGTGGCAGCGAGCAGGAAAAGGCCCAAGGAGACTACAACGTCAACAGTCAGCGTCACGAATTACTTGAAACAGTGGAGACTGATAAATTGGAACAGAATTTGTTGACAATGTTACTGTTTCTGATGAAAGAGCTGCACAAGTTGAGCAACTCTCCAGACATGGTTGAAAGGTAGTTTTGTTACTGTTGTATATGAAAAGACTGTGGGAAGTTGTAATATGGCTCACTCCTCCTACTTTAGACACACACTGGGTTACACAGAGGTGTCTACACTATGTAGGGGAACAAAGGAGGGGGGAGGGGACATAACAGAGGGGAAGGGAAAGAGTGGGAAAAGCAGAGATATGTTATATGATCTGGCTCATAGGCATAGCTTGACCATGTCACATGTGGTGATAGAAGATGACCAACATGCACATTAAAGTACAATGGGAGACATTAAATGTTTGTCACTTAATGTAAGAGGACTAAACATACCTAGAAAACGGCAGCTACTATTTCGGGAACTACAGAGGCTTCAAATAGACATAGGGTTGATACAAGAGACACATCTTAAACCCCGATATGAACAGTTATGCAAGCATAAACTCTTCCCTTCTATTTACTTTGCTTCTAATACAGATGGTACGAAAAGCAAAGGAGTGCTTATAGCAATCAGTGGCAAGAAACCCTGGGA
Source organism: Microcaecilia unicolor (assembly GCF_901765095.1). Classification (NCBI taxonomy): domain Eukaryota; kingdom Metazoa; phylum Chordata; class Amphibia; order Gymnophiona; family Siphonopidae; genus Microcaecilia; species Microcaecilia unicolor. The sequence continues at coordinate 235,461,156 of NC_044035.1, read as the reverse complement.
AATAAAAAAGGTACAAAAAGACAGGGGGGGAGGTACTTGCTGATTGTCCTGGCACTAGCTGGACGAGTATACACGGTGGTAAACATTTATGGGCCTAACATACCACAAGGAGACTTCTTTACAGAAATAGATCAAGTAATCACTAGAAATATTGAAGGGTCCTTGCTTATAGGAGGGGACTTCAATTTGACAATCAACCCATCCCTAGATAACTCAGCCTTCACAAAAAACTATGCCAAGCAAGATAGGAAAAAATTTCAGGAATTTATAACACATTGGCAGCTAATAGATTACTGGAGAAGGGATAATCCAGAACGGCGGGCATACACATACTTTTCAGCAGTACATCAATCCTCCTCACGAATTGATATGTGGCTAGGGGATACTTCCCTTGTGGGGGTAGCTGGAGATCTGCAGATTCTCCCCAGTACATGGTCTGACCACTCACCGGTGATACTTCAACTTAGAGGGCAGAGACCGCACCAAAAAAACAAAACCTGGCGCCTAGATGACGCACTGCTAATAGATCCAGCAAATATCTCCCAAATAGAACAATACATTACAGACTATATCCAGTTTAATGACAATGGGGAGGTATCACCAACCACAGTATGGGAAGGGCTTAAGGCTGTCATACGGGGCCATTTAATAGCACTGAGATCGCGGGTGTGGAAGGCACGTTGTGCTAGAGAAACGGAATTGCGCCAACAGTTGGCTACAGCTGAGGCAGAATTGCATCAGGGGATAGATCAAGATCTATCTAAACGTAGGGCACGGAGGCTTGAACTTCGTAATCAATTATATGACCTTGAATTAGCAGATCTGGCGGAAAAACTACAACGAGTTAGACAGACACACTTTGAATTTGGCAATAAGCCCAGTAGGCTTTTGGCCCACAAACTAGCACAACAAACTAGCAGGAACCTAATAAGGGGCTTACGAGATGAGGGGGGCAATATCCACTCAAATAATGAATTTATAGAATCAGCATTCAGGGGATATTATAAGGCTCTATATAGGCCAGAAAATGAAGGGGAGCAGGAGGAAATTACAAAATACCTCGAAGATATCGATCTTCCGACACTCCCTGAGCTCTCGGCCCACAAGCTAGGAGTACCCATCACCTTGGAAGAGGTGGAACAGACAATCCGCGATCTGTCCCTTAATAAAGCACCAGGTCCAGACGGATTTACTAATAAATTTTACAAACTGTTCGGGAAATTGCTAGCCCCAATACTACTTAAAGTGTTCAATTCATTAGATGAGTCAACAGGTTTACCACCCACCTGGAATTTGGCCACAATCACAGTTCTGCCAAAACCAGGAAAAGATCCCCAATTATGCAGCTCTTATAGACCGATCTCTCTGCTGGGAGTAGACTATAAAATATTTTCTAAGATCATGGCCACCAGATTGCAGAAATATCTTCCTTTACTTATACATGAAGACCAGGCAGGGTTTGTGCAACATCGCCAAACATTTGATAACATAAGGCGAACCTTGCAAATATTGCAAGGGGCACAAATTACTAAAACATCCTTATGTATACTATCGCTTGACGCGGAGAAGGCCTTTGATCGGGTCAGTTGGCCATTCCTCTTCGCGGTTCTGAAGAAAGTGGGCATGGGGGGGAAGTTTGTAGAATGGTTACATCTTATATATAAGTCACCAGAGGCAAATGTTCGTATCAACGGGACTTTAACTCGACCTTTCCAACTTCACAGAGGCACTAGGCAAGGATGTGCACTATCACCATTGCTATTTGCTCTGGTGATGGAACCATTGGCGACTAAAATTAGAACCAACCCAGACATCAAGGGCCTGAGGGGGGGGGGGGGGCTTTGAAACCAAGATCTTATTGTTTGCAGATGACATCTTGCTCACTATAAAAGACCCGGTAACAGCTTTCCCGGTCATAGGGGATGAAATAAAATCATATGGAGCTGTCTCCGGCTTCAAAATCAATTTTGAGAAATCAGAAGCTCTTGACGTAAACTTAAATAGTACCACCTTAAAATTGTTGAAAGAGCAGTTTCCATACAGATGGGCTAGTAAGCATGTTAGATACCTAGGGGTTAACATACCACGCCACTTGGAAGATATCTTTAGTAATAATTTCCCTAAAAGAGTGCAGGACCTATTCCAAGAATTAGAACGTTGGGAAGGCCTGAATTTATCCTGGATAGGTAGGATTAATGCTGTAAAAATGGTGGTTCTTCCAAAGATCCTGTACTTATTTATGGCTCTCCCAATATCCATCCCAGACTCCTTCTTTCGGGGCCTACAGGGTAGAGTATTCTCTTTCATCTGGAGGAAGAGGCCACCACGGGTACGGCGGGAGACAATGTATCAGTTCAAAGACAGAGGGGGGATGGGGGTGCCCTGCTTTCGCAGCTATTACTATGCAGCACACCTGCGTATCCTGGCAATCTGGCTACAAGACACAAAGAAAATTTGGACCTGTATAGATCAAAGCTGGCTGGACCCATATCCACTCCGAGCAATACCCTGGTTGCCGATACATAAGCTCAAGGAAATAACTAAAAAGAGCCCTTCAATTATCCAGTGGCCACTCACTACTTGGTGTAAGATTAGAGAACAATTTTTTACAGAGCGTATATATTTTAAACATACATATTTAAGATTTGCTCCACGGTTTGGCCCGGGTAGAATAGACACAGCGTACAAGGAATGGGAGAATATGGGTTTATGTGAGCTGGGACAAATGCATGATCAAGGTCAGTCACCATCATTTCAAACACTCTGTCAGGAACATCAATTATCCCCACTCCAAGTATTCCAATATTGGCAGGCAAAAGATTTTATCAGCCGGAGAGCGGCAGAGGAACTAAGTCTAGAAGAAACACAACTGGAGAGGGGATTGTCGGGAGGAGGAGGAAGAGGGGGTGTCTCCAGACTCTATAAAGCGCTATTAGCTCGCACCCAACCAGTAGAATACTATATACATAGATGGGAAACTGCAATTGGGACCACATATGACCCCAAACAATGGGCTTTGGCCTTCCGATCTTTGCTTAGAGTATCAGTGTCCAGCGCTATGGTAGAAAATGGGCACAAAATTCTATATAGTTGGTACTATACTCCCAGTCGACTGGTGAAAATGTACAAGTCGGGCTCGGCCCTATGCTGGAGGAATTGCGGGATGGAGGGGGATATGTATCATATTTGGTGGTCTTGTACTCATGTAACTCGATATTGGGAAAAGATATTGGCTTTTGTAAAGTTAGTGACAAGCATTCAATACCAGATGAGCATGGATTACTGTCTTCTACATTTTAGACCGCCAGCAGTTAAAAAGCATGTACACCAATTTGCCACGCAGGTGTTTGTGGCGGGCAAACTGGTATTGGCGGCAGCTTGGAGGAAGCCTCAGTTACCTGACCTGCCATCGGTGTTGGAAAAACTGAATTATATCCAATTGATGTCAAAACTTACCGCAATGCGTAAAGGACAATTGACACACCATATGAAGATATGGGACCTTTATAACACTTGGTTATCAACGAATGTGGACATATAGAACCAATTATACAAACACTCTAAGGGGTGGGAGGGAATGGGGAGGGAGGGTATATAGGGTATGTATTCTGTTTAGCAATGGATGTTTACAGTCTTGGCGAAGTAAAAATACCAGAATTGTATCAATCCACTGTGAAATTTGTTCTATTGCTATTGATGTTAATTTTGGAAAATGACATAAATAAAAAATTGAAAAAAAAAAAGAAACTTTCTCAATATCAAATTCAGTTATTATGTAGTCCCTTGAACCAACCCTCCACATATACACAACCTAGCTTGCCCCAAATTTTCACAAATCAAATACATCAAGTCTCAAATATATTCCTCAAATCCAAGAACAGAGACATTACACAAACTATCACTGCAGAAATGCTGTGGATATCTTGTCATTAAATAGCACCAGCTCCAAGAAGACAATCCTTAAAATAGCGCCAAACCCTTCCACAGTCACAGATCCGCGCTCAGGCACCCATCATGCATCACTATCCAATGTGGAGGCTCAACAAGAGACCATACATAGCCCCAGTGCTCAACTGACGCTGATGCCATCCAAACACTCCAGGTTCAGGAGTGATAGTTTGTGTAATGACCCTGTTCTTGGATTTGGGGACTATATCTGAGACTTGATGTATTTGATTTGTGAACATTTGGGGCAAGCCACATTGTGTATATGTGGAGGGTTGGTTCAAGAACTACATAGTAACTGAGTTTAATATTGAGAAATTTTTATGTCTTTAATAAATTTTGATATATTCATTAAATTGTAGGTATTGTTTTGTGTTATTTGAGGAATATTACCTTTTTAGATTGATAATAATGAAACTGTGATCACAATCTTAAAAACATTCAGGGATTTATTCTGGCCCATTTCTTGCAGACTTTCTTTGCTTCCAGGTCATAGACATATAGTTTACGTGTTTTGTTTGGAAGTGGCCGCTCATACTAGAGATGGGTTAAAATTCAATCCTTTTGATTATTTACAAGTGGCGATCTTATCCCTACTACAACTAATAATCATTTCTATAGCACTACTAGACATATTCAGTACTGTCCATGTTATGTGTAGGTACTTTCTTTGTCCCTAGAAGCTCACAATCTAAGTTTTTGTACCTGGGGCAATGAAGGGTTAAGACTTGCCGAAGATAACAAGTCGCTACAGTGGGAATCGAATCCAGGTTGCCAGGATCAAAGCCCGCTGCACTAACAGGCTACTCCTTATACCACTAACTGATTGTTTATTTTTTTCAAAGCAAAGGAGGCCTGGAGCCCAATCCAATAGACACAGCAACGTTTTAAAAATGCACCAAAATTCAGTAAAAATAAGACACTTTAGGGAAGAGAATACATGAAAAAGAAACAAAATCTAAAAGTTTCAGAAAAACCTGAAGCCGGCAGAACTGGGAATTATTTTAATGTTGCCACACAAGCAAGAAGCAGTGAATGTTCTTATCTCCACCGACAGCTGTATTCCCGAATATTTGATGCCAGGCCATGTCAGGGCACTGACACTGAATATCAAGTTGTATGTTGCCAGCTAAAACTTATGCAGTTAAATGCAATATTCAACCCTTAACTGCATAAGATGAACCACATAAAGACAGGCCTGCTTTTTATGCGGCCCAAATTTATGTGGTTAAGGGCTGAGTATTGGCAAACTGAAAGAAAGCAGAACTCCAAAGTGAGACAAACTGCTCTACACATTCCATGGAAAGAACTTTTCAAGTATTTAATCCTTCAGCTGAGTAGGCTTCCTCACCAGTCTTTAAAAACCTTCTTGTAATTTTATTTTCTTTAAATTTTTCTCATATTTTATTTTAAAACCATGTTCTTATAACAAATATATTGGTTCTTTTAAACTTGAGTAACGAAAATCAAGCATGGTACCGAAGATTGGAGGGTGGCCAATGTAACGCCGATTTTTTTTAAAAAGGCTCCAGAGGCGATCTGAGAAATTATAGCCTGGTAAGTCTGACACTGGTGCTGGGTAAAATGGTAAAGTATTACAAAGAACAATATTACAAAGTATATTCAAAAGCATGGATTAATGAGACAAAGCAAACATTGCCTCACCAATGTACTACATTCCTTTGAAGGAGTGATCATGTGGATAAAGGTGAGCTGTTTGATACTGTATTTCTATTTTTAAAAGGCATTTGACAAAGTACCTCATGAAAGACTTCAGAGAAAAATTGGGGAGTCATGGAATAGGAGATAGTGTACTATTATGGATTAAAAACTGGTTAAAAGATAGAAAATAGAAAGTAGGGTTAAATGGTCAGTATTGTCAATGGAGAAGGGTAGATAGTGGGGTTCCCCAGGGGTCTGTGCTAGGACTGCTGCTTTTTAACATATTTATAAATGATCTAGAGATGGGGGTAACTAGTGAAGTAATTAGATTTGCTGATGACACAAAGTTATTCAAAGTTGTTAAATCACAAAAGAATTCTGAAAAATTACAAGAGGACCTTACGAGGCTGGGAGACTAGGCATCCAAATGGCAGATGACATTTCATGTTAGCAAGTGCAAAGTGATACATATGGGAAAAAGGAACCCAAACTATAGCTACGTGATGCAAGTTTCCACAGTAGGAATCACCGACCAGGAAAGGCATCTAGGTGTCATCGTTGATGATATGTTGAAACCCTCTGCTCAGTGTGCGGAAGCGGTGGCTAAGAAAGCAAACAGAATGTTAGGTATTATTAGGAAAGGAATAGAAAACAAAAATGAGGACATTATAATGCCTTTCTATCGCTCCATGGTGCGACTGCACCTCGAATACTGTGTGCAATTCTGATCACACCTTCTCAAAAAAGATATAGTGGAATTAGAAAAAGGTATAGAGAAGGGCAACGAAAATGATAAAAGAGATGGGACGACTTCCTTATGAGGAAAGGCTAAAGTGGCTACGGCTCTTCAGCTTGGAGATAAGAGAGCTGAGGGGAGATATGATAGAGGTCTATAAAATAATGAGTGGAGTGAGTAGACGTGGATCGCTTGTTTACTCTTTCTAAAAATACTAGGACTAGGGGGAATGCAATGAAGCTACAAACTGTAGTAAATTTAAAACAAATCGTAGAAAATATTTCTTCACTCAATGTGTAATTAAATTCTGGAATTAATTGCCAGAGAATATAGTAAAAGCAGTTAGCTTAGCGGAGTTTAAAAAAGGTTTGGATAGCTTCTTAAAAGTCCATAAGCCATTATTAAGATTGCCTTGGGGAAAATCCACTGCTTATTTCTAGGATAAGCAGTATAAAATGTATTGTGCTGTTTTGGGATCTTGCCAGGTACTTGTAAACTAGTTCTTGGCCACTGTTGGAAACAGGATGCTGGGCTTGATGGATCTTCGGTCTGTCCCAGTATGGAAACACTTATGTTCTTATGTAAATTAGGACACTTATCTGAAAAATGAAGATTCTTACTGGTTCGCTCAAGAGTCTGAGAACCACTGTTTCACTTAGAGCTTCTTCAGAAGCATAGCCATAATAAATACCAAAAAACTTTCCTCCTTAGTGTGGCTGTCTCTTCTATAATCACTAGCCAAGTGATTCTCCTCTGTACTCTTCCTCCTTCATCTAACTAGGAACACGGGAAAGCAACATTAGTACCTTCAAAACCTGCTCTCTTGGGATTAAAGATGGGATCCTCAACTTACCCCAGCATCGCTCCGATAAAGCTGCCACCAGTCACACCCTGCAGGCCCAGATTTAGTCTAAACAGTCCTCCTGTGACAGCTTTAACAGTACAAAAGAACAAAAATACATACATAAAATAAATAAAACAATGAACCTAGTAAGTTGGGTTAAACACAGCACAAACAGCTGCTGATAATCAGCACTGCTTAAGCTGAAAATATGCATGCAGTACACCTCAAGCACTTCTAAGACTTATGTGAATAAATTCCATCCAGGCAACTTATTGGCTGAACAAAACTTAGCCAGCCAGTAGCGGGTAGGGAAGGGAGAGTTAAGAATTTAAGATCTGGATTTGTCCGACTAACTCATACTTACTCAGAAAGAGCAAACTGGCCCACTCAGTCTGCTTAGCAGCAATTTTTTCACTTTACTACTACTACTACTACTATTTAACATTTCTAAAGCGCTACTAGGGTTACACAGCGCTGTACAATTTAACATGGAAGGACAGTCCCTGCTCTAAGAGCTTACAATCTAAAAGACAGGTGTACGATCTAAGCTTACAATCTAGAAGACAGGTGTACAATCAAGAGATAATCTAAACAATCAAAGATAAGTGTGCAGTCAACGGATAAATGTAGAGTCCGTCTGATAGGGCATACTATATATCACGAAAGGTTAGGTGCCGAAAGCAGCCTTGAAGAGGTGAGTTTTAAGCAGAGATTTGAAGATGGGTAGGGAGGGGGCTTGGCGTATGGGTTGAGGAAGATTGTTCCAAGCATAGGGTGAGGCAAGGCAGAATGAGCGGAGCCTGGAGTTGGCAGTGGTGGAGAAGGGAACTGAAAGGAGGGATTTGTCCTGTGAGCGGAGGTTACGGGCGGGAACATAGGGGGAGATGAGGGTAGAGAGGTATTGGGGAGCCGCTGACCGGGTGCATTTGTAGTTAAGGAGGAGAATCTTGAATTGTATGCGGTATCTGATCGGAAGCCAGTGAAGTGACTTGAGGAGAGGGGTGATATGAGCATATCGATTCTGGCGGAATATAAGACGCGCGGCAGCGTTCTGAACGGATTGAAGGGGGGATAGATGGCTAAGTGGGAGGCCGGTGAGGAGCAAGTTGCAGTAGTCAAGGCGGGAGGTAATGAGAGCGTGGACGAGAGTTTGTGTGGTGTGCTCAGATAGGAAAGTACGAATTTTGCTGATGTTGAGGAGGAAGAAGTGACAAGTCTTGGCAGTCTGTTGGATATGCGCAGAGAAGGAGATGGAGGAGTCAAAGATGACTCCGAGGTTGCGGGCAGATGGGACGGGGAGGATGAGGGTGTTATCAACTGAGATAGAGAGTGGAGGAAGAGGAGAAGTGGGTTTAGGTGGAAAGACGAGGAGCTCGGTTTTGGACATGTTCAGCTTCAGGTGGCGGTTGGACATCCAGGCAGCAATGTCGGATAAGCAGGCCGACACCTTGGCCTGGGTCTCAGCGGTGATGTCTGGTGTAGAGAGATATAGCTGGGTGTCGTCAGCATAAAGATGATATTGAAATCCATGAGATGAGATCAGTGAGCCTAGGGAGGAGGTGTAGATGGAGAAGAGAAGGGGTCCAAGGACAGATCCCTGGGGAACTCCAACAGAAAGTGGGATGGGAGTGGAGGAAGATCCATGAGAGTGTACACTGAAGGTGCGGCGGGAGAGATAAGAGGAGAACCAGGATAGGACAGAGCCTTGGAACCCATAAGAGGACAGTGTGGCAAGAAGTAAATCATGATTAACAGTGTCAAACGCCGCAGATAGATCGAGGAGGATGAGGATGGAATAGTGGCCACTGGATTTGGCGAGGAGCAGGTCGTTGCAGACTTTAGAGAGTGCTGTTTCTGTCGAGTGTAGAGGGCGAAAACCAGAGTGAAGTGGATCTAGGATGGCATGAGAGGAGAAAAAATCAAGGCAGTGACTGTGAACGGCGCGCTCAAGTAATTTGGAGAGGAAGGGAAGGAGAGAGATGGGGCGGTAGTTGGAGGGGCAGGTAGGGTCAAGTGAAGGTTTTTTTAGGAGAGGTGTGACTACGGCGTGCTTGAAGGTGTCAGGGACAGTTGCAGTGGAGAGAGAAAGGTTAAGGATGCGACAGATGGAGGGGGTGACAGAATGGGAGATGGTGTTAAGTAGGTTGGTGGGGATGGGATCGGAGGAACAGGTGGTGCATTTTGAGGAGGAAAGAAGGCGGGAGGTTTCATCCTCGGTGATCTCAGGAAAGGAGGAGAAGGAGGCCATGGTTGGTTGGGTATTGGATAGGGCTACAGGCTGAAGAGGAGGTGGTGACTTGGAAGTGAACTCAAGGTTGATCTTTTGTACCTTGTCGCGGAAGTAGTCAGCCAGTGATTGAGGAGAGAGAGAAGGGGGAGTGGGAGCGGGGGGCACTTTGAGGAGGGAGTTAAGGGTGGTGAAAAGACGACGAGGGTTGGAGCTGAGAGAGTTGGTCAATTGTGTGTAATAGACTTGTTTTGCAAGGAATAGGGAGGACTGGAAGGAGGATAGCATGAATTTGTAATGAAGGAAGTCTGAGTGGGTACGAGATTTCCTCCAGAGGCGTTCAGCGGATCGGGTGCAGGAGCGAAGGTAACGGATGCAGGGGGTCAGCCAGGGCTGGGGATTAGTGCGCTTTGTGGGACGGGAGGTGGATGGGGCGAGGGTGTCCAGAGCAGAGGAGAGGGCGGCATTGTAGGTGGAGACCGCTTCGTCTACAGTCTCAGAGGACATGATGGAAGGGAGGAGATTAGGGATACTAGAGGATAAAGTGGGGGGGGGGGGGGGGGGGGGTCAATAGCCTGGAGAGTCCTGGAGGTGGTGGTTACAGTTGGACGGGGGAGAGGGGGGCGGTGAAGAAGTGTGAATGTGATCAGGTGATGATCGGAGAGAGGGAGAGCAGAAGCGTGGAAGTTGGAGGGTGAGCCGGAGAAGGAGAGGACTAGGTCAAGACAGTGGCCGTCCCGGTGAGTGGGGGTGGTGGAACACAGCTGGAGGTTGAAGGAGGATGTTAGGGTGAGGAACTTAGAAGCGTTAGGGTCAGATGGGTCGTCAACGTGTATGTTAAAGTCTCCGAGAATGAGGGACGGAGATGAGGGTTCAAGAAAGACGGAGAGCCAAGCATCAAAGTCGGTGAGGAAGGATGAGAAGGATTTATCAGGGGGGCGGTAGATGACTGCGACTCTGAGTGGCAGCGGGTAGAATAGCCGGATGGAGTGGGCTTCAAAGGATGAGAAGCAGTGGGACTGCGGTAGGGGGAGGGATTGGAAACTACAGGGCGAGAGCAGTAGTCCAACGCCTCCCCCGCGGCCAACAGAGCGGGGAGTGTGGGAGAAGAGATAACCTCCATGGCAGAGGGCCGCGATTGAGGCCGAGTCTTCCGGGGAGATCCAGGTTTCTGTTAGGGCGAGCAGTTGAAGGGAGCGAGAGACGAAGAGATCGTGGGTGAAGGGCAATTTGTTACAGACTGAGTGGGCATTCCACAAGGCGCATGAGAAGGGGAGGGAAGAGGGGGGGGAGGGGAATGGAGATGAGATTGGAGACATCTCGGAACCGTTTGCATGGGTAGGACGGGGATAGATGAGGGGGACCTGGATTAGGGTTAATGTCTCCCGCGGATAGCAGGAGGAGGAGTAGGAGAATGCGGAGGAGGGTGAGGGAGGTCGGGCGGCAAAGGCGACGAAGACGAGGTGTGCTTAGGAGGAATGGGGATGGGTTAATGGCAGGAAGGAATTGTTGAAGGTTAAGGGCTAGGAAGAAGGCGGGGGACAGGAGGGATGGTGAGGTGGAGGGGGATGAGGGTGGATGGGGTATTGCCGTGGCAGGCAGGGCGGGAGGGTGGCGAGTTCTAGTAGTAGACAGTGGGAGTGGGGGGGAGAGAAGATTAGGAAGGGACAGGGCAAGGAAGAGAACGTGGACAGGGGCCATAAGTAGTGACTAAGGTGATAAGTGGTTAACAGTCACTGGCTGATCAGTTAGCAGGCAGGTAGGTAAGTCAATAGCTGAGATGCTTGCAAGCAGGCAGGCTAATCGATGTGTTAACAGGCAGGCGGGTAGCAGCTGGAGCAAGCGGTTGGGAGCAAGCTGGGGTAGATGGACAGGAGCAGACTGGAACAAGCCGGAACAAGCTGGAACAGGTCGTCGCAAGCTGGAACAAGCAGGAGCAAGCTGGAACTAGCAGGAACAGATGGACTGTGACAGGATGAGTAGACGGACAGGAACAGATGGACTGTGACGAGCTGGACCAAGCTGGGGTAGATGGACAGGAGCAGGCTGGAACAAGCAGGAGCAGGTCGTCGCAAGCTGGAACAGGTCGTCGCAAGCTGGAACAAGCCGGAATAAGCAGGAACAAGCTGGAACTAGCAGGAACAGATGGACTGTGACAGGATGAGTAGACGGACAGGAACAGATGGACTGGGACGAGCTGGACCAGAAGACGATACGCTGAGATGGATGGAGTGGAGCACGCTGGGACAGATGGACTGGCACAAGCGGGTCATGCAGGAATGGATGCAATAAGCTGGGTAGGCTGGGATGGACGGACTGGAACAAACTGGGGCAGGCTGGCTATGCAAGGTTAAGGTATTTCAGTTATCAGGCCCACAACTTACATTTAGGGCAGCACATTTAGAACAGCACACCTCATTTGTATCATATTCAGTGCAAAGCGGAACAAGCATCTACATTTACAATTATATCCAGTTCTTAGGTGGCAAGGAGGTTTGCTCAGACCTGTTCTACTCCCGTTGGAGCCCGATCGTTAGATTATTTAACAAGGTCAGTTTCTGAATGCCTATCCTTAGGTGGAAGCCGCTCCGGACCAAGTCACCCGCTGTCTTCAGGCTGGGGCAGCATATCGATTGGGCATGCAGGCTGACTCCGTGCTGGACGCTTCAGGATCAAGGCCTCTGCGTGCTTTGCGACCGTGGGACTAATCTCCTACCCTTTCCCTGTGTCCGTGACCGTGTGACCCCATTTGCCTTACGTGGTCTCGGTATCGCTCCGTTCGTCGATCCCGTTCGTTTTCTGATCGCTCCTTTCGGTGGTCGAGTGGCAGAATGGAGCCTGGGTGTAGATTCAGGGCCGCGTCTCGGTCGGCCGTCGCAACTCAAGTCAGCGTCGTCAATTGGGTGATCGGTTGGGGTGCTGGTCTAGCTCCGGCTGTTTTCAGCTCGTCGCTTGTCTGAGTGCACACTGGCTGGGATGAGCTGGATGAGATATTTTACTTTGGTAAATGTGCATACAATTTCCTATATGAAATCGACACCAGCTTTCCCAATTCCTCATGTCTCTCATCCAACCTTTCAAAGTTGCAGCACTACCTTTTAGGGTTTTAACTACTGCTCTATACAGGTTACTCCCATTATCTTCTGCTCAGAGCTGACTTATGCAGGTGAAAGTAAAATGGAGTCATATCACCACTGTTCTAGATTGTAACTGCCACTCCATGCCGGTTAACCTAGTATTTCATTTCTGTCCTCTTGCCAATAGAGACGGTAACAGATTTGAAGCTGAAGCACCCAGGGACCCATACGTTGGTTGCTACTGCAGCTCTATCCATGTAACATGATCTGGGCCCTGCTCATCAATTATAAAAGGTCTGAAATGTACCACTAAAGATTTACTGGACTAGAGGGCTAGTGAATGACTACTGTTAACTAAAGGGGAGGGGAGGGGGAAGGAAGAGCACTAACCAGTGAGGTGGCTCAGTTAACAAGCTAGCTAGCTGGCCAGCCAGCCAACTAGTCCAGATGCTGGAAAACATGGAAGAAGCAAAGGGTAGATCTTGTAAGAGGAGAAAGGGAAAGGCAGATAATAAGGACAGGAGCAGATAATGGTGAAGGGAAGGAGAGTGTACATGCTGGGAAAGAGTGAGGGAGGAAAGCAGCAGGTAGATGCTTGGGGGACAAGAAGCGGAGAGTAAATGGGGAGCAAAGACAGTGTTGCTGGAATAAACTGCAAGGAGATCTGTGATCAAGGCGGATTACAATTAATCATTAGAAAGCAGTTATGTTTATTAAAGGTGGTGAACAGGGTGTAGGTTATGATATGATGTAGAATAAGGTCTTAAAGTTCCTAGAGTCTTCAAGATACCATCACTTCATGGTCCACACTCTTGGTCACCTATGTTTTCTTGATAGACATACTCCATTTAGGGCATACTTTAAGACAAAAAACAAAACAAGATTTTTTTATTTTGTGCATAGAAGTTACAAATTTTCTCAGATGTAGCTGAAGCTATTCAAGTAAGATGTTTTTGCAGATAAAATTGCCAAAACATGTGATGGGAGCATCTTTTTTTCTTGAAATTCCCCTGGAGGTGTCTGGTTAAATTTCAGGCTGATAAGTATGCTTCTAGGTCCAGATCAACTGGAGAAGTTTTCACTCCAGTAGGAATCTAGACAGTAGTTGGAATATTTGTGGGGATTAATTAAATAGAGCTACATTTAATGGCAGTGTAATGTGAGGAGGTTTCTTTTTCAGATAAGTAACTGGAGAATAACACAATACTATTCCACCAGGAAAGTGTTAAAGTCTTTTTTGTTTGATGAGAAAGATGTTTTTGTTAGTTTCTGAGGAACTTCCCCAGACTGCAGTTGAAGAAAATTATGCTTTTCAGTTTCAATATATTAGATATGCAACTGTAATTAATGTTTGAGATGATAAAGATTTTTTTTTTAAGTTTTAATGTATTAGATATGCAATTGTAAATTCTCCTGAAGGACTTTTGTAATTCGTTAGAATAGCTTTTGAACAGCGGAATATAAGAATCATATAGCATAGCATAGCATAAAAATAGGCCAGCCTGTCCTAATTTTATGGTGGTCTAATGCTGTCTTCAGGGCAGGAGCATCACGATTTGCTCCTGCCCCTGTCAGCTCTGTGGTAACAACGGTGGCAAACCTCCTTGCTTCTCGCAGAAGGCTGTGGCCAACATTTTGGAATTGGGGGAGGGTGAAGTAGTAAGTGGCATGGGTGGGGGGAGGGATGTGTTTTCTTTTTTTTTGGGGGGGGGGGGGAGGCTGACTTGCAATGGCAGGGCTACAGTTTCGGGTTTCCGACGCAAATGTACAGGCATTTTCAAACCCGGATTAGTTTCAGTGCCGAATCCAAAACCAAAACTCAGTGAGATTTTATTGCACAGTGCCCAACATTCCCTCCCCCTAGACCAGGTATTGCCAAAATCAACCCAGAGAATGTTTTTGTGTGGCTCACTCCTCCCTTTTTAAGGATGTCAGCTTTATCTGTTTATGGTTGTTGATCTTGAAGAGCTATCTTTATGCCAAGTGACATCATCAGCAAAGGCACAACATCCAATTCACTACTGCATAGGCAATAGGTCCTTTCATGATGATGTCAACACATAAAAGAAAGCTGCCACAGCCTGTTACCTAGCAAACACACAAAAACAGCTAACAAATAAAATGTTACTTCAGTTCAATCCATTCTCTTTCAATGCCTTCCCTGCCCCAGCATGCAGTGGGGACCCTTCCCTAAACTGCATCCTCCTCTCACTTCCCCAGACCCAGCAACACTGCTGCTCTCAAGAGAATGGCAGCCTCAGGGACTAATAAACCCCCCCACCAAGATAGAAAAAAATCCTTGGACAAGAGGAAGTGATGCCACTGGTAAACATTACGGGGGTGATAAACAGCATGTAGGTAAGGTTTCTTTGGGGCCAATGATAATATTTGTACAAACAAATCTATATGTTCTAAGTGGAGACAGGAGGAACAGGTGGTAGGGCCTGACTTCCCTGCCACCTTGCTGTCTTCTCTAAGATAGCAAGGTGGCAGGGAAGTCAGGCCCTACCACCAGAAGAGAGGCCTCCACAGCACAAAACGTAATACAAGAAACCCACTGGCAAGAAAACAGAAGGGCTGTGGCATGTGGAGTGGCTGCCGTCAGGGGTTAGAAGAAAATAAAAAAAAGAGCTGCAGAATGCGCAGCAGCTTCCACACGGGTCCCAAGCCCCAGTAACAGATGAGGAGGGGCCATGGCCAAGAAATAAAAATGTAGCCATCCTCGCATCAGATGTAAGCAGAAAAAGAATGTGTGGTGGAGGATAGAGGCATGGCAGATAAGGAGGGCCACAGCCAAGAAATAAAGAGCAGTCCATGCAGTAGACGTAAGCAGAAAATGCGTGAGGGGAAGGGAACAGAATGGATGAGGGGGTATGGAGAGATGAGGAGAAAAGAGAGCATAAGGGGACAGGGATGGAGGATAAGTGATACAGAAAGGAAGGAGATGAAAGGGAAAAATGCAAGGGAGGTTGAGGAAGCGAGTGTGAAGGCGGTGGGAAAGAATGCATTGGTGGAAAGGGGACAGAAAACCTATATGCCAAAGAGGCACATACATATTTACACATCACCATACCCTGCCGTGCATATATATATATACACCCACCCCCCACATTCCTCCAACACAAACTTACCGACATACATACCTACATTCTCAAAGTAGAGGCAAATATACATATTACTCTCATACTGTCCCATGTAACCTCCACAAAAAACATAGTCCCTGCTGCCCTACTGAAACACACGTTACCATGTCTCTTCCTACTGAGTCCCCCAGACAGATTTTGCAAACAGAGGAAGGGTATCAGGATCAGTTTGTAGAAAAAGATTAACAACAATAATTTACTTGCCAGCATAACCACTTAATAGTTGACCACTGCAAATTAAATCATGTTACTTCAAACATTTTAATTTGCAGTGGTCAACTATTAAGTGGTTATGCTGGCAAGTAAATTACTGTAATACATCATGAAGTAACAATTACAATAAATTAAAAATTCAACATGCTTCAAACATCTTAATTTGCAATGGTTTGTTATCAATACTGAGTAGAAATGAAATTGAGGATGGACTCTTTTTTTTGTTTTTTTTAATACAGCATTCCAAAGTTTCAAGTTTCTTTTTCTTATATAGCCTGCAATGTTCCCTTAATAAAGGAAACAGAAAGTAAAGAGGAAAAAGTCCCTCTGCAACTTCATTTCTGTTCTATCTGTATCTTTGGGGAAACAGTGGTCCAAGGGGACTGTCCCCCCACTCCTGACTAATATTCTAAGGGAGAACCCCAGCCCCTAGTGCAAGTGAGAGTTGTTAATGTGGCTCCAGAGTCAAAGAAAAATTCTCACCTATGCTATGATTGGCCTGAGAAGCAGAGACCGAGCTCAGGAAAACAGAGTTACCTGTAACATGTTCTCCGAGGACAGCAGGATATAAATTTTCACACACTGATAATGTCATCCGACAGAACCCTGCGTGGTATCTTTTCTCTACCACTAAAGAACAGAACTTTGCGTGTGTGTGCCCCTTCCCTCCTACTACTGTCACATAGGACCACATTAGTCCATTACCAGCTTTCATTAGAATACAGCTCCTCAAGGAGGTGGGAGGGTTTGCAAGGATTTATTTTCTGCTATCCTTGGAGAACACCTGCTACAGGTAACTAACTTTTTTCTTGGGACAAGCAGGATATTGAAAGCCTTACACATGGGACTCCCTAACTACAGGCTGCCTTCACAAAAAAAGGGGAATACAACCAGTGGTGTTGCAATAAGCAGACACCCCAACAAGCCTTATTTTTTTAAATGAGTTGTGTTATTTTTAAGACAGTCTGGAACAGAAAGAAATAGGCCCAGGGGGGATGGAATTAGATTCTATTTCCCAAATAAATTCTGGAGGATTGTCTGGCTAAATCTACTGTTGCATCAAGTCCTGCTCTAGGCAACAGTGCAAGGTAAATGAATAAACAGAAGTCCATGAAGCAGCTCTACAAATCTTTTCTATGGAGGCCAATCTCAAGTGAGCTACCGATACAGCCGTAGCTCTAACATGAGCTGTGATATAATCCTCTAGGGTTTGGCCTGCTTGGGCATAAATAAGGGAAATGCGGACTCCTATCCAATTGGAAAGTGTATGTTTGCTGACAGCAGCCTCTATCCTGTCAGGGTCAAAAGTACCAAAAAGCTGGGTGGATGAACCATTGGCTTTAGTCTGCTAGATAGAGGGACTTCTCTTGCAATCCAAAGTGTGCAGTGCACTTCTGCTTTTATTGGTATAAAGTTCTGGGAAAAAATGTTGGTAGGACTATTGAGTGGTTAAGATGGAATTCAAATACTATCTTGAGAAGGAACTTATGATGGATGCACAGAACCACTCTTACTGTTGAAAAACTTCGTATATGGTGTATCAGTTGCTAGAGCCTGAAGATCACATACTCAGCGAGAAAACAAGATCTTCCAGGTCAGATTCTTCAGCTGACAAATATTAAGTGGTTCAAATAGAGTTTTCATCAGCTGAGAAAGAACACCATTGAGGTCCCATGACACTGCAAGTGGCTTAATGAGAGGGTTCAAGAGAAGAGCGCCCTACATTTATTTGTTACATTTGTATCCCACATTTTCCCACCTTTTTCCAGGCTCAATGTGGCTTACATAATACCAATTCTGGTATGAACAAAATACAGAGTGAAGTTGTAGTAGGGTGCAGTTCATGTGTGACAAAAACATTTGGGGATCGTAATGGGGATCAGTAAACAACTAGACTATACAGAGATGAGTTTACCTTCTATACAATAAGTGTTAATCGAACTAAGGTGTATCCTAATAGAGTTGATTTTGAGACCTGATTCTGAGAGATGTAGAAGGTATTCAAACAAATTTTGTGTGGATAGAAAAAAGGATCTAGAGTCTTACCATCACACCAGACGGCAAACTTCTTCCATTTAAAACTGTATGATCTCCTACTAAAATCTCTTCTGGAAGCCAATAAGACCTTAGAAACACTGTCAGTCAAGTCCAGAGAAGCCAGGGTTAGCCTCTCAACATCCAAACTAATAGGGCCAGGGACTTAATGTTGGATGCAACAACATTGCCTGATCATGCATGATAAGTACTGGAAAACATTCCCAGTCTCATGGTACTTCTGAAGAAGAGTTACAACAGAAAAGGGAACCAGACTTGCCTTGACCAATATAGGATGATGACAATCATTATTCCCAGGTCTTTTGAGCTTCAAAAGATTTCTGTTATTACCAAAGACCCTGAAGCTAGTTTGCTGTGTCCCCTATTCTGGTACAGAATTGAGGAAAGTTTTTTGTTGAACAGAGGCAAAAAGATCTATGAAGGGGTTGCCTTACTCTTGAAAAATCTTATTGGCAATGTTGTCAACCAAGGACCACTTGTAGTGAAGTAGGACAAACTGAGGTGAATCTACCAGGATACTGTACTTATCTGCCAGATGTGTGGCCATGCTACGAGAAATGGTCCATTCCTAAATTCTGACAGTCTTCTAACATAGGATTTACAGTACGATCCTATCCTTCCTCCTTGATTCTGTAGTTCATGGCTACTTGGATGTCTGGATTCCATATTGCTCTGAGCTCCAGGAAATTTATTCAACAAATTGAATGGACTACATGCTCTGGGAGTGAAACCAATCTACATGCGCTCACCAACCCAGACACATCTGTCATGAGTGTCACTTGAATATGTGGAATTTGAAAGAGCATTTCTGCTAGACTGGAATAATTCGTCCACTAGGACAGCGAGTCCTGTAGGTTTTGTACAACTAAAACCTGCTAACATTTGAGTTTCCTCCACTACAGATACCAGAGCAGCAATCCTTTGTTGCAGAAGAAAGGCAGATGCTTGACCATGTCTAGCTGGGCTCCTATGAATGCCAATTGCTGTGCTGGACTTAGATGGAATCCATGTCTAGTTTGGGATAAGGGGGAGGGTACAGGATACCTATGCCTTTGAAACTAGTAGCCCACCGCTGTGATACTTCCTGAACAGGAGGTTCAGCTGAAGTAGTGGGCCTTGGAAGGGTCTTAAAGATGTCACTATGCTGCTTGATGAGAGCTACAGCCTCCTGTACTATCTCTAAAGAGATTCTCTACACAGTATAAGCATGTCAGCAAGCTTTTCCTGCAAATCTGAGGTCAGAGTCTGTGAGTACCAATAACCATTGCAGAAGCTCTCGATGCCATATCGAAAATATAAGTTGCACAGACCATATATTTTCCACATTCCTTCAATTTGGCTATTAGTCTGCAGAATTCCTCAGCCTTCTCCCTGGGGAGACTTTCGACAAACTCTACACTGTGCACAGTGTCACACAAGTAAATGTCAATGAACAACTGGTAAGATGTGTGGGACATTAGCATAGCATTTTGGAAAAACTTTCTCCCAAAAGACTCCATTGTCCAAGTTTCTCTCCCAAGGAGTACTGAGAAGCGAGTCTTTGGCTCTTTTGAGAGCAGATTTAAGTCGGACGTTGGACATTTTGCAGTAAACGTACCAAATCCGAATAGGAAATATACCTATTTTTGAAAAAAAAAAAATGTCCATCTTTTTTTTTTTTTTTTTCAAAACTACCATTTCGAACAAGGTTTTGTGTGTTTATCTTTTTAGGCCATTTTTGAAAAAAAAACAAACAAACAAACCCAAAATAAAAATGCACAAGTTAAAAATGCACAAAATCAAGCCATTGGGATATAGGACAGGCCAGCATTTTTTGTAGATTAGTCCCCCGGACATCCCAGGAGAGCCCTAGGGGGCCACTGCTGTGGACTTCATATAAATGCTCCCAGGTACACATCTCACCATTGCTCCCTTATTTTGTCTGCTGAGCCCTCCAAAACCCATCTGTCATGAAAACGCCTAGCACCCACCTGGGGCTAACCTTGCAGCCACCTGGAGGGTCTGTCCCCAGCACTGCTCAGGACTGTCTGCACCTAGGCACGTTCTCTACTGACACCCTCCTCCCACCGACTGGGTCCCACTCTCAAGTTATCCCCCGGTGAGTTCTAGATTACTGGGCCACACACTCAGGGGTCCCACAGTTCCTAGAAAGCACCCACAGACCAAACACACAAACCACCAGGATTCTTAGTCAGTCCCAGACAACAGAGAAAATAACTAACAGGTTTTATTGTCACAGTAGAACAGTGAACACTTGAAAAATAGGTGGAAAGGAACAATAAATAACAGGTAAATGAAAAGGAACAATTGTCACGTCCCTCACCTTGGTCCCGGTCGTGGGGGCGCACACCACCATAACGATTCTGCGCTCCCTCGCGTCTGTCAATGTCAGACACTGGCCCGAAGACGCCCCGATGCCGACGACCCTGCGCGACGTGACTCTCCGCCCCAGCGTGGTCACCACCACTATTTCCACGAGCCTTCCCTGTCCCAGGTTCGAGTCTTTGCACCTGGCAGCGCTCTACTTGGCCTAAACAACTCACAACTCGGACAACAATATTAAAACTGTCTAAACATTATCTCTACCTGGGTAGACCCTGGGGAGGTTCAGGATAATAATTGCTTACAAGCTTTGAACAGGATCTCAGGACAGAGACATTTACCTTTGCTCTCCCTAGACGAAACTAAAGATTACCTCAGAGCTTAGGCCAACAGCATTGCAGATTATTTCTCCTCGCAGCTTAGGCGGGAAAGAAAAAAAGTATTTCTGTAACAGTTTTACAAAAAATAAAAAATAATAAAAAAACAACAACAACAAAAACAGTCACCTTCTGCTGGCCAAACAACGGAAATGCATTGGGGAATAAATACGTCATACAGTCACATAAGAAGTTGCAGACATAAATCCCCTGTTTCGTCACACCACCCAGAACCCACTACCCCCAACTGAACACCGCTACAATAACCCTTATGGGTGAAGGGGGCACCTATATGTGGGTACAGTGGGTTTCTGGTGAGTTTTAGAGGGCTCACAGTTTCCACCACAAGTGAACAAGTAGGGAGAGGTATGGGCATGGGTCCATCTATCTACAATGCACTGCACCCACCATTACACTACTCCGGGGACCTGCATGCTGCTCTAATAGCTTTGAAAACCTCTCTCTTTAACAAAGCCTACCACGAAAACCCATAAAGACTAGAACACAACCCTTACACTCCTTTATTCAGAATGTCTCACTGTATAACTGCATAACCTGATCCTCTTGTCTTCTTTTATCCCTTTGTAACACCAATTGTATTCCTTCTCTTTTATGGCAATGCCATAACAGATCTCTGTAAGCTACATTGAGCCTGCAAATAGGTGGGAAAATGTGGGATACAAGGGCAATAAATAAATAAATAATGGACCTGGCTATAACATCTGAGGCTGTCATAAGAGGCTGGTGAGTACTATTTTTATTCACATTTTTTGGTAATGGGAGGGGGGCAGTGACCACTGGGGGACTAAGGGGGGGGGGGGGTCATTCCTGAATCTCTCTGGTGGTCATCTGGTTATTTAGGGCACCTTTTTGTGTCTTATTGATTAGAAAAACAGGTGTAGACCAAAACGTTGAAGTGTTTGCCCTAGACGTTTTGGTTTTGCTCCATTATAGCTATACGATATACAATACGAACAAACGCACCCCATACTACACCCTTCCTGTTTCAGACAGCCTGAAAATTCTCAGAGTTACAATCGACCGAACCCTCACGATAGAAAGCCAAGCGAAAACTACAACAAAGAAAATGTTCCACTCAATGTGGAAACTCAAACGAGTAAAACCTTTCTTCCCGAGGGAAATATTCTGCAACTTGGTACAATCAATGGTACTAAGCCACCTAGACTACTGCAATGGAATCTATGCAGGATGCAATGAACAAATCATAAAGAAAATCCAAACTGCTCAAAACACGGCAGCTAGACTTATATTTGGAAAAACGAGATTCGAAAGCACCAAACCCCTACGAGAAAAACTGCACTGGCCCCCAATCAAAGAACGTATTGCATTCAAAATCTGCACCCTAGTTCATAAAATTATCTACAGAAAAGCCCTGGGATACATGACAGACCTCATAGACCTACCAACCAGAAACACAAAAAGATCAACATGAACATACCTAAATCTTCACTACCCAAGCTGCAAAGGACTCAAATACAAATCAACCTATGCATCCAGCTTCTTCTATATAAGCACGCAACTATGGAACGCATTACCAAACGCCGTGAAAACAATGCATGACCCATCAAACTTCCGGAAATCATTAAAACTAACTTGTTCAAAAAGGCATACTCTAATGATCCAACGTAAACGCCTGAACCCTGCAACACAACGAAGCTAATACTCAAACTGGACATAACTTAACTCTTCCTCCTTGATTCCCTAATCTGTCTGTCACACATGAACTTTACCACAATATCACTCTGTATTTGTCATACCGAAATTGGTGATTGCCATCACGGTACTATGTAAGCCACATTGAGCCTGCAAATAGGTGGGAAAATGTGGGATACAAATAAAACAAAATAAATAAATAAATAAATAAAATGTCCACGTGTAGGCCCACTCTAAGCCCGATTTCGAAAAGCCCCTGACACACACCCTTGTGATTTGGACGCACTGTAGACGAAATGCACAGAAAGATGTCTGCAAAACAGGTTTTGAAAATACTGATTTGGACGTTTTGAAAAGACATTCATCCAAATGATGCTTTATGACACTTTTTGGACGTTTTTCTCCTTTGAAAATGAGTCCCCGAGTCAACTTTCTTGTTAATAGAAGAAATAGAGTGGGAGTCTCTCAGATTCTAATCTAAGCCTTTTTCAGGATCCTGTGAAGAAATCACTGCCTCCTTGGGTGGATCAAGGAACTGGAGGATATCTAACATTTCTGCTCTGGGCTCCTCCATCTCTAACTTAAATGAGATGGTCCAAGTCATCTCCCTGACAAATTTGAATGAGAGTTCTTCTGGTAGGAATTTACACCTCTTGCAAAGTGAGAAAGGATTTGAAGGTGGATCTGGGGACTTATCTTCAGAGAAGACCTCTGGTTCTTGCTCAGATTCTCAGGAGCATTCTGAATCACCATAAAAATACTTCAAAGGAGATGTCCGAGTCTCTGCCTGTCTTATCTACTGACCTTAAGATCAGGACTTAGCCGGGGGCATTAAGACACCAAGGAATCTAATACGCCAGCAAAGCTTCCTCCCTGATGTACTGGAAATAGACAGTGGTGATCGACATCATGCCCTTTGAGGCCTCAAGTGCCAAAGTGTTTCCTGCAGGCAGTGCATGGATTCAAGGATCAGTAGGATCTTCCCTGGTCTCAACATATATGATGTCAAAGAAGCAACATCATGTTGAACAAAGAAGTGCTCCATCCTCTCCTTGAACGTCTTCATGAGCTGCTCCTTAAAAGATGACATCAACAAAGGCGTAACCATCACAGTTGGAGTGGCCACATCTTCTGAGTTACTTGGGATGTATCAGAAGCAGTAACTCACATCCATGGAGGCAGTCACACCCTCTCTCATGTCTCTGACGATAAGTGTTTCTCACATCAACAGCACATAGAAGATACCGGCGACCTCGGTGCTTCAAAGAGACACAATATCTAGGCTTCTCAACCTCCATCTAACAACCAGATTTGCTCTCTTCCTCTTCTACTGCTGGGAATCTAATGATAACTGATCCAAATGGCCTCTATTGATATTTGATGCTGAAGGTGTTTGAGGCATTCTCGATGGCAATACTGATGCAATTCTGGGACCCATGGAGATCAATGCTTCTGATGCCAGGAATTGATGGAATGGTCCTATCGACACCAAAAATCTTCTTGCACCAATTTCATGCCCACGAAACCCTTCCTTTGAGATCTGAACACAAAACACGAGAGAGATCACAGTCGTGCCTCAGGTACTGCAGGCCATAACTATCCTACTACTACTACTTATCATTTCTATAGCGCTACTAGACGTACGCAGCGCTGTACACTTGAACATGAAGAGACAGTCCCTGCTCGACAGAGATTACAATCTAATTAGGACAGACAAACAGCACAAACAAGGGATAAGGGAATATTAAAGTGAGGATGATAAAATAAGGGTTCTGAACAAGTGAATAAGTGTTAGGAGTTAAAACCAGCATCAAAAAGGTGGGCTTTTAGCTTAGATTTGAAGACGGCCAGAGATGGAACTTGACATACCGGCTCAGGAAGTCTATTCCAGGCATATGGTGCAGCAAGATAAAAGGAACGGAGTCTGGAGTTAGCGGTGGAGGAGAAGGGTGCAGAT
Organism: Microcaecilia unicolor; assembly: GCF_901765095.1. Lineage (NCBI taxonomy): Eukaryota > Metazoa > Chordata > Amphibia > Gymnophiona > Siphonopidae > Microcaecilia > Microcaecilia unicolor. The sequence goes on along the minus strand of NC_044035.1, from coordinate 235,436,924 downwards.
AAGAGAGATATACCCAGTGAACGGAGTTCCTGGGGAGGAGTGTAGGGAGAGATGAGAGTGGAGAGGTTACTGAGGAGCTGCAGAGTGAATGCACTTATAAGTCAATAAGAGGAGGTTTTAGAAGTCTGCTGAATATGTGCAGAGAAGGAGAGGGAGGAGTCGAAGATGACCCCAAGGTTACAAGCTGATGAGACAGGAAGGATGAGAGTGTTATCCACAGAAATAGAGAATGGGGGAAGAGGAGAGGTTGGTTTAGGGGGAAAGATAAGAAGCTCAGTCTTGGTCATGTTTAGTTTCAGATGGCGGTGACATGGTTATAGTCCTATTGCACCAGGAGCACTTTTTGAAGCCATTCAGGGTCTTCTTTTGGAACATCTCATCCAGAAAGATAGCTGCAGCAAAATCATATAATGATGAAAAATACCCCACACAGACACTGGAGACCTAAAGAGGCTTATACCAAGCAGACGACAAAAATAAAGGAAATTTGTAAATGACCAAAGCACACCTAACTAGGGAATACTACTGGGAAGAGTATATGTCACATGACAGTCACAGAACTTTTATAATCAAAATTTTCACTTCTGTAACATGAAATTCATCTAAGGAGACTGCAATGAAAATACACATCTGATCAGCTCCAGGGAAAATAAAAGACTAATGTGGTCCTGCACTACAGCAGCAGGTGGGAAGAGGCGCACATGCACAGTTCAGAAGTCTCAAAAACTCTGTTCTTCAGTGCTGGAGAAAAGTTCCAGTGTGGGGCTCCATCAAATGACATTACCCATATGTAAGGATTTCGATATTCTGCTTGTCCCTGGAGAATCAAATCTCCAAACTCCCACATGGTTGCACAGCTGTTTATGACTTTTCCCAAATGAAAGAGAAATATAGCAATTCTCCTTCAAATGGTCATTAACACAACATTCCCCCCCCACCCAAAAAAGACTCACCTACTCTAAAATAAATACCTCTGGGTATGGTGTAAGTGTACCATGCACGATGAATAACAACTGTACAAGACAGAATGGCAAGAACACTTATCGTCTGTTATCACTAGCACTGATTTACCATTCTATGAACTGCTAAGAAACAGAGCAAGTAGAAAAGTCAATATCTCACCTCCTGCTGCAACAAAGTTACTGAGAGCGTAGTCATCTCGGTACACAGCCAGACCAGTGCTCACTGTGCTGGACAAGGAGAAAGGAAAACAGAATGACATCCTTGAGCTATGATTAAAAGTCTCAAGACATGTCTCCTCCTCAGTAGGAACCCTCAGCCCCTCCAGAAGCACTGTAAAATAACCACCAATATAATCAAGTGAGAAAGCATTTGAAGCATAGGTCAAATGTGTGTATGTGTGTGTCTCTCTCTATGACCTACAGGGGAGGCGGGAAGGGCTAATTTGAATGGAGTGGTTCTCAAACATTCCATTGGTTTGGAAAGAGTAATAACATGAAACAAAGTGCCATAATATATCTAATCAATACATGTCACTGTCAACAGATCTGAAAGGACACATTTCCCCCCAAATTCTGTACAGGCTACCCACATTTGGCTGCAGATCCCAGATCTGCACATAAACTAATCAGCCTATCAGGCGTTAACAATTATTGGAGTTAATGAGCACTTATTGGCAGTAATTAGGAATTACATGCAAATCTGCCCGACACCTTTTTCTAGGACATTCACATCTAAATTTCATTATGTGCAACTCCAAAGGGGGCATGGCCATGGAGGAGGTTTAGGTGGGTCAGGAGTGTTCCCAGAAATTAGGTGCAATGTTGTAGAATACCTGAATTTGTACGCCTGCCATCAGATGGGCGCCAGCATTTACACTGGCCTTTGGCAGGCATGCTCACTACGCTAGTATTCTACAAACGACGCTCCGCACAGAGCACCCTTTACAGAATACTAGCTTAGGACAGATCATCCCAGCACCTAGCTTTAGGCACCATTAATTGAATCTAGCCCTTTATATTTAAGCTAAAGAATGGCACTCTAGCCAGGCCATACACATAGCAATCAGCACAGTTCAGACATCACAGTATGTGGCAATTATTTGGAAAGCTATATGGTTTATTCACTAGATTTCAAAATGTACAAATAAGAAAATGAAATGCACATCTGAATCACTAAAAGCCAACCTAGCAGGGATAGGGTGTAGTAGCAGGGAGTGCTTGGTGGAGAAAACATGCAGGGAAAAATCTAATGAAATAATGTCCAACTTTTTTGTGCATAGACCCAGTATTTTTGTAATTTTGTGTCTGTATATATGTTTTTGTATACATCTATAGATGCAACTGTGTACGTCTGTGTTTGTTCCTCTGAGTTTTTCACCAGGAGAGGAGAAAGCAGGTGAAGTTTCAAAGGAACAATACTCTAACAATTGTGTTTCAATGTATCAACATCTCTAAACTGCAAATGTTTGGGCCATTTCTCTGGGCACATCACTTCTCTGGAACCCTGATAAGATATGGCTCATTTTCAAACTCAGTGGCTTATGGTTTATTTAAAACTTAACATACCGCCCTTCCTGTGAGCATCACAAGGCAGTTTACAAATTAGAGAACTAACAAACATTAACAGTGTGAAAAGTAGAAAAAGAACGTGTATCTTTTCACTGATTTTCCCTCCTTCCCCACACCAAATTTTTCATCATCAATGTTTCATTACATTTTTGGAGAGTTATTTTGCCCTCTCACCAAAAAAATAAATTATACATAAACGCTTGGATTATATATATGGCGCCCAAATTTGGACGTGCTGCAAAGATGCGCACACAACTTAATTATTTAATGAGCCGTTAACCATCAATAAATGGGTACTAAACCAATTATTGATACTAATTGCCAACAATTAAGATTTGTGCTTGCATCTGACTGCGTGGTATTCTGTAACACTGGGCACCAAAATCCTATAGTGTGCATCCCCAAAGGGGGTGTGGCCATGGGAGGGGCATGGGCATTCCAAAAGTAGCGTGTAGTGTTATATAATATTGGGTTTCCACACCCAGTTTAGGCACATGGATTTACACCATGTTTCAGCAGGCGTAAGTCTGGTACCCAGAGTTCGGCACAAGAACTGGTGCTAAGCCCTACTCTATAAAAGGTGTGAAATCTTTGTAGAATGGCGCTTAGCGCCAAACTTTTCCAGCTCAATTTATAGAATTCCCCCCATAGGGTTCAAAAATTTTTTATTTCCAACATTCTACTGAGTTGGAAAAACAAAAAGCCAGCTGTGCCACATGTGCAGTACTGAGACCTACACCTGGGAAGTGGTAACTGTTAAATCTATATGTACGCCTTAGTCAAAAAGTGCTCAATAAAAACATATCTTTTTGAAAAATTCTGAAATCCTTAAGCACCTCCTGAACCCTTATGGACAGAAATTCTAGTGAGTCACAAATTACATAACATTCACTGGATCTACAAATAGCACACACTTGAGTAAAGCAGAGCCCATTCCAAGGGAAGTAACGTGACACTTCCAAGCCCAGAATGGCCACATAACTGCTTGCCATAAGGGACTTTGCTGAGCCAGTCCTGGCTTTACCCCTTCTAAAGTTCTGGAATTGTAGCTCAGTTTCACAAGAGCTGAGGGCACAAGTGATTATTTAGAATAGTTACTTACTTGAATATTGTCACAAAAACAGCCACCCTCCAGCTCCAGCGCCAGCCATAGCGGATGAAGCCCCTGAGTGCAGCATTGTGCGCTGAACGCTAAGTAAGAAAAAGAGAGGCCAGGTTAAAAAGTTTCTAAAACAAGGAGAAAGTCAGATCTTCATGGCCTCTGTGACACTACGTTCACATCAGGTTACATAAACATACAAACCCAGAACTGGTTGTGGAAGCATTATGACATTGGTGCCAATCACATCATAAACCCTGTGCAAAAATAGGAATATAGCCCAAAGGCTGAGGAAGGTTAATAACTGCCCAACAATTCAGCACTTCACTGTGAATGGTGATTTCACAATACTGGTGATGTCACAAAGATAGTGACACATTGGATGTCTGGCACTATAAAGCCTTGAGCAGTTAGCATGTCTTAGCAAATGAAAATATTAAACATGTAACTGGGCTTCAAATCTCAGTGCTGCTGCTTGAGGGAATAAAAGCACATACAGGATGCAGAAAAAGCCTTCAAAATGCACTTAACTGAAAGGTATGCTTATCTTAAGAAACTATCATGCTATGTTTTTTTAATAATGTTTAGAGAAATGTGAAGCTTTTTATAACATCAAGGGGTTCTACTTTTTATGCTACACCAGTGGTTCCAAAACAGTCCTAGGGGCTCCTCAGTCAGTCGGGTTTTCAGGATATCCACAATGAATATTCATTGAAACTAATATATTACCACAACTATGAATTATCTCATAATTCTTTATTAAGTATGACAAAATATTTTTAAAAACCTGTTAAATCTAAGACCACATCATTAAGTGCTGTTTACAAACATCCCTTCTGCCCAGACAAATTGCACTATATAAATACATCTTGCAAACCACATAGCATCCACGCCATACTCATCAAGGGGAAAAAAGTCTAATCCAACTGTGATGCACTTGTCCCAACAATGTTCCAAACAGTCTGCCTTGAAAAATCCAGATTAGCTCACACACGATCCCGAGATGTGATAATCAAATGTCCAAACTCAGCTCCATGGGAATTATATGGATTAGATAAATCAGCTTAGCAGAACTCAATAATCCCACAATTGCAGTAAATGCCACGCTGAGTCAGTCAAAGGTAGAATAAACCATCAAAACCACACTGAAGCCCGTTTCTGCAAAATACTGAACCCAACATGGTCCGTGTTTCGCTCCACTGAGCATCATCAGGGGTCGGACATCTAAATATAAAATAAGTCACTATATGATTGTCCTCTTTATACACACATCAAACAAGCCATCACATAAACTACAAACAAACATATCACACAATACCTTATACTGCTGAAAAGGCTAACGGGCGAAAGGGAACTCACTCCAAGCCAACACGCCACACAGCAGGTACACCAAAGGCGCCCACACAAGCGCATCAGGCTTGCCGGAAGTTCAGCTTTTATTGAAACCTTCAAAGTCCAATCCTCTACACACTTAACCAATCAACTTCTTTGTTGAGCCCATGTGGTGCCACTGTATTTCACATAAAAATCAGTCAATATTCTTTTCTAGAAAGTATTAGAGGAATATTACCATCCCTAGTCCCACTTAGCTGGCACAAAACTACAAACCCTAATTGATCAACTGAATGTCCCACCTCCATCCATTGAAAGACCAGAGGGGCCTCCAACTGCCGCAACCGCAGGTTACTTAAATGCTGCGCTATTCAAAACTTGATTTTACAATTTGTTTGCCCTATATACCATAAATTACAGGGACAACAGATTGCATATACTGTAGCCGAGTTACAGTCGGTATGCACATGCAACCTGAAAACTTGACTATCAGAATGACGTACCCTAATTTCTGTAACTTGCAAAGCATATTGACAATAAGTACAACACCCACAAGCTACACGCTCAATTCCAAAATAGCAATGGACTCACCATCATTATTATCATGGTAGAACCACATTTCCTCTAAATTCCTGCCACAAGTAAACGTGGACATAGGCATATCTTGAAACTGAGTATGTATCGATAAAATGGACCAATGTTTCTTGATGATGTCCACTACCATACTAGTTGCATGGGTATAGGGCAATACACATGTAAGCTGTCCACTGTATTTTTTAACAATGTTGAACGTCTAAGCCACTGACATTGCGCACAGTAAGTGCGTTTGACTGCCCTACGTACAATTTTGGGGAGATATCCTCAATGTTTAAAACGAGTAATCATGGATCGAGCTTGCTCTTGAAAGAGCTTGCTCTTGAAAATCATAACGAGAAGTACAGAGTCGACGTATCCGAAGACACTAACTCCCCGGTATACTATTTTTAAAACTCGAGGGTGGAAACTGCGGTAATGTAATATAGCATTACGGTCAGTATCTTTGCAATATGACCAAGTAGCAAACTGGCCATTTGTCCATTTAATATTGATGTCCAAAATTTTATATCAGATCCTCCCATATGATGTACAAACTTAATATTGGGATCTCTCAAATTTAAAAATTCAATACAAAGTTGCAAAGTATATAAAAATTGAGATAGGGGTTTAAAAACAGAACCCCTACTAGAAACAATCGGATGTCACATTGATTCTTCTGTATCTGATGACGTTCCACAGACCTTTTTGCACAAATATTGTTGGCCCTCAACTTGGGTTCCATATGGCCCAATAGATCTAGCGATTGCCACTTTCCATCAATGGGTGCTCCATGATCTGGGAATCAGGGAGTGTGATTTGGTGAGAGGTCATCATAATTTGACTGGCGAGCAGAAGAGGGCTTTGTGTGATTTGCAAATGGATACATCTATTGTCATACTTCGGCCTAAGGGTGGTAGTGTGGTTGTGCAGAACAGGTGGGATTGCTGACAGGAAGTGATGAATCAGTTGTTCGATCAATCGTTTTATGTGAAATTAAATGATGACCCTACAGTTTACTATCAACAATGCATGTTTGCTCTTCTATCTGAAGCCAACAAATCTGGCATTATTTCAAGAAGGGAGTTCAGATATTTGATTAATCGGTTCCCTATGGTGCTGATTATTTATTTTGCTCCCAAAATACATAAAACCCTCATTCATCCTCCAGGGAGTCCCACTGTTTCTAATAGGGGTTCTCTTTTAGAACCCCGTCAGTGTCTGTATCGGATTATGTCTTTCGTTAAGGATTCAGGACATCTGTTGAATTTGCTAGACCAATATTCTGTTAGAGAACAGGATGATATTGTATTGGTGACACTAGATGTCACTGCTTTATATACCAACATTCCTCAGGCTCCTGCTGTTGAGATGCTTAGACACTTGTTGGACACTTTATCATTATCTGATGGTATGGTACCGTTGTTAAGTGAGATAGCCAAGTTGGTGATATTCAGTAATTTCTTTGTTTTTGAAAATCAGTTTTTCCATCAAACTAAGGCAGTGGCCATGGGGGCCATGGTCGCACCCACTGTTGCATGCCTATATATGGCCCAGTTTGAAGAAAAATTTGTTTATTCATCTCAAAATCATTCTGAGGTGGTAGGGTGGATGCGTTATACAGATGATATCCTCCTTATTTGGAAGAGGAATTTAGATACTTTGCAACTTTTTATTGAATTTTTAAATTCAAGAGATCCCAATATTTTGTTCATCATATGGGAGGACCCAATCTAAATTTTTTGGACATCAATACTAAATGGACAAATGGCCAGTTTGTTACTCAGTCATAACACAAAGATACTGACCATAATGCTATATAACATTACCGCAGTCACCACCCTCGAGTTTTGAAAAATAGTATATCGGGAAGTCAGTTCCTTCGGATACGTCGACTCTGTACTTCTCGTTATGATTTTCAAAAGCAAGCTTGATCCATGATTACTCATTTTAAACATCGAGGATATCTCCCTAAAACGGTATGTAGGGCACTCAAACGAGCTTACAATGCGCAACGGGAGTGGCTTAGACAGTCAACGTTGTTAAAAAAAATAGTGGATAGTTTATATGTATATTACCCTATATCTATGCCACTAGTATGGTAGTAGACATCATCAAGAAACACTGGTTCATTTTATCGATACATACTCAGTTTCAAGATATGCCTATGTTCACATTTACTTGTGGCAGGAATTTAGGGGCTATGTTGTTCTGCTATGATAATAATGGTGGTCAGTCCACAGCAATTTTGGAATCGAGGTATGTAGCTTGGGCGTTGTACTTATTGTCAGTATGCTTAGCAAGTTACGGAAATTAGGGTGCCTCATTCTGACGGTCAAGTTTTCAGGTTGCGTGCGCGTAATGACTGACTGGGTGGAGGCAGGACATTCAGTTGAGCAATTAAGGTTTGTAGCTTTGTGTCAGCCAAGTGGGACTAGGGGTGGTAATATTGCTCTAATACTTTCTAAGAAAGAACAGCGACTGATTTTTATGTAGAATACAGTGGCACCACATGGGCTCAACAAAGAAGTTGACTGGTTAAGTGTGTAGGGGATTGGACTTTGTGAGTTTCAAAAAAAGCTGAACTTCCGGCAAGCCTGATGCGCATGTGTGGGCACCTTTGGTGTACCTGCCGTGTGGCGTGTTGACTTGGAGTGCATTCTTTTTCGCCCGTTAGCCTTTTCAGCAGTATAAGGTATTGTGTAATATGTTTGTTTGTAATTTACGTGATGGTTTGTTTGATGTGTGTATAAAGGGGACAATCATATAGTGACTTATTCTATATTTAGATGTCCAACCCCTGATGATGCTCAGTGGAGCGAAACATGGATTGTGTTGGGTTTGGTATTTTACAGAAATGAGCTTCAGTGTGGTTTTGATGGTTTAATCTACCTTTAGTGGATCAGAGTGGCATCTCTTGTTTGTCCTGTTTGTCCTAATTAGAGTGTAAGTTCTGTCGGGCAGGGACTGTCTCTTCATGTTCAAGTGTACAGCGCTGTGTACATCTAGTAGCACTATAGAAATGATAAGTAATAGTAGTAGTAGTAATTTACCACACCTGGGATTGTGGAATTATTGAGTTCTGCTGAGTTGATTTATCTAATCCATATAATTCCCATGGAGCTGAGCTTGGACATTTGATGATCACATCTCGAGATAGTGTGTGAGCTAATCTGGATTTTTCAGGGGAGACTGTTTGGAACATCATTGGGATAAGTACATCACAGCTGGATTAGACTTTTTTTCCCCTTGTTGAGTATGGTGTGGATGCTATGTGGTTTGCAAGATGTATTTATATAGTGCAATTTATCTAGACATAAGGGATGTTTGTATATCGCACTTAATGACGTGGTCTTTGATTTAACAGTTTTTTAAAGTACTTTGTAACATAAATTAAAGAATTGTGAGATAATTCATAGTTGTGGTAATACATTAGTTTGATTGATATGTTGCAACTATATTGATATTTATTTACCCTTATTTTGTGAATGAATACTCATTGGAGATATCCTGAAAACCTGACTGGGGAGCCCACTTTGCTAGACTGATTCAAGATAATATCCCCAAATCAGAGAAATGGGCATACTCTAATACCACACCCATTGCTGGTGCCAGCCAATCATAAGATAGCTTTAATAATGTTTGATGACATCACAAAGCTACTACACATCACTCTGAAACAGTCCAAGTTGACTAGAGAGTGTTTAAGTAATATGTTATTTGGTCTATTTGTACTCATTTCCATTCATTGTAGAGGAACAAAACATGCGCAAGCCCACAAATTTACCTACACCCAAGTGCAGTCGTTAGTTAGTATGGTTATTATAACATTTCTGGTCCATTTTCAGCCTGCAGTGGCCAGCAATTGCTGTGGGTAGAATTAAACCGGGATATTCGGAGTCACGTGACGCTATGCACGAGAGCGGTTGCTAAAAGCTCTGCTCCATGCTCCTTCCAGCTATCCCCGTATCGGAACCCCGTAACTTTATGTAAAACAGACCTGGAAAGGTCTGTATTAACACCTTAGCGACGCAACAACTGTGTTTGGTGTTGGAAATCGGCGATGGCGGCCAAAGCATTGCGACGGGATAAAGACAAGAGCAAAATTGGAGAGGACAAGATGGCGGCTCCAGCAAGTCCGTCGCGCGCTACGGTCAGCTCAGTCTGGACAGCTGAAATCGTGGGGGAAGTCACTCACGCTTTAGAAGACATCCTCGACAGGAAATTACAAGGGCTGGAAGCAAAACTAGAAGGTCTACAATCGCATGTGACTCAATTAAGCCAAGATGTGGTCAACTTCCAACAGCGCACTGGGGCCCTCGAGGACCAGGCTAATGCGGTGGAGCAACGATATTCCAAACTACTGAAAACAGTGGAAACTCAAGCGGAAAAACTTGAAGATCTTGAGAACCGCTCAAGACGCAGCAATCTCAGATTTGTGGGTCTACCCGAGGAAATCGTGGACAGAGAGCTACGGGCTTCCTGGAGACATGGCTCACTAAAGAACTTTCCTTACCTGCAGAACTGGGCCCACTGGTTATTGAGCGGGCGCACCGGGTGGGCCCAGCGAGGCAAAACACCGGCAAACCTAGGGTGCTGATTTGTAAACTGCTCAATTTTCATCACAAAACTGTCATCATGCAAAAAAATGCGAGCTGGAGCGGGCTTGCACTACAACAGCAACAAAGTCCTTTGCTTCCAGGACTATTCCATGGCAGAGGCTGCTCAGAGGAAAAGCTTTTCCCCAATTTGCTCCCAGCTGGTGCAACATAAAATAAAATTTGCTTTGCTATATCCAGCTAAACTGAATATCTTCTACCAATCTGGCACGCAGATCTGTACCTCGGTACCAGAAGCCCAAGAGTATGTTAAACGCATTCTTACAACTGGAGATGAATGAATATTGGAGAAGAGATTATAACGTCTGGCGCTGGAAATTCAGAGACTTGGACATCCGTGATACCATGATCTTGGAGTGCAGAACAAAGAACTAACTAGAAGCTCCTTTAGACAATAATGATAGCCCATTAACCTGGGAACATACTTTATAACTGAGGATATCGGGACGCTGTAAATGCATTTAGGGTACCTATACGAGGTACAAGAAGAAGACATGATAGGTGAAATCCAGACGGGTCAGATTATTAAGTTGCTTTTTTTTTTTTTAAAGTTGTGAGAAGCCAGTTTCGGCAAACATGTTTGACTTTATATGGTTCGTAATTGATGATTGACAGATGCAGATACTATTACAATTGGACGTCGGTCTCCAAAAGTGTGGTGCAACGCAGCTGAGGGACCAACAACTACTATGCGCTTAACTAACCCAAGGAACCTCGCGCTGCAGACTACCCACCTTACCGGGTGGACAGATGGGATGTACATTGATTTCAGTGGCCTTAGCAGACCCCATCTGGTTTCCTTGGGAGGTTTACCTGCGGCTACTTATTTGGTGTTCGTTTGAGGGGTATCGCTGACCAAGGAAAGGACACATTGCACAACATGAGCTTCTCAATGAGAGACCGGGAAGAGGATAGGACTGCAAAATAATAGTGAGCCCTCAATGATGCTAATTGTGTTGACCCAGAGGACGAAGAGAGGGCAGGGGAACGAGGTATCTCACCCTGGGACTGCTGCATAATGTTTTGAATGTTGATGATTAGTTTGCTGTAGGACTTAGATGATATGCTAGCAAGAAGCTTTGATTACACAAGATTGGTTTGTTGTCTAACCCATAAGATACCTCTGGGAAAGACTTTAGCCTCTTATTGATAACGTAGATATATAGGGTGTTGCAAGTTTGGACATGCTTAAATGATTGTGATTGCATATTTAGTGGGAATGACATATCTGCAAAGGGACTAGGGCTCACCAATGGGGAAGTGGTAGCACAGAAGCAGGGGTATTATGAAGGGGCACGACCATCTGGAGGGCAGGTAATGCTTAAGGGGATGACTGGAAGGAGGGGGGTTATACGTGACTAGTTCCATAGGGACTGGGAGAACTGGGGGGGGGATAGAGGGGGAGGATTTCAGGGAGGGGAGGGGCTAAGAAGAATACAAAGTCAGATGTGGGTGGGGGGGATTGAAGGGATTCAGCAGGAAGGTAGGGATGGGGAGGGGGGAGGTACTCAAACTTACACTGTAGGACTGATAGCGATGTGGTATGATAAGATGGTAAGGGGAGATCATGAAAGAGGTCACCGCAAACTAAGAAATCAAATGCTACAGATGGAGAGAGACTGGTATCTAAAAGAGAGAGGCTGGGGGCTGGGCTGGCTTCTCTCAGGTGCAATGGAGAATCAAGGGACAGAATGGTTGGAACGAAGGGTAACAGATTAAGGTAGCATCTTGGAATGTGGGTGGTATACACTCCCCAATCAAAAGATCAAAGATCCTGAGACATCTTAAACGTATTGAGACAGATATTGTGATGCTTCAAGAAACGCATTTGTCAGACGTGGAGCATACCAAATTGGCCAAATGGTGGGTAGCTGACTGTGTGGCTTCTGCGGCTCTTGGACGAAAAGGAGGGGTGGCAATCCTTTTTAGGAAGGGAATAGCAGCCCAGGTGCATAAAATAGTAAAGGATCCGGAGGGAAGATTTATTCTTTGCATAGTTACAATAAACAGACAAAAAATAATCTTGGGCAGTGTCTACGCTCCTAATGTTATAGATTTAAAATTTTATAAGAAATTGCTAAAGCAAATCATGCAACTAGAAACACTGCCCATGCTGCTGGCAGGAGACTTTAATATGACTTGGGATCCTATATTGGATAGATCTCACCCTCCAATGGATAGTAGATGGATAAGTACTAGGGGCTTGCCAGATTTTTGCACAACGCTTGATTTAATTGATGTCTGGCGGACCCTTCATCCACTAGACAAAGAATACACACACCAATCTAGAGCGCATGGTTCCTCGTCTAGAATTGATTACTTGCTTGCGTCCAGTGCTCTATTAACAACCATCACAGAGGCACACATAGATCCCTGTGTTATATCAGACCACTCGGTAGTAAGATTGAAATGGAATGGAGGTGGGGAAGAAGAAAAATTAAAAGGTTGGACGTTTCTGGCTTATTTACTAAGAGACACACGATTTGGGGAATATTTACAAGCAAAGTGGGCTGAGTACAAGCATTTTAATGAGGGCTCGGTTGTACGAACCACTAACTACTGGGAAGCTGCGAAAGCAGTTTTGAGAGGCGAAATTATAAGTTATGTTACACAATATAAACGAACAAGAGATAGAGAAATTGTGAGGTTCGAAAAACAACTAGGTAAACTGAACAGACAGTATGGCCTGACCCCATGTAATCGCATTAGACAAGAGATGATGGTATTGCAAACGGCTCTGAACTCACTGTTACATGATAGAGAAGTGAAATCACAGGCCTACTACTGTTTCCAACTGTACAGACATTCTTCTTGATCTTTCCGCTGCGTTTGACACTGTCGATCACAGCATACTTCTCGATACCCTGTCCTCACTTGGATTCCAGGGCTCTGTCCTTTCCTGGTTCTCTTCCTACCTCTCCCTCCGCACCTTTAGTGTTCACTCTGGTGGATCCTCTTCTACTTCTATCCCTCTGCCTGTCGGCGTACCTCAGGGTTCTGTTCTTGGTCCCCTCCTCTTTTCTATCTACACTTCTTCCCTTGGCTCATTAATCTCATCCCATGGCTTTTCCTACCATCTCTATGCTGATGACTCCCAAATCTACCTTTCTACCCCTGATATCTCACCTTGCATCCAAACCAAAGTTTCAGCGTGCTTGTCTGACATCGCTGTCTGGATGTCTCAACACCACCTGAAATTAAATATGACCAAAACCGAGCTTCTCATTTTCCCCCCCAAACCCACCTCCCCGCTCCCCCCGTTTTCTATTTCTGTTGATGGCTCTCTCATTCTCCCTGTCTCCTCAGCTCGAAACCTTGGGGTCATCTTTGACTCTTCTCTCTCCTTCTCTGCTCATATCCAGCAGATTGCCAAGACCTGTCGTTTCTTTCTTTACAACATCCGTAAAATCCGCCCCTTTCTTTCTGAGCACTCTACCAAAACCCTCATCCACACCCTTGTCACCTCTCGTTTAGACTACTGCAATCTGCTTCTTGCTGGCCTCCCACTTAGTCACCTCTCCCCTCTCCAGTCGGTTCAAAACTCTGCTGCCCGTCTCATCTTCCGCCAGGGTCGCTTTACTCATACTACCCCTCTCCTCAAGACCCTTCACTGGCTCCCTATCCGTTTTCGCATCCTGTTCAAACTTCTTCTACTAACCTATAAATGTATTCACTCTGCTGCTCCCCAGTATCTCTCTACACTCGTCCTTCCCTACACCCCTTCCCGTGCACTCCGCTCCATGGATAAATCCTTCTTATCTGTTCCCTTCTCCACTACTGCCAACTCCAGACTTCGCGCCTTCTGTCTCGCTGCACCCTACGCCTGGAATAAACTTCCTGAGCCCCTACGTCTTGCCCCATCCTTGGCCACCTTTAAATCTAGACTGAAAGCCCACCTCTTTAACATTGCTTTTGACTCATAACCACTTGTAACCACTCGCCTCCACCTACCCTCCTCTCTTCCTTCCCGTCCACATTAATTGATTTGATTTGCTTACCTTATTTATTTTTTGTCTATTAGATTGTAAGCTCTTTGAGCAGGGACTGTCTTTCTTCTATGTTTGTGCAGCGCTGCGTATGCCTTGTGGCGCTATATAAATGCTAAATAGTAATAGTAGTAGAGGCAAATATTTAGCTCGACTCATTGCATCTAAAAACGCTTCTAGAAACATAACAACTATTAAAAGTGCAGAGGGGAAACTTCTACATACCAACCAAGAAATCAAGTTAGCCTTCCAAACATATTATCAGAATCTATATAAGGCATCAGACCCGGAGGGACTCCCGGGAAAGCTATACTTGGATGGTATTCAAGCCCCAAAACTGCAGAGTAGTGATTGTAATCGCCTGAATGCCAAGATTAATGAGGATGAGTCTCCTGGGCCATAGCTCAGAGCAAATCCGGTAAAGCTCCAGGCCCAGACGGATATAAAGCAGAATTTTATAAGTTGATGGGGGACTCGATTGTCCCTACCTTGGCCAAGCTGTTTAATGAATGGATAGAGAAGGGTAAGATGCCCGACCACTTAAACATGGCCCGAATAGTGGTGTTTCCCAAGCCCAAACGAGACGATAAGCTGGTAACTTCTTATAGACCTATCTCCCTACTCAACCAAGAAGCAAAATTGTTTGCAAAAATTCTAGCAAATAGATTGGGCAGGGTACTACCTCACCTTATTCATAAAGTGCAGGTGGGATTTGTACAAGGCAGATCAATCACCAAAAACTTGAGGAGCATTCTCACAGCCTTGGAAAGATTGGGTCACTCCAACGAACAAGCTTTAATGATTAGCTTCGACGCAGAAAAAGCGTTTGATAGAGTGGAGTGGCCCTTTCTATACTCGGTGCTAGAGAAATATGGATTTCATGGCAGTTTTGTGCAGGCGATCAGAGCATTATATTGTTCACCCAGAGCACAAGTGCTGGTAAACGGTAATGTATCAGGCGAAATCCAGATTAGTAGGGGGACCAGGCAGGGGTGCCCTCTGTCGCCACTGCTCTTTGCGCTTCAATTAGACCCTCTAATAAGAGACATACATGGTTGTACAGCAATTCCTGGAGTGCAAATCAGAAACCAGGAATTCAAACTAGCAGCGTTCACTGATGATTTATTAATGATAATAACGAAGCCGCAGGAGACGCTGGAGAATCTCATAGAGATATTCCGAGAATATGGAGACTATTCGGGCTTCAAATTAAACATAGATAAGTCGGAAGCTCTCGCGATAAATTTAGACACCCAAAAACCGGTGGCTGGGAGGACTCCCCTTGAAATATTTGGGCGAATATATGGGCAAATAAATATTTTACATATCTGGGTATTTTGCTGCCATCTAGACCGAGGGAGATATATAATCTAAATGTTACAAAGCTATTAGAGCAGACGTCACAACAACTGGACTCATGGGGCACCCTGACGTTGTCTTTGACGGGGAGGATTTCTCTCATTAAAATGGTGATACTGCCGAGATGGCTCTAAACACTACAGACCCTGCCCATAGCGTTGCTGCAGAAAGATATAAAACAATTGTATCATCTAGTGTTCAGGTTTTGCTGGGCCAGGAAACGAGCTAAGATGCAGAGGAAATATATGCTGGGAGGATGGAGACAAGGGGGCTTGGGAATTCCCAATATTAAATATTTCAATATGGCATGCCTCCTGCACCAGGTGAGAGATTGGATAGCTCAATCCCCTGTACACACACCTCTTGAGATGGAAGAGGCGCTTTTTAGCCCATATCATTATCTATTAGATTGTAAGCTCTTTGAGCAGGGACTGTCTTTCTTCTATGTTTGTGCAGCGCTGCGTATGCCTTGTAGCGCTATAGAAATGCTAAATAGTAGTAGTAGTAGTAGTAGTATTATATAACATTAGTACATTTACAGAAAAATGAGATTCCACATAGATTTAGACACAATGTTCTGCTTATGCCCATAAGAGAAGCATGGAGATTCTTAGGGACATTACTAGGAGGGGACCCGAGAACAACTGAATTCCTAAGTATCAAGGGCAATCCGGCATTTGTGCCAGGGCTGGAGAATGAAATTTTTGATAGATGGGAACAACTAGGAGTGAGCTGCTTAGCAGATGTTTTGGGAGAGAACGGAAATATTTAAAACGCTGTCGCAGGTGTTGGCACAGGGGGAGCAAGGATGGGGTGACAGATACGCGCACTGTCAACTTAAACATTACATACAAACATTAAATAAAGAAGCACTGAGGGACAAACTGGGCAATAAAATACAGAATTTTTTTGATGAGATCTCCGAAAATGCTCCATCTATATCTCACATACATCAGAAGCTATGGGACTTGGTTCCTGGGAAGGAGCTGACCCAGCTTCAACAGAAATGGGAAAAGGAGGTGGGGTGGGATTTGGAATCCTGGGATATTATTGCACAGATAAAAGATATCCCATGCATAATAGGGGGTGCAGATTACAGGGAATGTGCGTATAGGGTGCTTCATAGAGCTTATTTTACCTAAGTTCAATTATATAAGTCTGGGGGTATTGAGACAACTCTTTGTTTGAAATGTAATAGATATGATAATACTATATATCATGCGCTTTGGGGATGTGTATTAATACAGCGCTACTGGAGACAAATAGCTACCTACCTATCTTGTATACTGTGCAGTGGAGTAGAAATGAATCCACTGCAGTTAGTGCTAGATCTGAAAGAGCCACAATCGAGACTGAACGCTGACAATATTATATCGAAAATTATGTCTTGTAGTGAAGAAATGTATTATGCAATATTGGACTACAGCCAATCCACCGACTTTTTGGCATTGGCGCAACCGGGTACATCAATTACTGGTATGGGAGGCAAAAGAGGCTAAAGGGCACTGCAAAAAGGAAAATCTGATTTCTTAAAATATGGGGATGCTACTTAGATAAAATGACTCAGAAAGGAAGAAGTCTCATTGTTAATACCTTATCATAGAATAATGGATAACAACTACAGTGTATGGTGTGCAACATGGGATAATTGGGGGGGGTGGGGGGAAGGGAGATAGGTGATGAGGGGGAGGAGGGAAGGGGGAGGGGTAAGAGGGTGGGAGGGGGAGCTGGGAAAGGGGATCATATTATCTTAAGGCAGTCAATTGTAAATGTTGTATTTAAACAGAGAAATAGAAGAGGCAAATTGTATACACACTATGCTTGAAGTTTATATTGTATTGCTTTGATTTTTCACAATAAAAAAGTTGAAATATAAACCGGGATATTCAATGCTGGGCCACATCCAGGCACAGGCATTGAATATCCAGGATCAGGCAGCAAAATTATGCGGGTGCAATTCAATATTCAGTATCAGCACAAAGGTAGATAAGCAGACGGAAAAAAAAAAAAAAAAAAAGACTGCCTTTAAGCTATGTGGGCAGAAAGCAACTGTAGGGTTATCACGGATTGAATGCTGGTTGTATGTGTCAACCAATGCATTCCATGTTAACTCACATGGAAGATACAGCCGCAAGTTGTATTAAAATGAATGCTAATTAACTAATTTAGGTATTCTGTGCTCACTTTTGATGTGGGCACAATGTGAGAATTTTTCTGCTAGGGTTCAGGGTGGTGTAGTTGGTTTTGTGGAGATGATTTCTTGTCAATCTTTCAAATTTGACTACTGATTTTGTCTTGTTATGCAAGTGGGAGGAAGTTCCTCCAAAGTTTAAAGACAGATGGAAAGTAAAAACATGAATGCATCAGAATGGAAAAAAAAAAAAAAAAAAGGACAGATTGGCTGGTGCTTGTTCTTCTGCACCTAAATGTGAGTCTCACAAAAGTTTTATATGTAAGGTATTTTTGCAAGGCTCATATTTAGGTGCACAAGACCAAGTGCTGTAACAATAGATTTTTATTGATATGCAACAAGTATCATACACAGACGAAATGAAAACTAAGTGAAACACATTATACACCTTTGAGAAACACTCAAACATTAATCCTCTCACCCAAACCCTATTCATTTTTTGTTTGGCTATATGTACAAGGAAGAGACATTAGGTTGTACTTGAATTTTCTTTCCATTAGTCCTTCCCATTATTTAGAGCCTACAGAATAGTTGTGTCCATCAACCAGCAGGTGGAGATAGAGAACTGAAAACTGAGCTGAGACAAGCAGTAAGGAGAAACTCGAATAAACACAACACTCGCTAACCTAACACTAACCAGATGAGCAAACATATGTGGGCCTCTCATCTCTGGACAACCTGTAGAGAACAAGAGATAAATAAAATGAAAAGGCAGACCTTGTAAAAGAATACAGTCTTTAATACTAAATTAAAAGCTCCCAGAGGTTCAGCATAAAATGCCCAACATGGCCATGTTTCATCAGAAGGAACAGCTGTGTCAGGAGCAGTAAGTGACCAGCTGTTACATTTTAAAATCAGCCTGGCTGGTGCAGTTGTTAAAACGTAGCAAACACTGCTCTGGGATCATTCACTGGTAAAAATGTTGTGAATGATCCTTTTCAACACGTGGCCTACCATGGGCAAAGGGCGGAAGACATACAGTAAATGTGTCTCCGGCCAGGGCTGCAGCAGGGCATCGATCCCTATCGAGCCCGGTTCTTTCCGTCAGCTGAAGAGCTTGGTGACAAAAAGGAATGCCGAAGCACCTGTCAAGTCTAAACACGGAGAACCCCATTGGTCCACTATTAGCTGAAAAGCCTGGCTGGATAGTTCCCATTACCCTGGGTCCAAGGAGGGCCTGCTTAGAACGTCTGCCTCCACATTCAAGGACTCCTGCTATATGAGCTGCCAACAAGCAGAGATGATTTTTCTCCACCCAACTCAAGAGGAAGGGTGCTTCCACCGCCATCAGACGGCTGCAGGTCCCACCTTGCTTCTCAATATAGGCCACCGCTCTCACATTGGTGGAGAAAACTTGGACTGGGGCCCTTTTCAGAAAGGGAGCAAAGTCATTCCGAACTGTCCCGAGCTCCAAAGAATTTACCAACCACTGAGACTCCTGTTTGTCCAGGTGACCAGAGCCAGTTGAACTTGTAATAGGATCCACAATCCCACTTTCTGGCATCCGTTGTCACCAACTCCCATTTGTTATCAGAAAGGGAACACCAACAGTCAAATTCCTGGGCGACAACCAGAACTGCATACTCCGTCTGGCAATGAGTGTCTAAGGAAGACGAAGGTTGTACTTCTGTGACACCGGAGACCAGTGGCTGAGAAGAGATTCCTGTAATGGCCGCATATGAGCTCTTGCCCATGACCCCACTTCTATTGCCGCTGGCCACAGTCCAAGACCCTGGGCCTGGCTTTACTGAGGAGAAGATGAATCTGTTGAACCAGCTTCGACCCCCTCTGCTCCACGAGGGAGATCCTCTCCTGTGTGGTGTCAGATAGAAAGCACAGATACTCCAGCATCTGCGATGGAGTTAGTCTGTTCTTCTCTAAACTGATCACCCAACCAAATGACTGCAGAAGACAGACAACTTTGTCCCTCGTCACCATGCTCTTCAAATAGGACGCACAAATAAGCCAGTTGAAGAGATACGGGTGAATTCTTATTTCCTGATGCTGAAGTAAGGCCACCAGCACCACCACAGCCTTGGTAAACATTCTTGGAGCCGTGGCGAGACTGAAGACCAAAGCCCTGAACTGAAGTGACAGCCCAGTACCACAAAACATAGAAACATCTAATACGGCAGCCATATGAGTATATACAAGTATGCCTCCTTGAGATTGAGGACAGTGAGAAATTCTCCTGCTTGAACTGAAGCTATGACTGTTCTTAGTGTCTCCATATGAAAGCAGGTCACTCGGAGGCAGCACTTAAGCCTTTGAGATCTAAGACAAGATGAAAGGTGCCTTCTTTCTTTTGGACAATGAAGTAGACAGAGGATCTGCCCTGTCCCTGTTTGGCCTAGGGAACTGAACAATGGCCTGGAGTACCAGCAAGGAATCTATGTTGGCCTGAACCTCAACCACCATGGTTACCTTTTGACAAGGAGACTGCAAGAAGAGAGGAGCGACCAGTTAGGAGAACTCCAACTTGCAACCTTTTGTAAGAATATGCAGAGACACAGGATCTGCCCTGTCCCTGTTTGGCCTAGGGAACTGAACAATGGCCTGGAGTGCCAGCAATGAATCTATGGTGGCCTGAACCTCAACCACCATGGTTGCCTTTTGACAAGGAGACTGCAAGAAGAGAGGAGCGACCGGTTAGGAGAACTCCAACTTGCAACCTTTTCTAAGAATATGCAGAACCCAGAACCTACTGGTCTGATCTGTAATTTTGGCTCATTCCTCCCAAAACTGAAGACATCCTCCCACCAGAGGAAGAGAAGAATGGACCAGCCTCACATCACTGTGAAGCTCTGGACACTCTAGTTGACTGAGAGGAGGAATTCCTATCCACAAGAAAGGAAGATTGGTGTGCCTGAATCGAACTTCTGACCATACTGCCGACTACCAGGCCCGTACCATCTGCTGTCTCGAAATCGAGATCAAGAACTCCCTGAATACAGGCATCCAGAGGTTTTCAGCTTATCCTTCGGCAACCGCTGTGGCTTAGTTTCCCCCAGCTCTTTCACCAAGTTACTGAGATCTTCGCTAAACAGCCACTTGTCCCGAAAGGGCAGTTTAACTAGATATGGATTTGATGTTGCATCTGCTGCCCACCGCCAATTGCCTTGACTAAGGGACTCTAACCGTAACACGTCATAAATAGAATCCTCCAAGTAGGCTAATCCCACTTCCAGCTGGGCATTATAGTGCCCGTCTTTTTTTTTTTGTTACATTTGTACCCCGCGCTTTCCCACTCATGGCAGACTCAATGCGGCTTACATGGGGCAATGGAGGGTTAAGTGACTTGCCCAGAGTCACAAGGAGCTGCCTGTGCCTGAAGTGGGAATCGAACTCAGTTCCTCAGTTCCCCAGGACCAAAGTCCACCACCCTAACCACTAGGCCACTCCTCCTCTTGTGTTGCTGAATACCGATGCCACTTCAGGCATGCTCTTGCCACGAATCAGCTGCACACTGTCGCTTGAAGGCCCAAGCTACTTCAAAGGCATGTTTCAGTAGGCTTGTAGCTTCTTATCCTGTAGGTCTTTTAGAGAAATGCCCTCTTTCACCAGCAAGATGGTCTTCTTAGTCACCACTGTAACCAAGTCCATCCTGGGAAGCTGCAATTTATCTATCTTTCTCCTCCAGAACCAACAGATAGAGAGCCATGGCTCTTCCCACTCTCAGCCCTGTGTCTGGTGAGACCCATTCTTCTGGATGCATTGGGAAGGCCACTCAGCCCTGTGTCTGGTGAGACCCCTAAGCCCACTCATGATCGACAAAGATGGAACTCCTAATGCCGAAGCAGAAGGCTCCTCAATGGAAAGCACTACCAATGCCTCAGAAATGAGTACTGAGCTCCTCTTTATGAAACAACCTCAATACTTTCAGGTCATCTCCCTCCTCTAATGGCTCCTACAACAATAAGGAGGGAGAAGCAGAGATAGCGTCATCTGCCCACTCCTGGAGGTCTAAACGAGGTCTCTTATGAGCTGGAGAGGAGCAAGGAGAGAAACTGAAGCACCCTGCAGCAACTCTGACTATGCTTGCTTCAGTAAATAGGCCTGGTGTAAGAGCAATATAAACTCTGGAGAAAACAAAGATCCTGATGCAGCTAAAAGTTCAGTCAGGCCCTGAGGCTGTAAAATGGCGGCTTTGCTCAGCATGTGATCTGCCAGAGGTTGCTCCTCACTGTAGTCGGCCCTGACAAAATAGCACCCATTCACATGCTCTGTTGAATCAAACTGTGCACCGGCCCTGCCGGAGAACCCAAAGACCCCAACACGTTGGATGCTGCGTCAAATCCAAAAATATGCTGCTGCCGACCGTTTCCTTCACGTTCCATGGGATTCCCAGCTTGCAAGTACTGCAACGTCCTAATAACAGGTCCCACAGTGGGAATGCCGCTTAAGGCCTCCACAGGCGTCACCATTCAGCCCAACTATTAGCACGTGTCCCAAGCAGCGAATCAGGATCCCTCCCCTGCACCAAGTAGAACTTGCAGCCTTCCAAGTAGTTCTCAGTTAAACTTTACTTGGACTTACCATTGCCGGCACAAGTCTTACCACACATGAGAAAGGCTCAGGACTGATACTCTGTCCTATGCTCTCCAGCAAACCTATTTCCTTCTTTTTTTTTAAGGTTGTTGTGCTGAAAAAGGAGAGTGCCACAGGAAACACAGCAGCAGTGAAGGAAGAGATGACGTAAACTCGCGGGGCACCAGAGAAAGGGTCTGAAGACCTTCAGATATGACTCTGCAGACTCAAGCCACCTGCAAAGCTCAACTGGGGATCAAATGACCAACTGGACAAGGAGCAAGTCGCTGAGAACCAGAGGCTGAAAAGTGTGTCCATCCACCTTGCTGGAAACAGAAAACATTAAGGGCCTGATGCACAAAAGTCCCTGTAAAGCACACTTCGCTATTTCAAATAGAAAAGGGATGCAAAAAAAAAGTTGTATGCAAATAAGCTGCTCGTAAAAACAGCGAGCAGCTTAGCCAGTCGCTAAGCTGTGCATGCGCAGAACAGACAATCACCAAGCCTGGCTGCTCTGCACATGCTCAGAACAGCATTTCATAGCTTTCATACACGCATAAAAGCCGCATGAAGAGAGAAGAGCAGCACAAGAATTTCTGGAGAGGTTTTGCTACAAAGCTCACAGCTGCCCTGTCGGATACTGGTTTGGGGGGTGGGAGGGTCATTACAGCCTCTTGGTTTTGGGTACCATCATGCCTCAGCTCCTCAGGGTAGGGACCCTGAAGCCCTGTGCTACTGGTGAGTTTCTTCCCTTCAAAGGCTAAGCAAACCCCTAGAAGAAGATCTTCACCAAGATCCACCTCAAGGAGAAAGGCAACTTGGTCAACGTCCTCTCCAGTCAACGAGTCAAACTGCTCACCCTACACTCTTTACACTCTGGTGTCTAATGTTGAAGTGACAGCTCGTTGAAAGCATAGTAAATATAATCAGCACTTACCAGCAAGCAGATATATTTGTTATTGTCATCTCTCCCTCATCCAGTCATTTTGCACTGGAGGGTTGAGACTTTGGCGTTTTATTTCTGTGGAGATCTTTTGTTTTTTTTGTGTCTCCTGCATTCCTTTAAAAATCTGGTGCATATCCAGGAGTTACCACCGGCTGCTTCAGACCTCCTGTAAAATTTCTCCTGCAAAAGGTAGGCAGTCCTTTTCTTGCATCATTTGTAAACAGCTGTGCATCTTACTGAATGCACATGTAAATACTAATCCGTAATTCCTGTTGGCTGCCACCATGGAGGAAAAAGAGCATGCAGAACCCCTTTGTGCATCGTCTGCTGAACACCATGCTTGCAAAACCGGCTGCAGCCGGTCAAAAATGAACAGTGCTGGCTCGGTAACTTTTGTGCATCGGGCCCTGAGGAGCTGGACTGGATGCAAAGAGAGATATGTCTCGGCTCAGTTTTCAGTTCTCTATCTCCATCTGCTGGTTGATATGCACAACCATTCTACAGGTTCTGGAATAGTGAGAAGCTACATAATGGAAACTGCACTTACCACGAAACCTTGTGCGTATGCATCTGGCATACTCCCCTCATATTTGCCACACATAAAATTTGCATGCAATTATCTTTTTGCATACCACAATAAAAGCCACTTGCTCAGATATCCGCATACGGCTCTACCACTAGCCTTTCTGCATCTACCCCTGAATATGGCCATGCCTGAATAAGTATTAGCTCCTGCCTGACTCTACCACCAGACTGCCCTGGAACTACCTGGGCAGTGACACAGCGGTCAGAGCCAGTGAATATGTGCCGCTGAATATCAAGAGCCTGCATGCTCAGTGTGGCTTGAGTGGGCAGGAACCTCTCCTACCTGCTTAAACCATGCCAATTGACCCCTTTGGTTTTATTATGTAATTAAAAGATTCAGGACCGGCTTAACCTTTGGACCAGGTGAGGCTCTCTGGCCCAGGGCGCCGGGAATAAAGCTTGCCAAACACCAGAGTCTGTGACATCACCAGCCCATAGATTAAGCAGGCCCAGATACCCCAAAGGCAGAGGAAGTTTACCTAGGGGTTGCACAGATTAAAAAAAAAAAAAAAAAAAAAGAGTCTGGTTTTAGATCTCCTCCCAGCTCCCTCTCTGTTGCAGCGATGCCAATGCCCTTCTCACTTCCTGGTGATCTGTCATCTCCCTTGGCCTCTCAAGCCCCCAACCGCCCCAGATGTACCTTTTTAAAAGTTTTTTTTTTTTTTAATGCTTGGAGCTGCAGCCAGCAGTGATGCATATGCATTGCTGGTGCCCTACCCACAGCTTTCACTCTGATAATTTCCTGTTTCTGCATAAGCGGGAATTGTCAGAGGGAAGACTGCAAGGGTATGAGAACGTATGCATCCAAGCATAAAATAAACTTTTTAAAAAGTACGTGGGGGGAGGGCAGGATGGGGACAGGGTTTAAGAGGCCAAGGAAGATGCCAGTTTGCCAGCTGGGGAGGGAACAAGACTCAGAGATATAGGACCATTGGGGGGGGGGGGGGGGTGGAGAAGAGAACAAATGCTGGCCCTCTGAGAGGAGAAATGTTGGATGGCGGAGATGCAGGGAGAAATGCTGGACCATTAGGGAAAGGAGAAGCCAAACTGAACTATTGGGAAGAAAAGGAGGAAGGAGACATGCTGAACCATTGGGAAGGGAAAGGGGAAAGAGATAAGCTGAACCATTAGCGAGGGGAGGGAAGGGAAAGGAGAGGGAGATATGCTGGACCATTAGGATGGAGGGGGGGGGGGGGGTTGTTGAAAGGAAAGAATATTCCAGGGCATCAAGGCGGGAAAATAGAGGAGAAAATATTTAGGGGAGCTTGGGGGATTACAGCTGGGAAAAGATGAATAAAATATTCAGGGGGCAAACGCTTGGGAAAAGGAAAAACTTCAAAGGGCCTGGAAGGACAAAAGCTGGCTCAGGGCACCACAACCTCTTGAGCCGACCCTGAAAAGGGCCTGTAAGTAACCAGTACTCTACATCTCTATGGCTGGGACTAGAAGTGCTACTGATCTGTATTCTATATATTGTACTCATGGTGACACTTAGTGGCTGGCATTTAAGGGACAGCACCCTCCTCTAAAAGCCATGGGCAGTCACAGCAAAATTCAGTGACACCTGAGAAAGAAGAGTTGGATGCTCTATGAGCCAGTGCTCATAAAGATAAGGTGAGAAAAAAAAAGATGTTTTCAAGAAGAAAGAAAACAGAACGTGTTATGGCCTGATCAGTACATACCACAGCTTCCAGCCTATGCCGGTACACCTCAGCCTGGCTGTTCTTTATGTACTGGTTCCTGGCATGACGGGCAGCTGGCAATCCTCCATACACCCAGCCCAAGATTGCTCCAGTCATGGTCCCCTTTATGATATTCATCATCTCCTCTGGATACCCCTGCAGCTCACTGACAAGCACAAAAACATAGTTTACAGCTTTATTCTACTGAAGAATTCTGCAAATATTGCTTACTTACATGTAAATCTGGTGAGAAAACTTATTCCCTAGAAGCTTTCAGTTTGAAGATTCAACTATCCCAATTGTAGAAGTCAAAAGCTTAGGAGTGTTGCTAGATTTGTCCCTCTTTTTCAAAGCCCAGATTTGAATTGTTATGAGAAGTCTTTTATTAAAATCAGAATAGTGTCTAGACTGAAGAACTATTTATCAGTATTGTAATGCAGAGTTTAGTTATGCCATATTTGGATTACTGCAATGCTTTATTTTGTGGTTTACTTCAAAAATCTCTGCATGCCCTCCAAGTGGCCCAAAATGTTTCTGCTCATGCAATTGTGGGTGTGGATGGTGTTTAGATTGGATCATATTACTCCACAATTATTGACATTTCAATGGTTGCCTGTCATTTGGCGAATTCAGTTTAAAATATTAGTTTTAATTTGTAAAACTCTGCATAATGATGTGCCATTATGTAACAAGTTTAAAGTGTATCACACAATTAGAGCACCAAGATCTCAGGATAAGGCCCTTATTTTTTTTTTTTGGTTACATTTGTACCCCGCGCTTTCCCACTCATGGCAGGCTCAATGCGGCTTACATGGGGCAATGGAGGGTTAAGTGACTTGCCCAGAGTCACAAGGAGCAGCTCTATTTGCGTTTGATATGTATATAAACCGGCGCTTAAACATTTATCTTGCATAAACATCCAAACTGGGATATGCATGTATCAAACCCATGTGTGCAAATGGCTTGGGGTTGTGATCTGGGCACAGCAAGTTTATAAGACATTTATTCTCCATTTCAGAAGACAACTAAACGTCTACCAGTATGTCTTAAATGATCGACATCAGGAGTTCCCAAGTACGTTATGTCTTTAAAAGGGTAAAGGGTCATGAAAGTGGATAAAGCCATAGGGCTGCCCATAAACTTGAGAGAGCTGAGAGAGATTCTGGTGGGTCCACTTAAAGATTTGTTTAATAAATCCTTGGAGACAGGGGAGGTTCCGCAGGATTGAAGAAGAGCGGATGTGGTCCCTCTTTACAAAAGTGGAGACAAAGTAGTGTGAAACTATAGGCCGGTAAGTATTACTTCAGTAGTTAGAAAGATAATGAGGGCGCTGCTTAAGGGAAGGATAGTGAGTTTTCTGGAAGCCAACAGGTTATAAGATCTGACACAACCTGGCTTCATCAAAGTAAAATCATGCCAAATGAATGTAATCAATTTTGTTTTGACAGGGTGACCAGAGAATTGGTTAGTGGACATGCGCTAGATGTAATCTACTTGGATTTCAGTAGGGCCTTTGACACAGTACCTCATAGGAGGCTCATAAATAAAGTCAATGGGCTAAACTTAGGTTATAAAGGACTAGATTCTATACATGGTACTGAAAAATGTAAACACTGAGTGCTATTCTATAAAAGGATCCACATCCTTTATGGAACAGTGCTAAGCGCATAAATGGCTACTAACTTAAGGTGCCAGCAATTAAGCCTGCAGAAAGCAGGTGTAAATGCTGGTACTTAGATGGGTCTATTCTGTAACAATGCATTTAAATTCCAGGAATGCCCCTGAAATACTTCCTAGAATTTACGTGCTATAGGATTTACGAACAGAGCGTTATGATCCGTGTGTAAATCCCAATTAAGGCCAATTAACGCTGATTATTGGGGTCAATTGGCTCATTAAGTTGTGTACAAACGTCATCAATGTGCACTGATTTACGCAACTTTAGTCGCCATATATAGAATCCACCAGAAAGTGGTGAACTGGATTGGGAATTGGTTCACTGATAGATGGAAGAGGGTTGTGGTAACTCTACTCGGAAGACAGAAATATAAATAGTGGAATGTTTCACGTATTGGTACTGGGGCAGATTCTACTCAACATATTTGTGAGTAACATTAAGTTTGGTGAGACTATGCAAAGTCGGAGGAACACCGAGATCCCACAATGAAACAACAGTAATAAAGGAGTGGGAAATAGACCAGGCTAAACCAGAGACAAATGAGGAGACTTCAGTCGATTGTAGATAACTTATTAGTAAAGACTCCTGATGCAGGCTACCAGCCAAAACATGGTACTGTGTTGAGTCTTCATCAATAAATTATCTACAATGGACTGAAGTATCCTTGTTTGACTCTGGTGTAGCCTGGTCTATTATCCACTCCTTTATTGCTATTGAGTAACATTACGAACATAAGCGATGCTATATTGGGATAGATCGAAGGTCCATCAAGCCCAGCATCCTGTTCCCAATCCAGGTTACAAACACCTGGCAAGATCCCAAAACAGTATAATACATTTTATGCTGCTTATCCTAGAAATATACACAACAAACTGTCAGTGGAGCAGCTCACACTTATTTATGCTTTAATGAGGGGATGTCTCATACTGTCACACAGGCACTTCTTTTTTGTGCTTCCTTAAAGCCTCAGCTTTAGTGACTCAGTTATAATCATCGACTGCCCCCAACCACCGACAGTGCTGTCAACCACCTCAAAATAAGTGTTCTACAATAAATTAATCCATATTTCAACTGTGCTTATATAACAAAAAATTCTTCTTTGGTTCATATCATTTTTTTGTAAATTTTTATGCACTATCGTTTGTAGCTTATATACAGAGCTTAAACCCGTGCAGCAGAAACAATGTTTATACTTGTCAAGCAGGATCAATGTTTAGACTTATCTGGCTGAAAAACCCCCTGCTGCTTTATTATCTGTAGCTCATGCTGTGGATTCAGCCATCCTGCATTGCTTAGATCTCACTTGTCAGCATTCCATTAAACAGCCGGTGAATGCTTTGTCCCGACAGGAACCTGTTTCGCGGTGCCTCGCTTTGTCAAGGGGACCTGCACATTGCTGGTGAAGTATATGCAAGTTCCCTTGACAAAGCGAGGCACCGCGAAACAGGTTCCTGTCGGGACAAAGCATTCACCAGCTGTTTAATGGAATGCTGACAAGTGAGATCTAAGCAATGCAGGACGGCTGAATCCACAGCATGAGCTACAGATAATAAAGCAGCAGGGGGTTTTTCAGCCAGATAAGTCTAAACATTGATCCTGCTTGACAAGTATAAACATTGTTTCTGCTGCACGGGTTTAAGCTCTGTATATAAGCTACAAACGATAGTGCATAAAAATTTATAAAAAAATGATATGAACCAAAGAAGAATTTTTTGTTATATAAGCACAGTTGAAATATGGATTAATTTATTGTAGAACACTTATTTTGAGGTGGTTGACAGCACTATCGGTGGTTGGGGGCAGTCGATGATTATTACTGAGTCACTAAAGCTGAGGCTTTAAGGAAGCACAAAAAAGAAGTGCCTGTGTGACAGTATGAGACATCCCCTCATTAAAGCATAAATAAGTGTGAGCTGCTCCACTGACAGTTTGTTGTGTATGGTTCAAATTATAATTGGTGGAGGGTTGCCATTTTTTGTTATATTTTTTGATTATATCCTAGAAATAAGCAGTGGATTTCCCCAAGTCCTTCATAATAATGGCTTATGGACTTTTGGGAAATTATCCAAACCTTTTCTAAACCCCGCTAAGTTACCTGTTTTAACCACATTCTCTGGCAACGAATTTCAGAGTTTAATTACATGTTGAATAAGGGTAATCAATAGAAATAAAACAAAATAAAACATGAAAAAGAAAATAAGATGATACCTTTTTATTGGACATAACTTAATACATTTCTTGATTAGCTTTCGAAGGTTGCCCTTCCTCGTCAGATTGGAAATAAGCAAATGTTGGTAGATGACAGTATAGATAAGTGAAACATCAAAGCATTCCAGTGACAGTCTAACAGGATGCGGGTGGATAGGTGAGAGACAGGAAGAGGGACTGGTGAGATATGAGGGCGACAAAGCAGTATGATTTCCAGCAAACAAAAGAGAATTCTGTACAATCTTACTCCACAAGAAAAAGCAGCCATAAAAACTCTACAAACTAGCCCACACATTATCATCAAACCCGCAGACAAAGGAGGCTCAGTGGTGATTACGGACACTGAAAAATACATTGAAGAAGGGCACAGACAGCTCTCAGACAATACATACTACAGGAAACTAACCGAGGATCCCACACAGGATTATACAAAGCAGCTGAAAGACCTGATCAGAACATTTCATAAACAAGTACAGCCACATCTGAAGAAACTCATACCAAACCAGCCTTCTGTGGGCACATTCTACATGCTACCCAAAATCCATAAACCTGGAAACCCTGGCAGACCAATCATATCAGGTATTGGCACACTAACGGAGGAAATATCTGGACTCATAGAGGGAATTCTGAAACTGCTCGTGCACAAAACAAACAGCTTCATACAAGACACCACAGACTTTCTGAATAAATTGAAAAATATCAAGCAATTACCACCAAATGCCCTTCTGGTCACGATGGATGTAGAATCAGTATACAGCAACATTCCCCATGCGGATGGCATAGCTGCATGTGAGAAACTCCTAAAAACATCCACAATGGACCATCAATACTCACCAGAAACCATTACAAAACTAATCAAATTTATTTTAACTCACAACTATTTCCGCTTTAACAATATCATCTATCTAAAATAATGGGCACTGCGACTGGCACCTGGACAGCACTCCAATATGCCAACCTCTTTATGGCTGAGCTGGAAGAGACATTTCTGAATACATACCAGACTAAACCCCTAAAATACTACCGGTACATTGATGACATTTTTTTGATTTGGACTGAGGGGGAAGAAACTCTGAAACAATTTTACAATTCCTTCAATACATACCATCCTACAATTAGATTCAAAATTGACTACTCCCCAGAAACGGTCAATTTTTTGGACAACACAGACTCAATCAGCGATGGATATATACAAACATCCATATACAAGAAACCCACAGACAAATGCAGCTACCTCCACAACTCCAGCTTCCACCCTTCACATACAAAAAGACCCATTATTTACAGCCAAGCCACAAGATACCACTGTATCTGCTCTGACTCAGGGGACAGAGAGACACCTTGAAAGCCTGACTGCATCCTTCGAACAGAAAGGCTACACCCCCAAAATAATCTCCAAGAATATTGCCTCCTCCCTCAAAACACCCAGGGAAAATCTGCTACAGTACAAAGAAAAAAAAAACACAGACAGAATCCCCCTTATAGTGGCATACAACCCAGAGCTGAAAAAATTAAGAAAAATCATAAAAGATCTGCAGCCTCTACTCCAGGAGGATGAATTACTGAAAGAGATATTCCCATCCCCACCAGTGCTGGCCTTCCGACAGCCACCCAACTTAAAAGACAAGCTAATTAGAAGTAAACTCCCAACGCAGACTCAAAAAGAAAAGAATGGCACACATTCTTGCAATATAATTTCTTTACTTTCCTCCTTTCCTCTTCTTTTGTTGCCCTGCATCCATAAGTAAAAGCTGGGTCCTCCTCCATGGAATTGACTGGAGGAGGTATAACAGAGATCCAGCTTTTGCCTATTTTCTCCATCCATGTGCAGTTTTTCTCCTCTTCCCTTTCCCTCATCTCCATCCATGTGCATCTTCTTTTTTTCTTTCCTCCCCTCCATTCATGTCCAGCACTTCTCCTCTCTCCTCCCCTCCATCCATGTCCAGCATTTCTCATCTCTCTTCCCTCCTCTGTATCCATATCTCTCTATATAAAAAGCAACACCGACGTTCTATGAAGCCTCCAGCCGGAAGTGTGAAGGGGGCGAGATATCCGGTTTCCCTATGAGTGTCTGCCCCGCCCTCTCTGTAACACAGTCAGTGAAGGAAAACAGCAGAGCACGAAATCAAATCGCTGGCTCTATAACACTGAAGGACTCAGAGGGGGGAGGGGAGAGAGGCCAGAGGGCACGGACACACACACTCCCACATGCACACAAAAGAAAACATTGCTAGCCCCCGTTTCATTTGCATCAGAAACGGGGCTTTTTTACTAGTAAAGCAATAATTCTCTCTCCATCCAAGTCAGCATTTCTCCTCTCTCCTAGCCAACTCCTCCATCCATCCATGTCCAGCAATTCTCCTCTATCTCCTGCTCTCCTCTCCATCCATTTCTAGCATTTCTCCTCTCTCCCCTCTCATCCATGTCCAGCAATTCTCTCTTCCCTGTCCTCCCCTCCCTGTCCAGCGATTCTCCTCTCTCCCCTGCCCTTCCCATGTCCAGCAATTCTCTTTCCCCTGCCCTTCCCATGTCCAGCAATTCTCTCTCCCTTGCCCTTCCCTCCCATCCCATGTCCAGCAATTCTCTCTCCCCTGCCCTTCCCATGTCCAGCAATTCTCTCTCCCTTGCCCTTCCCTCCCATGCCATGTCCAGCAATTCTCTCTCCCCTGCCCTTCCCACGTCCAGCAATTCTCTCTCCCCTGCCCTTCCCTCTCCCCTGCCCTTCCATGTCCAGCAATTCTCTCTCCCTTGCCCTTCCCTCCCATGCCATGTCCAGCAATTCTCTCTCCCCTGCCCTTCCTATGTCCAGCAATTCTCTCTCCCCTGCCCTTCCCTCCCATCCCATGTCCAGCAATTCTCTCTCCCTTGCCCTTCCCTCCCATCCCATGTCCAGCAATTCTCTCTCCCCTGCCCTTCCCATGTCCAGCAATTCTCTCTCCCCTGCCCTTCCCTCCCATCCCATGTTCAGCAATTCTCTCTCCCTTGCCCTTCCCTCCCATCCCATGTCCAGCAATTCTCTCTCCCCTGCCCTTCCCATGTCCAGCAATTCTCTCTCCCATCCCATGTCCAGCAATTCTCTCTCCCCTGCCCTTCCCTCCCATTATTTCCAGCGATTCTCCGCCTCTCCCCTGCCCTCCCATCGACGTGCAGCGATTTTTCCGTCCCTCCCCTGCCCTCACCTCTCCCCTCCCATATCCAGCGATTCTTCGTCCCCCAGCGTCCTCCTTCACTGCCTGCCAGCCAGCGTCGGACTCAGAAGCGAACGGTGCAGGCAGCGATTGGCTGGCAGCGTCGTAGCTTCCCTCTGCAAGTCCCGCCTACAACTTCCTGTTTACGCATAGGCGGGACTTGCAGAGGGAAGCTACGACGCTGCCAGCCAATCGCTGCCTGCACCGTTCGCTTCTGAGTCCGACTGGCTGGCAGGCAGTGAAGGAGGAAGCTGGGGGACGAAGAATCGCTGGATATGAGAGGGGAGAGGTGAGGGCAGGGGAGGGACGGAAAAATCGCTGCACGTCGATGGGAGGGCAGGAGAGAGGCGGAGAATCGCTGGAAATAATGGGAGGGGAGGGGAGGAGGAGAAAAAGGTGCCGGTACGCCGTACCGTTGCATACCGGCACAAAAAAAGCACTGCATCTGTTGTACCTCAATATTCTATGGCTGGCTGGCTGGGTTCGTAACATCCTGAAGTCAGCTCGCCTCCAGCGGTCCCTTCCCTCTCACTGTCCTGCCCTCCTCTGGCGTCATTTCATTTTTACGCGAGGGACAGTGAGAGGGAAGGGAACGCTGGAGGCTTGCTGAAGTCAGGATGTTACAAACCCAGACAGTCAGCCAGCCATACAACGTTGAGGTACAAATTATATAATAGATACTGCAAGTGAGAGTGCTGTGCAGCTCAGGGGGAGGGGAAGACATCTTGACTGGTAAGCAGAATACTGTCAGCAATACTTGAGAGTCTTGGTTATAACCACATATCATCCCCATCATGATTGGCTGCATATACAGTTGGCATGGTAAAGACTTGATAACCAGCATTTAAACATGGGTGACTGGGGCCTGTACAGAGTGATGGGCACAGCTCCGGCTACCTTGTTGAGCAGACTGGATGGACTGTGCGGGACTTTATCAGCTGTCATTTACTGTGTGTAAACTGATTGCCTGTCTGTGATACAACTAACACTCTGAAAAAAAAAACTCAGTGAAGCCAAACGCTTTATATAGGTGCCTTGTTACTCTTGAAGTGTGTGTCAACACTGCCATGGATAGTGCTTGTTGAGGTCTATATACGGTTCCTTTGCACACTATGTGGTACATAATCTATTGTGCATCCAAATCATAAACAATTACCTCAGGGTTCTGGTGAGCCTGGAAAACCTCATATCTTATTGTACTTCAAGACAGAAGCAGAAACCCTTAGGAGAAATATTTTCCTATTCATTTTTTCACATCTGTTGTGATCAAGCAAAACAAAGATTTCAAACTCATACACACTCTCTATCAAAGAGTTCTCTGATTCGGTCCCATCCCGAATCCGGGGCTTGTGGTTGGCTGATATATCGTGGGAGGGTGGCCTGACCTGGCCTCTCTGAAGAGATCTCACTAGCTTCTGCGAAGACCCGAGGCATGGCAGATAGCAAAACACTCCAAACTGTCCTCGTCCTGACATTCTTATCTGGACTCTCCATTTCAGCACCTCACCTAAAAATAAAATAGTGGGAGACATCATTAAAACAATCATATGACCTTACAAAGGTCCTATTAAATACATTAAGCAAATTAAAAACTGTCAGATACCAGTACTTCTCTGTAGTTTCTTCTTAAATTCAACAACTTTTTAAAAGTAGTTTTCAACCCTGACCTCTCTAATGATATAGTCTGTCTATAGTGGATTAACCAGAATGAAATTTGAAGAAATAAGGATGAAAAGGGGTCAGGTTATGGGCCTGACATCTACTTTATTCACAACAATCTGTGTGATAAAGATGAAATCATTTTAATAGGATAAAAATTGTATTGTGCTCCCATTCATTCTTGTTTAAATATTCTACCTTTTTCATGCCTTTATACTACCTTAGGTACACATTTTAGCACAGCACAGAGCTTTAACATATCTCAAAAATTCAAATGCATTATTGTCATCTGTGGGTCTAACATGTCTTTTTTTTTTAACAGGTTGGAGAAGCTATCCAGGTAATAATGCTCAACAGCACTTTGATCAGTCTCAAGGTATAACACACATCTAGGTTTATGCCCGGAAGAGAACTGGGGAACAACAAACAGATCAGGAAAGAAGGGAATAGTAAGACAGATTCCAGGAGAAAGAGAGAACAGGCGCACAGACAAGGATTGCATGTTAAGAAAGAAAGCTGAAGCACCAATACAGAGGTGCTAGACCTGCACATACCAGCCCTACCTAGTACCCTAATTGTAGGAACTTGTAGTTCTAATTTCCTACTTGGGCTTCCTAATAAAACCAGGACTATAAGTTCCTGCATGCAACTGGGGTAAACACAAGACTGGATCAACCCTGTCAGACAAGTCTGGATCCAGCTGGCAACCTTAAGAAGCCAAGCTAGATCCTCATAGGAGCTCAAGCTCCTGCTACCTACTACCCTCACTAACTGTCAAAATAGATTGTGTGGCTACAGCTCAAGGTGGGTAAATGTCTGGGAAGGAGCTGGGCTCTTCCTACCTATGTTCGTCAATCACAATTTAAGAAAAAACAAAAAAGCAGACGGAATGTTATTTTTTCTTATTTCAAAATGACCCTTAACTGTCCACAAAATGTGCTTTTTAAATAGCTACACAATATTTATTGTAGTTATATTTGTACCCTGTGCTTTCCCAATCATGGCAGGCTCAATGTGGCATACATATACAGATACTTATTTGTACCTGGGGCAATGGAGGGTTAAGTGACTTGCCCAAAGAGCTGTGCCTGAAGTGGGAATCGAACTCAGTTCCTCAGGACCAGAGTCCACCACCCTCTAACCACTAGGCCACTCCTCCACTCCAATATGTTAGCAAAAATGAAATCTGTCAATTAAAATTTTTTTTATACATTTGAACTTCTACCTGAACTACTCTTCAGGTTTACATCGCCATTCTGTTGCTCCTGTACTTAATCAGAGTTGCCAAGTGACTCTTTTCCTGGGGTATGGCTCTTGACCAAGGCCGGATTAAAGGATAGGTCAAATAGGTCAAGTGCCTCTTCGTACCTCGGCCCGCCGCAACGCACCGATCCGCTGACCAAGGCCGGTTCTGCCTCTGCCTATGGACCACCAGGTGAAACTCTGGTCCTGAGCGCCGGCATTAAAGATCGCCAAACGCCGAGCGCATGACGTCACCTGGCCCATATCTTCCCGCCCCTGCCCGAATACACATGAGTTAAGCATCTCTCCGCCCCTCCCTCCCCT
Source organism: Microcaecilia unicolor (assembly GCF_901765095.1). Lineage (NCBI taxonomy): Eukaryota > Metazoa > Chordata > Amphibia > Gymnophiona > Siphonopidae > Microcaecilia > Microcaecilia unicolor. The sequence continues at coordinate 235,401,195 of NC_044035.1, read as the reverse complement.
TGCCAGTGCCACCCAGTTACCTTTTTTTCCCCATTTATTTTTTAGTAAAATGCTCTTCGCTCCTGCAGCCACAGCAGCGCTTCTAAAAAGCACGAGGCCGTCCCTTTGCTCGGAGTCTGTCCGTCCCAAACAGGAAGTTGCGTCAGAAGGGGGGGCAGGACGGGTCATCACGGGTCAGAGGCAGCAGAGAGGGACGGCCGGGTGTTGGGTCAAGGCTAAGGGGAGGTTTAATACACAGGAGACCATGGTTTAATCAAGTAGGAGGTTTATTTTCAGTAAGCTGCTCAAGGAGGTTACCTTCTTAAGGCCGCAGGCAACCTTTCAGTAGCGCTGCCGCCGCTGCAGAAAGAAAGAGGATTTTACTGAAAAATATATGAAAAAAAAGGAAAGGGGACGGAACAGAACCAGTGTGGGGGGAATGGAGAAATACCGGAGGGGGGGGGGGGGGGGGGCACCACGTGTTGGTGGACGGGGCGGGCAGAGATGGGCCGGGACCATGCGCTGGGGGCGGAGAGATATGGGGCTGGGTGACGTCATAGGCTCGGCGTTTGGCGCCCTTTAATGCCGGCGCCCTGGACCCAAAGCTTCACCTGGTCCATAAGAAGAGGTAGAGCTGGCCCTGGTCAACGGATCAGCGGACCTCGGTGCCCCCCTCACCCCCCCTCCCCGAGGCACGGGCCCACTCTTCCTAACCTTTGATGCGGTACTGACCAGCCGGCTAGTAAGAGGATGATGCGAGGGATCTTGTGCGTTGTTTTGGTGCTGTCTGTTTTGTGCCAAGTGGGACTTGGGTCGGAAACTTCAGGTAACTCCTGGGAGGCAAAGGAAGGGCCTCACTAATTCCCTGTGCAGAGACAATTACCCAGTACCAGGACAAAGTATTTGGCTAGTTCTGCTTTTGTACTTAAACCCCAGATTAGTATTGTAGTTGCTGATTTTACCCATTAAATGGGAGCTGCTAAAAACATATGATCTGTTGGAAATCTTCCTGGAACTGGGTAACTTGGTAGTTTTGGACTCTGACTGTATATAAACACAAAGTGATTGTATTAAAGCAGCGTTTATCAAACTTCATGTGGCATGACTTCATTATAATGGCCATATAAAGCCAGAATTGTTCAAAGTGCTAGGCCAAATTACTTAAGTGTTAAAACATACATTTATTTCTACTTTTATAAACTTAAGTAAAAGAAAAAAAAAAAGTTATTGCCTATATAATATACTTTGAGTAAAAAGTAAAAGTACCACAACAATGAATGCAACTATTAACATTTTTGCCTAACAACTTTATTGCTCTACAGTTCAATCTGCTTTGCTTTTAGTAAGTCTAAATTTTTGAAAATGACTGTCACTTATGTGAGTGTGCTTGTGAGTCATTAATCCAGCACAACTAAAATGTTTCAACAACTGTACTAGCAGTATAAAAAGTTCTTTCAAATTGGGCCAGATTATAGTATTACTGATGTCTTCTGACTGGGTTTGGTTCCCACACTTTTGACATTCTTGCATCAGTTCTCAAAGATATTCAAACAGTTTGTCATCAGATGAAAAGCTGTTAGAACAGACAGAGAATGATTCCAACTTTGTTGACAGCATAATGATGATAATGACATGCAAGCAATGAATTAGACAGCACTACTAATGCAGATAATAGTGATGATAAAATACTCTATGGAAGTCAAGTGTTTGAGAGGGAATCTCGAACACTTGACTTCCATATTTTATCATCATTGTTATTATCTGCATTAGGAGTAGTGCTGTCTAATTCATTGCTTGCATGTCATTATCATCATTATGCTGTCCAATTACAAAGAAGGCTTTAACAAAGTTGGAATCATTCTCTGTCTGTCCTAACAGTTTTTCATCTGATGGCATACCTTTTTGAATACCTTTGAGAATTGATGCAAGAATGTCAAAAGTGTGGGAACCCTTCAGTCTTAAGGCCAGACTGACTTCCTAATGACTCATGATCAATCATAAATATATAATGTTGCCATACTGAGACAGACCGAAGGTCCATCAAGCCCAGTATCCTGTTTCCAACAGTGGCCAATCCAGGTTACAAGTACCTGGTAAGATCTGAAAACAGTGCAATACATTTTATACTGCTTATCCTAGAAATAAGCAGTGGATTTTCCCAAGTCCATTTTAATAATGGCTTATGGCCTTTTCTTTTAGGAAGATACCCAAACCTTTTTTAAACCCTGCTAAGCTAACTGCTTTTACCACATTCTCTGGCAATGAATTCCAGAGTTTAATTATACATTGAGTGAAGAAATATTTTCTCAGTTTTGCTTTAAATTTACTACCTTATATCTTCATTGCATGCCCCCTAGTCCTAGTATTTTTGGAAAGAAACAAGTGATTCACTTCTTACCTGTTCCACTCAGCTCTTATTTTATATACCTCTATACTAGCCATTAAGCCCGTTAAAATGGGCGAGATTTGTGTTTTGCAAAATGTAATAATTCTCACCTCCATCCATCCATGTGCAGCAACCCTGCTCTCACCCCTGCCCTCCCCCCCTGTCCAGCTACCCTCCTTGCCGCCGCTCCCGCCCCCCCCCCCCCATGCAGGGCCCCCTGCACTGACCTGACAGCGTCTGTCACCTCCGTGTGAAAGCGCTGTAGGCAGCAGCATATCGCTGCTGCCTGCAGCGCTTCCACACGGAGGTGAGAGGCGCTGTCAGTGCAGGGGGCCCGATACAGAGAGGGGCGGGGGCGGCGGCGGGGATGTGGGGGAGGGTGGAGGTTGATGCACGCGATGTTCGTTTCCAGGCTCCAGCGGCAGCATCTGACAGTCCGACTCCGTTTCCCTCTCTGTGCCGCCCTCTGACATCACGTCTTGACGTGAGTGGACAGAGAGGGAAGTCTCTATTGCGCATTTGCAGGTGAGTCGGTCACTTGCGATTTATATGTTTGATTGCATCTCCCTTCAGCCGTCTTTTCTCCAAGCTGAAAAGCCCTAGCTGCTTTAGCCTTTCCTCTTCGGGAAGTCATTCTATCCCCTTTTATCATTTGTGTTACCCTTCTCTGTACCTTTTCTAATACCACTGTATCTTTTTTGAGATGCAGTGACCAAAATTGTGCACAGTTTTCAAGGTGCAGTCACACCATAGGCACCCTAATGAAGGGGTGAACTAACCATTTGGTCAACTGGGCAGTGCTCGGTTGCCTGCTGCCACAGCACATTGCAGCCCTCCCTGGTCCTACCTTGAAGGGTCTGGGGTTAGGAAAGAATCCCACTCTCCTGACCACTGCTGCTACTCTGCATGATGACCAGCTGGGCCAGTGTCGCTGTGTTTTAAAAATGGCAGCCAAGACCTGCAAGACTACAGCAGTAAGTATCGGCAGCCATTTAGAAATACATTCGTAGCTGCCAGGCACTGTAGCGATAATGGGCAGGAAAGTGGGCTTCTTTCCTACCCCTGAAGAAGCCACTACTAGACCACCAGGCCCTTCAAGGTAGAATCAGGGAGTCTGGCAGTAGTGCAGTGGCTGGGTTACCCCAGTGACCTTTATTGCCCGGAGGCCCCGGCAACTGTCAGTCCGCCCCTGCCCCAATGTAAAATTTCCCATGGGATGACTGTTGTGGTAGAGACATATGTCTGTTAACTAAGAATTGCAACCAGCTTCAGCGTCTTCTCCAATTTAAAGTGACCCAACTCATCACTGTTCTGTTTGGCTGGAAGCCACTAACCAGTTCAAAAGAACATGGGCAACTCCATTGTTCTTGCAGGTTATATTCACAGAACAGCAAAATTTAAGATGAGGAGATCTGCTGTTTGCATGACAAGGGTTGCAGTAGCAAAATCCTGTTCTACTACTTAACACTACTACTACTACTTAACATTTCTAAAGCGCTACTAGGGTTACGCAGCGCTGTTCTCTGTTTTGCTGTTTCATTTGATTTGGTTTACTGACGAATCGTCACATCTCCCTTCCGCTATTTTCACTTTTTACTGCAAGCATCAGATGTAACGGAATAAAAGTAGTAAAAATTGGCAAAATTATTACTTCAGTAAAAGTATCAAATGCTATCCTGTACTTCTTTACAAGTAAAAGTAACAAAAATTCTACTTTAAAGTACAGTAACTAATTGCATTTATTTAGTTACTGTACAATGGTTAAATGGTTAACTTCTTTGTCAATTTCTGACTGTGTGATGTTTTTCTAATATTTTCCTATCTTTATCATTTAATTTAGAGCCTTTAAGGTCCTGCAACATTTTTTAATGACTTTGAGATCTTGGTTGGCCTCTGACGAATATAATTTGCTGTGGAAGGCTGTGAACTGATTTGCAGATTTGTGCTCAGTACATACTGTTTCACCAGTCCCAGTTTAATAGCTGTTATTTCTGTTCTTTCTAGCCTTTAAATAGACCACAAGGTCCTTCCCCACTTTGTTAGCTTATATATGATGAGCTTGTTATACAAAGACAGATTATATATATATATATCTTTTTTTTTTTTGCTTTGGCACTAAGGGCCCTGTTTACTAAGCTGCATTAAAGGGAAGGGAAATGGGACTTGATATACCGCCTTTCTGAAATTTTTTGCAACTACATTCAAAGCGGTTTACATATATTCAGATACTTATTTTGTACATCTTTAACGTGCATTAACCATATATGTGCCTACAATATCCCTATAGGCGCCTCTACGGTTAGCACGTCTTAATTGTAGGTACGTTAAAAATGCTAACACGCCTTAGTAAACGGGGCCCTAAGAATGGTATTGTATCAGTATTTAAGCTTTAATTGTTTGTTATATGTTGTCATTCCATCAGCTCCATTTCTATTTGTTTAATCTTAGATTCAAGTTAAGTTCTAGGTTTTGCATTTTGTGAAGTTTCTTTAGAATATCCTATTTATATGACCTCTAATTGTAGCTTTGAAAGCATAATATACATATGGACTGTGTACTAAGCCATGCTAGCGGCTTCTGCGCAGCATTGGGCTGTGTCAGCACTAGCGCACAGCCAGCCGAGCTAGCTGCTTAGTAAAGCCCAGCGATAGTTTGTTCAATAATAAAGCAAAATTACATAATGACTGAAACCTCAAATCTCCAGATAGGGAATTTACAACACATTTGTCACCCTCTACCGTAATTGGGAGTCAGTTCATATTATCAGTTCCTAAGAGGGGGAAAAAAAATCCTAATAATGGAGAAATAACTGATTTAAAAAAATCCTTATTTTTCAAATAAACAGGATACTTAAAATATAAATGCTTTATTATATATCACAATTGAAAGAAGTTCTACACTATAATTAATTGAAGAGGACTGGCCAGCTGGCTAAAAAATATCCAGATTTAAAAAAGTAAAGAATAAAGACCATCCTGCACTTAAAGAACAGTTTTCTTTTTCTTTCCAGCGTTACTCCACACACTTCAGCGTCATTCCACATTTGGCATGCTGGGTGTCTTAATTTCACCTCATACCAATCCAGTAGTTCACTGCCTCATTAATTAATTTATCTTCAACAAGAGCACCTTCTTTTGCCAAAAATTCTTGCTGCTGCTTCAGGAAGAATTTGATCACTTGTAGAACTCCAACCGACGCTGCTAAGAATCCAAGATGGTTATGGGAATTAAAACTGATGCCTTTAACCCACAGCATCTATATAAATAATTCTCACCTCCAACGTTCTGAAGCTCACTCTGTGGCAGGGAAACACTAGAAGCCCTGCACTGTTGGTAGGCTAGGCTGTCAGCACCACTCACTCTCACTCATAGACCCGCCCTCAGCCACGCCCCATCCAGACGTAATTCACAACCCCAACGTTCTAATGAAGCCAGAAGCTGCAAATTCTGCAACTTCCGTGCTGGTGTAGATCGAGATTTCCCCATGAGTGTATGCCCCGCCCTCGCGTAACAACGTGATGACGCCGAGGGCAGACCTATGACACTCATGACAACCAATCAATGCACAGCAGCAGCAACAGAAGCCCCCCCCCTCGCGCATCACCAAAAAATCGCTGCTGGACCCCCGCCCTCCTACCAGAGTCCCCGCTTCGGCTGCCTGACTGCACACCACCCTCTCTCCCCGCTCCCTCCCAGTCGCCACTGGGTCCGCTGCTCTCTGTACCCCCTCCCGAGTCAGCGCTGGACCCCGTACCCCTCACCCACCCTCCTCCACACTCGCCGCAGCTGCATGCTCGCCGTTCCGCCGCCCTCCTCTCCAAGTCCGGGTTCGCACTCTCCGACAGGACGAAGAGGGAGGGCGGCGACATGGAGAGCGACCGGCTGCGGCGAGTGTCCAATGTGGAGCAGGCGGGTGAGGGCTCAGGGTGGGAGTCGGGGACGGGGTCCACTGGCGACTCGGAAGCGAGGGGGAGGGAAACAGCACCGGCTCCGACTCCAGTGCATCCGTCATCCCTGTTCATTGGAAACAAAAGAAGCAAACCTATGAGATATAGTAACATAGTAGATGACGGCAGAAAAAGACCTGCACGGTCCATCCAGTCTGCCCAAGAAGACAACTCATATGTGCTACTTTTTGTATATACCCTACTTTGATTTGTACCTGTGCTCTTCAGGGCACAGACCATATAAGTCTGCCCAGCACTATCCCCGCCTCCCAACCACCAGCCCTGCCTCCCGATCTCGACTAAGCTCCTGAGGATCCATGCTTCAGGATGTTTCATAGACAGGACTGGAACAGACCCAAGCAAGTGTAAGGTAAGCAAGGAAGCCCATTGGTTAACCTCTGTTTCCATTCCCCCACTCAGCTGTCATTGCTATACACTCAAACAAGCAAACCTAGGAGCTGCTGCTTCACACTGTCGTTTTTCTATTGTTCCATCTGAAAAAACGTCCAGGACAAAAGGAGGGGGGACACAGACCCTGCAACTGGGAAAAAGAGAGGGGGGACCCCCCTGCAACTGCAAGGGAGGAGGGACCCTGGCACATAATCTCATTCTCACACACACACTCTCGAACCCACTCTCACTCTCTGTCACACACACACACACACACTCTTGCACATTCACTCTCTCAAACATACACACTCCGAGGAAAACCTTGCTAGCGCCCGTTTCATTTCTGTAAGAAACGGGCCTTTTTTACTAGTTCAGTAAGACCAGCTAGTCTGAAATGAACAATGTTCTTTAATAGAATGCATTCCATTCCACATTTTTATTAAATCCACCAGGTTCAACAGTATTAAGTTTAAAAATACACTTTTATTCAGTATGCCATAACATTTTTAACATAATAAGTTGATCTATCACTGTACAGTGTAACTGGTCATATGTTTTTAGTTTTCACTGAGAGCAAGTGAGGATCTGCCTTAGAGCAGTAGTCTGCTGTTATTTTCATCCAGAATCTGTTAGTAGCAGTCTTGGATGCGGAAATCCTAACTAAGGGGGATTATTTTATAACCCATTATCAGTGTCATAAACCCCTGATGCAGCCGTTTGGCAAAATGTGGCTACGTCAGGTAGTTGTACCATTAAAGATTTTCTTTACAAGTTGGTCTGCTTGTTACTGTTTGTGGATCTTAATTATAAAAGGCCTGGGGCCTTTCATAATTGGTGATCTGTGGGCCTGTTCAAGCTCAAAAAGTAATTTAGTTAAGCTTCAGTAATTTAGGTATAAATTCCTCCATGAATGTAATAGATTGTGTACCTTCAAGTCCTTCAGGAACTCCTAGTATTCTCAGGTTATTTCTTCTCAATCTGTTGTTGGAATTCTATAAGTCTAAGATCAGATTAGTAAGCATATAGCTTGCCTTCAATATCAGCTATTCTGTTCCAAGTCCTGATGTACGATCCGTGCACGATTTAAGTTTACAGTTTCTCAGTAATCTCCAGTTTGAGCCACTAGGCTGGAAGCATCTTCTTGAATCATATTTTTGATTGCTGTTAACTCTGCCGTAATGGGTTCAGTGAACTTGTGGTGGTCTGTTGCTGGCACCATCTTCAAAGGAGTTGGGCAGACTTGTTTTATATGCTTACAAGCCTTTTTTATTTGTGAAATGTAATTCCCTTATTGTTATATTTTGTCTGTGTGTGTGAGAGAGGGAGAGAAAGACTGTGTGTGCGCCTGTCTGAAACAGAGAGAGAGAGTGCGTTCAGAGAGAGGGAGGGTGTGTGAGTGTGTATGTATGTGTGTGAGAGAGAGAGGGTGTGTGTTTGTATATGCGTGTCTGAAAGAGAGAGAGAGTCAAGGAAGGAGAAGATAAATTTCTCCCTGCTTCTGTTTGTCTTGTAAAAGTACAGAAGGTAATATTTTGTGTGTGTGTGTGCGCAAGGGAGAGAGTGTTTGTGTGTGTGCGCGCGCGCGCCTGTCTGAAAGAACGAGAGAGTGAGTTCAGAGAGAGAGAGAGAGTGTGTGTGAGAGAGAGAGACGGAGAAAGTGTGTGTGCGTCTGTCTGAAAGAGAGAGAGAGTCAAGGAAGGAGGAGATAAATTTCTCCCTGCTTCTGTTTGTTTTGTAAAAGTACAGGAGGTAATATTTTGTGTGTGTGTGCACCTGTCTGACTGTGAGTGTGTATGACCATCTCCTCCTGGCTCTCTTCTCTCCAGGTCCCTTCCCCTCCATGGACACCTTTTCTCCCCTTCCCGATCAGTCTCCTCCTGTTTTCTCCTCTTTTCCCTTTACTTCCCCTCCATGGGCACCAGCTCTCCCCCTGCCCTCCATGATCACTATTTCTCCCTTCCACTCCATGAACAGTCTCCCTTATTTTTTTCATCCCCTATTTCCAGCATCTGTCCCCCTCAAACATCTCTCTCTTTCTCTACCCTCCTTCTACCAGTAAGTTTTCCTGCTCTCCTACACCTCACCGTGGTTCTCTCTCTCTCTCTCTCTCTCCCCTCCTGAACCCTCACTCCTCCCCCCCCCCCCCCCCAGTCCACATTCTCTCTCTTCTTATACCTGCTCCTCTCAGCCCTCTGACTTCGCCTTTAGTGCTGCAGGCATGCTTCTGCTTCTCCTTTCAATCGCCCAAAACCACTGTAGCGTCCTGCTCGGAAACAGGAAGTTCTGTCAGAAGAGGCAGGACGCTAGAAAGGCTTTGAGCAGCTGAAAGGAACAGCATGCCTTCATAGCTGCAGAGCTAAAGGCAGAAAGCGGAGGGCTGACAGGTGCAAGTTTAAGGAGAGAGAACCACTGCTGCTGCCTACAGCCTCTCCAGTCTTGCGCCGGAGAGGGAGGTCCAGCGGCAGGGCCAGGGGCGCTCGCAGGGTCTCTGGTCCACCCCCCCCCCCCCCCCCCCCACGGACTCCTCTGCTGCCTCTGAAAGCAGGCGGGGCGGCTCTTGTTTGGCGAGTGACGGCTCCTGGCTGACGTGAAGTCGGGAGAGATCTGTGACATGCCACGCATGCAGCACATCGGTCACTCTTCATTTATATAGTAGGATTACTCGATCCAGTTATGGATGATGCTTCCAGTTTACCACCTCTGTTTGACATGCCTATCATATTGGAATCAGAAATTAATGTTCAAAGATGGCTGCTTAGGGTCATTGCTCCTGGCTCCACCCCTAGACTGTTGTTTTTTAAAATTGGTTTACATTTGGATCTGTGATGTGCATATATGATAAACAGTAATCTAGTCAGATACTGCTGTACTAGACAGGTCAGAGGGAAATAGCAACACAAATGATTGTGGAGCAGTAATAGTGCCGGTGACTCTCTGTTTTTGGAGGACCACGTGGTAGAAGAGAGGAGGGGGGAGAGTGCGGCAGCCTGGGAATGAAGAGTATGTTGTTAGTTTACCATTGTGACTGTGGACCCTCCCAGAAAGATACAAATACACTGTAACCTTATTCTGACCCCTGACCTAGGCATTTGGTGAAACACAGGCCGTGTCAGGTCTTTGAATAAATTTGCTTCCTCAGACTTTTGGCTCCGCATTGTGATAAAGTCACCTCCAGGATAGTTGGGTTAAGGCAGTTTCAATTGGAAATACAAATCCCAGAAGGCATTGCAGGCAAGGAGCCGGAGGGGGAGATGAAGAACCCGGACTGGACTCCTAGCTACAATCAGGGAAGACATGAGTGTAAACTGGCAGGTTGTGTAGAGTGGCTGCCACTAGGTGGAAAGAGAGTTAGGAAACCCTGTGTGCAGGAGCTCATCATTGGTCTCATTAGTCTCATGCTCAACTCAGCTGGTATGGGTGTGTAGAGAAGCTAATGAATGGAGAATGATTGGTTGTGAAGGCAGAAGCCAGGGATTGATTAGGCAGGTGGAAAGGCGTCCCAGGAGGGCAGCAGTGGAGTTCAGTCCAGGAGAGAGAAGGAGAGAAGTATTTGCAGGCTGAAAATCCTTGGGCAGGGAGGTCCCTAAAGTACTGAAGCAGGCTGAGATTCCTTGGGTGAGAGGAAGTCCCGAAAGTATTGAATTCATTGTGAAGCTGATGCAGGGGAAAACCCTTGGGTAGAAGGAGTCCCTAAAATATTGAACTCTCCTGAAGGTAAAGAGGATAGAAGGTAGAAAATGCTGCTGGGTGACTGAACTGTGATGATGCACTGAAAGAACTGTTTGAATTGAATTACTGTTTATGGTGCACTGGATAAAGAGCCCAGACTGAAGCCTGTAAGCCTGTATTGAATCCTGGTATCTGCTATGCTGCTGTTGGAACTGTGTACTAGAAACCTGCATGGAATAAAAGTTCTTAAGATTGAAGTTACTGGTGGACATCTGTTTCTTCATTGTGCTGGGAGCCTGTGGCTGGAGGAGATTGTTCTATCCTTGGCTGCACAAGAAAGGTACCTGGTTGCAGCATGGGTGTTCCATCTGAAGTCATAAGTTATTGCCACACTGGGACAGACCAAAGGTCCATGAAGTTGAGCATCAAGTTTCCAACAGTGGCCAATCCAGGTAACAAATACCTGGCAAGATCCCAAAAGGTTCAATACATTTTACGCTACTTATTCAAGAAATAAGCAGTGGATTTTCCCCAAGTCAGTTTAATAATGGTCTATGGGCTTTTCCTTTAGGAAGCCGCCCAGACCTTTTAAAAACCCCACTAAGCTAACCACCTTTACCACATTCTCTGGCAACGAATTCCAGAGATAATTACTTATGTGCCAGGATTTACACCAAATTTCAGTTGCTGTAAATACGCCCAGAGTTTAGCGTGGAAATTGGCTCTAAATGCTAGTCTGTAAATAGCGTGTGTGACTTGGAGCACTGTTTATAGTATAGTGCTACACATGGGGGTAATTGTTTTTTTTTTTTGGCACCTAAATTTGGGCACCATTTACGGAATCTAGTTCTTGGTCTGCATTTCAGAAGGGGTCTAAACGTATGTCGTAAAAGATCAACGTCAGGAATTATACCTGCTCTCAAGCACATTTAGGATTTCGTAAACCGCTGCTATTGAATGGCACTCCACTGGAGGGAATAGGGGGATTGCCCACTTAAGCTTTCAGTGGATTTTGCCCGCCCCCCAATATGTCAAACCAGCAAGGAAAACAGGTCAGTTATGTGCCAGCACATAACAGGTTATCTTTGCGATCTTGGAAACATAACTGGTTATGTGACAGCTTTCAAAATGTCTTTATATACATTTTTTTTCCAAAAATTTTTATTTCATACAGGTACCAAAAAAAAAAGTAATATACAGCGGTATTGAGAACAAACAGAGTAAAAATGCAGTGCATATAGTACAGATAAAATAGCTGGAGTGTGATGGAGTATAAGAAAGAGAAGCTGATTATTGAGATTTCTGATAATTATCAAAGGGAAGCCATAACTTCTGAAAATGTTGAAGGCATGAAGATTCATTGCAGGTGATTCTTCGTTGGATCGGATAGCACAAAGGTGGTTCCACCATTTGTGAACACTAAGGTCCCTGTTGTTTTTTTCCAATGCAGTACAGTCATATGAGAGGCTACAGCCATCATTATGTCAAAAAGTGTACAGGAGGATTCTGGAAAAGGAAGATCCAGCGTAGTGGAATGAAGAATAATGATTTTGGTGTATTCTCAATAAAAACATAGATCCTTTCCAGTCCCAAGCATATTCTCTCTATTTATTTATTTGTAGCATTTGTATCCCACATTTTCCCACCAATTTGCAGGCTCAATGTGGCTTACAGTTGCCGGAATGGTGGTTGCCATTTCCGTGTAACAGGTTTACAAATGGTATTGCGTTAGGTTGTATACATACATGGTAACATATATGAAACATAGTATATATCTATAATTCAAAGCCTACAAAAATCACTCAGGACCTATAGAGCTAATCTATTTTACCATAACACCACTAACAGAAGTAGCACAAGGACCTTATATAGAATAATGCAACACAATAAATATTGGAGTCAGACTTAGCACATCAATACACCTATTGGGAAGCTGAACAAGCTGAATTATTAGAGGTTTAAACTAGAGATTGCCACAGGGACATAAGTACATAAGCACTGCCATGCTGGGAAAAGACCAAAGGTCCATCAAGCCCAGCACTCTGTCTCAGACAGCAGCCAATCCAGGCCCCAAGAATCTGGCAAAAACCCCAAATTTAATAACGATCAATGGACTTTTCCTTCAGGAATCTGTCCAGACCCCCTTTAAACTCAGCAAGGCCAGCTGCCGTCACTACCTTCTCCGGCAATGAGTTCCAGAGTCTAACCACAGGCTGAGTAAAGAAAAGCTTTCTCCAATTTGTTTTAAACCTACCACATTCTAATTTCATCTTGTGTCCCCTAGTTCTATTATTGTTAGAAAGCGTAAACAAATGCTTCACATCTGTCCGCTCTACCCCACTCATTATCTTGTAGACCTCTATCATATCACCCCTCAGCCGCCTTTTCTCCAGGCTAAAGAGTCCTAGCCGTCTTAACCTCTCCTCATAAGGTAGTCGTCCCATCCCTTTTATCATTTTTGTCGCCCTTCTCTGCACCTTCTCCAATTTCTTTATATCTTTTTTTGAGATGAGGCGACCAGAACTGAACACAATACTCCAGGTGCGGTTGCACCATGGAGCGATATAACGGCATTATAACATCCTCATGCTTGTTTTCCATCCCTTTTCTAATAATACTCAACATTCTGTTCGCCTTCTTAGCCGCCGCAGCACATTGAGCGGAAGATTTCAACGTTCTATCCATGATGACTCTCAGATCCCTTTCTCGGTCCGTAACTCCTAAAGCGGAACTTTGCATGACATAGCCGTAATTCGGGTTCCTCCTTCCCACGTGCATCACTTTGCACTTGTCAACGTTGAACTTCATCTGCCATTTGGACGCCCAATCCCCCAGTCTCACGAGGTCCTCTTGTAATCTTTCACACTCCTCCCGTTACGAGGTGACCCTGGATAACTTTGTGTTATTTGCAAATTTAATTACCTCACTAGTTACTCCCATCTCAAGGTCATTTATAAATATGTTAAAAAGCAGCGGTCCCAGCACAGACCCCTGAGGGACCCCACTAACTACCCTTCTCCATCGAGAATACTGACCATTTAACCCTACTCTCTGCTTCCTGTCTTTTTAACCAGCTCTTAATCCATAATAATACACTGCCTCCGATCCCATGACTCTCCAGTTTCCTTTGGAGTCTTTCATGAGGCACTTTGTCAAACGCCTTCTGAAAATCTAGATATACAATATCCACCGGCTCCCCTTTGTCCACATGCTTGTTCACCCCCTCGAAAAAAATGCAGTGATTTGTGAGGCAAGACTTCCCTTCACTAAATCCGTGCTGACTTTGTCTCAGCAGCCCATGCTTTTGTACGTGCTCCGTAATTTTATTCTTAATAGCTTCCACCATTTTTCCCGGCACCGACGTCAGACTCACCGGTCTATAATTTTCTCGGATCTCCTCTGGAACCCTTTTTAAAAATCGACGTTACATTGGCCACCCTCTAATCTTCCGGTACCACACCTCATTTTAGGGATAAATTGTATATTACTAACAGCAGCTCCACAAGTTCATTTTTCAGCTCTATTAATACTCTGGAATGAATACCATCCGGACCCGGCAATTTACTACTTTTTAGTTTGCAGAACTGCCCCATTACATCCTCCAAGTTTACAGAGAAATCATTTAGTGTTTCCGACTCGTCCGCTTCAAATACCTTCAAAGCTCTGGCCCTTTCCACACCCCATCCCTGTGAATTCTGTCCCCCATCCCTGTTCCCGTGAGCTCTGTCTGACCCTATACTATAAAAAGAAGCAATATTCTGTACAACTGTTTTATAAATCACAGCCAATACAGAACTAGGATTAAAAAAAACAAAACAAAACCCAGTCTTCCCTCCCCCCGCCCCTCACAAATATCCCTTCCACTATTGGGAACTGACCAAACCAAATTACTACACAATACTACATAGAAAATTCATAGAATACAAATGCCAAGTACTTAATAGGTAACCAAAAATGATAAAACATATTAAACCAAAACTCCAAGAAGCCACACCAAAGAAATAGAAATATATATTTCCTTCTATACTGTGCAAAATATAAAGTTCACACATACCAGGGATAGTGTTAGGGGAGTGCAACTAGAACTGCCACCTTCTGGCAGGAGAGCCCTAAGCCTGTTGAAGGCAGCATGGCCTGGTTAGTGGGCTTTGGGGTCCCTGAAATTTCTGTCTGGGCCCAAGCCACATCTAACACAAGCTCTGGTTGTGACGTTTGTGAGCCCTTGGCCCAAAGGTGGCCGCGTGAGAATCACCTAACCACCTCTGGGTAGACCGAGTTCCCTCAGAGCTAAGAGTTCTCCAAAGAACGGAACTGGCCCACAAGTGGGAATGAACTGAGGCAGCTTTATTAGTAGCAAAAAACACAGGGCTAAAAGGGTAGCCAAATGACACAAAAAGAAAAACAGGCACCCTAGCTACACAGTCTAATTTAGCTGAAGCAAGGCAAACATAAAGCATCAGATAAGGTAAAGTAGAACAGCCTAGCTGTGTAAGGAAATCAATATAAGCAGCCTAGCTGCACATCTCAATACTAGCAGATACAGTGCAAAGCATAAGGTATAACATAACATAGTAGATGATGGCAGAAAAAGACCTGCACGGTCCATCCAGTCTGCCCAACAAGATAAACTTATATGTGCTACTTTTTGTGTATACCTTACCTTGATTTGTACCTGTCCTTTTCAGGGCACAGACCGTATAAGTTTGCCCAGCACTATCCCCGCCTCCCAACCACCAGCCTAGCTGTATAGGGAAATCAAACATAAGCAGCCTAGTTGCACATTTCAGTACTAACAGAGCAATGCAAACATATGGCATATGATAGACTTGGCAAAGAGCCCGCCCTAGCGGGACAAAGACAAACAGGCAATACTTGGCTGACAGGTAACACCGCTGGTGGTTAAGAAAAAGGTTCATTCTGTCAGTACACTCATGTAAGCCGCTGAACAACTGCGGCAAGCTCCCTCGAAACCAGAGTGGAGCTGAAGCAAAACAAAGGAAAAATAAAGTCTCTTAAAAGACCTACACAGCAGGTAGAGGCAAGAGCGGGTCACTTCTCTCACTGAAGACAAGGGATGTCACCTAAGACAAGCAAATGGTCACTGAGGTGCCTGAGCCAAATGCTCCCAAGGCAGACAAGGTTAACAAAGCCTGAGCCAACACTCCCAAGGCAAGCAAGGTAAAGTAGCCAAGACTGAGCCGATGCTTCCAAGGCAGAAGATTAAATGGCACAGCAACCCAAGGCCAGCAATAGCCCACGCGGACCCCTCTGTGCTCCAATCACTGCTCCTCTGTCCAGAGATGCCTTATATAACAATGTTAACAAATCTATGTAAGCCATATTGAGCCTGCAAATAGGTTGGGGAATGTGGGATACAAATGCAATAAATAAATGTGGCCGCTGCACCTGCAGCACTCCACGTCATCCAGCCACACAGTCTCAAACACAGCACCAAGCCAGTTGCATACAGTGACCAAGGACTCTCTGTGGACGACTGGAATCTCAGCCGAGGCACAGAAGGCTCTGGACTCACAGGCTTGGCAGCAGGCTTCACTGGACCAAAGCAAAGATGAAAGCCATAGGCAGAACTTTTACTGCTTAGGACTACCTGGCTTGAAAGCAGGCTTCACAGGAACACAGCATAAGGTGAAAGCTGTAAGCAAAGCTTTACTCCTGAAGACTACCAGGCTTGAAAACAGATTTCACAGGAACACAGCATAAGGTGAAAGCTGTAGGCAAAGCTTTTACTCCTCAGGCCTACTAGTAGCGTTCACTAAAGATGAGTGCAGTATTATAGAATTTGGGGGATCCATACCTAACTTATGTGTAAGGATTTACAACAGGTTTCAGTTGGTGTAAATCCTTTCACCCGAATTTGGGTGCAGATCCCAGTGCTACGAGCTATTCTATAAAGGGCACCTGACTCAGAACGCCGTTTATAGAATAGCACTCATTGCACATTTTTTTTGGCACCCAGATTTGGGCGCCATTTACTAAATCTGTTTTAGTGAGTGTTTTGTCAGTTTCATAGACTTATAGGTGTAGATCATCATTGTTTTATTCAGTTGTTAGACTGGCAGAAATTGTACAAAATTCTGGTCATGATCTTTCAGGAAAGCACAGGGCCCTTCAGATATGTCTGTTTCTAGCTGCCTCTAAGTTATTTAATGCCATATTTTCTCTATCCTGTTAACCTCCTTTTGTCTGCTAGAGAGATGCTGGAAGCAGTTTATAGACCAAATTGAACAGTCTCTGGACAACTACAAGCCATGTGAGACGCAGAACTGCAGCTGCTACCGCAGGTGAGCTGCTCATGTTCAGTTCTTATGCTTGGCCTGTTGGATCATTTCCACAGATCAGTGTGGATTACAAGTCTGACTTTTCTTAAGGGACAAACAATAGCAATATTTGAAATATAACGGTAACTTTATGACAACCTGGTTTTTTTGTTTCCTAGTATTTTAGAACATGATCTGAATCCTTTTCTGGGGGGTATAACCAAGGAACTGACTTCTAGTTTGGTCTCTCGTAAACTTGGAGCGCACTACCAGATCGTTAATGGCAGGTTATATCGTGAGCAGGATTGTATGTTTCCAGCCAGGTGAGACAGAAGTGTAAAACACAAGTAAGAGAAAGAATGTAATATGATGTACTACGAACAAAATAGCATCATCCTATGTAAAAATGATATAAAATGTATTAGGAATATCACAGCATGATCCTAGACAAATAGGAAGAAGAAATATATTACACAGTGTGACTGGGTGTTCAAATCAGATGGGTGTATGATGTGGAGTATTGGACACATCAGAACAGAGTGGGCTGCCCTGACTCAACCAAGTTTTGTGCTTTTAAAGCAATGTAAGATTGTTCCTTTGTTCCTGTCACTCTGTCTTTCTTCAGCCACTGGCATTGCAGCAGATTTAAAACATGAGACCAAGCACTTCAGGGCTTGAATGGTATTGTGAATGAGAGGGATTGGGTAGGAACGAAGATCAAGGGCTTTGGAATTAGTTGGGGGGGGGGATAGTGAAACTGAGCAGCGTTAAGAGGACAACATGTACTAGATTGGGTGAAGGGTATGAGTAGGTTTATAAGATTGTTGAAAGATAGGAAGGAGATGTAGTTTGAAGGACCTGGAGGGGTAGGGAGGCAGTTGAAAGGGACAGAGCTATGGAGAGGGTGAGAGACAAAGAAAGGAGACAGATCTTTGAAGAAGTTGAGGGTGGGTGGAAATGAGGGAGATAAAAGAGGGAGTGGGAGTATGGATAGGAGGTAGGACATAAAGGAGGAGATTCTATATATAGCGCTTAAAAATTGTCGCTGAAATCAGTGCCAACTAATCGTAGTCTAGAATTGGTGCCTAGATTTAGGCGCCGATTTATAGAATATGCTTCATATTTCAATGCCTAAATCTACAGGCATCCATTTACACCAACAAAAACTTGGTGTAAATCCCTGCTGTGACAAAATGCCTAGCCACCCACCTGTGACTTAGAGGGTCTATCCCCAGTACAGCTCAGGTCTGCCTCCTGCTGTTTGTGCTGTACACTAGCACCCTCCTTCCACCAACTGTGTCCCAGCCAACTCTGGGTGAGTCTTCCGCTCTCAAGTTATCCATGGTGATTTCTAGGTTATTGGAGCCACACTCCCAGTGGTCCCACATTTCCCAGAAAGCACTCAGACCCAACTAGAGAGCTGCACAGGAGCGGGGATAGCAGTACCCGCGGGAATCCCCTCCATGTCTGTGGGTATCCCATGGGGATGGATCCAGGTCCATGGGAATCCCATGGGGATGGACCTAGATCCTGCGGGATCCCCGCAGAAGTGCCCTCCCGGCACATACCTTGAGGTAGCCTGGTGGTCTAGTGGCTTTTTCGGAGCAGGAAAGATCCCCACTCTTTCCTGCCCATTGCCATAGCACTGATCCTTTCCTCTCTGCTCTACTAAAATGGCTGCCGAGACTTCCAGCGATGGCCTCGCGAGACTTCCATGGTCTATAGTTGGTCTATAGTTAGATATGACATCTAATGTTCATAGATATTAGTAAAGGAGTTAAAAGAATATTTCCTAAAGAAGGTGAAGTTCCAGCTGAAAATCTCACCCAACCAATTAACCAACCAGCACAAAAACCATGGAGAAAAAAATTTTGAAAGATTTGTTGGACAGCAATCTAAGCTGCAATGTGAATTAGCAAACTTTTTTTCTTCAAGAGATTAATTCCTTTGTATTGAAAATTTCCCTAGGTCCTCTGGAGTAAAACAACAACAACAAAAAAATCAACCAGGGATGTAGGGATGTGAAAAACACTACGTTCAGTAGAAATCTTGGATAAGTTTACAAAACTGCTTGGTTGTCATCATACTGCTTGTAAGGTTCATAAGTTGCTGCTCACTAACATGGCATACAAATGTGACAGCCACCAGAAAGAGGGTTTTCTATGAAATGAATTTGGGCAAGGATGTCTACACAGGCTCAAATGGAGGTTTAGTGAGTTGCAGTAGCAGTACTACTATTTAACATTTCTAAAGCACTACTGGGGTTACGCAGCGCTCTACAATTTAACATAGAAGGACAGTCCCTGCTCAAAGAGCTTATAATCTAATAGACAAATGGACAGACAGTCAAGTAGGGGCAGTAAGTTGAGGTCCCATGCTACTGGCAGCTTTTTGACTGGCAGACAGAAGTTCACTAGATCTTTCATAAATCCTGCTACTAACTAATGCCTGGATAGGGTCATCTTCTCAAGTTGCTTGTGTTTAGCCACTGTTGTGCAGAGGTGAACCTTAACTGAGGTTGTGCTAAGACCTGAATCCAATAGCATGAGGCAATACTGGAGGATAGAGGGTGTCAAGCAAGTGAAAGGGTCTCTACATTGTTTGGAGCACCAAAAAGCAACTCTTGTCAACTTGTGAATGAATAAAAATATATGTTAGAATGACACTAGGGGAGTAATTTTATAAGGAGCTGCCTAGTTTTTAGGTAGCAGAACGGTACATATTCTAATCATTAACACACGTAAGTGGCTACTTGGGCATGTAATGACATCTTATAGAATCCTGACTGGTAGAAAAGCACGCACCGTGATTTAATGATGTGTACTTTGCCAGTTGGTGTGCATTTGAGCAGAACACAAGATATTGGGTACTATCATTTACATGCATTCATGTGCGCATCTAGACATGAACATTTACACCAACTGTAGGGTCGCACCTTGATGTATGTGCATTTTTGGCCATTTGTGCTAGTATTCTAAAGAAAAGCATGCGCCTACTTCTCTTTATAGAATAGGCTTAAAAAACGCACCATAACCAGCACCTGTAGTGAGTGCCCTGTTTATAGAATTACCCTTTAAGTGTAACAAACTGAGAAGTCAGGGTGACATTCAGCTGCTCCTATGTGTTAGGTGGTGATTCTAGTTAGATAGGGAAAGGGGATGGGACTTGATATACACCTTTCTGTGGTTACAATCAAAGAGGTTTACATATTATATACAGATGCTTATTTTGTACCTGGGGAAAGGAGGGTTAAGTGACTTGAGCTGCAGTGGGAATTGAACCCAGTTCCCCAGGTTCTCAGGCCCTTGCACTAGGCTACTCTTCTGCATTAGCTGGGCAGTTCATGTAAGAAACATGTTTGTCCACTCAGTGGAACAAATTCATCTATATCCACTCCACAAAAAACCTGTGCAATTGCCTTGGGTGTTTGTGTTCCTCTGTTGTGTATATTCAGTTATTATGCACTGTTTATTTGCAGATGCAGTGGAGTGGAGCACTTTATTCTGGAGATTATTGACCGCCTCCCAGACATGGAGATGGTGATCAATGTGCGAGATTACCCACAGGTGCCCAACTGGATGAAGCCAGTCCTGCCTGTTTTCTCTTTCAGCAAGGTAGGTACAAGCCAAGTATCCATTCTGCCTCTGGGAGATGGACTCCGATTTGCTGTTGTGTTGGTTCATTCTCTGATCAGCTCTAGTCCGTGTTAAGTTTGTTTCTCTATTTTAAAAAATCTTAGTATACCACTGATCCATGAAAGGGGCTTACAACTAGACAGCTGCACGGGAACGGAGTTCACGGGAATCCCGCGGAACCCGTGGGATTCCCGCAGGGACGGAGGCAGTTCCTGCGGGGATGGAAGCAGCTCTGCAGGGTTCCCGCGGGGACGGAGGCAGTTCCTGTGGGGTTCCCGTGGGGATGGAAGCAGTTCTGCGGTCTTCTCGTAGAAGTGTAAGCTGCACCTGCACCAGCCTCTCATCTACCGAATACCAATTTCTTTGAGTGCTGTCTTCTCCTCCTCTTCTTCTTCCTTACTTTAAAAGCACAAATGTGGAAAGTCTTCCATTAAAGAGGTGGTAGAGTCACAAATGATGACGGAATTTGAAAAGGCGTGGGATGAACACAGAGGATCTCTAATTAGAAAATGGAAGTTATTTAAAACCTAACCTTAAATGGCTGCATTTGTTGTGGATGTGTCAAGTGACGCTTAGATGGCGACTCTGGCTGTGATGAACTAGGGCTGACACCTGGCAGACTTGTATGGTCTGTGTCTCATACATGGCAATCTGGTTTAGGATGGGCTGGAAAGGGCTTAGACAGCAACTTCAGTGGCTGGAACATGAGGACAGTGCTAGACAGACTTTTACAGTCTGTGTCCCACAAATGAGAAGACGAATAGATTGGAGTGGGCTTCAACGGCAACTCCAGTAGTTGGAACATAAGGATAGGGCCAGATAGACTTCTGTGGTCTTTGTTCCAGAAACACGAAAGAAAGACCATAATCAAGTATATAATATCACACTCGTTAATTTAATGATGAATTGATCATGAGTGTGACTATTGGCAGAGTGGATGGACCGTTCAGGTCTATTTGCTGTCACTTACTATGTTACTATTAATCCTCTTTGCTACCAGGCTGGTGCACAGACCTCAGCTCTGACACAGGTACAAGAATCAGATGTCACCTGACCTACTGGCGCGTGCATGTGGCGACCTCTCAGCACACAGTGCAAGTGAATCGGAGACAAGTCTTACATGTGCGCACCAGAGTGTTCCAACTTCCAACTTCCGTTCCTTCCTTGCCTACAGTGCTGTGGCTCAAATCCAGAGAGAGACTGAGGGAGCTGACTGGAATTTTCTTTTATGTACCATTAAATTCTTACGGGGATGGGTGGGGATGGGTTAAATTCTTGCGGGGACGGGTTTGGATGGGTTAAATTTTTGCAGGGATGGATGGGGATGGGTAAGATTCCAGCGGGGACGGGTGGGGATGGGTAAGATTTCTGTCCCCATGCAACTCTCTACTTACAACCAAAACACTCCTAAATATATAACATGAATTTTATGTAGTGTTTTTATCCAATGAGGATATTAGCTGTGTGTTTTTACATTTTAATATTATATATATATATATATATATATATACTTTCATACATCTGCCTCTGTGGTAGATGCCCTGGTTGCATGTTTGTAATAACCTAGACTATATGAAAGCTCCCAAAGGGGACAAACAGTTCTTTAATGATCATGAGTCAATGTACTGTGATGCATATAGTGATGAATTCTATAAATCGTGCCTAAAACATTGGTGCAGAAAAAAAAAAACACTTAAGAGCTATTCTGTAAGCAATCCTTAAAGTTAGGCATGGTTTATAGAATAGTGCTTAAGTGCAGGGGTCGCATGTAAATTTAGGCCTGTCCATTTGCACCAATGAAAATTTGGTACAAATGACCCCACTTCAGTTTGTGTGCTTAACCTTATTCTATAATTGCACATGTAACTGGCATCCATGCCCATGACCCTCCCATTTCCGTGCCCCCTTTTCCAGGATGTGCATAAAATTTAGGCGAGGATCACATGCCTAAATTTACATGTATACATGTTAATTTATTTCAGTTAGTGCCAATAACTGCTTGTTAAGCCAATTATTGGCACTAATTAGCGAATTAATCAAATTACACATGGAAATTGGGTGCGCGCCCAAATTTGCACACGTAATTTTTAGCAGCTTTTATAGAATTAGGAGGATAATGTTGAAGTACAGTTGGGTGACTGGAGAGATGAGGGAGCTAAAATGAACTTCCCAAAGCCACATAAAGAAGACGATGCAGAGAGATAGTGTGGGCAGAGGCGCGCAGTCAGCAAAATCATCTGTCTGCATTTTTATGGTTGCAAGATACAGATAAGTGTTTCATGCAGAAGATAGCTGTACGGAAATCTGCATGTAGGACACTGGCTCACAGCATATTAAAATGAATGATAATGAAGTTATTAGCTATGAAGTACGCAAATGACAATGTGGAGTGGAGGAGTGGCCTAGTGGTTAGAGCACTGGTCTTGCAATCCAGAGGTGGCCGGTTCAAATCCCACTGCTGCTCCTTGTGATCTTGGGCAAGTCACTTAACCCTCTATTGCCTCAGGTACAAACTTAGATTGTGAGCCCTCCTGGGACAGAGAAATATTCAGTGTACCTGAATGTAACTCACCTTGAGCTACTACTGAAAAAGGTGTGAGCAAAATCTAAATAAATAATCTTAAATAAAATTAAGGTTTGTACAACGCTAGAACTTGCCACGTCTGAGGAGACATAGAAGTGTTAAGTGAGAAGATTTAGTGCCAGTTTTTCTGATTTAATGACGCTTTCTTTTTTTTCTTTTTGTTACAAGCACAACAGTACTTTGCAACTTTTAAGACAGAATAGGAGGTAATGGTATTGCGCACAGTTCGGAGCAGAAAACAATTGTCTGTACATGTACTGAAATTTGCAAGTACGTGGTATACAGAAATGTTTGTGAGGCTGATACCTATCCATAGAATAACATTTCTGCACAAGGTGCATACGTGTGCCAACACTTTCGTTTTGCTTGAACATGCGCACAGTAGTAGCTATCCTCAATGCAGAAACGTGTGCTTATGCATCTGATAGGCTTACTTTGATAATTACACGAGTTATCATTTCTGCACACTTCAGATTTACAAATGATTAGCCTACTGCATTCGTGGGCAAAACTTTCTCGTCAAGGGACCCTTTTACTAAGCTGTAGCAAAAATTGCTTGGGGTTTTTTCCCTGGGTGCTAAGGCCATTTCTGCTTCACCCATAAAATAGCCAATTTTTCTCTTCTTTTTTTTTTTTTTGTATTAATGACCGTGCACTAATGTTATTGGTGCACGACCATTAATAAAAATTACCATGTGAGCACTTACCACCACCCATTTTGTAGGCAGTAAGGTCTCGCGCGGTAATCCTGCATTCAATGTTCCCTCTAAGCAGAGCACAAAAGTGATTGCTCCTTACGTTTTTAGGAGCGTCGCTCACAAAACCTTTTTGTGCTGTATACAGAAATGCATTGCTAATACTGGCACTCAAAAATAGTTGGTTTTTAAAACTTGTTGCTCACATGAAGAAAAGTTTGCACACACCAGGCAACTTCTTGGAGGAAACATTGCTTTCACTAACCAGTTAGCGCACAGGAATGCCTCTCTCCCCCCCCCCCCCCCCCCCCCAAAAGAAATTGTTTAGTATAGATTAACACACACTAAAGTGGCATTTAACACAGACATCTGAGCACATCCCACAGTACACTATTTTAAACTGCGCTAGGCAGGCCAGGGTGCTAGTGATCTGACCTAGCCCTACCCTTTCCTGATTTTGATGTATTTTTTTTCATCTCTTTGGTGTGAATTGTTAATAATATTGTATACCGCCCAATGAGAGGTCCTTCTGGGTGGTTTATCGAGACTGATAAAATTTGAAACTTAGTAAATGGGCCCCTAAGTTTGCATTTGAAGCCATGCGCTCAGCCACTGGCACGTGGCTCTGATGTGTGGCTTTATGTATTAGCTACAAAGTCAGTGGTAGAGGAGGTATAAGCTTGTGTTTCACAAGTTCGTCTCGCACTTTTAGACCTGCCTTCTCTCTTGGATCTCACTTGAGTGTACGTACTTAGAGAGAGTCTTATATATATATATATATTTTTTTTTTTTTTTAAGGTAAGAACTTTTACCACAAAGCCAACACTCATGCAAATTCTTGTGACTTTCAATATTTTTAGACCTCAGACTACCAAGATATCATGTATCCTGCATGGACCTTTTGGGAAGGTGGACCAGCTGTTTGGCCAATTTACCCAACAGGCCTTGGGCGCTGGGATCTCATGCGAGTTGAACTCAAGAAGTAAGCTTCATGTGGGTCAGGTTCTTTTATTCCAGATCTGAAAGGAACCAGTTGCTCTTGTGCATTTGCTTGGCATCTCGTCTTTCAACTTGCATTCACAAAGGGGCCCTTTTTACTAAGCTGTGGTAAGCGTTACTACGCACTTACTGTAGCTTAAAATGGTGTACCGCAGGACATGCTTGGGTGTTCTTTAGATTGTAATTAGATAGTAAGCTCTGTCGAGCAGGGACTGTCTCTTCATGTTCAAGTGTATAGCGCTGCGTATGTCTAGTAGCACTATAGAAATAAGTAGTAGTAGTGTTCTGCAGTAATTTTCACATCTGCACAAACTAACCACATGATGATAAATATTTAGTTTTTCTGAGGGGCAGGCATGTTTGAGGGTGGAGAGTGGGCATTTGATCTTGGGAAACTGGGTTTGATTCCCACTGCAGCTCCTTGTGACTCTGGGCACGTTACTTAACCCTCCATTGGCCTAGATACAAATAAGTGCCTATATATACTATGTAAACCGCTGTGAATGTAGTTGCGAAAACCACAGAAAGGCGGTATATCGAGTCCCTTCCCCTTCCCTAATCAGTACACAGTAATGTAGATGCACTAACTGATTAGTGCAGGATTACTGATTGAGCCCTTAGCATGTACAAAATAGGTGTCGGTAAGTGGAGGAGTAGCCTAGTGGTTAGTGCAGTGGACTTTGATCCTGGGGAACTGGGTTCGATTCCCACTGCAGCTCCTTGTGACTGTGGGCAAGTCACTTAACCCCCCATTGCCCCAGGTACAAAATAAGTATATGAATATATGTAAACCGCTTTGAATGTAGTTGCAAAATACCACAGAAAGGCGGTATATCAAGTCCCATTTCCCTTCCCTAATACAGTAATATTTTTTAATGGCCATACGTTAAGGGCAACATTTAGGGATCCTTTTACAAAAGCGCACTAGCATTTTTAACAAGCGCTAAAAATAAGCGTGCGCTAAACGCTGGAGATGCCCATATAGTCCTATGAGCATCTCTAGCATTTAGCGTGCGCTAAAAATGCTAGCGCACCTTTGTAAAAGACCCCCTTAGTTTGTGGCCATTAAATGGACAATCAGTCATTTCACTGCTTTGGTAAAAATGGCCTTAGCACCGATAAAAACTCGCACAAGAGCAACGCGCTAAAAACACTAGCGCACCTTTGTAAAAGATTCCCCCCATCCATCCTCTCTCCTCCCACCAACTTTATCCTGTCAGCAGCATTGGAGGGGAATCGGTGAGATGCTGGAAGCCAAAGGCAATCTACAGCTGTGATTGAAAACTGGCTGAGTCCTTCACAGCTTCTATCTGCCACAAGCAACTTTATTAAAAATCAGTTCTCATGGATGCAAGTTATTACTGGTTAGCACTTGGCTACCCACAATAAATAAGCTATCAAGGGCTGTCAAACCACCTCTGTCAGAAAATTAGTGTAAAAATTAATTCTCCTCTAATTACTGTGCTCTTTTTAAATTGGTACCTTTTTTAGGACAATATCTCCCTCTCCCTTTGGCCCATCCTGTATCTTTTTTTGCTTCCTAATACTTGTTATTCTCACACATCTCTAGATCTGCAGAACAGTGGCCATGGGAACAGAAGGTCTCTAAAGGATACTTTCGGGGATCCAGGTGAGTTTGGATATAAAAAGAAATTCTGCTTTGTAAATTTTCTTACCCAAAATATTTACCTTTCACACACAGTTGCTTACAAGGCTGCCATCTCTGGGGTGCAAATAGGCAGCAATTGTGTGCAAAAGATTACTATAATGCATTAGAGGATGGATTGGGCAGCACATGCCAAAAATGTGTTCTACATGGAACTAGCAGGTATTCAAATGAATCTTTTATCTGGAGGAGAGCACCTATTTGCTTGTTGGATTATAAAATAAGCCCAGTGCATAATTCATAAAGCATCTATCCATTTCAAGTTTGTAATTGGATCGGGGTGTTTCTGTTTTTGAGAAATTGTGTTAAAGAAAAGTTCTCCGCAGCCTGCAGTAGAATGGTTCGCCTGCTATGTTTCTACAGACAGGCACTGTGAATGGTGGTGGTGAGAGAAGGCATGGGAGGGTTGTATCAAATAATCAAGTGATCTAATTAGCTGAAGACTCCATTGGTGCTTTATAATTGCTGATGTATGAGCAACAGAGAAGGCTTAGTTTCAGTGGAAGTTTCCTGTCCTGCCTTCTCACTTCACTGATCAGCAAGAGGTAGGTGCAAGGAGAGTCTAAAATCTGATCCTTTACTAGGCCGCAGTTCTAACACTAACCAAGGAAATGACCTGTTAGTCATGAGGTTTAATTATTTATTTGTTTGTTTGTTGCATTTATATCCCACATTTTCTTCATGAGGGAAGGAATGTACTATCCTGTAACTCTGTCATGCTTTCTTTCTATGCTTTCTTTGTCCAGAACCAGTCCAGAGCGAGACCCCCTCATTCTCCTTTCTCGTGAAAACCCAGAATTGGTTGATGCCGAGTACACGAAAAATCAAGCCTGGAAATCAGAAAAAGTGAGTGAAGACTTCTTTCTGCGCAAGAACTGAATCTCTGAGGCCATATGATGCAGAGATGTTTTAACTGTGACTAGGTCATCCCATCTTCTTGGGTGGAGTCCATTTAGGAAAGATAGATTAATATTTGAGGTTGGAAGAGGGACATTCCATTAATCTCCAGCTGGAATGAACAGGAAAAGAGTCTTGTTTGAGGAACCGGTCACTAAAATGAAGGCACTATCTCTCCAAGTGATGGACAGATGAAAACTCTGAATTCTTGTCTCTTTTAAACAGTCATTTCAGCTTTATTGACAAAAAAACGCTTCACCACTGGAGACTTGAATCCAACAGTCTTTATTGATATAAGTAAAAGAAGGACACATACAAGCGCCTACATCAGGGGTCAAATAATATTTGCAAGTTCTGTTCCTGTAGTCATTGCTAGCGTTTATCCATTTGTTCTTAGTGTTAACACATTTTGAAAGGTGACAGCTTCGCATTCCAGTAGATCTGTGGTTCCGTGTCTTCATCCGGAGCATATTATTTGACCCCTGATATAGGTGCTTGTATGCGTCAAAACACAGCCCGTGTTGGGTCCTTCTTTTACTTATATCAATAAAGACTGTTGGATTCAAGTCTCCAGTGGTGAGTCGTTTTTGATCAGCCTCTACATTTTCCTGCTGTGATTCGTCATCGTAGAGGATTCCCCTGTTTTGTACTTTAGCTTTATTGACAAGTCAAGGTGTCGCCTAAGGATTGTGTGTACTCCAATCTAGCACTAGATTCATGTCAAGGAAGGAGAGATAATCTGTAAATTAAGTTCTTATCTTCAAGATGTGGGATGTTTCCCACCTCAAGGTGCTCCAGGTTCTTGTCAAGATGCAGGCTCTGCAGCCACTTCCTGGTGGGCCCTTACAGAGCTGGGAATTCCCATAGCTGCCACTCAATGGGTGTTGTGGATTTGGGTTTTATATTTGGTTAGTCATAGCTATATCCCTGCCCAAAAGGGTGTACAATTCAGAGTTAAGTGGATTGCTCCAAGTCGCAAGGAATGTCAATGGGAAAAGTAAGTAAGTTTTGAAGCTTGGCTTCCCTGTTCCTCAACCCGTTGCTGGCATCACTAGGCAGCTACTCTAATCTATAGCTGCTTCCTGTTGAGCTCTTCCTGAGCTGCAGATGCCCACAGCTGCTCCCTAACAGGCTTTTGCCAAGTTGTGGGCTCCCACTGCTGCTTCATACTGCAGCATGCCTCGGTGAGCCCTTATAAAGCTGTGGAGTCCCACAGCTGCTCCTTGTAAGTGCAATGTAACTTTTAATGGCCCCCAGTTGTAACAACAGGGAATCAAGATAATATGTAGGTAGAAAATTGACTTTTTTCTTTTTTTTCCCCCCCCCCCCCCCCTTTCTATCTTTAGGACACATTGGGGAAACCTCCAGCAAAAGAAGTTCCACTTGTAGACCATTGCAAATATAAGTATGGCCAAGTTCTGAATTATTCTGTACTTATAAAGTAACATCTTCATATACAATGTAGTGGCTTGAAATGCACACAAATATCTACAAAGTAAGAGAGCAAATTTAAAAATAAAAATCGAGAGATATTAAGGTCATATGTCCCTTCCCAAAAGAGCTTATTTCAAAGAAGATTAGTAAAGGGGAAGACGCGTAAGAGTAATAATGGCAAGTCAGGAGCCATTTGTGAGTGTTGTGACTTATTTTATTTATTTATGTAGTCTTATTATACCACCTTTGCTAGCTTATAGTTCAAAGCGGTGTACAATAACACAAAAGAAATACAATTTAAAATAAGAAAGGAAAGAAGAAAAGAAAGCTGGCTAAATAGCAAAAGCAATTAAAAAAAAAAAAAAAAAGACAATTACACACGGTGAAACGCTGAAAAACATTTCATTCAAGTTTATGGGAAAGACTTATTGGAAAAGCCAGGACTTAAGCAGAGATAATATCTTTCGGGATGATTCTGCACAGATAGGGGGGGGGGGGGGGGCAGAGAGTTCCAAAGGGCTGGTGCAACAAAGTAGAATGTACAATGTTGTGTACAGGAAGCAGGAGAAGATATGTCTTTTGGGGTTTGGGGGGTTGGTAGAATTAACGGTTAGCAACATATTTAGCAAAAATCTGCATAAGAAAGCAGAATTTATAAGCAGCAAATATGAAGGATTCTCTGCAGAAGAATGAGCTGTCACACAGCACTAGTATGTAGAATATTAGTCAATTTTGAATGTCACACACAAAATTCAAACAAGTTTTTTGACTAATCACCATACTATTTCTGAAAACTTTTTTGTAGCTCCT
Source organism: Microcaecilia unicolor (assembly GCF_901765095.1). Lineage (NCBI taxonomy): Eukaryota > Metazoa > Chordata > Amphibia > Gymnophiona > Siphonopidae > Microcaecilia > Microcaecilia unicolor. Next base: position 235,371,827 of record NC_044035.1, on the reverse strand, counting down.
CCTCATTCCATTTTCTTCTAGCTCATTTGGAACCAATGAACCTTCATTTTCAACCACTTATTTTAGTAAATCTACCTTTGGGACTGTTCCTAGTCTGATCATTGCCATACCAGTTCAGATGCCAGGAGTCTTGCGCCAGAGTTCCTTCCAGAACTGTCATAGGCTCTAAATTTGGCTATCGGGTTAATCGTTAAAAGATTTTCACAACCCCCCCACCCCCCCTTTCCTTTTGGGTTTGTTAACATTGCCTCTGCTACATCCCCAGTTGAACCGAGGATCTGTACATGTCAGGAGTGCCACTGAGCCTGGGAAACCTCCTTTTTGATATTACACAAATAATAAATGAAATTTAACATCCTGTACATAAGTACATAAGTAGTGCCATACTGGGAAAGACCAAAGGTCCATCTAGCCCAGCATCCTGTCACCGACAGTGGCCAATCCAGGTCAAGGGCACCTGGCACGCTCCCCAAACGTAAAAACATTCCAGACAAGTTATACCTAAAAATGAGGAATTTTTCCAGTCCATTTAATAGCGGTCTATGGACTTGTCCTTTAGGAATCTATCTAACCCCTTTTTAAACTCCGTCAAGCTAACCGCCCGTACCACGTTCTCCGGCAATGAATTCCAGAGTCTAATTACACGTTGGGTGAAGAAAAATTTTCTCCGATTCGTTTTAAATTTACCACACTGTAGCTTCAACTCATGCCCTCTAGTCCTAGTATTTTTGGATAGCGTGAACAGTCGCTTCACATCCACCCGATCCATTCCACTCATTATTTTATACACTTCTATCATATCTCCCCTCAGCCGTCTCTTCTCCAAGCTGAAAAGCCCTAGCCTTCTCAGCCTCTCTTCATAGGAAAGTCGTCCCATCCCCACTATCATTTTCGTCGCCCTTCGCTGTACCTTTTCCAATTCTACTATATCTTTTTTGAGATACGGAGACCAGTACTGAACACAATACTCCAGGTGCGGTCGCACCATGGAGCGATACAACGGCATTATAACATCCGCACACCTGGACTCCATACCCTTCTTAATAACACCCAACATTCTATTCGCTTTCCTAGCCGCAGCAGCACACTGAGCAGAAGGTTTCAGCGTATCATCGACGACGACACCCAGATCCCTTTCTTGATCCGTAACTCCTAACGCGGAACCTTGCAAGACGTAGCTATAATTCGGGTTCCTCTTACCCACATGCATCACTTTGCACTTGTCAACATTGAACTTCATCTGCCACTTGCACGCCCATTCTCCCAGTCTCGCAAGGTCCTCCTGTAATCGTTCACATTCCTCCTGCGACTTGACGACCCTGAATAATTTTGTGTCATCGGCGAATTTAATTACCTCACTAGTTATTCCCATCTCTAGGTCATTTATAAATACATTAAAAAGCAACGGACCCAGCACAGACCCCTGCGGGACCCCACTAACTACCCTCCTCCACTGAGAATACTGGCCACGCAATCCTACTCTCTGCTTCCTATCTTTCAACCAGTTCTTAATCCATAATAATACCCTACCTCCGATTCCATGACTCTGCAATTTCTTCAGGAGTCTTTCGTGCGGCACTTTGTCAAACGCCTTCTGAAAATCCAGATATACAATATCAACCGGCTCCCCATTGTCCACATGTTTGCTTACCCCCTCAAAAAAATGCATTAGATTGGTGAGGCAAGACTTCCCTTCACTAAATCCGTGCTGACTTTGTCTCATCAGTCCATGTTTTTGTATATGCTCTGCAATTTTATTCTTAATAATAGCCTCCACCATCTTGCCCGGCACCGACGTCAGACTCACCGGTCTATAATTTCCCGGATCTCCTCTGGAACCTTTCTTAAAAATCGGAGTAACATTGGCTACCCTCCAGTCTTCCGGTATTACACTCGATTTTAGGGACAGATTGCATATTTCTAACAGTAGCTCCGCAAGTTCATTTTTTAGTTCTATTAATACTCTGGGATGAATACCATCAGGTCCCGGTGATTTACTACTCTTCAGCTTGCTGAACTGACCCATTACATCCTCCAAGGTTACAGAGAATTTGTTTAGTTTCTCCGACTCCCCCGCTTCAAATATTCTTTCCGGCACCGGTGTCCCCCCCAAATCCTCCTCGGTGAAGACCGAAGCAAAGAATTCATTTAATTTCTCCGCTACGGCTTTGTCCTCCTTGATCGCCCCTTTAACACCATTTTCGTCCAGCGGCCCAACCGACTCTTTGGCCGGTTTCCTGCTTTTAATGTATCTAAAAAAATTTTTACTATGTATTTTTGCTTCCAACGCTAATTTCTTCTCAAAGTCCTTTTTTGCCCTCCTTATCTCCGCTTTGCATTTGGCTTGGCATTCCTTATGATCTATCCTGTTACTTTCAGTTGGTTCTCTTCTCCACTTTCTGAAGGATTGTTTTTTGGCTCTAATGATTTCCTTTATCTTACTGTTTAGCCACGCCGGCTGACGTTTAGTCTTTTTTCCCTTTTTTCTAATACGTGGAATATATTTGTCCTGAACCTCCAGGATGGTGTTTTTAAACAGCATCCACGCCTGATGCAAGTTTTTTACTCTGCGAGCTGCTCCTTTCAGTCTTTTTTTCACCATTTTTCTCATTTTGTCGTAATCACCCTTTCTATAGTTAAACGCTAGCGTACTTGATTTCCTAGTTTCACTTCCTTCAATGCCAATATCAAAACCGATCATATTATGATCACTGTTATCAAGCGGCCCTCGTATCGTTACCCCCTGCACTAGATCATGAGCACCACTAAGGACTAAGTCTAGTATTTTTCCTTCTCTTGTCGGCTCCTGAACTAGCTGTTCCATGAAGCTGTCCTTGATTTCATCAAGAAATCTTATGTCCCTTGCGTGTACAGATGTTACATTACCCCAGTCTATATGCGGGTAATTGAAATCCCCCATTATTATTGTGTTGCCCAGTTTGTTTGCGTCCCTGATTTCCTTTAACATTTCCGCATCCGTCTGTTCGTCCTGGCCAGGCGGACGGTAGTACACTCCTATCACTATCCTTTTCCCCTTTGCACATGGAATTTCAATCCACAGTGATTCCAAGGAGTGTTTTGCTTCCTGCAGAATTTTCAATCTATTTGATTCAAGGCTCTCGTTAATATACAATGCTACCCCTCCACCAATCCGATTCACCCTATCACTACGATATAATTTGTACCCCGGTATGACAGTGTCCCACTGGTTATCCTCCTTCCACCAGGTCTCAGAGATGCCTATTATATCTAATTTTTCATTTAGTGCAATATATTCTAACTCCCCCATCTTATTTCTTAGGCTCCTGGCATTCGCATATAGACATTTCAAACTATGTTTGTTGTTCCTAAGTACATCATGCTTAGTACTTGACAGTATTAATTGGCAATCTTTTGTCTGATTTTTATTGTTATTTAAAGATACCCGATCTACTACAATCTCTTTTGCAACCTCACTATCAGGATACTCTATCTTCCCTGTTATGGTGATATCTTTGAAAGATACCTTATCCCGAACCATGCTCTTTTGAGCGACTGTCGGCCTTCCCCCCATTTCTAGTTTAAAAGCTGCTCTATCTCCTTCTTAAACGCCGATGCCAGCAGCCTGGTCCCACTCTGGTTAAGATGGAGCCCATCCTTTCGGAATAGGCTCCCCCTTCCCCAGAATGTTGCCCAGTTCCTAACAAATCTAAAGCCCTCCTCCCTGCACCATCGTCTCATCCACGCATTGAGACTCTGGAGCTCTGCCTGTCTCTTGGGCCCTGCGCGTGGCACAGGTAGCATTTCAGAAAATGCTACCCTGGAGGATCTGGATTTCAGCTTTCTACCTAAGAGCCTAAATTTTGCTTCCAGAACCTCTCTCCCACATTTTCCTATGTCATTGGTACCCACATGTACCAAGACAGCGGACTCCTCCCCAGCACTATCTAGAATCCTATCTAGGTGACACGTGAGGTCCGCCACCTTCGCACCAGGCAGGCAAGTCACCAGGCGATCCTCACGTCCTGGGATAAGAGAACTGGAGTCCTGGGCAGGGACATGAGAAGGAACAGATAGCAGCTCATCACGCTCTCCTTACAGGTACCTGTTTAACTTCCGTGGAGTGGCTGCCAGCTTCCGGCTGAAACACCTCTTTCTGTGTGGTTCACTGGTCTTCCACGTGGGTGCGGAGTGGCTGGAGTTCTTCTACCCACAGCTGAAGCCCTGGGTGCACTTCATCCCTGTAAAACAGGACCTCTCAGACGTCAGGTAGGTGGGGAAATATCTGTGTGAGCTGGAGGGAAAACCACATACTAGAAGTAATGATACAAAGGAAAAAGGAGTGCATCTTCCACACACATTGGAAAAAGGTATAGTGAGATGTACTAGACGTTCAAATAGTCTTATTGGACTTCAGTTAATGATTCTTTAGATGAATGATCTGGCTGTGTTCTGGAAAGTAATTTATTTACTTAGAGTATCCTGTCTTACAGTATGTTGTAAGTACTTGGGCTTGGGAAGAAAATTTTGCTCAAAATAAGGGGACTGGGACTGGCAGCAGATGCAAACTGTATTTCACTTTCAATTGGGTTATTGTGTAGAGAAAGTTGTAAGGCAGTTAATGGAAGATTGGATTTGATGTACCTGTGGTACTCTTTCAGCCTAACCAACCTGTAACTGTGCCTCTGCAGCTGTGCCATCTGGGTACAAATACTGCGCTCCCCCCCCCCACACACACACACACTATTTGCTTCAGTACTAGAATCTCCAAAGTAGATAGTCAAAATTTTAACTACAAAAATATTGTTCACATATGAAAAATTAGACATTAGTAAATAGCTGGAAAAATAAGGCCATCCTATCCATATTCATGTGGCACCAGACTATCAGTGTTATAAAACTAATGTTTGAGGATGCTAGGTGGGATTGTGGGTGATAGAGGGGTTTGTTTAATTAGTTGTTGAATTTAAAGCAGGAGCATCCTAAACCAGAATCATGCCCTGTGTAACACTCTCTAAAGAGCTATTTATTTGTTTTTATTTTTTTTCATCCCTGCATCCCTCATCATATACCCTGTGCAGCCACATCACCTACATAGCCCTTGGGACAGCCATGAAGTAAACGCCCTGTCTTGCCTTCATTAGAGTGGACAGAACATATTTTGCCCAAAATTATTAATATTACTTTGAATTTTTTATGTATTCATCTTTTATACTGATGGATTTTGCATCTTCTAATCTGCTTTGGGTCAGTGTTCCCTCTAAGGAGCAACCTGCTGCGTTCAAAATTTTTTTTGAGTGAGCGCTGAAAATAGCCCAACAGCCAAAAGAGAGCCGGGGGGGGGGGGGAGTCCCCCACCACAAGCTATATGCTTGGTTGATCTGTAAAAAGTCAAAAGCTATTAAGCTGTTCCAGTTGGATATGCAGTGCCTTAAAAAGTGGAGGACAAGAGGTAATTTTGGGGGTGGCTTTTTTTTTTTTGTTATGCGACAGCTTTTTAATTTATTTGAAAGCTTCCCACATGTAGATATAAATATCATAATGAGATAAAAGTGGGAGGACGACCAAGGATTCCAAAAACTGAGAAGATGTATAATAATAATAAGGCTGTTTATTGAGGTATAAAGACTCGACACAACGTTGTGTTTCGGCTGTTAGGCCTGCATCAGGAGTCTTGATATCAGATACCTTTAGAGCTGTTAATGAAGGCAAATCCTCTAGAAAAGGAAGTTTTTAAAAAGATCGTTATGGAGGCAAGCGTTCTTGGTTGTCTCGTTGGAATACACGCTTGCAATGGAGTGCTATGTCATAGAATGGATCAAAAGCAGAGCCTTTTGAGAGCACATCTTTTCGTCCGTTAGGATACAGAAAGTGAAAGTGCCTTGTTGCTTTGTAGCCTTTACTGTATGAGACGTGGGGTAAGGGATAATGTATTGTAGAGGAATATTTTCGAGTTATTTCCCAAGTTTTCCACGTCATCACTGTGACCCCTGACGCAGGTGCTAGTCACCAAAACACGGCCCATGTCGGGTCTTGTTGTCAAGGCTTATTCATTAAAGAACTGTGTTCCATTTTTAAAGGCCCATGGTGCTATTTTTTTGTTTGGACTTTAGTTTGTACTTTGGTCCCTCTCGTTTGCTATATCCTTGATTTGTATCTGCCATTTTCAGGGCACAGACCGTAGAAGTCTGCCCAGCACTAGCCCCGCCTCCCACCACCGGTGCTGCCACCCAATCTCCACTAAGTTTCTGAGGATCCATTCCTTCTGAACAGGATTCCTTTATGTTTATCCCATGCATTTTTGAATCCCGTTACCGTTTTCATCTCCACCACCTCCCGCGGGAGGGCATTCCAAGTATCCACCACTCTCTCCGTGAAAAAATATTTCCTGATATTTTTCTTGAGTCTGCCCCCTTCAACCTCGTTTCATGTCCTCTAGTTCTACCGCCTTCCCATCTCCAGAAAAGGTTCGTTTGCGGATTAATATCTTTCAAGTATTTGAACGTCTGTATCATATCACCCCTGTTTCTCCTTTCCTCAGGTCAGCAAGTCTCGCATACATCTTGTAACACAAATCCCATACCATTTTGGTAGCTTTTCTTTGCACCGCTTAATTCTTTTTACATCCTTAGCAAGATACGGCCTCCAAAACTGAACACAATACTCCAGGTGGGGACTCGCCAACGACTTGTACAGGGGCATCAACACCTTTCTTCTGCTGGCCACAACTCTCTCTATACAGCCTAGCAATCTTCTGGCTACGGCCACGGCCTTGTTACTGTTTCGTCGCCTTCAGATCCTCAGATACTATCACCCCAAGATCCCTCTCCCCGTCTGTACATATCAGACTCGCACTGCCTAACACGTAGGTCTCCCATGGATTTCTACTCCCTAAGTGCATCACTTTGCATTTCTTCGTATTGAGTTTTAATTGCCAAAACCTTAGTCCATTCTTATAGCTTCTGCAGATCCTTTTTCATGTTTTCCACTCCCTCCGAGGTGTCCACTCTGTTACAAATCTTGGTATCATCTGCAAAAAGGCAAACTTTACCTTCTAACCTTTCGGTAATGTCACTCACAAATATATTGAACAGAATCGGCCCCAGCACCGATCCCTGAGGCACTACTCACCTTTCCCTCATCCGAGCAAATTCCATTAACCACCACCCTCTGGCATCTGTTCGTCAACCAGTTCCTAATCCAGTTCACCACGTCTGGATCCTATCTTCAGCCTGTCAAGTTTATTCAAGAGCCTCCATTGGGGAACCGTGTCAAAAGCTTTGCTGAAATCTAAGTAGATTATGTCTATAGCACGTCCATGATTCAATTCTCTGGTCACCCAGTCAAAGAATTCAATGAGATTTGTTTGGCACGATTTACCTTTGGTAAAACCATGTTGTCTCTGATCTTGCAACTTATTGGCTTCCAGGAAATTCACTATCCTTTTCCTTCAGCATTGCTTCCATTATTTTTCCAATAACTGAAGTGAGGCTTACCGACCTATAGTTTCCAGCTTCTTCCCTATCACCACATCCGCTCTTCTCCAATCCCACAGAATCTCTCCCATCTCCAAGGATTTATTAAACAAATCCTTTAAGAAGACCCGCCAGAACCTCTCTGAGCTTCCTCTCTAGGTATGACCAGAAATTATGATAGTCTGATCAAACAATTTTCAGTTGATCTAAATATCCCCAATAATTATAGTAGTTTCATCAATGTAAAATGCAAATTTATAACCAGTTGGGAGACTAAGCTTTTATTTTTGCCTAGGACTGGCAGAACCTTTCCACAAAGTTAGAATGCTACAGGACCAGAAGCAGTTAGAAAAGCCTATCAGAGCTAGTCAGGAAAGGAAAGAGGGTATTTTTTGTTTGTTTTTGTCTTTTTGGGAGGGGGGGGGGCAGGGTTAGAAGACAGAGAAGTGCACCACAATACGGATTCACAGGACAAATTAATTAAGCAATAAGCATTAAATTGAATATATATATAATATATCAGGTAGCTAAACCTATAGCCAAAAAGTTGAGAAATTAGAATAAAATAATCAAAAATCACTTAGCAGTATTTTGGTTCAGTTACAGCAAATGGAATCACTATAGGACACTGATTATTTCTGAGCACTTTCACATTGTTTGTTATTTTTTGAATTTGTATTTCTGGATATTTATGTGCCATTGTGTAATGACAGACTTCCTTGGGGTAAGGGATCATCAGAGAGTTACTTAGTCTTTGATTTATTCAATTTCCTTCATTCAGGGAACTGCTACAGTTTGTGAAGGAGAATGATGAAACAGCACATGAGATTGCAGAGAGGTAAGTCCTATGCCTAATATTGTTCAAGACTACAGAATCTCATAGCATATGAGTTTACCCTCCGGCACAAAAATATGAAGGGAGCAAGAGCACTGCTTGGAACAGTGTTCCTCAATGCAAGACCTGGGGGCTATTAGTGATACCAATTGATTCCAGGTGGGGCTCCATAACTGACTCTTTTCTCACAGTACATACTTCCCCCAATCCTGCCCAAAGGTGTGCTGCTGGGACCAAAACAACTGAATTAAGAACATAAGAATAGCTATACCGGGTCAGACCAATGGTCTTATAGCCCTGTATCCTGTTGCCAATCCAGGTCGCAAGTACCTGGCAGAAACCCAATTAGTAGCAACATTCCAGGCTACCAATCCCAGGGCAAGCAGTGGCATCTCCATGTCTATCTCAATAACAGACTATGGACACTTCCTCCAGGAACTTGTCCAAACCTTTTTTAAAACTAGATTTGCTAACCGCTGTTACCACATCAAGTTCCAGATCTTAACTATTCTTTGAGTGAAAAAATATTTTCTCCTGTTTTGTTTTAAAAGTATTTATATGTAATTTCATCCTATCCCCTGGTCTTTGCACTTTTTGAAACGGTGAAAAATGTATTCACTTTTACTTGTTCTACACCAATCAGGATTTTACAGTCCTCAATCATATCTCTCTCCTCAGCTATCTCTTCCAAGCTGAAGAACCCTAACTTATGCTAGTTTTATGAGACTGTGAACAGCAAAGATGTTTGGGCACCACACAAAATCAAGCTCACCAAGAGCCACATGATAAAAAAGACATAACGGCTGTATCAGAGGCAGTGCCTATGGCAAAACTCTAAGGTCAAAGGGCACTAACAAACCAGGCTTGGAGGAATTTGGGACAGGATGATGGCCACTGACTGAGGAGAAGGTGGTGGGAGTTGAAAATGATTTAGATAGGGCTGGAGAAAGGATGTATTGGGCCAGTGTTCCATATTAACGAGCAATTAAGCCCACATTGGTCTTACCGCTGCTTAGTAAAAGACCCCCTTAGTGAACCATGTAACATATTTAAAGAGTGAATGAACTGAAAGGTCTGTGTTTGGCAAAGTAAAACATAAAAAAGTGTGGCTGAAAAAAAACAAATGGATGATGTGGGGAAATGACTACTTACCCGAATGAAATGGATTAAATTAGAAGTCACTATAGAGCTGACTTCAAACATAATATAACAGATTTTGAAAAATGTAGTTCTTGTGCTGGCTTATTGTGGCAGAAAATCTAAAAAAAGAAAAGTGATGACATCAAGATCATTACAACAGTGAAGTAAAATTTAAGAGAGTGTTGTAATGATCATAGCACTGAATTACCATAGTTGCCTCTTGATCGACTTCTGCACATATCATCATCAGACTGCTAGGTCACATGGCAACTTTGGTTACTGTGGCTCCCTTTGAAAGGTTACACATGACATCACTGCAGTAGCATACAAATGGCTTTTTTGCAAGGTCGCTTTGATGCCAGTTATGAGTTACACACTAACTTAGTGGCAAGTGCTCTCCCAATTTGATGAAGACTTGCTATTTTCATAAGCCTCCATACTACCTGATGTTGTGTTTTACCTGTGCTGTCAGGATTTCTGGACCTGCAGCAAACATCTGTTGCAGAATTACAAGCCATTTTCTATGCTCTACAAGTGTTTAAATAGGCATTTATGTTCTGCCTATACCCCAGTACTGGGGTATAAGGCCAAATAAAACACAAATTATATAAAAAAAATAAAAAAAAAAGTAAAATAGCACGCATTAACATATGTATATGAATAAATAGATCATAATATCTCCATGTTTACTATGCCACATGCTAATGTGGCTTAATAAAGAAGGGGGATGTTTTGGGTTTTTTTTTTATTTTCAATTCAGTTGTTACTATCATAAAAATATATAATTCTAAGCAATTAAAATAATTTGAATAAAAAAATCATCCATTAAACCAACCTGGGAGGTAAGAGAATCTAATCTGATGTAATCCAAGATTTGTGCATCGGTCTAATCCCACTTTGAGGTTCAATGTGGTTCACAAAATAAGACTCAAAATAACATGAGGAATTACAAAAATTCAACAATAAATCCATCCTAAAATTTATGAGACAAAAAGGTTTTTAACTTCCTGCATAAGTGCATATGATTCAAGTCCTATACACAGAAGAAGCACATTCCAGATGGTAATGGACCTTAAAAGAAACATAGCATCAAATTGGTGTTGCAACTGTACGCAATTAAATGCTGGAAATTCCGTCTCGCACTCGAGATGAAGTGAAAAAGGAATCTGAAAAAAATTGAATAAGCAATTCTGAGTTGCAACCACAGAAGACATGACATGGAAAATCATGCAAACAACTTTAAAAACAATACACATGTTCAAACAAAGCCAGTGATCTCTCTTCACATGTTAAGAGATACTTTCAGGGCCACTTAGCAATTGCAGGGCCCTGTGCAGACCAGTTCAGTGGGGCCCCTTGTTGACAAGGTGTTTTAAAATAAAGACAAATCAAGCAAAACTTGTACAGAAACTAATTCAGATATGCACAATGCTATCATAGGAAACCTAGTATTAAGCAATGAAAATAACCAGAATTTATTCAGTTCAAGTCCACTACAATTAGGAATTCCAGTTCTCATAGAAGAGAATATAGAGAACAATGTTAATTTTTTTTTTTTTTTGTTACATTTGTATCCCACATTTTCCCACCTATTTGTAGGCTCAATGTGGCTTACATAGTACCGGAGAGGCGTTTACTCTCACCGGTGTAAGCAAATACAAAGTGATGTCGGTAAAGTTCGTGTGGCACAGCCACCTTAGGGAATTGCAGCAGTCACATTGCGAGTATTGATAGTTGTGACTTTGTCATAGATTCATTATTCCCTTGCAACCCAACTGAAGTGTTCTGCACAAACTGGAGTAAAGTGGCATTCTGCCACATGATAGCTAGTGGAAAAGACTGCAGAGTCCAAGTATGGTCCAGCATGTGACACGCATGTCTCCCAGGTAGACATGCGTGTCACATGTCCCAGGTAGACATGTTGGCTATTGGTGTCAAGTAATCTGCTGTATGTTCAACGTAGGTTGCTTCATCCACAAGTGCTTGAACCTTGCTCTTTTCCACATCGAACAGATCTCTGATGCATACATCAGTCTTTGGCCTGCTCAGAAGCAGCTAAATTTGACATCCTGTTGCAGCCCTTAAAAACAATGCTTATGGGGCACCATCCTTGGCTATTCACCTGGCAATAGCATTCGTAAGGTTTTCACTTTTAATTGGATCCATTGGCTTTGTCCGACTCTTCTTTTTCTTGTAACTGGAGTAGGATAGGCTGATGACTAGAAGTAGAAGCCTTAGACTGATGATGTTGGGATGAAGAAAATACATGTTTAGTGTGGAGATGGTAGGATTTAGATGACATGCTGCAATGATACTTGAATTTGCCTTTACAAAACTTACAAATCATTGTTTGCTGATCTTTGAAGGTAAATTGACCGTTAAGCAGTGGCTTCATTTTTGCTTTCATTAAGCAAGACAAAACAATTCAAAAAATTCAGTAAGGGTAGCTATCAAATTTAAATTGCGTTTCCCACCCCCACCCCCAAAGTACAGCATAACTGTATGCAATAGTATACACAAATTAAGTATCAGATTTCACATTCCAAATTGTAAATAAAGGGGAAAATGCCCAGCCCATGATGGTCAGTGTTCTTAAAAGAAGCAAGATCCCTGCTCCCTCCCCACAGATGATAGAGGCAGCCTTGTGGTTCTTCGGTAGTAGAAATGGGGAATTTTGCTCCTTTGGGGAAGGAGGGTTACACACTACTTGGGGTGGGAGGGAATACAGCCCATGTGCTCACAGGCAGCTCGTGAAGGTCCAGCTGGTCCTGCTGTCTCCGAGGCATACACAGGATAAGTAGAGCCTTAGCTGGCAGCAAGCACATGGCCAGCAGCTCTCAAGCACATATTGTTGCTTTGATTATTGCTGCTGTGAGCCATTGGATATTTGTGGGAAGGAAGTTTGGAGGACTGTGGGAAGGAGAGGAGAGAAAAGAGATGCAGAGGGGGGGGGGGGACAGGAGGGAAGAGATACAGTTGCACTGGTTGTGAGTGACTGCATCTCTCTTCCCCCCCCCACACCTCCCATACACACAAACTGTGTGCTGCCTGCCTGCCATGCTCTGTGAATTACAAGGCAGTCAAGCAGGCAACACATAGAGGCATATTTTCAAAGCACTTTGGGAGGCTAAGTTCCATAGGTTTCTATGGAACTTTGGGAGGCTAAGTGCTTTGAAAATGAGCCTCATAGTGTGTTTGGGGGGAGGGGGGAAGGAGGACAGAAGGGAAGAAGAATGCATTCACACTCACAACCTGCATCTCTCCCCCCCACTCACACACACAGTGTGCTGTATGCTGCCTGCTCTCTGAGTCACACAGTGTGTGTGTGTGTGTGGGGGGGGGGGTGGAAGACGGGAAGAGATGCAGTCACACAGCCTGCCTGGGTGCAGACGGGAAGCACAGTGAGGGGAAGGGGCCTCTGAAGGAAATGACAGGGGGGAAGGGCAGGCGAGAGAAAGTGCTGGATAAGGGGGGGGAAGCTGAGAGAGAGCACCAGACCTCGGGGGGGGGGGGGGGGGGGGGGGGGGGGGGAGAGAATCAGGTGACAGCGCCTACCAGCTCGGGCACAGGGCAGTTTACTTGGGTGGGTGGGCGGGCAGGCAGCTAGCTCGGGCACACATGGCAGCGGGAGCACAACTGATATCCAGCAGTTCCCCAGCAGCAGTAGCACTTCATTGGCTCCCTGGATGGCCAATCATGATGAAATGCGGACTGACGAAAGGAGAAGCAATGGTGGCCACAGGCAGGGGCAAAAGCCAGTAAGAAGAACTGAAAGCAATCAAATTTTACCACAATTTTTTAAATTGCAGTTAAGAGTATAGAGGCCTAAGGTGTCGTTTAAATGGGGTTGGGAGGTTGCTGGATTAGAGAAAAGGTCTTAATCTAGATCTGTTAATGCAGTTATGAATTTTGGGCTGCTGTCATCTCTTTATATTGTAGTTCAAAACAGAGCCTTAGTTGTGGTCCACCTGGAATTCAAGACTTCTTGGTAGCCACAGGCTGTCTACCAGGAGATCATACCCTTTAAAACTGTCCTGTTTCATCTGATGGTGCAAGGACAATTGCTGCAATCTGTTCAATTACCCTTTTCTGACCCTCCAGTATTTCTTACACTTCTCCAATGGGTTTAAAAATTACCTCAGTGCAACTCCACCTCAGCGCCACCTCTACTTTCCATAACAACGTTGAGGGAAAAACAGTCTCCATATAACTGCTACTTTTCATAAGGAGCCTAATGAGCATTAATTTCCCAGTTAGAGCTCCACCCCCATCTTGAGACCTTCAATGGGATATGTGGCCACTTCATTCTTGCTCTCTTTGAGTCAAAGGGACAAGCATCTGTGTAATTGATGTCTTGAGAAATGCTATTGTCACCATTTACCACAGCAAGGATGGTCAATAAGTTGTGTGCCCTCATAGGTTACCCTCTGTATACTCAATTCTACTCTAACCCATTTGTCTTATGGAGCTGTGCAAAATTTCTTTTTAAGATATAATTACCTCCTAAAAGTAAGAAGTTCTCCTGGATTGCGATGTTCCTTAGTGGAGATTTGATGGTAAAGTACTGCTTTAGCACCTTGAACATTTTGATGGCAATCTATTCTTTAAATTATGCACATCACTTTCAAACTGGTAAGAATACATCTGAATTCCAGCATCACATCAAGCAAATTGTCATTGCAAAAATCACTACGGCTCTTTAGTAGCCTATGGAATAAAAACCAGTGTCTATATGTTTGACATATTCCTATAAAAGATCTATGAAATCATAAAGACCTTTTGAACCAGTTGCCAAGCAACAACACTGCTAACCAATGGCTCAGTCTCCATTGTATTGTATTTCTCTTAAGTTGTTGAAAGGAGCTTCATTCTCCCTTTTCACCCATGGAGGAAGCTGTTTAGATTGAAAGAGAAAATTTGAGGCTAAGGAGGTGGTACTTCCTGTGTATTTTTACTGAAGCCTCAGTCCCATCTGGGTGAAAGAGCTGTTTATGTCCTTGACTGCAAAAGAGCCCTAGTAGTCATCTTCACTGCCCTAGGAAAAATTGTGTTCTGTGTCATTTCATGATAATTGCGTGGGCACTCTTGTTTGTTTTTCTTTTATTAGGATTTATTAACCAGGGTAGAGTGCAGGGGTTATTTGTTTGATGTGCCATTCTGTAGAGATGAAAGGTGTGTCTGTTAAGACAATGTGCTGAACATCCACAGTACATCTTATGCAAAGTTGTTTAATGTGTTAAAAGTATAGATTTTTTTTTAAGGGACTTACTGCCTTTATGAAGAGATTCACCCAAGGCAGTGTTCAACAGGTATAGCTTGACATAAATAAATGATTTTGTATTAATAGCCCAAAGTTGAGCGCAGGATTCGGCACTCAATACTGTTCTATAAAGGCCGCTTATCCCAGAGTGCCTGTTATAGAATAACATTGAGCACCGATTTTCTTTTTATTGCCGTCTAGTTTTCAACACCATTTATAGAATATCCCCCTAAATGCTGTACACTGCCTTGGGTGAATCTCTTCATAAAGGCAGTTAATACATCTCAATAAATAAAGACCAGTCAGCTTTTTTTAAAATTAATTAATTTATTTTATTTTATTTGTTGCATTTGTACCCCACATTTTCCCACCTATTTGCAGGCTCAATGTGGCTTACATAGTACCGTAGCGGCGTTTGCCAGTTCCAGTTTGAACAAATACAAGGTGATATTGTGGTAGAGTGAGGTTCATGTATGGTAGATTCATTGGGGGGAACTTAGAGAGAAGAGGAGTTAGGATATGTCCATTACAGTCTTTAGTTTCGTTGCGTCACAGGTACCCAGGTTTTTATGTTGGGTCGATGGGGTAGGCTTTTTTGAACGTTTGTTTTTAGTACTTTCCGGAAATTTAGGTGGTTGATCGTAGTTTTTATTTCTTTTGGCAGTGCGTTCCATAGTTGTGCGCTTAGATAGGAAAAGCTGGATGCGTAAGTTGATTTGTATTTGAGTCCTTTGCTGCTTGGGTAGTAATGTAGATTTAGATATGATCGTGCTGATCTTGTGTTTCTGGTTGGCAGATGTATGAGGTCTATCATGCATCCCGGGACTTTGCTGTAAATAATTTTATGAACTATTGTGCAGATTTTGAAAGTAATACGTTCTTTGATTGGGAGCCAGTGCAGTTTTTCTCGGAGGGGTTTGGCGCTTTCAAACCATGTTTTTCCAAATATAAGCCTGGCTGCTGTATTTTGGGCGGTCTGAAGTTTCTTTATGATTTGTTCTTTGCATCCCGCATAAATTCCATTGCAGTAGTCTGCGTGGCTTAGTACTATTGTTTGTATCAGGTTACAAAATATTTCCCTCGGGAAGAATGGTTTCACGCATAGTTTCCACATTGAGTGAAACATTTTCTTTATGGTGGATTTCGCTTGGTTCTGTAGTGTAAGGTTCCGGTCAATTGTTACTCCAAGAATTTTCAGGCTGTCTGAGATGGGAAGGGTGTAACCTGGGGTGTTAATGTTTGTGGGTTTGTATGTATTGTATTGGGATAAGATGGTGAGACAATGTGTTTTTTCTGTGTTGAGCTTTAGTTGGAATGCATTTGCCCATGAGTCCATGATGTTTAAGCGGAGCTTGATTTCATTGGTGATTTCTGCCAGATCGTGTTTGTAGGGGATGTATATTGTAATGTCATCAGCGTAGATGAATGGGTTAAGGCCTTAGTTGGATAAAGGGATCATCATGAGGTTGAAAAGGATCGGCAACAATGGTGATCCCTGCGGTACTCCACAGTCTGGTTTCCAAGGTGATGATATGTTAGTACTTGATTTCACTTGGTATGTTCTGGTGGTTAGGAAACCCTTGATCCATTTGAGAGTGTTTCCACTGATTCCGAAGTAATCTAGGAGTCTTAGTAATATATTATGATTGACCATGTCGAACGCACTGGACTTGTCAAATTGGAGGAGAAGAATACTTTTACCTGCTGCTATTTCCTGTTTGAATTAAGTTAGAAGAGTAAGTAATACAGTTTCGGTACTTTGTGACAGACATAACAAAAGCAAATAAGCCACATCCGGCTACTTAATCAGATACATTACAATACTGGAGGAGCACAATCTCAAATAGCCAGTGAGAACAATAACAATATGCATTCAACTCTCCAGATAACTTTCCACTTGGTCAGAGTATGGCAACAAATGGCCCAAAGCTTCTCCATTTCACGCATGTACCACAGCTTATTTAACCATTTAACCAAAGAGGGACAGAAGGAGATTTCCATTGAGCAGCCAGAGTAATCCTAGCGGCTGACATAGGATGACGAACCAATAAGGCCTGAGTTTTAGTAAGGCCTGGAGGTTTTTTAGGGGGAAAGAAAATATTCAGGTGACCACATTATGGACTTAGAGAGCCAGTACTGAAGTCTGTATTGAATTGCCTTCCAGATGGTACCCTTCTGCCTACATTCTCGCCAGCACAATGGTGATACCATAGGGAACATGTGATGAAGGCAGGCTAGAGTAAGATATCACCTATATAAAACTTTTACAACATTTTCTTTAAAAGGAACAGAAATAGAGATCCTTGGTAAGGCATTTTCAAGCAGAGTCCAATCCTCATCACCCAACGTAATGCCCAATTCCTGATGCCAGTGCAATCGATGCTGTACCTGGGGCTGCATTTGCCTACGTTGGTAAGTGTACAAACAAGAGATAAGACCCCTTGTCCCCTTAGAATCTTTACACAAATCTTCCAAAAAAAGAGTCCTCTCGAATTACCTTGGCCTTTATTTCAGCAGCAGAAAGGAAGTGTTTCACTTGAGTATAAGCAAAAATATCATTCTGAGAAATTGCGTAAGTTTCAGTCAAGGTGTTAAATGGGATAAAGGCCTCATTCTCAAAAAATGGACCCAAAGTCTAAAGGCCCAGGGAAAACCAACTTTAAAAAGGCCCTGGTTCTAGGCCAGGTGGAAAGAGTGGATTATATATTATTGGTGTAAGTTTAGATAAAACTAAGTCAGGCTTGGCAAATAAACCATTCCAGTAGTAAAAGGTTGTCAAAATAGAGGGACACGCATCTTTGTTCAGTGAACGGTATCTACGAGGAAGCTACATTAATGAACGCAAAGAACAAGAACCAACTGAGGCCTGCTCCAAACCTATCCATGGCTTTTGAGGACTAGCATGGAACCATTCAAGAGCAGCCCGAGCTTGAGCAGCCTTATAATACCAATAAACATTAGGAACGCCCAGGCTGCCATTTTTTTTGATCCCGATAAAGTAATGTTCTAGGAGTCGAGGCTGTTTATTAGACCAAATAAAACGAAGGAGACGATTCTGCAGTCCCGAGAGAAAATTACGGGATAAACGAAGAGGAAGAACTTAGAAAACATACATCAAACGTGGCAACACATTCATTTTCAGAGTAGCTATCCTGCCAAACCACAATAAATCAAAAGAGCCCCAGGCCTCCAGATCTTTATATAATTCCCGCAAAAGGGGAGGGTAATTAACTGAGAATAAATCAGAAAAGTTCTTGGTAAGATGAATCCCCAAATACTTGATACTTCGGGTCACCCACCGGAAGGAAAAGGTTTGTTGTAGAGTTTGTAAAACCGGACGAGAGATTCCATAGCTTCCGATTTAGTCATATTGAGTTTAAAACCCGAAACGGAAGAATATTCGGCTAAAAGCTTTATTAAATTAGGCAAGGAAAGTAGTGGTTTGGTTAAAGAGAGAAGGCAAACATTGCCAGTTTATATTCACGACCACACACCTTAATACCCGAGACATTAGGATTAGAACATATAGCAGTAGCAAGAGGTTCCATAACTAAAGCAATTAGCATAGGCAAGAGAGGGCATCCTTGCCGTGTACCCCTAGATAAAAGAAAAGTAGGAGAGTTTCCTCCATTAACACACACACAAGCTCGGGGAGATTTATAGAGTGCTTGGGTCCAACACCGGAATCCAGGCTCAAGACCAAATCGCTCCATGACACTAAGCATGAAGGGCCAATGAACATGATCAAATACTTTCTCAGCATCTAATCCAAGAAGGCACATGGGAATATCAAGCTTTCTAGCTACATGTAGCAAATTAGCCATATGGCGCACATTATCTTTGGCCTGTCTTTTGAGGAACGAACCCAACCTGATCTGGATGAAGTCAGGAAGAACTTTTGCTAGTCGATTGGCTAGGACCTTGGCTATTATTTTAGCATCAGAATTAAGAATGGAAATGGGCCGATAAGCGCACTCCGTCCTATCTTTACCTGGTTTCAGGAGCATTGAGGAAAATCCTCCCCACTCCGAACTTCAGTAAGAATCTCAACTAGTAGAGGGGCAAGCTCCCCCTGAAATGTCTTATAAAAATCATTCTGTAGGCCATCTAGACCGGGGGCTTTCCCAGTGGGCAGATACTTAATAATTTTAGCGACTTTATCCACCTGAATCGGGCCTTCCAAAGAACAGCATTGCGATTCCGTTAAGGAAGGAAGAGTCTGAGATGATGATAAAGCCTCAATAGCGTCTGGATGAATCATGGAATCAGCCGAATGTAAAGACTGATAGAAGGTCTGAAAACGCTGACTAATCAAAGAGGACTTAGTCGAAACATTGTTTCTACCATCGCCAATCTTAAGGATAAGTACATAAGTAGTGCCATACTGGGAAAGACCAAAGGTCCATCTAGCCCAGCATCCTGTCACCGACAGTGGCCAATCCAGGTCAAGGGCACCTGGCACGCTCCCCAAACGTAAAAACATTCCAGACAAGTTATACCTAAAAATGCGGAATTTTTCCAAGTCCATTTAATAGCGGTCTATGGACTTGTCCTTTAGGAATCTATCTAACCCCTTTTTAAACTCCGTCAAGCTAACCGCCCGTACCACGTTCTCCGGCAACGAATTCCAGAGTCTAATTACACGTTGGGTGAAGAAAAATTTTCTCCGATTCGTTTTAAATTTACCACACTGTAGCTTCAACTCATGCCCTCTAGTCCTAGTATTTTTGGATAGCGTGAACAGTCGCTTCACATCCACCCGATCCATTCCACTCATTATTTTATACACTTCTATCATATCTCCCCTCAGCCGTCTCTTCTCCAAGCTGAAAAGCCCTAGCCTTCTCAGCCTCTCTTCATAGGAAAGTCGTCCCATCCCCACTATCATTTTCGTCGCCCTTCGCTGTACCTTTTCCAATTCTACTATATCTTTTTTGAGATACGGAGACCAGTACTGAACACAATACTCCAGGTGCGGTCGCACCATGGAGCGATACAACGGCATTATAACATCCGCACACCTGGACTCCATACCCTTCCTAATAACACCCAACATTCTATTCACTTTCCTAGCCGCAGCAGCACACTGAGCAGAAGGTTTCAGCGTATCATCGACGACGACACCCAGATCCCTTTCTTGATCCGTAACTCCTAACGCGGAACCTTGCAAGACGTAGCTATAATTCGGGTTCCTCTTACCCACATGCATCACTTTGCACTTGTCAACATTGAACTTCATCTGCCACTTGCACGCCCATTCTCCCAGTCTCGCAAGGTCCTCCTGTAATCGTTCACATTCCTCCTGCGACTTGACGACCCTGAATAATTTTGTGTCATCGGCGAATTTAATTACCTCACTAGTTATTCCCATCTCTAGGTCATTTATAAATACATTAAAAAGCAACGGACCCAGCACAGACCCCTGCGGGACCCCACTAACTACCCTCCTCCACTGAGAATACTGTCCACGCAATCCTACTGTCTGCTTCCTATCTTTCAACCAGTTCTTAATCCATAATAATACCCTACCTCCGATTCCATGACTCTGCAATTTCTTCAGGAGTCTTTCGTGCGGCACTTTGTCAAACGCCTTCTGAAAATCCAGATATACAATATCAACCGGCTCCCCATTGTCCACATGTTTGCTTACCCCCTCAAAAAAATGCATTAGATTGGTGAGGCAAGACTTCCCTTCACTAAATCCGTGCTGACTTTGTCTCATCAGTCCATGTTTTTGTATATGCTCTGCAATTTTATTCTTAATAATAGCCTCCACCATCTTGCCCGGCACCGACGTCAGACTCACCGGTCTATAATTTCCCGGATCTCCTCTGGAACCCTTCTTAAAAATCGGAGTAACATTGGCTACCCTCCAGTCTTCCGGTACTACACTCGATTTTAGGGACAGATTGCATATTTCTAACAGTAGCTCCGCAAGTTCATTTTTTAGTTCTATTAATACTCTGGGATGAATACCATCAGGTCTCGGTGATTTACTACTCTTCAGCTTGCTGAACTGACCCATTACATCCTCCAAGGTTACAGAGAATTTGTTTAGTTTCTCCGACTCCCCCGCTTCAAATATTCTTTCCGGCACCGGTGTCCCCCCCCAAATCCTCCTCGGTGAAGACCGAAGCAAAGAATTCATTTAATTTCTCCGCTACGGCTTTGTCCTCCTTGATCGCCCCTTTAACACCATTTTCGTCCAGCGGCCCAACAGACTCTTTGGCCGGTTTCCTGCTTTTAATGTATCTAAAAAAATTTTTACTATGTATTTTTGCTTCCAACGCTAATTTCTTCTCAAAGTCCTTTTTTGCCCTCCTTATCTCCGCTTTGCATTTGGCTTGGCATTCCTTATGATCTATCCTGTTACTTTCAGTTGGTTCTCTTCTCCACTTTCTGAAGGATTTTTTTTTTGGTTCTAATGATTTCCTTTATCTTACTGTTTAGCCACGCCGGCTGACGTTTAGTCTTTTTTCCCTTTTTTCTAATACGTGGAATATATTTGTCCTGAACCTCCAGGATGGTGTTTTTAAACAGCATCCACGCCTGATGCAAGTTTTTTACTCTGCGAGCTGCTCCTTTCAGTCTTTTTTTCACCATTTTTCTCATTTTGTCGTAATCACCTTTTCTATAGTTAAACGCTAGCGTACTTGATTTCCTAGTTTCACTTCCTTCAATGCCAATATCAAAACCGATCATATTATGATCACTGTTATCAAGCGGCCCTTGTATCGTTACCCCCTGCACTAGATCATGAGCACCACTAAGGACTAAGTCTAGTATTTTTCCTTCTCTTGTCGGCTCCTGAACTAGCTGTTCCATGAAGCTGTCCTTGATTTCATCAAGAAATCTTATGTCCCTTGCGTGTACAGATGTTACATTAACCCAGTCTATATGCGGGTAATTGAAATCCCCCATTATTATTGTACAGATGTTACATTAACCCAGTCTATATGCGGGTAATTGAAATCCCCCATTATTATTGTGTTGCCCAGTTTGTTTGCGTCCCTGATTTCCTTTAACATTTCCGCATCCGTCTGTTCGTCCTGGCCAGGCGGACGGTAGTACACTCCTATCACTATCCTTTTCCCCTTTGCACATGGAATTTCAATCCACAGTGATTCCAAGGAGTGTTTTGTTTCCTGCAGAATTTTCAATCTATTTGATTCAAGGCTCTCGTTAATATACAATGCTACCCCTCCACCAATCCGATTCACCCTATCACTACGATATAATTTGTACCCCGGTATGACAGTGTCCCACTGGTTATCCTCCTTCCACCAGGTCTCAGAGATGCCTATTATATCTAATTTTTCATTTAGTACAATATATTCTAACTCCCCCATCTTATTTCTTAGGCTCCTGGCATTCGCATATAGACATTTCAAATCTTTGCTGCCTTAGTTTAAGGGCCAAAGAGCGACCTGGCTTATTATGGTTGACATAGTGAGCTTGTTGTTGTTGACCCCTGAGAAATTGCAACTGATCCGAATAAATATTATCTAATCTTAAGCGGAGGGTCTGTGCCCTGAAAAAGACAGGTACAAATCAAGGTAAGGTATACACAAAAAGTGGCACATATGAGTTACCTTGCTGGGCAGACTTATACGGTCTGTGCCAGAGCCGGTGGTGGGAGGCGGGGCTGGTGGTTGGGGGCGGGGATAGTGCTGGGCAGACTTATACGGTCTGTGCCGGTGGTGAGAGGCGGGGCTGGTGGTTGGGAGGCGGGGATAGTGCTGGGCAGACTTATACGGTCTGTGCCAGAGCCGGTGGTAGGAGGCGGGGCTGGTGGTTGGGGGGCGGGGATAGTGCTGGGCAGGCTTATACGGTCTGTGCCCTGAAATCAAGGTAAGGTATACACAAAAAGTGGCACATATGAGTTACCTTGTTGGGCAGACTGGATGGACCGTGCAGGTCTTTTTCTGCCGTCATCTACTATGTTACTATGTCAAAAACTTTCTCATTGAAAATTCAGCTCGCATCTCCGTTGTAACTCTCGGGACGTCTTGGAAACCAAACATTCCTGAACAGGTTGGAAAGAAAAGAACCCCCCCCCCCAAACTTCCCCCAGAACATACATCACACAGCAGACACTCCCTCCCACCCCAGACAACCCCTCACCCACTCTCACTCTGCATCAGTACTCCCCTCGCCCTCTCCCCCCACCTAACCCCTCCTTCCATCCTTCACCAGACAATGGCCTCAGAGGAGACCAGAATGGGTAAAGAGGAGAAAAGATACCACAGCACCCAACAAACTTGCCCAAACCATCCCCCCACCCACTCCAAACATCCTACCCCTGTACCATACACATCAGACCCACCATGAATGCATCTGTAATCAACTAAAGATAGTTGCAAAACCCCCCTTTTTAGCAAAACGATCAAAACCTCTCACAGTCCAAAAGAAAAAGTCAAACATTGCGCAAGGTGATCCTCGACTTAGATGCAACCCGCTTCCATTTTTTCAGACGGTCTTTTGTAGAGGAAGCTATTTCCTCCGGTGGAACCGCTGTTGGGGACAACCCCTCCTTGTGTAAAATCTTCCACGCTTCATTAAGATGGCGGACTCGATGCAATTTCCCACATAGGGTGAAGTGCAGGGCAAAAGGAAAGGCCCACCTATAAGAGATCTTCCCCCTGGATAGAACTTCCAAAGCTGGCTGGGACAGCATAAATGCAGAAAGGTCCTGGAAAATCTGGACTTTAGCTTCATTATAGTCAACAAACGGCATTTGATGGCAGTGGCATAGCCAGACAGCCAGTTTTGGGTGGGCCTGAGCCCAAAGTGGGTGGGCACAAAATTTTCTCTGCCACGCCTACTCCCACCTCAAAATATATATACTTTAGCTAATAAGGATCCCCAAGCTCTGTCAGCTCAAGACTTTCTCTGAAGGTGGCCAGAACTCTCTTTTACCAAGCGTGGAAGGCAGCAGCAATGACCCTAAGCCACTGATGCTTGTACCCCACACATGCTTAATTGTCGATGGTTCAAGGATGCTGTTGCCAACTGCAGAGCTTGGTAGAAGGGAGTTCTGGCTGTCTTTGGAGGAGGTCCTTAGCTGGGGATGCTTGGGGATCCTCACCAGCTATACAGCAAGGGTCAGGACTGGTGTTAGGCCTGCTTGAGCCCAGATCAGAAAATAAAGGAGGGCCCCCCCTCCTCGATTCCCTCTCCTCTCTGCCTCCACTCCGATTTCCCACCTGCCATTACTATCACACCAACAGACCCTCACTAAATACAGAACAAGGGATCACAAATTAGAAATAAAAATTTTTAGACGACTTGAATGGGAACCCCAAGAAGTTAAACTTGGCATTAATACAACACTGGAGACATAAAACAGAAATGCATTTCCTTTTCTACTGAACACACAAAGACGTTTGCTAGGCACATTTCCAAAAGCTAACACATTACATTTAAAACATTCAAAATAAAATGCTTTGTTTCTACCTTTGTTGTCTGGACATTTTATTTTTCCATCTTGCTGGATCCAATTTCTCTTTTCTGCCTTCCCGTCTGTCTGCTAATTCTCCTTCTAGCAGCTGCAGTCCATGTTTTTTCTCCTCTCTCCTCTGATATATTGATCATTCCTTTTTAGCTCTTTTCTGCCTCTCACTCTTCTTCTCCTCCTTTTTCTTTTCAACTACCTATCAAATTTCCATCTTCTTCTTTCACCCACTAGCTCTTCCATTCCCCGTCTCACTCCTTCCCCAGCCCTACATTCCCTTTCATCTTTAATCTACTACCCATTACCATATTTCTACCCTCTGTAATCACTATCCTCTCATTCATTTCCTTGCCACCCTCTCCTGGCCTCTTCCACAGGGTTCTACCATTCCCATCATCTTCCTCCATCCGCCCTTCTAGCCCAACATCTGAGCCCTCTTCCTCTGCTCCCCAACCCTCATAGTCTGACATGTCTCTGTCCCTTCTATCTTCCCTCCTGCCCTCTCCCCCATAGTCCAGCATTTTTCTCTTTCTCCCCTCTCCACCTCCTATGTACCTCTCCCTCCCTCTTATCCACCTCCAGGTCCAACATCTCCCCCTGTCATTCCCATTGTCCACCATCTCTCTCTCCCCCTCCCTTGTGCTCTGGGTCCAACATCTCTCTCCCCCTCCCATGCGGCATCTCTTTCCTTCCCTCTATCATCATGTTCAACATGTCTCCCTCCCCTCCACCCTTTGTCTAACATTTGTGGTGGAGATGAAAACGGTAACTGAATTCAAACACACGTGGGATAAACATAAAGGAATCCTGTTCAGAAGGAATGGATCCTCAGGAGCTTAGCCGAGATTGGGTGGCAAGAGCTGGTAGTGGGAGGCGGGGCTAGTACTGGGCAGACTTATATGGTCTGTGCCAGAGCTGGTGGTGGGAGGCGGGGATAGTGCTGGGCAAACTTATACGGTCTGTGCCAGAGCTGGTGGTGGGAGGCGGGGCTTGTGGTTGGGGGGCGGGGATAGTGCTGGGCAGACTTATACGGTCTGTGCCCTGAAAAAGACAGGTACAAATCAAGGTAAGGTATATACAAAAAATGGCACATATGAGTTACCTTGTTGGGCAGACTGGATGGACCGTGCAGGTCTTTTTCTGCCGTCATCCACTATGTTACTATGTATGTATGTTATTTGTCCCTTTCCTCCACCCGTATGTCCAACATTTCTCCCTCCCTCCTCATGTACCATTTCTCCCTCCTCTCCTCCCCTATATTCAACATTTCTCCCTTTCTCACCACCTATCCCCTCTCCATGCAGCATGTCTCCCTCCCTGAAGAACTTCTGCTTCAGCGTCTTCCACTGCTCAGTCCCCGCAGCATTCTTTTTTTCGGCCATCGCTGGCAGCACTGCGATTCACACAGGCTGCTCCGCTCCCCCTTGCCGCGTCCATGTGGCCCTCTCTGATGCACTTCCTGTTTACGTAGGACCAGATGGATGTGGCATTGGGCAGTGGAGCTGCCTGTGTGAATCGCAGCGCTGCAGGCGACAGGTTAAAAAAAGAATGCTGCATAGCGAGTGCGATTAATGATCACTGAAGGATCTGTTCCAAGACTCTTCATGATCTAGGTCAATGATACCTGGCTCCAAGCTCTCTTAAGTCCTACTGTGATGAGCTCCAACCTGTGATTCAAAATAGAGTATCAGACCTGTCGCCAGCTTTACCCGTTAACTTGGGTCACCCAGGGAATAAGATATTTGGGTGTAACACTCAAACGCAAGATGGAAGATATGAGTGCAGTTAACTATTTACCACTAATAAAGGAACTGGGCAAAGATCTGGACAGATGGAATCCACTGTATTTGTCATGGTTTGGGCGAATAGCAACAGTTAAAATGAACATATTACCACGACTGTTATATCTTTTTCAGTCTATCCCTTTGCCAATTGATGACCGTATGCTTCGGTCGCTACAAACCAAGCTTCAACACTTTATATGGCAGGGTCGTAAACCTCGACTTCCCAGATCTATTTTGTATGTAGCCCGTAAAGGAAAGGGTGGATTGGGTGTACCACATTTGGGGTTATACCACAGAGCAGCCCAGGCAAAAGCTGCTATTGAATGGTTTCATGAATCGGATCATAAACTATGGATCAAAATGGAACAATTTATGATTCGAAGCCCCTTAAAGTTAGGGCAATTACTCTGGTTGGCGCCTAAAAACAGTCTCTTAACCCTATCATCCAATATACTTTCTCATGTTGGGATAAAATAGAATGAGTGAAAGGATTTCATGACTCACGTTTGACACCTATAGCATATAATGCTACGTTCCCTCCTGGATGTTCCCCATCCCCTTTTATTAATTGGCGAAAGAATAGGTTGATATGGTGGGGACAATTAATGAAAGAAGAACATTTTATTACTTTTGGAGAACTAGCAGCTGAGTATGACTTACCTCCACAGGATAGGTATGCGTGTAATCAGATTATTCACTTTCTTCAGACATCTGGTCTAAAGAGTAAACTAAGGGGAGAGGTTACTTTGTTAGAGAAAATGTGTGTGGAGACGGAAGAAACTAAGGGATTGATCTCTAAATTATATGGTCATATGAGGGATTCATTAGAGGTTAGCGGTAAGCACCGTGATAGATGGGAAAAGGAACTGGAGGTGACTTATACGCCTGAACTTTGGCAGCAGATGGAGCGGGCCTCAGTCCATAGCTCTAGGGCAGTCAATATTCAAGAGAACTGCACAAAGGTTCTATACAGATGGTACCTCACTCCGGTGAGGTTACACCATATGTTCCCAGGGGCATCAAAATTATGCTGGAGGGGATGTGGACAGGAAGGCACAATGGGGCATATTTGGTGGACCTGTAGAAAAATAAAAGCATTTTGGAAGTCGGTGCAAGGAAGAGTGCAGGTGTGGGTGGAGGGACAGATCCCTTGGGATCCGGCGGTGTTCTTATTTAATAGATCTATTGCCGGGCTTAGTGCTGGAAGAAACTTGTTGGCCAAGCATTGCTTCAATGCAGCTCGATTGTTGATTGCACGGATGTGGAAGAAGAATGAATGCCCTTCAATTCGCCGTTGGTATAATCTGGTTAGGTATATAAGTGACATGGAAAAGTTACTGGCTAAGGAACATAAAACCCTAACAAAATGGGAACAGATGTGGGCTCCTGTGATAAAGTTATTAAAGTGAAAATGTTGGATAGAATTCCTCTTCATGAAGGGGTGAGGGGCGGGGAGAGGGGGATGGGAAGGGTGGTTTGGAGGGGAAGGGGTAACTTTGAAAAGTTTAAATGTTACAAGAAAAATTATTGCTGTTGTGTGAAGGTTCTCAGTAGAGAAATGTATGTATACCAGATGTTTAATGACAAGGGACCTGTATGTTTTTTTTTATTTGAACAGCTTCAGTTGTAATACATGGATTCCTTTAATAAAGATTCTTGTTAAAAATAAAAAAAAAAAAGGTAGGAGGGTGTGGGAGCTCTCGGTTCAGGTGGCTATTCGGCACCGTGACGTCACTTCCACCAGACTAGTCAGCTTTTTGATTAGCTGCCAAGCAGCCACACTGCTTACCAGTGACTCATAGCCTCAATTTTATTTCTTTTGAAGTTGCAGAAAGGAGCTCCCCATGGTTTTGCTAGAATCCTTATGGGTGGGGCTGCTGAGAATGAGGAAGGGGTTTGAGGCTTGGGAAAGACTGTTGACTTATTCTTCTGAAATAGACTTAGCTGCTGAGGGGGAAGATTGAGGATGGTTGTTGGGAAGTCACTGAAGGTGGTAATTGAGGCTTAGTGAGAGGCAGTGGCGTAGCTACGGGTGAGCCCCCACCCAATCTTGGCTCAGGCCCATCCAGCTGCAGTACCACACTACTGTCTTCCCCCTTCTTCTCTGCGGTGTCCCGGCATCTGCAGTCTCTCACACCTTTCCCTCCCCGGTGTCCGTACAGGTGTCCTCAGCGCCTGCAGTGATTCATTCTCACTGCTTGCACTGGCCCAGCAGGCTTCCATCTGCCACGTTCCACTAGACAAGAAACAGGCAATAACGTCAGCAAGGGCGGGATATGGCAGATGGAAGCCTGTGAAGCCAGTGCAAGCAGCAAGAATGAATCGCTGCAGGTGCCGAGGATGTCTGTACTAGTATCAGGGAGACAGGAGCACAGATGCCAGGATGCCACAGAGGAGAAGGAGAAGATGTGGGGTAGGTGAAAGAAGGACTCATGTTCTTATCTTCGGGAAGGTATTTGTGGTGTGTGGTTGGGGGAGGGGGCACGTGCACATGGAAGAGCCCATCCAATTTACCTGTGGCCCATTCAAAATACAGACTCTGGCTACGCCTCTGGTGATAGGGGACTATGAGGGAGAGGTGGCTCAAAAAAGGTGTAGGAGAAAGGAATGTAGATTGAGTGAGAGAAGAAGAAAAAGAGCACATATATGTACTCCCAAACTGAAAAACACTGTGTGTTTTTTTTTTTTATTTTATATGTTTGTTTTCTTGTACTTTGCTCAGATGCCTGAATGGGCAGGTTATACATTTTGTTAAATAAACAAACAAACCCACTCCATGGACTACACCTTTCCAACCTTGAGAGGCAATAGGACTATCACTGTTTGGTCAAAGTATTTAAGTAAAAATAAATGTATATTTTAATACTTAAGTAAAAAATTTACTTAAGTAATGGTAAACAAGTTATTTCCTAATACAATACTTTTTGAATGAAAAGTAAAAGGACCGCAACTACAGTGAATGCAATTATTAATGTTTTTATCCCAACAACTTTATTGCTCTAAAATTCAATCCACTTTGCTTTTAGTAAAACAAAATTTTTGAAAATGACAAACTCATGTGAGTGTGCTTGTGAGTCATTAATCCAGCACAGCTAAAAAGGTTCAACAACTGCACTAGCAAAAAGTAGATTGTTCAGTCTGATAAAAAGTTCCTTCAAATCAGGCCAAGTCCCAGTACTACTGATGTGTTCTGACTGGGTCTGCAGGTTATGATCAAGGGAATCTCTGAAACACTTGACTTCCATATAGCAAAGAGTACTTTATCATTGTCATTATCATCTGCAGTAGAAGTGGTGCTGTCTAATTCATCACTTGCATCTTCATCTTTATCATCGTCATGCTGTCCAATTACAGAGAAGGCTTTCACAAAGTTGGAATCATTGTGGTGTTCTAACAATTTTTCGTCTGATAGCAAACTGAATATCTTCAAGAACTGATGCAAGAACATGAAATTTGGGGAACCCTTCAGTCTTAGACTCTTATCAGTCCAGTGGACAGTTACCCAGTGTAAAATTTCTCATGGGATGATGAGCAGTGTGTTGTGGTAGAGAAATACGTCTGTTCACTAAGAACTGCTATCGGCTTCAGCTTCATCTCTGATTTAAAAGGACCCAACTCATTTCTGTTCTGTTTAGCTGGAGGCCACTAACCAGTTCAACAAATGCAAGCAACTCAACTGTTATTACAGGCTATATTCACTAAACAGCAAAAATTAAGATGACTATCCACTGTCTGTGTGACGAGGTTTGCAAAAGCAAAATCGTGTTCCCAGTTTTGCTGTTTCATTTGGTTTTCTGAGGAATCATCACTTGCATCTTCCTACCGCTTTTACTTTTAACTGCAAGCATCAGATGTAACTGAGTAAAAGTAGAAAAAATTGGTGACATTTATTACTTCGGTAAAGTAACAAATGTTATCATGTACTTCTTTACAAGTAAAAGTAACTGGTCACATTTACTTAGTTACTATACAACACTGAAGACTCTGTGTTGTACATTGTGAACTTTTTGAATCCCTCATCCTGGCATTCTAGTTTATAGATATCTTTGCACAAACTCTTTTCACATTCTTACTGTATAACATTCTTTTTGTGAATATGATATCAAAGCTTTATATTCAGTTTAACAACTTGTCCTTACTTAGGGATTTGCTACTGTACTATACTATACTATTCTGGTACTTATATCCCACTTATATCTACTTGGGCATCAAAGCAGGTAACAAAGCAAAAACAGACAACTAACTTGCCCTTAAGAGAGAAGCGGAAATCAAAATTAAAATTCACTAATTAAGATTGTAAAATTTACTAAAAAGAGAAGTCTTTAAACCTTTATGAAATTGAAAATAATTAGACCTAATCTGCAAAGGTACCATATTCCAGATTTTGCTGGACAGATAGCAAAAAAAGCTTACATAAAATCATTTTAGTTTAATATTCTTAACCGACAGAAACCCCAGTTCAAATATAGAACTAAAACGAGAGCTCAGTCTCGAGGAAGAGAAAGTTAACAATTCAATAAGAGATAATGGACAGTTTCCTGAAATAATTTTATATACCCAACATGCTACCCGGGCTTTAATGGGCAACCAATGCAATTTACTCAGCAAAGGGGTTACCTGGTCAAACGTTTTTTACATCTGTAAATCAATTTAGCCACTGTGTTCTGAAGAAGCTGAAGTTTTATATAGAAATTTTCACTGTAATCCAGCATATAGAACAGTACGATAGTTAAACTGTGTCAAAATCAATGCCTGCACCAGGACCCAAAAATCCTCCTGAAAAAAATGACCTCACTGTTCTTAATTGGTGTAATTTTTTTTTAAACCTTCCTGTTCAAATTATCAACCTGATTTTCCATAGTCATCTCAGAATCCAAAACAAACCCCCAAATCCTTGAAAAAAAATCAAGACAGTTCCTCACCTGATTTCAATTTTATAGACTTACGAATGCCCGAAAACTGAAGTACCAAATAAAGCAGTTTATTTTTATTTATTTATTGCATTTGTATCCCACATTTTCCCACCTCTTTGCAGGCTCAATGTGGCTTACAATACATCATGAATAGTGGAAATACATAAGATAGATATTTAGTGTTACAGACAGATCTTGGGTGACATGATAAGACAAGATAGTAGTCTAACAAGCAGATATGCTAAGAGGCATATTTTCAAAGCACTTTGGGAGGCTAAGTTCCATAGGTTTCTATGGAACTTTGGGAGGCTAAGTGCTTTGAAAATATGCCTCTAAGTCTTTCTGGAGAGGTTCACTTTTGTTGGTCTTTGTGGTATGCCTTGTTAAAGAAATGGGTCTTCTGTAGTTTGCGGAAGTTAGTAAGTTCATAGTTCGTTTTTAAATTCCGCGGCAGCGCTTTCCAGAATTGTGTGCTCAGGTAGGAAAAGGTTGACACATGCGTTAGTTTGTATTTTAGACCTTTGCAGTTGGGGAAGTGAAGGTTGAGGAATGCGGGATGATTTTTTGGCATTCCTGGGTGGTAGGTCTATCAGGTCTGACATGTAGGCTGGTGCATCCCCATGAATTATTTTGTGAACTAGGGAGCATATCTTGAACGTGATGCGTTCTTTGATTGGGAGCCAGTGTAGTTTTTCTCGTAGGGGTTGAGCACTTTCATATTTTGTTTTACTGAATATGAGTCTAGCTGCAGTGTTCTGGGCTGTTTGGAGTTTCTTGATTATTTGCTCTTTGCAGCCAGCATATAATGCGTTGTAATAGTCTAGGTGGCTGAGTACCATTGATTGCACCAGGTTACAGAAGATGGACCTTGGGAAGAAAGGTCTTAATCTTTTTAATTTCCACATTGAGTGGAATATTTTCTTGGTTGTGTTTTTCGTATGGTTCTCAAGTGTTAGGTGTCGGTCAATGGTGACTCCAAGGATTTTTAAGGTGTTTGAGATTGGAAGATTCAGTTTAGGTGTGTTTATAGCGGTGAAGTTGTTCGTGTTGTGCTGAGAGGTGAGTATTAGGCATTGGGTTTTTTCTGCATTGAGTTTCAGCTGAAATGCATCCGTCCATGAGTGCATGATTTGTAGACTTTGGTTGATTTCATTGGAGATTTCCTTTAAATCTTGATTGAATGGGATGTAGATCGTTACGTCGTCTGCATATATGTATGGGTTGAGATTTTGGTTTGATAGTAGTTTGGCCAAGGGTATCATCATTAAGTTAAATAGAGTCGGTGAAAGGGGGGATCCCTGTGGGACTCCACATTCAGGTATCCATGTGGCTGATGTGTTTGATTTGGATGTCACTTGGTATGATCTTGTTGTTAGGAACCCCTTGAACCATTTGAGTACATTGCCTCCGATTCCGAAGTACTCAAGGATATGTAGTAGTAGTATTCCATGGTCAACCATGTCGAAGGCGCTAGACATGTCGAATTGTAAAAGTAGTATGTTCTTGCCAGTTGCGATCATTTGTTTGAATTTAGTCATTAGAGTGACTAGTACTGTTTCTGTGCTGTGGTTTGGACAAAATCCTGACTGGGAGTCGTGTAATATTGAGAATTTGTATAGGTAGTGTGTGAGTTGTTTAGTCACCATCCCTTCCATTATTTTGGTTATTAAGGGAATAGATGCTACTGGTCTGTAGTTGGTTATTTCACTAACACTTTTCTTCGCATGTTTGGGTATAGGGGTAAGTAGAATGTTTCCTTTCTCTTTCGGGAAGAGTCCGTTTTGTAGCATATAGTTCAAGTGATTCGTTAGGTCCGTTATAAATTGTTGAGGGGCATATGTCATAAGGTTGTTTGGGCATGTATCTAGTTTGCAGTGAGATTTGGCAAATCTTTTGAGCATTTGGAAGATGTTTTCCTCCGATAATGTCTCGAAGTTGGTCCAAGGTCTGGGTCTAGGTGGTCAAGGAGTTCGACATAGTCAATGGTACTGACAGGAATTTTTTTTTGCAATTGAACAATTTTCTCGTTACAGAAGGAAGTTGAATTGAATGTTATATCACTAAACAGGTTTTGAACATTTGCTGGCTGGCTTATAGAGGCCAACTTGATAAAATTTAAATGGCCACTAAACTTACTTTGAAGTTGCTTTTATCTAATTATTTCATACCTCTTCTTGCAGGGGGCGCCAGTTTATCACAGATCATTTGCAGATGGAGGATGTCTCCTGCTTTTGGGAGACTCTGCTCAAGGAATATGCCAAGCTTCTGACTTACAAAGTGAAAAGGAAAAACTACAGTGAAATTCTCCCCAAGCACAGCCGAACAGAGCTTTAGACACCATGGATTTTTTTTCTTTGTTGGAAACATGTTGCTGGTTCCTTAACTATGAATCTGGTGATGTCAGAGAATCTTTATTTTCAGGTTTAAAGGACAGCATTTAAAATTACTACTACTACAATTTAAACATTTCTATAACACTACTAAACAAACACAGTGCTGTTCAAACATACGAAAGAGACATTTCTCACTCCACTTGGCCTTACAATCTAGTTAAGACATACAGTAGTAATCACGTAACTATTAGAGTAAAAATATGTTTAATGTGAGAGTAAGGATTGAGAAAAGTCCAGGGTTTGGATG
This sequence comes from Microcaecilia unicolor, assembly GCF_901765095.1. Lineage (NCBI taxonomy): Eukaryota > Metazoa > Chordata > Amphibia > Gymnophiona > Siphonopidae > Microcaecilia > Microcaecilia unicolor. The sequence goes on along the minus strand of NC_044035.1, from coordinate 235,338,347 downwards.
TAGATCAGTCTAAAAGAGGTGGTTGTTTAAGTGGGACTTAGTTTTTGTTGTTTTTTTTAATTCTGTATGTAAAACTGCCTTCCACAATTACCTCTAAATCTTTATGTTCCTGGTAGTACTGAAGTCAAACAACTAGGAGTGGGAACTGGATCAGGCTCTTCGAAAAGAGACTCAGGACTCTAAAATGAAATTAAAGGTGTTTATTTAAGCTGACTCGACATGTTACCATGTTTCGGCACATATGCGCAGTGCGTCATATTTTATATTGATTATAAATATACCGCGGGAGGTGATGGAGATGAAAACGCTAATGGAATTCAAACGTGTGGGATAAACACAAAGGAATCCTGTTTAGAAGGACTGGTTCTGTGGAATCTTAGCAGAGATTGGGTGGCAACCCTGGTAATTGGGAAGCAAAACCGGTGCTTGGCAGACTTCTACGGTCTACGCCCTGATCGTGACTGAATAGATAGGGATGGGCTTGAGTGTAACTTAAGGGGCTTCGACGTTAGCTTTAGAACTTTTAGTACAAGAAGAGTGCTGGGCAGACTTATGTGGTCTGTGCCCTGATAATGGAAAGGACAAGTCAAACTCGGGTATCCTATATAATAATTTGCACCTCCGTCTGGATGCCTGGGAGGGGGAGGGGGCCCTGGAGGGGGGGAGGGAGAACTCTGAGGACAACCTTGCTAGTGCCCGTTTCATTTCACACAGAAATGGGCCTCTTTTACTAGTATGTATGTATGTGTGTGTGTGTGTGTATATATATATATATATATATATATATCGCATATCAAGTTAAATGAGTTTATCTTGTTGGGCAGACTGGATGGACTGTATAGGTCTTTAACTATGTTGCCATGTTACCCTTATAAGATAGCCATTCACATTTAGTGCTCTCTCCATTTTTCCAATCTACATGTGCTCTGGTTTTTTCCCTCTATCTGGACTTTTTTTTTCCTTTTTCATTTTTTTCTCACCAGCGGTTTAATTGTTTCAGTTACTTTCTATTTCACTCTTTTTCCCATATGTTTTCCTTCATCAGTAGGCATGCAACCTTATCTAAACAGCACCGCTCTCAAACCTTTTTTACCTCTCCCTTTCTCATCATATGCAAGTAGGATAGTTTGGTCTTATTACCTATTTTCTTTTTTCAGATCAATTAATGTTTATTTTACCAAACACCTTTACCAAGGATATATGTGACTGTCAAGTATGCACATCAAGGTTTGTTCACTTGTTTTTAAGTACATATACATCATTCATTCTACGTTTTTATAACAAACATGTAATGATCCTTTACTTTGTCCTTCATTTATTAATTCTTACATGTAATTCATTTATCATATTTCCAGTGTAATCAAATTCTTCTTTATTTTTACATTTTTTATTATGATTTTAAGATTTCATATTTTATTTTTATACAAGAATTTGATTATGCATGATTTTAACCTTGTCCTTCAGCTATTAATTTTTATATGTATTTCATTCATCACATTTCCAATGTGACCATATTCTTCTCATATTTTTTACATTTTCATTATGTATGATTTTAAGATTTCATATTGTTGTACATGAATTTCATTATGCATATTTGTAAGATTGTTCATTCATATGTTTGTCATTCATATATTTGTCTTATGTGTGTATCTGTTTTTTCACTTATATAGACTCCTGAGGCAGGCACATGTGTCGAAACATGGTGCTATGTCGAGTCAACTTAAATAAACACCTTTAATTTCATTTTGGAGTCCTGAGTCTGTTTTCGAAGAGCCGGATCCAGTTCTCCTTGTCTGATTTTTGTCTACTTCATGGGACCTTTGTGTTCTTTCCACTCTTTGTGGGGGTTTTTTGCACCTGGTAGTACTGAAACATTTTAACCAAATATTATTGTGCCTCATAAGTGTATACACAAAGTAGAAGTAATACAAGAATGGGACTTTTGGGCTTTTATGTGTAGAGTAAGGGCTTCCTTGGAAAAAGAGATTTGATTCATTTAGCAAAAACATGCACTCTGACTAAGCACTAGCCTAGGAAAATGAAGTCAGGTTGACTGCATGGCAGGGTCCAGTAGAACAGTTTCAAGGGGGTCTGTGATTTAATGTTGCCTAGTATTGATGCTGGGTTAGTCACTGAGCACTTTCCAAAGACCAGTGGCAAAGCTTCAATCTACTCCTTTCTCTCAGCTCCCACCCAGAGCCAAGCCTGATTTGACAACAGCCATACAAGGCCAGAGGATTGGGCTGATCTCTGACCCACAGCAGGGTTCGAAGAGTGACTAGGGAAAGCCAGAGTATCAGCTGCTCTTTGACCCCACACCACAGTCAGGAGAGCATATTCAGGACTGGTCTGTGATCTGAAGTGCCCAGAAGTGAACTAACAGCATATAGGATAAGTCTTTTCTGTAAGTACTTAGAGGCCTTTTAAAGGGAGCACATGGAAAAGCGCTCTTTTATTATTTTGCTATTCCAGTATTAAGTATGCTTATCCATAAAAGTATGGAAACCATTTGTAGTCATAAAAAAACAACAAGGCAAGTGATCCACAAACTCCAATGTGGGAATAAGACAAGCAGATCAGCGACAGGTCCAAGGCAAGCTGCAGCAAAGGAAAAGAAAAATCCTTTGCTGCAGCTTGCCTTGAAATCTGTAGTTATACCTGACATCACCATATACACCTTTTAGATAGTTGGGTGTTGATTTATACATAGCCCCTGATGCAGCCCTTGTGGGCGAAACACGGCCTGTGTTGGGCATTTTATCTGACTGTGATTCTGCAATAAAGGATTTTTTGGACCTATCGCTGATCTGCTTGTCTGAAATCATTTGTAGCCATATACAACACAGAACCTTTGTGAAAACAACTGCCTAGCGTGGTCATTCCCAGCCATTACCTTGTGGCTAGTACATCCAGCAACATAAATGCTAGCTGGCTGAATCATGTTTTCAATTGAGATATATTAGGACCAGGGTTTTAGACTGTTGCTTTTTTTTTTTTTTTTTAAGGGTAACTGGAACTGTACTATAATCACTGATAGCCCACCCCGGCAAAACTATATTTACGATAAATGTTTGACTGAGTCTAACTATAGCAGAGTCATTTCTAACTCTTGAGTTCAAGAGGGCTTGTAAAGATTGATTCTGCATTTCTTTTAGTTCTGAAACGTACTCCCTATTAAGAATGAGAGATGAGCTAATTAAAGGTTTTAAATTATCTTAACTGAAGTTCTGCCTCTGGTCGTGACATTCACCTGTTGGTGGGAATTTTTTGGGATGATACTACTACAAGCTCAGAGGGAAAATAGGACTTTGAATTTATCTGTGTGTGAATGGTGATTATAGTGTAATTGAATTCAAGCTTTTACTGCACGTTTAGTTGATCTAGTGGCAGAGCTCTGCATTTGCGGTGCAGAGGACCAGGGTTTAATTTCCTCAGATCGTTTGCTTCTTCATGCCAGTAGGGGTTTGGAATGCATCCTTTAGGGGAAAGGAGTTCCACTTATCAGGCAACAGTGACATGTAGTGGCCGGACTTTGGAGTGAAAGGGTAAACAACCAGAAACGGAGAATAAAAGTCCCAAAATCATTTTATAAATTAAAACAAAAAGAAGAAAAAGAGAGCAGTTCATCCCAGCTAAATCAATTTCATGTTTATTCAAAAGCAGTTGGATGGTAGTGTTCCTTCTCCTCCCCTCCCCCTCCCCCCCCCCCCCCCCCCCCCCCCCCCCCCGATTCATAAGAGTATAAGCGTTATCGCACTTGGTCAGACCAAGGATCTATCTAGCCTAGTATCCTGTTTCCAGCAGTGGTCAGGCCAGGTCACAAGTACCTGACAGAGTTCTAAAAAATTAACATTCATTGGAGGTATGGGCCACTGCACATGGCTTTTCAGTCTTGTGGTAGCTGTCTTGTTCTTAAGTGCTTGCAGGTTCTCTGCAATGAAGAAAACTTGAATTTTCTTTAGCATCTTATCAGTAACCCATCTAATAAAATGTTTAAATCCTTGATTTGTGGAATGCTTTCTATGTATTTATTTTTATGTTATGAGCATTTGAATTTTAAAAATTGTATTTGTTAATTAAAAAGGAAAAGCATCCTTGCAGAAGCACATCAGTGTTACCTATTAGGACAATTGTGATTGACATTTGACTGTACTTATAGTTAATTTGCACCATAAGCTTTATTTTTTGATAATTTCCCTGGATAAAAATGTCTTTTAAAATTAAAGCAATATAAAAATCTGTGTATACATTTCATGGTTTTTTTTTCTCACACTTGTAGATTTAAAATGACATGAGGTTTGATCAGAAAGCTAGTGCCAGTACTATATGCTGCTGTAGGAGTCCGAGGGCCCTGTTTACTACTACTTAACATTTCTAAAGCGCTACCAGGGTTACGCGGCGCTGTACAGTTTAACATAGGACAGTCCCTGCTCAAGGAGCTACAATCTAAAGGACAAATGTACAGTCAGTCAAATAGGGGGAATCAAATTGGGGCAGTCTAGATTTCCTGAATAAGTATAAAGGTTAGGTGCCGAAGGCGACATTGAAGAGGTGGGCTTTGAGCAAGGATTTGAAGATGGGCAGGGAGGGGGCTTGGCGTAAGGGCTCAGGAAGTTTAGTCCAGGTATAGGGTGAGGCAAGGCAGAAAGGGTGGAGCCTGGAGTTGGCGGTGGTGGAGAAGGGTACTGAGAGGAGGGATTTGTCCTGTGAGCGGAGGTTTCGGGTGAGAACATAAGGGGAGATGAGGGTAGAGAGGTAATTGAAGGGCTGCAGACTGAGTGCATTTGTAGGTTAGAAGGAGAAGCTTGAACTGTATGCGGTACCTGATCGGCGGCCAGTGAAGTGACTTGAGGAGAGGGTTGATATGAGCATATCGGTCCAGGCGGAATATAAGACGTGCCGCAGAGTTCTGAATGGATTGAAGGTGCACTTAGTGTTTTTAGCATGTGCTAACACTTGACACCCATATATTCCTATGGGTGTCTCTAGCGTTAGTGTGTGCTAAAAGCGCTAGTGCGGCTTAGTAAACAGGGCCCCTAGTTTTGATTCACAGATCCAATGCCTGCTTCTAATCCTTGAATGGGAGGAATACTGCAGAGAGAAAGGAGCAAAGGAGCACCATCATCATGCGACAGTGACACCGATTGGGCATGCTCAGGGATTACACATGCTAGTACTAGAGGGAAGGAAAAGGATTGTTACTAAGGGGCCCTTTTACTAAAGCTTAATGTGTGCTAATGGAATTAGAACACTTGGCATTTAGCGCATGCTATTTTATACCTATGGGCCACATTTCTTGTGTTATTGACTAGTGGCACTTGGTAAACTTTAGTGAAAGGGCCCCTAAAAGAACTGGACTATAGAGAGGAAGAGAAAGCAGGATTATAAAAAAGTGTATTTATTAAGCAAAACTAACAAAAAAAAAAAAACTTGGTCAAGCATCATAGAAAAAAAATAGCAACAGAAATTGAAAATGGACCATAATTTTACAGATTTTATGTTTAAGACAAAATGTAATAAACTTTACCAAACTTGAAAATGTGGGAATGCTACAAGTATAAATAGCAAATTGATAGAGAGATATAATCAAACTGCTCTTCAACTAGTCATGTTGTAAGAGTCAGTAGAGAGAACATATGGAGTGGTCTAGTGGTTAGAGCACCAGTCTTACAATCCAGAGGTGGCCGGTTCAAATCCCACTGCTGCTCCTTGTGATCTTGGGCAAGTCACTTAACTCTCCATTGCCTCAGGCACAAACTTATTAGGATTTATTTACCGCCTTTTTGAAGGAATTCAGATTGTGGGCCCTCCTGGCACAGAGAAATATCCAGAGTACCTGAATGTAAGTTACCTTGAGCTACTACTGAAAAAGGTGTGAGCAAAATCTAAATAAATAAATATCAAAACTACCATATTGAGAGCAGTTGCTAGACAAAATGGCACCAATAGTCAGATTTGCTTTCAGTGATTTGATTCCCTGTTTGGCTCATATAATTACAGATGGACTCAAAGGAGCAGTTGTTTTGCTTGCCTATTCCTTTAATTGACAGAAGTAGAAATAATGTACATCAGTGACCTGACATGGGCCGTGTTTCAGAGGTCATAAGTACCTTAAAAATAAATAAATAAATAAATAAAAGACTAGTCTGCCACCAGGGCTCTAAATAGTGATAGTTGACCTTTCCTTCCAGTGGTCGGGCTCTTCGGCTTTTCCAGACTATCACTATTTGGAGCCCTGGTGGTGGGATAGCCTTTCCTTATTTTTTGAAGTTACTGACTTAAGACCCCTGATGCAGGCACTGTGTGCTGAAACACGGCCCGTGTCGGGTCACTGATGTACATTATTTCTACTTCTATTAATTAAAGGACGTGTTCCAGTCTTGGAGGCTCTTGGTGCTTTTTCTTTTGGATTGTTTGCTTTGTACTTCGTATCCCTCTCTGTTGGGCTTTCCCTATTCCTTGTGACAGCACTGACCACAACAAATATTCATATATTAATTCTTTTTCAGATAACACATCAAATCTCAACATGTATTTTGCTCTATGAAAAAATTTCTCAGCGAAATGGAGGGTGTAGATAGCATGCGGAGGGATCTGGCGAAGCTTGAAGAATAGTCTAGCAATTGGCAATTCAGATTTAATGCTAAAAACTGCAGGGTCATACACTTGGGGGCCTTTACTAAGCTGTGGTAAAAAGTGGCTTGCGCTAGTTGGACTTGTGAAATTAGCGTCAGCTGGGCTGTTTTTTTTACCATGACGGGTAAAAAGGGACTTTTTTTTAAATGGGGCGGTAAATGGCCATGTGCTAATATTAAAAGTTGCACGTGCCCACATACATAGGTTTTCAGAAATGTGGGAGAGAGGTTCTTGAAGCCAAATTTAGGCTCTTAGAGGGGCATAATCGAACGTCGCCGGCCAAATAGATCGTCGGCGATCTATGTTGGTGGCGGCAGCGGCGCTACAGCTGGCCAGAACCGTATTATCGAAAAAGATGGCCGCCCATCTTTGTCGAAAATATGGTTTAGCCCGGCCAAATGCCATGGAGTTGGCCGGGTTTGTTTTTCAGCGATAATGGAAAGTTATGTCGGCCATCTCAAACCCCGGCCAAATTCAAGGCATTTGGCCATGGGAGGAGCCAGCATTTTTAGTGCACTGGCCCCCCTGACATGCCAGGACACCAACCAGCCACCCTAGGGGTCACTGCGGTGGACTTTAGAAAAGCTCTCACGTGCATAGCTCCCTTACTTTGGGAGCTGAGCCCCCCAACCCCCTCCCCAAACCCACTACCCACAAATGTACTGCACCCACTAAAATTGCTCCAGGGACCTGCATACAGCCTCTAGGACTTATTGCTGCTGTATAACTTTGGCACACCAGTTCACACCTGAAGACTAATATCTCTGAAAAAGTCCTTTCTTGAAATAACCACGTTTACTCACAGATAACTGCAGATCAGAGGTTGTGCCCCACTGGCAAAGAGTCCCCTGGTACTAAGATTAGCAGTAGGTCAGAGCTGGCACAATGGTGTACAATGCCCTCTTTCAGCACCATTCAAGGTAAGAACTACGTTCTCTAACACAGGAAAGGGAACTAAAACTGGCTTACAAAAGTGGCCACTACCGCATGGACTACAACAGGAAACAAAACAGGGCACACTCTGACCCAGTTAGCAGGGGGGAAAGCACCATGGGAGTAGAGCCCAGTACCCTACACCCACCACAATGCATTGCTAATGTGACTCTGCAAGGCACCTAACAGAAAAGGTGTCACACTCACCCGAGTGCCACATCGCAACCAGGGAAAGGCTGTCGGAGAATACAACACATTCTGTCATGAAGGTGGATACGGCATTTGAGGCTGGCAAAAAAGGTTTTTAGTTTTATTTTTTTAGTATGGAAGGGGGTTGGTGACCACTGGGGGAGTATGGGGAGGTCATCCCCCATTCCCTCCAGTGGTCATCTGGTCAGTTGGGGCACCTTTTTGAGGCTTGGTCGTGAAAATAAAAGGACCAAGTAAACCTGACAAAATACTGCTTAACGCCGCTTTTTTTTTCCATTATCGTCGAAAGCCGGCCATCTGGTAGCCACGCCCATGCCCGCCCATGTCCCGCCTTCGCTAATCTACCAATACGCCCCCTTGAACTTTCGCTGGTGAAGTGACGGGAAAGCGGCGATGCTGTCAAAAATGCCGCTTTCGATTATACCGATTTCGCCGCTTTTAAGAAATCGCCGGCCATCTCCCAATTTGTGTCGGAAGATGGCCGGCGATCACTTTCGATTATAAGCTGGTTAGGTAGAAAGCTAAAATCCAGAACCTCTAGGGTAGCATTTTCTGAAGTGCTACCCGTTCCACACACAGGGCCCAAGAGACAGGCAGAGCTCCGGAGTCTCAATGCGTGGATGAG